>NC_143570.1:94178636-94800681 GCF_054136105.1 Typopeltis vanoorti | reverse complement strand
AAAAGCCCTGTTCCAACAACTTTTTTTTTTTCAAGTACGCCAACTACGCCTTCTGAAGTTGCGGGTGATGACGTCAGGTCGATACAAGTTTCGCACAGTCACTTTCTAGATGTTTTAGTGCCATTGCTAAGTCAAGGTTAGTCGTATTTAACTACCGCTTCTGAACAACGAATAGTCGTAATTTGCACACGCCTGCGCGCGCACGTGTTTGAATAAGATTCTTTGTGAACTTTATACACGGCGCAATATAATTTAATTTTTCTTAATTTTATAATTTGAAAATGTAAAAATGCAGGATATTAGGCATACATTTATATTTTATACTTAAATATAGAAAGTGAAAGGGTTCAATTTCCCCGAAAGACTTAATTTGAAACCTTTTGGCTCTATACTTAGTGTTTTGCATCTACCGAGAGTTCATTTATTATGAATTTACCTTTCTGGCATAGGATCGCTACAGTATTGCGAAGTTTTTAACTCTCCAGGTTTCTGATGAAAACCGACAGTCCGAAGCCACTGTCAGTCAAGTGAAACAGACTGTCTTTCAAGTAGTGCGAAACAAGTAAACTCCTATGCCTTAGGTCATATTTTCATAAGTTCTGTAGTAAATTTCGAAACTTTTTAAATACTTTTTCTATATTTGACTAAAATACGAATGGGTGCTTAATATCCTCCATTGTTAGATATCCAAATTATAAAATTGAGAAAAGTTAAAATTATAAAAATAATTTATATTTCACAATGTATAAAGTTTCATTCTGACATAGGATTGCTTACAGTATTGAGAAGGTTTTAGTTGTCTAGGTTTCTGGTTGGTCTTTGGGAACCAAACAGCTCCCAGGCCAGTGAAACCTAATTTGAGCACTAATAATACAATTAGAAGAAACACACGTATAAACTACAGTGAAAATTATTTAATTGTAAATATTTCATCCTAAGTATCTTAGGACATCATCAGTACAGTATTTAAACAAAAATTAGGAATAACATACAGTTAGGGCGCATGATTACAGTAGAATCTCATGAAAACGTGCATAACGTGCTAAAGTAGTACAAAAAAACAAAAAAAAACGTTAATTATTTAACACAGTTTTGTATGATAATTTCCCATACTTTAGGAATAGTAAGAACGTCGTTGCGGTTTAGGTTTGGTCTGTGTAGTAGGGCTTCAGAACTTTCTTTGTATAAACGTTCATGTTTAAATAAAGATCTGTGTAAAAGTGTAGCCTTTTCCCAATGGATCCTATGGTTTGGATTTTCAATTCCGTGTTGAGAGAGGCCAGATTTCTGCGGTTTAAGAAGACGAACGTGGTCTTGATGTTCCGAGATGCGTTTCTGAAAAGACCTACCTGTCTGTCCAAAGTAAGATAATTTGCATGAGCATGGAATCTCATAAACACCAGGTAACATCAACGGTGAGAATTTGTCCTTAGGAGAAGGTAATAAGTTGTAAATTTGGTTGATAGGTTTGTAAGTAGTGGCAAAATTGTATTTCTTCATAATTTTAGAAAGACGTTCTGAGATGCCTTTAACGTAAGGTATGGGAATCCTATGCACTTCTTCCTGTCTGGTTTGATGTATGCAGAAGTGACTGATGATTTTTTGATGTTGTTTATTATTTTAACGGTATAATAGAACACAGAAACTAAGTAAATAATTAATTTATTAACTTGATGCTGATATTTCGCTGGTATTATAACCAGCATCTTCAGAGCACAAAAACACTGTTTGTCACAATACGCGAGACTAAAACAACATGGTGTACATTAACAAAATTGTAGCAGCAACACAAAGACTAGAGTCCTGATTTTGGCGCCCTCTATCTGAAAAAAAAAAAAAAAAAAAACCCGCTATCATATATTGCTAGAGTCCTAGAAAAGTGCTAGTTTTTCCTTAATATGACTGTCTCCCAGATCTTCGGCAAGTTAATACAGCCATATTTGTTGAGATTTGGGGTGTGTTTTAGGGCTTCTGTCGCCTCTAAGAACAATCTCTCTGATTTATATGGGTTTCTGTGTAGTACTTTTGTGTTTTTCCAGTTGATCCTGTGTGCAGGGGTATCCAGAGCATGGTCTGCTAGGCCCGACTTCCCATAATGATATTTCCGGATATTTTGGAAAAACACAAAATTACTACACAGAAACCCATATAAATCAGAGAGATTGTTCTTAGAGGCGACAGAAGCCCTAAAACACACCCCAAATCTCAACAAATATGGCTGTATTAACTTGCCGAAGATCTGGGAGACAGTCATATTAAGGAAAAACTAGCACTTTTCTAGGACTCTAGCAATATATGATAGCGGGTTTTTTTTTTTTTTTTTTTTTTTTTTTCAGATAGAGGGCGCCAAAATCAAGACTCTAGTCCTTGTGTTGCTGCTACAATTTTGTTAATGTACACCATGTTGTTTTAGTCTCGCGTATTGTGACAAACAGTGTTTTTGTGCTCTGAAGATGCTAGTTATAATACCAGCGAAATATCAGCATCAAGTTAATAAATTAATTATTTACTTAGTTTCTGTGTTCTATTATACCGTTAAAATAATAAACAACATGTTCGACGAACACATAAGTCTGTCCACACGTTTGATGATTTTTTGAGTTGTTTTGGGATTATATTCATTTAGGATGGCTGTATTTTTGATAATTTCTAATTCCTGGTTTAAAGATTCTTCAGAGGAGCAGAATTTGTGTGCTCTTGAAACTAGTGATTTAATAATGCCAGATTTTTGAGATGGATGATGAGCAGAAGAATTGTGAATGTAGCGACCTGAGAATGTAGGCTTGCGAAAGACGGAAGTGGCGATGGAACCGTCTTCTTTTCTTTTGATGTGTAAATCCAAAAAAGAGATACCCTGTGGAGATTCTTTTTTTAACGTAAAGTTGATGCGATGATGAAGGTTAATTTTATCTAGAAACAGTTGTAATTCAGGTTCGGGATGATTCCATACTATAATTATGAACGCACCACAGGTTTCGTTATTTAAAAAAAAAAAAAAAACTAATAATACAGGAACGTACGTACTCCTGGGCAGAGCTTTTGTCTTTTAACTAGTACAAACCAAGTTAGTGACGCACTCAAGATTTAATCTTGGAGGGGGCCGAGCGCTCAGAATTTAACCTGGGGGGGGGGGGAGAGTTGAGTAGACGTTTTGCGAATACACACTACACATCGCATATGACCTATAACTGAGCATCTGCAGTGATCGCTAATTCATAAGTAGCACGCAACATAAATAAAAAAAAAAAAATGAATTTTAATTAGGAAAAGATTTTTGGAAATTTTTCTAGTGTTTTTTCCTTTTCTTTGGGGGGGGGGCTGGCCCCTTGGCCCCCCTCTGGGTGCGCCACTGAACCAAGTAACTACAAAATAATGAAGGAATGCATAACCTCCATATTTACAGCTCCATTATCAATAGTCCTAACAGGGCACTTAAGCGTCCACGACCCTTCAAGTATTCTTGGATTTCATAGCCATAATTCTAGGATAAGGTGGTTAGTACTATGCCTATAAGTATTCTTCGCATGTGAATTGTGTGTGCTCTCCAGGCTGGTTTTCCTGATTGCGGGATGCAAAACCTAGTTACCGGCGGGGGGGGAGGAATCCTGCCACCGCCGTGGGAGACCGGCTAACCTCACCTTCAATCGAATAGACCTCAAAGGTTATTGGTATCCTAGATGGGATTCGAACCTAAGTCCTTCAAACCAATGGGCTTTTATACTGACTGACCTACGGGGATTCTATTTTTATATCTTATGTCAAGAAGTAAATTTTAATATTAAAAAAAATAATTTTTAACATGGGTATTTTCCTAGAAATAATACCTATAAAAAATTAATTTTTTAATATTTTCTCGGACTCACATGGGTGAGTATAGCAATAGCAACTCGAGATAACAGAACTGGACCGATTTTACTTCATACAATATACACTTGGTATATTATATCTGTAGACTTGTATCCTACTGAAAGGGGAAAGCATAGCCTAGTTACCCTAAGGTAGCATTCGATACCTATTCATGCTACTTGACATAGGGAAACGCATATTACTTTCAAGTCTCAAAAGAAATCCAAACCGGACGGAAATCATGGTAATAGACCGCAAATTGGAAAAAAGGTTCAGCTTTGGAAAAAGCAACTTGATGAAATATCACTGGAAAATTAGAAACATGGCACATCAGTAGCGCACTCAGGATTTAATTTTTTTTTGGGGGGGGGGGCGAGTTGAGTAGATGATTTGAGAATACACGTTACGCATCGCATACGACCTATGAGTGAGCATCTGCAGTGATCGCTAATTCATAAGAACTATAGAAATCGAAGACACAACACAACATCATAAATAAAAAAAAATAAAAATAAAAAAAAATTTAATTAGGAAACGGTTTTTGGAAAACTTAATAGATACTAGTCTATTTTATCATTTACTACCATAAAATATACACAAATCTATTATAAACAAAAAAAGTTAAAATTTTTCAAAACTAAGGCGCGAAAACATTTACAGACCCTACATGGCCATTCGCAATCGAGAGAATTTTCTTCTTCTTCTCTTCCGTCTAAGACGGGTTGAGTCTACTCTTGAGCAGAATCTTCCAGTCTTCTTTATTCCTTGCTGTTCGAAAAAGTTCCTTATGTTCTGCATCCCGAGATGTTCTTTATTAATTTCAGCCAGGTAATTCTTGGTCTTCCAGGTCTTCTTTTTTCAGTTGGAAAAGTATTGATTAGGACGTTAGGAAGTCTGTCTGCATCCATGCGTACAGTGTGTCCAAACCATCTCGGTTGTTGTTTTCTAATTTTTTCTATTATTGTCTTTTTATACAATAGTTGTTGTCGGACTGTGATGTTTGTTTTCTTTTCTATCCAACTTGTTCTATTTATTTTTCTTAAGCATTTCATTTCAAATGCCAGCAGTTTTTTTCTCGTCTCTTTTTTTAACTGTCCACGCTTCTGCTCCATAGATGACTGCTGGTATAATTATTGCTTCATAGAATTTTAAACAAAGTTAAAGATGCAATTAGTTATTAAATCATAACTTCATATAAATAACTGTTAATTAATTAGCATAAAATAAAAAATAACGATTCGTTCATTAGTGTAGCGAATCGATTGCACTAGGCTACCATAAAGCAATCATATTGCGGCTTCTTCGTTATCAATGCATAAATCGTTGTTGTTATTATTATAAAAACCTCCATGGAGTCGGACTCATCGTGGGAGGTCCACTGTTATACACACAGTTTATCATACCGCGCCTTAAATATATTCACTGTCTCTGCGTTCACAACACTTTCGGGCAATGTATTCCAATCACTCGCCACTCTCCATGCTAAAAACCTGCTCCTCATTCCCTTGCTCACACCCTCCTTATACAGCTTCTAGGAGTGACCTCTTGTTCTCTTCGTATCTTCACCCATTCTGTGCAAAACCTTCCCGACGTTAATCTGGTAATTACTTCTTAACAGCTTATATGCCACGATCATATCCCCTCTCCTTTTCCTATCTACCAATTCCTGCAAATTGCATTTTGTCAATCTGTCTTCCTACTAAACAATCCAGAGACCAGAAACCACCTTAGTCAGTCGTCTCTCAACCTTTTTCAATGCATCTTCATCTTTTTGAAAACCAGATGACCAAATCTGTGCACAGATTTGGTCACCTGGTCAGATCACAAATATGGGGCCTGATCAAAGCCTTATACGAAGAAACCATAACATCCTTACTTCTACAAGTCATTTTACGCACCATTCCCATTATCCGCTGTGTTGTCCTTACCATTTTAGTAATATGTCTCCGAAATTTTAGGTCCTTGCCTACAATCATACCCAGATCGCTCATCTCCTCTACCACTTCCAAGACACTACCACCGATTGTGTATTCTACATTCCATCTCTGCTTCCCAAATTCAAAACCTTACACTTTGCAACATTGAATTGATATCCCCACTCGTGTATCCATTCAGCCAGTGTATTCAACTCCTCTTGCAAAGCTACAGCATCTGCTCTACTCCTGGTAGCTCTCCCCAACTTTGCATCATCTGCAAACAACTGCATGCCACCATTCAGAGCTCTCCAGATATCATTTCCATACAAATTAAACAGCAATGGATCTTTGGGGTACACTACTAGTAACTTTTTCTGGAATATCGCTCCTCCATAGACAACCGGCTGGTTAAAAAAAAAATCGTTATACCTGTAAATAAATTGAATTTGTTTTTCACATTATCTTTTAATTTTTGATGTCTCGTATTAGTAATATATAACATGTGCAGTGTTTTGTATCATATAAGACAATATTAAAGTAGGTACAGACATAAGATTTATCTTGTAAACAGACGACGTAAACTTACGGTATCGATAAATACAGTACTGTAAATGTATTTGCACTTCCTTATGATTTTCTTGAATAACATTTTCTTTTCTCTAGCTTTCTTTATTGTAAAAAATACAGTATATAATACACACATACAAAGTATGTGTTAATCGCCTGTGTTATCGGTAAAGCTTACGGTCAGTAGGTTATTAGTAGTTGAGTTTTTGGGGAATCAAAAGTTATACGCGGATATTCGAACAAGGGGACTTCCACCCTAATCCCAGCATTGTTCAAGGGTCAACTAATATATATATATATGATTAAATGGGAGAGGGAGATTTATGTGGAGGCATGCAAGCCTTCCTGTTCAATGAAGAATTTAGAAAGATAAAAGTTACGGCTTTCTATTGTCGCCAGCTGAACGGTTATGACAGTTTTATAAGCTAAAAAAAAAAAAATGAAATTTTCTAAAAATTTGATTTAAAATAATTAAATATCAATATGTATATATGTATATATATATATGTGTGTGTGTGTGTGTATATATATATATACAGGGTGTTCGGGATAAATTTGACATATTTATAATTAATTATATTTTTCCGTAAGTTACATGTATTAACACACACTTCTCTTCATTTAAAAGTTTGGACCCTTCTTCATTCATATACAAGATGTCAGAAAGGATGGATAGCTGGAACCCACCTGAATCATGGAAGAGAATAACTTGTATCATGATGATTCGTGCCCGCCATCAAAATAAGGATATTACGACTGCTGCCCAATGCTCCCTGAATACAGTAAAAACAATCAGGCATGAACTAGAGACTTGCAATGGTGACTACGAGGATGTAGCAAGAAGAAAGATCCCTAGCAGACGATCTGATTGCGTTCGTACAGCAGAATTCCTCGCAAATCTGCAGGAACAGGTGTTGAAGAACCCTGGCATTGGAATTCGGGCTTTGTTCGTGGAGTTGCTAACTGTAGTCAAGCCCTGGATAACAAGGGTAGCCAATGGTAGGCCGTATGTATGGCAGCAGGATTCGGCCCCTTGCCACACCTCTGGGAAAAGTCAAAAATGGTTGTCTGAAAATTTCTACGACTTCACCAGTCCAAATGTTTGGCCTCCAAACTCCCCAGACCTTAACCCCATGGATTATTTTGTATGGGGCGCAGTTGAAAAAGACACCAATCGCACTTCCAGTAATACAAAAGCCCAGTTAATGGATAAAATTAAAACAGTTTTTGCGGCCCTTCCCAGGGAGACTGTAGCATCAGCTTGTTCGAGGTTCCGAAGCAGAATTGAAGCTGTGATCGATGCTAATGGTGGTTATTTTGAGTAAATCTTGTTGATAGTATTGTAATTAACTCTGCCTGTAATGTTTTTTTGTCAATTCATTAAATTTAATAGATACAAAGAAGATTTTCTTTTTCCTTACGAAACTGTCAAATTTATCCCGAACACCCTGTATGTGTGTGTGTGTGTGTGTGTGTGTGTGTGTGTGTGTGTGTGTGTATATATATAAATGTAGAAGAAATAGAATAATATAAGATTAACTAAAGACATAAATGCATATGTATTTGTCTATGAAAATATGTGTATCATGAATTTTTGTCTTTTGCGATAAACACAATAAAAACTAGAATTGCTTTCAGCCGCAGCGAAGAACTTTGGGTTTTTCATGCTAGATTTGACCACCGCTGATAAGGCTTAACCGTTAATATTTAAGTTTGATCTTTTTCACCGGACAGGGCTCCCCTTCCCACCATGAAACTTTAAATTTGCCTAGAATACATTTAAAGTAATTGAAAGGTGGTGCTGTTGTCCCCTAATGGATTTTGGTCGTCTGGTGCAAGACTGAAATAATAGCAGCGGGACTTAATACGCCTCCATAGCGCAATTTGAAGAACGACAGTAATCGTGCCCTTTGATTAGAAAAAGGCCTAAGTTCGATTCTCGTCAAGACGAGAGGAATCTTTATATGGGAATTTTTCGATCGAAAGTGAGTTAGTCGATCTCATACGGAGTAGCAGGGTTTTTTCTCCCGGAAACTAGGGTTTTCCATCCGCATATAGACAAAATCGGCCTTCAGAACACATGCAATTTACAGACAAAAATACTAGTGGGTGGTGGTGGGCAATAGATGGCGTTGGTGTAGTGATGATGATGGTAGCGGTCATTCGGTGTAGTTGGATTGAGTGATGGAGATGGAAAGTTGTTGAGTAGGTGTCCTCCCTCGTTGAGTCTTTGGGCTCATTGGAGGTGTCACGAAATAAAAAAAAAAAAAAAAAAAAATGATGTCAACGTTTATGGAGGCTCACCAGGTGAGCGAGCTACTGCGTTGTGTATAATGTGTTGAACTGGCATTGATTTCAGTATTTTTAAATATTATTATTAAAATCGAATAATATTATCACTTCATGGTGCTATTTTTTTTCTTCCCCATTCATTCTTTAGAAGTGTAAAATGCTATTTCTTCGGTATTTAGAACTTCTGTTGGAAGGCTGTAATTTTTATCATTAACGGAGCCATACGACCATTTGAGCATTTCAAGATGTGCGGTTATCTCGGTAATTAACCAGGTGAGCTGAGCATTTTGTGAAATGTGTACGGATGTGACATTCAGTTTATGATTTAAATTCAAATAGTATTATCACGATCGTGATTTAGGTTCCCACATACACGTTTAGAATCGTGTGTGTGTATTATTTTGTCAATAAACAAAATAAGAAAAATCAGGATTCAATTGTTGATTTCCCATTTGTTCATTCCATTGGTAGACAAATTTCCACATGATAGTCCAGAGGATGGATCACTTTATATTCTGATTTTCTCTTAATCGACGGATTCACTCGGACTAAAGTACGCCCGAGACTATGTTCGCTAGCCTTTATACTAATTTCAAAATAAAATTAATGCAAACGGTGACCAGTAGCATATGCCTTAAGCTGGGCTAAACTTGCACAGACATCCTTTTGACCAATTTTCGTATCCGCAGTTTACCTAAGATAACAGTATTTCGTGATATTACGGACAGAAGTATCTGGATTTCATGTCGAGAGAGAACCACAACAAGAATCGACAAGGATAATTTTGATTAGCTTAAAAATATTGGAGTTTCTATTCATTCAACTCACACACTCTCAAACTGATGCGTCTCTTCGTGACTCTTCTCTTTTCTCTTCTATATTGTCCGCAGAGATACCATTCAGTTGCGTGTATCGAGGCGGGAAGTTATGTATAGCCTACGAAATCTGAAAAGAGAAAGCTGAAAACCTACTGCGAGAGTAGTAGGTTTTCAGCTTCGATGAAAAGCATAGTTACCTCATTGTATTATAAAAATTCAATCTAAACGTTGGAGCTGTTACTTGAAAGGAACACCGCGCTCGCGTGACATTTCTTCGGTTCTTTTTTAAAATGTTTTACAGTCTAGTGAAATCATACCCCGTTGGGCTTAGAAATTTCCTTGCATACCCTGCTAGTTTAGAAATATTACTGATCAAGTAATAGCTCCACCGCCTGGATTAAAAAATACCACATTTTAAAGTTACATTTCTAAAGGTACCGGCCCGGTTGTAGGAGTGTATAGCATCTCCTCACCAATCTATGGGTTCGCTCCCACTGTGCAATTTAAGGCGGGTTAGCAAACTCTCTTCAGTAAATGCTTATAATTGTCTTTAGGAGATAAAATTCGTGTACTACCTAATGTGACATCATAACCCTATTTATATGAAGCGTTTTGGTCCTTCACAAAAAAAAAAGTACATCTGTAGAATATAGAATACATGCAATGGACACACAAAAATACATCGTGGTCTTCTTGATGAGTCCTTGGACTCCGTGTAGCATTATATTCCATGTGATACTAAAATCCTTATGATTACAATTAGCACTTTCTTGCGTTAGTATATATAGACTTAAAACCGTACTGCGTGCATTTAAAATAAATAATAAAATAGAATAATATTAGAGAATAAAAGGGAGGAAGAAAACCAATGAATGTATATTCCACCAGCCTATATTGGTGGTAAATTAACGGGATTCTTATATCGATTTGGTCACAGTGGTGATTACTCATGCTGGCCTGATTAGCTTCGATAGTGTGCCGTCTCTCCAACATACGGGCTAGGTGTTTGTGAATGTCTTAAAGTTCTTAAAAGAACTGGGCGATGGACTGAGTCCTTGACTCTTTATCCCGTCATCTGAATGAAGTAAATCTGTGTGGATGGAGTGTTGTTGAGCTAAAAAGCTCTAGTCATGGCTGGGTAACGGCAATAGCCAAGCCTCAGTTAAAACTTCATTGGCTACAGCATTGCCATTTGTTACCCTTTCTTTGTGAATGTCTTTGTGTTAGATGAATTTTATCGCTAGTATGAGAGCGCCATCTGCTTGCTTTTAGTGGCTTGATAAATCTCCGTGTTTGTTCGAGAGCAGGGTTTCAGATTATGGGATTCTTAGTAGGGGCAAATGCTGGTCTTGAAATTCACGCTTGTTCTTATCATTTATGATTGAAGTCTGATTAGCGGAATAATGAATTACTGACCATTTAAAACTGTGTACAGGTAACCCTCGTATAACGCGAATGTTAGGTTCCGCAGAAATGGCGCGTTATATAAATCGCGTTATGCGAGTCAGATCACATAGAAAAAGTAGGGTTATGTTCCGAAATCGTTTTAATTTTTTTATATAAACAACAATAACATATCCAACAAAAAAATATTTTTATTTAAGTCAGGTAATTCATGTAAGTTAATAAAACATACGAACTATGAAACAAATACATAGTATAAAAATTACAAATTGTACTTAAACTTCATTGTACATAATGCATAAATGCTTTAGGCAAAATAAAAATAAGTGAATATTTTAATCTTTCATAGCACGAGGATTTGAGGATTGGTTAATAAACACTGGTTTTGTCATGTGATCACCTAATGCATTACTACAAAACAGAGTAATTCTATCTTTGGAAACTTTGAATCCAGGAGCTGATCTTTCATTTTTCGAAATATAGGTGCATTTTTGCACTTTTTTCCAATATAATCGTACGCTATAATCCTGGTTTTTCTCCATTTTTCAACCGATCCAAGATTTTGTATATTTTTCTTCGAGAGAAATTCATTTTGCTTTCAGTTGGTTTTTCACTTTCGTTGCAGTTTGTGGCCATTACTATAAAAATAATTTTTTACACAAAAAAGCAAGCATTGAATATTGTATGTAACTCACCAGAAAATAAAGTTCTCAGCTTGAGATTATTATTACGGGCGACTCCAAGGAGTCCTTACACTCATCGAGGGAAGTAGTAGGGGTGATGGTTTGAACCAAATGCTTCCGGTGGGCGTGGCTTCATGAGTCATGAATTTCCCTGTGGGCATATGTGTCAATGGCTTCAGTTGCTGTGTTTTGGTTCGCGTTTGGAATTATGGGTGACGGTAGAGATAAGGATTCGTGTTGTGATTGGTGGGAAACTTTAAACCAAATGCTTCTGGTGGGCGTGGCTTCATGAGTCAGGAATTTCCATGGGAGCATATGTGGTTAATGGCTTCAGTTCTTGTGTTTTGGTTCGCGTATGGAATTATGGGTGATGGTAGAGATAAGGATTCGTGTTGTGATTGGTGGTGCACTAGTGACAAGATGAAGATGAAGATCAAGATAAGATAAGGAATCGTATAGTGGGTGTGTGTTGTTTTCAGAAGTAGATAAGTGACGTCATTTGTTATTTGTAAATAAGTGACGTTGTTTTGAATGGAAAAGGGAGATATATTAGAGATAAGGAATCGTGTCGTGATTGGTGGACATATTAAACCAGATCAAGATAAGATAAGGAATTGTGACGTGAATGTTTGTTGTCAGATGAATATCAGTGACGTCATTGTTTTGAATGGAAAGGAAGATATATTACAGATAAGGAATCGTGTCGTGATTGGTGGACATTTTAAACAAGATCAAGATAAGATAAGGAATCGTGACGCGAATGTTTGTTATTATTGATTTTGGAATTTCACTGGGGCCCTCGTTTGTTGGGGACATCACGTGAATAATTTAATTATATATACTAATGTAACTCAAATACACTTTTTTTTTTTCTTCTATAAATGATTGTACTAATTTTCCAATACATTTTTGGGGTATTTCTTTAATGTTAAAGGTTGGGAATTCTTAGAGTACATCGTGATGGCCATTGTGATTAGGTTTTCTGAATAATTAATTATACTTGTGTCCCTTAAACACACACACATTATGAAAAGTCGTTAATGTATCCATGTTGGTACTTTAATATGTATATCCTATGATTATTCTTATGAAAAAAAAAACTATTCAGTATTAGAATTACGCTTACCAAAAAAAAAATGAACAGTGATTATTGTATTATAATTATCAATTGTTATATTCAAGTAAAAAAAAAAAAACTTGCATTTCTTTCCAGAATGGGAAGATCTTGGTACTATCTAGGTTTTCTGAATATTCCAAATTGTTGATTAACATATATTCACAGAACACAAACATAAGTCTGAAAAGACATTTCACTTTTTCATTATAGGTTACTGTGGCTAACATATATTCACACCACAAAACACAAAAAACATAGGAGTTGAAAGATATTTCTGTAAATAACCAGAAAAGCTAGTGGACTACTTAATTTACTTTAGTATCCGATTGGTTCTCTGTATTAATTCTTTCCCACTGTTGCCCAAGCTTGGTGGGAAAGTCTGTGCCGTTTTGTTTAGGGTAAGTGTTATTTCTGGTTTCGAATTCCGATTGCTGTTAGAGTATGGAATTCTGACAAGTGAAATTATTATTATTATTTTTTTTTTTTTTCAAATTGATTGGTTATTTTCTGTATTTTACTTTTAAAGGTCATATTCTAACAGAATAACTGAGCAAAATTAATATATAAGTGTATGTATGTGAATTTATTTTCCAACACTGTATATTTCTCATTAAGTCTTATCTTAAATATATCTCACTTATCCGCTCGCTGTTTGTTGTACGTAGGTGAGAAATCGTGTGTTTTGGTTCGATTTTGGTTTGGTTTCTGTTGGGAAATTACCAATATAACTATTAATTTTACCTTCGATTCCTTGTGCTTTTAACCTATTTCTGTAAGTGGAATTTATTTATTTTTTCTTTAGCATTAGTAAATTTTAAGTAACTGATATGAGACAAACAAGGTTTTGAACTCTCCGCAACTTTTCTACAGCAATCTTTTGAAGAGTTTTTGTAACGTGTCATTGGTTTTAAATATCTAATGTCTCTGTAAAATAACCAAACTCTAACAGTATTGTGACTTTTCAGTGGTGAAATCTTCACCACTAAAATTCTAGCTATTAATTTAATACCCGATTATTTCTTTTGCTTCCAAGATTTGACAGGAGTTTCTTGAAATATTTGAGGGCTTGCATGAACAAATAAGACTTTTAATTCAATGAATCAAAAAAAAAAATTCTCTGGTTACTTTGTGGCATGAAATTTTACAAGGAAAAATAAAAAAATGTTATCTTCCTTCTTAAATTTGTATTACACATGTACGACACCCAATTTGTTCATTTAAATTTACACATTTTATTTGAACGAAATATTATTTACAAATTGTATTTACTGAATCTAACAATACAGAATATAAATTGAAAAATACATCAAAGGTTCTTCCATGCTTGTGGAATGCCATCGTATGGTTTTGACAGTGCGACTCTCATCTGAAATTTAATTTTTCATTT
The DNA here is from genome assembly GCF_054136105.1 of Typopeltis vanoorti. Taxonomy (NCBI): domain Eukaryota; kingdom Metazoa; phylum Arthropoda; class Arachnida; order Uropygi; family Thelyphonidae; genus Typopeltis; species Typopeltis vanoorti. The sequence goes on along the minus strand of NC_143570.1, from coordinate 94,786,651 downwards.
GGTGTTCGTTGGGAATTTATTACTGTAGTAAAATTAAGGGTTGCATATTTATATTTTCGAATCCAATACATATACTTCTGAGAATTATTAAAAGCACAGAATCTTTCGTTATGTTTCCAAAAGCATTTAAAAGTACACGTTATGTTTTCACTTTTGGGCATCCAATTTCATTTAAATCAAGAACAGGCCTCCCTATTAACATCCCTAATGTTTTTGATTTTTCTCTTCCTTTTCAAGTAATATATGATATTTCCATGTTGATTCTATCATCCAATTTCTTAGTTTGTCCAAAGATAGTGAACCAATTTCACACTTCAGCTGATGGTTATATTTTATTAACTAAGAATTCTGTTTTTTTAACTCTTTCAGGTAATTCTTTCCAACTACAAGGTGATTTTGTTAATGCATATCTTACACTAATTCCATCAGAAATACAAATTTCTTTAGGAAATAAATTTGAACTCTTATTCAAAAGAAATTGTCAGTCAATTATAGCAATGATAAGTGAAAATTCGTATTTTTCACCCAATGTCGATTTTTCATTATCGTTTCCTTTCGTTCTTCTTCTTCTTCTTAGATTACTTCATATGACACCACAAATAAATAGTTATTTATTATTATTTCACTGATTATTAGCTCTGATCGTATACTTTATGGTAACTTTCGTTTACAAAATTCTAAACAATTAGAACTTTTCACAAAGAAACTTTCAAAGAATTTGTGGCTCGCCCATTATTTTTACATTACCAATCACAAACACAAAACAGCAGCTGCAGTGGATGAACGATTACCTTATGTCCAAAGTCACTCGACTCTATGGTATTTTCTTATAGTACTGTTTACACTTACTATGCCCTACCCTGACCGTTCATTCCAAATTGAACCGTTTGTGCAGATGACTCAATGACATGTTTTCACATGCTGCTGGTTATACTGTTGGTGTGTTTTTATCTTACTTTGTGTGGGGAAAGGTAAAATTTGTATATGTGTTATCTGGAGAGTGCAAACATTTTTCTATACCAAACTTTAAGAGTTAAAGTCACGTTTTGTTGGTTTAATTAGGTGCTTCTCTCTTTCTCTCTCTCTCTCTGTAAAATAACCAAATTCTAACAGTTCGGATTTTCGATTATGTGAACGCTTTGTTTTCAGATAACTCAAATAATGTCAATAGGTAGCATTAGACAATTTCGAAAATAATCAATACATGGATATTCGTTTTCAACACTTTTTTTTTCTGTCCTGGCATTAATTTCACAGTTGTGATTTTTTTTAAATAATTAAACAGAATTGCATTAAGATATAAAGTTGTGGATTTAAATATCAAGATCTAATCAGAATAACTGAGTAAAAATTCACTGTGGAAAAATACAACAACAAAAACACACATCTTTGTTCATTTATGTTTACAAATGCACATTTTATTTTGCTGAAATACTATTTACAAGTATATTCACTGAGAAAAATTCGAAACATGTAATTACCTAAATTTTTCACCTAAGTTTTTTATGATAACTTTTTTGGAAAAAAAAATAAAAAAACGCGTTTTTTAAATATTTTTTCCCAAAAAAGTAATCAGTATCAATTGGAGGTGACATCACTAAAAGATATCCGCAAACGATGAGCTCACTCATCTCCACTAGGCTGAGCAGACATCTACTGGAGGAGAGGGGATGGTGAGAGACTAGGGTGATGGGGTTAGGTGGGGGGAGCATTGCAGGGAAGACATCTGTCACCCTCTGTGATATCACAGAATGAGAGACATATGTTCCCCAGAAATATCCAAACACATAACAACATTGCTGTCATGTTTTGTTTGGCTATGGAATTGTGGGTGATGTTTTTGAGATAAGATATCTTGGAATTTTCCGAGGGTGACACACATCCGTCATTGTCGTCATGGTTTATCCAACACCATGTAGAAACATGTCCGTGAATCATCTGCGCAAAAGTTTCATTTTGGAAGGAACGGTCAGGGTTAAGGGTCAGGTAAACAGTACTATAAGGAAACGAGTCGAGTATCTTTGCAGTTATGACAGTTCATTCATCCTGTGAAGTTATCGTATTGTGTTGTGGTGATTGTTATCCAGGAAAGTAAAGTAAAGTAAAATAATGGGTGAGCCACAAAAGTCATTGAAATTTTCTTTCTTCAGGAAAATAGCACGAGACAAAACTCTTCACCTAGCTCTAAAAGGATGGAAACCGATTATTATTTTAGAAGACACGTACATTGTGATGTATTTATCCAGGACCGCTTGGGAAAAATTACGCAGGAAGTGGTCTGATATCCTCGGCTACTTGCAAAGAAGAGTCGACTACGAAATGGACCTCGGTGAGTGTTATATTCTGAAATGCCAAGATGGGGAACTAATACTTGATGATACAGGAGCTGATGGAAGTAAGGTTTTTTCTATTAGTTGTGAAGAAGCTGAGAGATTTTCACCAAAAATGTACGACATTGATAATCATTTACTATTTTTGGAAACTGAATTACCATCTGTTCATATAATGGGAAAAATTATCGCTAATCATTTAAATTCATCAATGGTAAAATTAGACTTTCAAGATTTTATCCAATTCGATAAAGATTCTTTATTTTGGGACATTTACGAACATTTTACACAAACTGTTTGTGTATATTTGCTGACAAAAGAATACACAGAATGTTTAGGGAGGCATGGTGTCATTTCCAGACTGACACAATATCAAACGTATGGAAGTGTGGTTACCATGGTATCTGATTTAAAAATTCTTTTGCATGACCAGCTATTTTGATGTAATGTAACCAAGAAACAGTGAGTAACAAAAATTTTATTCATTGAACTCTTTGGAAAATGTTAAGAGTCTAAACTAAATATTGTGAAATATTTTTAGGTAATTACATGTTTCGAATTTTTCTCAGTGAATATACTTGTAAATAGTATTTCAGCAAAATAAAATGTGCATTTGTAAACTTAAATGAACAAAGATGTGTGTTTTTGTTGTTGTATTTTTCCACAGTGAATTTTTACTCAGTTATTCTGATTAGATCTTGATATTTAAATCCACAACTTTATATCTTAATGCAATTCTGTTTAATTATTTAAAAAAAATCACAACTGTGAAATTAATGCCAGGACAGGGGAAAAAAAGTGTTGAAAACGAATATCCATGTATTGATTATTTTCGAAATTGTCTAATGCTACCTATTGACATTATTTGAGTTATCTGAAAACAAAGCGTTCACATAATCGAAAATCCGAACTGTTAGAATTTGGTTATTTTACAGAGAGAGAGAGAGAGAGAGAAAGAGAGAAGCACCTAATTAAACCAACAAAACGTGACTTTAACTCTTAAAGTTTGGTATAGAAAAATGTTTGCACTCTCCAGATAACACATATACAAATTTTACCTTATAACCAGCATAACCAGCAGCATGTGAAAACATGTCGTTGAGTCATCTGCACAAAAGGTTCAATTTGGAATGAACGGTCAGGGGTAGGGCATAGTAAGTGTAAACAGTACTATAAGAAAATACCATAGAGTCGAGTGACTTTGGACATAAGGTAATCGTTCATCCACTGCAGCTGCTGTTTTGTGTTTGTGATTGGTAATGTAAAAATAATGGGCGAGCCACAAATTCTTTGAAAGTTTCTTTGTGAAAAGTTCTAATTGTTTAGAATTTTGTAAATGAAAGTTACCATAAAGTATACGATCAGAGCTAATAATCAGTGAAATAATAATAAATAACTATTTATTTGTGGTGCCATATGAAGTAATCTAAGAAGAAGAATGAAAGGAAACGATAATGAAAAATCGACATTGGGTGAAAAATACGAATTTTCACTTATCATTGCTATAATTGACTGACAATTTCTTTTGAATAAGAGTTCAAATTTATTTCCTAAAGAAATTTGTATTTCTGATATAATTAGTGTAAGATATGCATTAACAAAATCACCTTGTAGTTGGAAAGAATTACCTGAAAGAGTTAAAAAAAAAAAAAAAAAAACAACAGAATTCTTAGTTAATAAAATATAACCATCAGCTGAAGTGTGAAATTGGTTCACTATCTTTGGACAAACTAAGAAATTGGATGATAGAATCAACATGGAAATATCATATATTACTTGAAAAGGAAGAGAAAAATCAAAAACATTAGGGATGTTAATAGGGAGGCCTGTTCTTGATTTAAATGAAATTGGATGCCCAAAACGTGAAAACATAACGTGTACTTTTAAATGCTTTTGGAAACATAACGAAAGATTCTGTGCTTTTAATAATTCTCAGAAGTATATGTATTGGATTCGAAAATATAAATATGCAACCCTTAATTTTACTACAGTAATAAATTCCCAACGAACACCAAATGAAAAATTAAATTTCAGATGAGAGTCGCACTGTCAAAACCATGCGATGGCATTCCACAAGCATGGAAGAACCTTTGATGTATTTTTCAATTTATTTTCTGTATTGTTAGATTCAGTAAATACAATTTGTAAATAATATTTCGTTCAAATAAAATGTGTAAATTTAAATGAACAAATTGGGTGTCGTAGATGTGTAATACAAATTTAAGAAGGAAGATAACATTTTTTTTTTTCCTTGTGAAATTTCATGCCACAAAGTAACCAGAGAATTTTTTTTTTGATTCATTGAATTAAAAGTCTCATTTGTTCATGCAAGCCCTCAAATATTTCAAGAAACTCCTGTCAAATCTTGGAAGCAAAAGAAATAATCGGGTATTAAATTAATAGCTAGAATTTTAGTGGTGAAGATTTCACCACTGAAAAGTCACAATACTGTTAGAGTTTGGTTATTTTACAGAGCCATTAGATATTTAAAACCAATGACACGTTACACAAACTCTTCAAAAGATTGCTATAGAAAAACTGCGGAGAGTTCAAAACCTTGTTTGTCTCATATCAGTTACTTAAAATTTACTAATGCTAAAGAAAAAATAAATAAATTCCACTTACAGAAATAGGTTAAAAGCACAAGGAATCGAAGGTAAAATTAATAGTTATATTGGTAATTTCCCAACGGAAACCAAACCAAAATCGAACCAAAACACACGATTTCTCACCTACGTACAACAAACAGCGAGCGGATAAGTGAGATATATTTAAGATGACTTAATGAGAAAAATACAGTGTTGGAAAATAAATTCACATACATACACTTATATATTAATTTTGCTCAGTTATTCTGTTAGAATATGACCTTTAAAAGTAAAATACAGAAAATAACCAATCAATTTGGGAGAAAAAAAAAAAATAATAATTTCACTTCTCAGAATTCCATATTCTAACAGCTGTAGGAATTCGAAACCGGAAATAACACTTACCCTAAATAAAACGCCGCATAGACTTTCCCACTAAGCTTGTGCAAGAGTGGGAAAGACTTAATACAAGAGAACTAATTGGATAGTAATGTAAATTAAGTAGTCCACTAGCTTTTCTGGTTATTTACAGAAATATCTTTCAACTCCTATGTTTTGTGGTGTGAATATATTTTAGCCACAGTAACCTATAATGAAAAAGTGAACTGCAATTTTCAGACTTGTATTTGTGTTCTGTGAATATATGTTAATAATCAACAATTTAGAATATTCAGAATTAATTTTGCTCAGTTATTCTGTTAGAATATGACCTTGAAAAGTAAAATACAGAAAATAACCAATCAATTTGAAAAAAAAAAAAAATAATAATTTCACTTGTCAGAATTCCATACTTTAAATAGCAATCGGAATTCGAAACCGGAAATAATACTTACCCTAAACAAAATGGCGCATAGACTTTCCCACCAAGGTTGGGCAACAGTGGGAAAGAATTAATACAGAGAACCAATTGGATACTAAAGTAAATTAAGTAGTCCGCTAGCTTTTCTGGTTATTTACAGAAATATCTTTCAACTCCTGTGTTTTTTGTGTTTTGTGGTGTGAATATATGTTAGCCACAGTAACCTATAATGAAAAGTGAAATGTCTTTTCAGGCTTGTTTGTGTTCTGTGAATATATGTTAATCAACAATTTGGAATATTCAGAAAACCTAGATAGTACCAAGATCTTCCCATTCTGGTAGGAAATGCAAGTTTTTTTTTTTTTTTTTTTTTTTTTTTTTTTTTTTTAACTTGAACATAACAATTGATAATTATAATGCAATAATCACTGTTCGTATGTTTTTTGGTAAGCATAATTCTAATACTGAATAGTTTTTTTTTTTCATAAGAATAATCATAGGATACATATTAAAGTACCAATATGGATACATTAATGACTTTTCATGTCTAATGTGTGTGTGTGTGAGTTTAAGGGACACAAGTATAATTAATTATTCAGAAAACCTAATCACAATGGCCGTCACGACGTACTCTAAGAATTCCCAACCTGTAACATTAAAGAAATACCCCAAAAATGTATTGGAAAATTAGTACAATCATTTATAGAAGAAAAAAATAAAATGTGTATTTGAGTTACATTAGTATATATAATTAAATTATTCACGTGATGTCCCCGACAAACGAGGGCCCCCAGCGAAATTCCAAAATGAATAACAACAACAAACATTCGCGTCACGATTCCTTATCTCTAGTATATCTTCCTTTCCATTCAAAACAATAACGTCACTTATTTACAACTAACAATGACGACATTGATATTCATCTGACAACAACAAACATTCACGTCACAATTCCTTATCTTATCTTGATCTTGATCTAGTTTAAAATGTCCACCAATCACGACACGATTCCTTATCTCTAATATATCTCCCTTTTCCATTCAACACAACAACTTCACTTATTTTCAAATAACAAATGACGTCACTTATCTACTTCTGAAAACAACACACACCCACGATACGATTCCTTATCTTATCTTGATCTTCATCTTGTGACTAGTGCACCACCAATCACAACACGAATCCCTATCTCTACCATCACCCATAATTCCATACGCGAACCAAAACACAAGAACTGAAGCCATTGACCACATATGCTCCCAGGGAAATTCCTGACTGATGAAGCCACGCCCACCGGAAGCATTTGGTTTAAAGTGTCCCACCAATCACAACACGAATCCTTATCTCTACCATCACCCACAATTCCATACGCGAAACAAAAAATCACCCACAATTCCATACGCGAACCAAAACTCAACAACTGAAGCCATCGACACATATGCCCACAGGGAAATTCATGACTCATGAAGCCATGCCCACCGGAAGCATTTGGTTCAAACCGTCACCCCTACTACTGAGGGAGGCTCTAAACTTCATGTCCATCACAACTATTTGACATTCACACATTATCTGTCATACTTGCCTTGAACTAATTCACTGTCATAGTACCCACAACAGACTTTGGCAGCTTATTCCACTCATTCACCACTCTAAAAGTAAAAAACCTAGCTCTAACACCCTTACTAACCACACTCTTGCCCAGCCATGTATGGCCCCTAGTCCTCCCACCACCAGTCCTGTTCTCAAAAATATCCTGTGAATTAATCCTATAGAACTTCAGCAATTTGAATGTCTCAATCATATCGCCCCTTTTCTGCCTATCAACCAATTTCTGTAACCCACAAATCTAAAACTATGTACAGGTAACCCTCGTATAACGCGGATGTTAGGTTCCGTAGAAATGCCGCGTTATATAAATTGCGTTATGCGAGTCTCAGATCACAGAAAACGTAGGGTTATGTTCCGAAGTCGTTTTTTTTTTAATTATATAAACAACAATGATATATCCAACAAAAATAATTTTTTATTTAATTCAGGTAATTCATGTAAATTAAGAAAGAGATGAACACAATTTTCCTGATAGAAACGAGGACAATTTTCAACAATACACATTTTATACGGTAAACAATTGAGGTACATGCGGGCTAAAGGGCGTTTCCCCTAACAGAAATTCGCTACTTATAATTACATGTGGGATACAGGCAGACACAAATTTAACGATGATAAAATTTGATTTTTAAGTCGTGCGGTGAAAAACATATGAAAAGATAAAGGGTTACTACAATTTTAGACCGCGTTATATCGAAACCGCGTTGTATAAGTACCGCGTTATATGAGGGTTACCTTTTATTTAGAAATTTATGTTCATTTAATCATAGAAATACATTTATTTTACAAATGATATTCTATCTTTTTCAATTTAGCTACTTGAATAAAAATTTTACCCTATTGTTCTTCTTTATGAACTTTTCAATATCATCGTCATAAAAAGTTGGTTGTAACTTAATTTTCCCAAGCAACATGCACACTTGTAAAGGCTGGCTCTAACTCACTGGCTAGTGCTACTTTGACTGCATATGGCCCGTGTTTAAGCAACAGGGTGAGATAATGTAGAGGGAACGGAAATGGCTATGCACGCGAATGAAATCGTAGTGCTGAAGCGAGGACCTGAATGCTTTCACAACCGAGCAAGCGAAGGTAGCTTGATTAGCATCGGCCTTCAATACACAACGCAAAGCTCAATTATTGCCGCGCAAGCTTAAAACGTCTTCTGTCTACAAAAATAAAAGCCTAAATGGAATGCTTATTAATGCATGCATTTATTAACAAATAAATATTACTTCTTTCTCAATTAATGGGCTTGCGCAGTAAGCATGGAGAATTCGCCACTGATTCTTAGCCTATAGTACTAATACAGCAAATGTAGGTTTTCGTGGGTGGTATAAAAAAAATACTCGAACACATGGTGGTAGTTAACATGCTGTCAGAATATAGAGTTCAAGATGTCTAAATATGAATTTAGACATCTTGGAATTCATACCTTTGCTAGATGGAGTTAGTCTCCTATTAGAACGCCAGTAATATAACAGCATTAAAAATTTTTCAGATGTTTGACCTTCGGTGCACTAGGAAATCGAAATTCGACGGGGATTCAATTCGTGGCACGTTCTTTTCTTTCATCACCAATTGAAAATCTTCAGTTAGGGAATAGATATATCTTATTTGGGGACATATTCACACACACGTTGCTATGCTTGACTGTTGACTTCTATGGCGAGATGGACGTCAATCCCTTAGACTTCTATCCCTTCATCGTTAGATTGGGATTATTTATAGAGAGAAATTTTTGAGCACCTGGCTTGTTGAGTTAGGGCTGTGTAGAATCGTTTGAGTCGATCAGAACTGCCTTCGGGCGTTTGTGGCTCCATCTGTCGTTTTCATCGTAGTTTGATTCTCGAACGAGTTGGTTGGGATGGAGTGATGCCTGAGCGAAGTACTTGGCAGCAGTCTGGACGAGAAACGTAGGTATGTCTGGTATGTTTCCGTCTTGCTGGAGGAGAGTGTTCCTAATAAATGACGGGCCGTCGAAGATCATTCAGAGGCATTTATTTTGGAGTACCTGTAGTCTTTTGACATTGCTGGGGAAGGTTCACGCTGACGATCCGTACGTTAGCTTGGTCTGATGATTGCTTTGTATATTCTTAGTTTGTTTTCTGTACTGACTTTGCTTCTTCGTTGATGATTTGGTTGAGGAGAGGGTTGAATTGGCTTTGTCGCAGGCATGCGAGATGTGGGGGGGTTGAAGCTGAGTCGGTTGTCTTGTATGATTCCTAGGTATTTTACTTCTTTTTGCCATGGAATATCGGTGTTGAATATCGTGACTGCTCCGTGGTGGGTTGCTTTCCTTCGTGTAAAGAGTATCGCCATGCTCTTGTCAGCGTTGACGTCTGTCCTCCATTTTTGAAACCATTTTTCGAGATTTGTTGTTGCGTTTTGTAATCGTGTGGGCTGAGTGATCTGGTCAGTATCGCCATGTCATCTGCATAGAAAGCCATAGTGGGTGATACAGTGCTTGGGACGTCTGAGATGTAAATGTTAAAAGAGTAGCGGCGATAGGAGGGAGCTTTGCGGGACACCTGCTGTGATGCTTCTGGCAGGATCTGAGGCCACGTAACTTGACTTAATTTTCAAGAATCATAGAATCTTATCTTTCAGATAAGATTCTATGATTTTGGTGTGGTTTAGTGGGTATTTCGCAGTTATTAGTTTGTGGATTAGTTTGTAGAAGTGTGGCATAAAGGCCTCCTTTATGCCACACTTTATCGAAGGCTTTCGTCACGTCTAGGAAGATTGCACCTGTGTGTTGTTTCCAGTTGAATCCTGTGGTTATGTATATGTATTCTATAAGTGTGTGGACTTGTTGTACTGTGGCCTATGCGAAATCCAAATTGTTCTTTCGGGATTAGGTCGATCTTGTCCGTTTCGTCTTGTAAGCGGTTTAGTATTACTTTTTCTGCGATTTTTCCCAGACCTGATAGGAAGCTGGTAGGCCTGTAATTCTGGGGAAATTGAGGTGCTTTCCCTGGTTTATGGATGACGATTATGTCTGCCTACTTCCAGCGAGTGGGGAAGTAGTTGAGTCTCAACATCGCATTGATGATAGCCACTAGATGCATAACTGTTTTATGAGGGAGTGCTTTTATGATTTTGTTTGAAATTTCATCAGGACCTGGGGCCTTTCTGTTATTGAGGTTTTTGATGATTTGGTATAATTCCTTTGGTGTAGCATAGCTAATGTTTTCTCGGCTGCTGGGTTGATGGAGTACAGAGGAAACATGCCCGTGGATTTTTTCAATGAAGCGCAGGTCCGCATGCGTGTAGTTTGGACTGAATTGCAGCTCCAGGGCATCGGCGAAGGCTTCTGCTTTCTTGTCCTCTCGGTAAACTATGCCCCTTTCTCCATGGAATGGTTGTATGCTGGGGCAGTCGCTGTGATGGGCTTTAGTCATTTTCCATAGCGAGTTGTCTTCGGTGTTTAAGGAGTTTAGCTTTCTATCGCACAGTTAGTTTTTGTGATTTTTGATCGCATATCGGACTATGTTTGTTTGCCCTATTTAACTCATGTCTATCCTGGGGGGGGGAGACAGTGTTATATGGTATCGGCATCTGATCCTATTCTTGCTGCGTCTAAGCTTTAGAATCTCTTCTGGAAGTAAGTTGGTTTGAACAGGAGCAGTGATGGTGGAGTCTGCTGCTAGGCCACCTTGGATTTTGCTTTCCAATTTACTGATCGCTGTGTCTACTTTTTTCGATGAGATGGTTGGGACGGGGCCTGTGAGGTTTTCAGAGAGTAGCATTGAACTTTTTGAAATTTGTGCAGGACTACCTGGGAATGATTTCTGTTTCCCCTCCTAGGCTTTGTAGTACTGGGTTGTGATCGGAACTAAGATCATTGACAACCTGTAACTGGAATTGGTGTAAGGTGTTCTTGAAGATCGCTATATCCAGCATAACACATATAACCATTGCCTAGTAGTCTGCAGTGTGTTGGTTCGGTGGGCCCTGCTATGATGATGTTTCTTGTCATAGCGAATTTGTGTAGGCTCTTCCCATTGTTTGTGGGATGTTTTGCATTTAGGTCTCCCGCCACTATTGTTGCTTCATTTGTGTCAAGGAGTTGGGAGAGATCTGAGGCTAGGAGTGGTTTGCCTGGAGGGTTGTAGACTGAATATTGCTTTTGGTTACCTGCATTGTTGGTGTGAATCTCAATTCCAGTTTCTTCCAGGTTTGTAGTTGTCTTCTTGATCTAATTGTATCTTATGTCGTTTTTGACAAAAATAGCCATGCCACCTTCTCTGCCTCTAAGTCTGTCATTCCTAAGTAGTGTGTGTTACCTTAATTCTCATGGGGCCGAAGGTGCGTCACGTTGATTAAGAGGATGTCTATTCTATATCGTACAATAAATTCTTGTGATTCCAGGAGATTGTTGCTTAGGCTGTTAGCATTCCAGAATACGATCTGTATGAAGTTATTTGAAGTGGGTGGATTAGTCATTGCTTATCATTGAGAATATTACTTGAGTGTTTTTTAGGAATTTGCATGTATCACTTTGATTAGGATTGGTCTTGCTGAAAGCTGTTAGTATCTCCTCTAGGATGGCGACTAGGATAGCAGCTGAGTGTTGATTGTTGGGAGTAGTTTCTGCTGGTTTGATCTTTGAAGTAACTGCTGCAGCATAGGAGCTATGTGACGTTGTTCACTGTTGGATTCCTCCTTCCAGGGGTGTTGCATGTTTTTGAGGTGAAGTGCCTGCTTTTCTGTTTTTTGTCAGGTTATCTGGGTGGAGAGTGCAGCCTTTATGGTTCGCTGGGTGTGGTCCACCACAGTTCGCGCATGTGGCTGGAGTTGTAAATGGTTGGCAGCATGTGTGAGAAGGGTGACTGTCCCTCATTTCACATATTTTTTCCTGCTCTGCAAGTTTCTGTGCATGCCCACATTTCTGGCAACGGTGATGTTGCCTTCCGTCTGGGTGGTTCACTCTTGATCACTAGATTACATACAGACTTTAAATCATATATTTCTCTTTGATCCTTGCTGATTTCAACTAGCACCAGGGGCATAGGATGCTTGTCCTCTCTATACATCCTAGAGACCTTAAGTGGTTCGAGGCCTTGTGATTTTAGGTCAGAGGCTATTTCTTCTGATGTTATAGTTTCTACTAGACCTCTTATAACCATCTTTAAATTTTTCTCGCTCTTTAGCTGAAACGTGTGGTACGAAATTTATAACTCATTGTGTTTGGTAAGTCGGCGGTAATCCGATGCTCCTTCTGGTAGAATTCTGTATCCTTCATCAGAGATTTTAGCTGAAGTGAAATTAATTTGAGTTTTTCATGACCTCCACAACTGTTGACCATTTTTCCTTATCGCATAGAATCACCAGTGGGATTCGTTCTTTGTTCTGAGCAACTGTGTCCATCGGTGCTTCATGGTTTGCAGTGATAGCCACTTTATCTGTTGGTGCTTGGGGCTCTGCTGCTGTAGGCACCTTCCTGCGCTTCTTCCTACTTACTGCCTGATAGTTGTCAGGGTCCTCTAATAAATGAGTATCAGCTGTTGAGGTATTTCCTCTGCTGTTCTCTTGTGAGGTGCTGGGAAGAGGGTCAGGGGATTGGTAGTCCTCTGATTCAACCTCTGATGGATTTCTACTCTTCCTGGCCATTTCTTATGCAGCAGGTAACCTGCATGTTTGAAAACTACTAACAGTTGCTTCAAGTCAAGCTCATCATACGGAGTGTTCATGATTTGGCCTAGTTCGTGATTACAGAAAGAATAGAGATTGCTCAGGTGTCCCGAGAAGATTACAGATAATCCTGTGGACTTTAGAGGATCCATTTGCAAATTCCGTAGATACACACTGGTGTCTACCAGCGGAACGAAAAGTTATAATTAGGTATGCCCTGTAAATAGGCTTAGAAGATGGTTTCCGATGGAACTAAAGATTTTGTAAATAAAGTATTTACTTACCTGAAACTTACAAAAACTTTGTGTAGTCAAAATGCTTTATCAACACATGCTAGCATAATTCTCATCTCTAAAGCATAAATCGCTTAAAACATTATCAATCAAATTCGCAATTCACCATCAATAATACACGAAACTAACACGCGAGCCGCCGTCTTGTAATCCGTTGCTATGCTTAATATAATTTGTCAATATATATTGGTTTGAAAAATCTCCTAGAATGAGCTTTTTCGAATTTGGCATAAAACATTGCTCTTTTGATGTACTTTCTGCATGAAATGCACGAAATATTTGATAAAACACAACAGTTAAACCCGAAGTAAAATCTCAAAGCTATTTCAGGCCCGGGAAGGGGGAGAAGAGGAAACAATCCCCTTGCCTCACCTAAGCGTGGTACTGAACAGTGACGACCAATCGGTAACCAGTAATAATCACACGATTTTATTTTTATTTATTTGAAGATTATCTGTTTAACTTGAAGAGTAGTAGAAATGTTAAATTGCGTGACTTCATTTTTTTTTTTTTTTTTTTTTCACATTGCATACGAATGTTGATCAACAGCTGCTAGTATTCTTAACATAATTAGATGGAAAGGGAGGACCAGTATTGCTGGTATAGTAGCACCCATGAAAATACCTATACATGGTTGGTCTGAAAAGTTGCGATAGATGGCAACACTATTGACAAGATTTTTTTTTCTAAGTTGGTACATCTGTCATAAGCATCCATGTGAAATTGCAAGTCATTCTATCAAGTAGTTTATTTTATACAGCTGTCTGAAACAAAAGTGTTGTCTGCATTCCTTGAAATGGATAAAATTGAGTATCGTGCAGTTATAAAATTTTTTGTAAAAGAAGGTTTAATTCCAAAAGAAATTCATTGGAAGTTCATAAAAGTTTGAGCACTCTTCTCCTTCGTTTCGACAATTAAGAATTGGGTGTCGAGTTTAAATGTGGCCGTACCTTGAAGATGATCCATGTGAAGGACTTTCAAAAAGTGTAACAACACCAGAATTCATTGATCAAGTGCACGATGGTATTGGATGATCGGAAAAAGTGCTTGAAATTGCTGAGACTATAGGCATTTCAAAAGAACGTGTAGGATATATTTTGCATGAAGAATTGCATATGAAAAATTTTTGCGCAAGACGGGTGCTGCGCTTGCTCACAGCAGATCAAAAACGCACTCGCATGAAAATCTCTGAATAGTGCTTGGAGTGTTTTAACAAGAATAAAACTGATGTTGTCCGTCGATTTATTACTATGGATGAGACTTGGATTCACCAATACACAAGAGAATTCAAACAGCAGTCAAAACAGTGGATAGAAGCCGGTTGTTCAGCGCCAAAGAAGACAGTCAGTTTTATAGCTGGAAAGGTCATGGCATCGGTGTTTTGGGATGCTAAAGGCATGTTTATTAATTATCTTGAAAAGATAATAAATAAAGACCCGGTTTTCAGAATAAAAAAAATCATATTGCAAAAATATCAAAGCGCTTTACATAGATTTTTTACAGAGGTCAAGTACCATAAGAATGTTGTAAAATTAACTTGTTTGTCTCTGTATATTTTATACTAGATATTTTTGTAAATAACCCTTTGGAAGTTAACTGTATATATTCCTTTAAAAAGAATATTGTAGAGTGTTAAAACAAAGGCAATGTTTTTGTTGTCGGAGCTGTATGTAATAGATCTACATGACGGCATAAGAAAGGTTGTTTATAAACTTTGTGTGTATGAGAAAGGCTTACAGGCTCTGCCCGTAAACACCTCCGAAGTCAGTCAAGAAAGGTTCAAACAACTTTCCGATAGCTGGCAACTTACAATCAAAAGAAAGCTGGCCGAACTTTAAACATAAGATGAATGAATCTTGCTGAATTCTTTGGGGGGTTACAAACTTCGTGCGAGGTCTCAGAGAAGGCATAATAAAGGGACTGAGCCAACCATAAAAAGCTTCCCGGTTCGAGACGTCGCTAGAGAGAGACTACTTCTAGGCCAGAGAGGGCTTCCAGACCTTGCTGAAGAAGGAAAGGCTTCCAGTCATCGTCAGAGAGAGGGAACAGATTCGAGAGTCCATAAGAGAGTTGGCGGCAATTAGTCATTGGAGGCGGCTGTTCGAGCTATTGGAGACGGCAGTTGTTTTGGCATTTTCGGCAAGCCAAAGCAGAGGATAAATGGCGATCTAAATTACCTAGAGCAACTTGGCTCGGAAGATTTTCTTTTTCGCCATGGGAGAACAACCTTTTGCCGGTCGCAGTCCACAGCTCACTATTTTCCCATTGAGATGTATTACTGAAGCCAGACATTCCTGAGGAAGCTCAAGATCTGAGAATGAAAGAAATGCCATAAAACTGTACTGAAAGACTTTTGACTGAATGCGCGATGCAAAGTCTTTTGTAAATTAAAACCTTTTGTATATTCCCTCTCATAGTAGGTTGTAGATGGAATTTTAATTGACTTTTAAGAGATTGTTCAATAGTAGTAGCCTGTGTAGCTCAGTGGATGTGGCGTTTGCACACCACAGCGCTTGACTGCACAAATGAAGACTTGATGTTTCGAATATAGTCGGCGACTAGAGGAAATTTTTTTTCTAAGCCTTTAGAAAAAAATTTCCTGTCGTTCCTGTCTATCTCTGGCACCGGCAAGCGGGTTTCCCCCCCCCCCCCCCCCCCGTTAACTCGGGTTTTTCGTCCCTTAAACTCAAGAAAATCGACCGTAGAACCCACACTATTTCAGCCAAAAAATATATTGTGTGAGGCACTACTAGATGGCCGCACTTGTTGAGCTGCCTCTTCACTGCGTGCCACTTAATTAGTGATAGCCTTGGGCCAGCTATCTCTGATTGGATAGCAGTGGAGATTGAATTGCCCACTCAGTCTCCAAAAGTTAATGGGGCTAAAAAGTGCCCTCGCCTACTCCCTATATGGGAATAAAAAGGCGTTAGCTGATTTTTATTATTTTTATTTTTTTGTTTAATAGTAGTAAGAATTGTCATTAAGAGAATCGATTGGCATATTGGAAGTTGATATGAAGTTTGTAAAGATAACTTAACAGAGAGTTAGCTAACCTCTTTGCAAGTAAACTAGAACTTTAATAAGTTGAATTTGTAAGTGGAGAGTAAATAAGATTGTGAGAAAGCAATCTCCCTAATGTTTAAATTCATGTATATTTCATAGTAATGTAAATAAATTGTTTTGTTCTTTTTGTTAAGAGTGCTGCCTGTTTGTTTATTTTTACAACTGCACTTAGTGGCGCACTCAGGATTTAATCTTGGAGGGGGCCGGGCACTCAGAATTTAACCTTTTTTTTTGGGGGGGGGGTGAGAGTTGTGTAGACGATTTGCAAATATACACTACACATCGCATACGACCTATGACTGAGCATCTGCAGTGATCGCGAATTCATAAGTAGTATAGAAATAGAAGACACGACACAACATAAATAAAAATAAAAAAAAAAGAAAGGAATTTAATTAGGAAAAGACTTTTGGAAAATTTTCTAGTGTTTTTTCTTTGGGGGGTACCCGGGCCCCTTGCCCCATCTCCCCCTTTTTTGGGTGCACCACTGACTGCACTTTTCCTAAATAAATCGGACCTTGTGAGTGGGAAATTAAGTTATATAGCTGAATCAAGCTTATAGGTAAGTAAAAGAATAGACCATGACTATTTGTGGTCTTATTGAGCATATAATGCTAATTAAATGATATTAGTGGCACAGTTTAAATTAAATAAATTTTCTAGTATCTCAGGCATAAGACTTGTAGTGCGAAGGGTAGATGCACATAGTACTTAATAATATAAGCAAGAAAGATTCAGAGAGAGAAAGCACCCACAGCTAAAATAAAATAACAGCATATAAAGATATAGAAAGTACAGAGCAAAAGACATTACAAGTAATAATTAAAAAAAAAATATTACAGTGCTTTTTTTTTTTTTTAAATGGATATTGGCAATGAATTAAAAGAATTTTGGCAATGGGAAACTTAAGGGATCTGTACTATGAATTGTTCGAACCACCGCCCTATTCTTCAGATTTGGCTCTCTTTCTGACTTCTAGCTCTTCCCAAAATTAAGCTCTTCCTTGCTAGTCAGTGTTTTTCTTTGAATCAAGAGGTGATTCAGCTGTATAGAGGTATTTTACAGATCTTACTGAGAATCACTACTGGGACGGGATAATGGTGCTGGAGTATCACAGGCATCAATGTATTAGTCTTAAGGGAGATTATGTTGAAAAAATAATTTTGAAATTATAAATACATTTTTTCATTGTTTGGCCGAGAACTTTTCAGACCACCCTCGTATTATGCTATTCCTAGTATCGAGAATGGTTGCAGGATTCCAATGACTTAATTTTTCAAGATGACAGTGTAGCTTGTCACTGCAGCAGATGAATCAAGAACTATCAGCAAAACAATGAAAACACTCAAATTAAAACTGACTTGGGCTACAAATAGCCTACACCTTAATCCGATTGAAAATGTTTGGAGTATTTTAAAACAAAAAATGACTAACAGGGATAGGAGAGTTAAAACAGGTGGCACGCGAAAACCGGCTACATTCGGCACAGACCATCTGTGATGAGTTCTAGAGTGACAATAATACCATAATGAGCAGTAATACTGTATAAAAAGAATTCCATTTACTTGGTTTCCATGGAATAACAATGGCACATGCCAAACATCATAACAATGATCAAGGCAATTCGTCTGACATGGTGCAAAGAGTGTGTGAACAGTTCCATTGACCAGTTTACACCCTGAACTGGTTCAAGGTTCACCTATTTCCATTCTGATGGCAGAGTTGTGGAGGCAGCATGGTGAATGCTTGTTACCGTAGTGTGTTGTACTCGCAGTAAAATTCCGATGGTGGAGGAGTAATGTGTGTGGTGCATTCAGCTGGTTTGAAGTGGGACCACTGGTTGTTGTCTGTAGTTCCATGAAGGCATATCAGTAACTTTATTCTGGACAATCGGGGACTGTCTATACTGGAATTTTTATGGAATGGACCCGTGTTACTATCAAGACAACAGTGCATCATGCCACAAAGCTGTAGCTGTTATGGAATGGTATGAAGAGATGGGTGTTAAATGACTACCCTGGCTTGTGCAGGGTCCTGACCTCAACCCCATCAAACACTGGTGGGACAGATTGGAGTGGTGATTGAGGTCCAGAGCAGCACGTCCTCAATTTGTTGCTGAACTCGGTGCTGCTTTGATGGAGGAATGGAGAAAAATTCCACCTGCTGCACATTGGTGGAAAGACTCCCTTAAAGGATTTAGGAAGTGATCAAAGGTAGACATACCCAATATTAGGGTTCACCTGCTGGTATCAATTGTGTATGTGTGTGTGAGAGAGAGAGAGAGTGTGTAATATTAAATGGATTGTCCTCTCCTGGATAGCACTGAGCAGCATGAAAGATATTTTTGGTGCATTATCCCAACTCTAAAAAAAATTTCTGAGGTCAGTTAGATGTTTGGAATGACAACCTAAGTAACTAAGACAAGTATATAGAGTCTGTAAATTGTGTGCACTCTCATGCAGTGGCATATTTAGGTATAGGCATGGGCCTAGAGCGGCAAATTTTGAGGGGTGGTGGAAATTTCTAGGCTCTCATTTTTTAGTTATAACATGTTCCTTATATGCCGCATCTACTCACAAGTAGAGAAATATTTTTCTTTTCCTCATTGTAAGTTTAGTCTGCAAGCATATTGGCATGTAATCAGATTCTGCATAACTCTACAGACCGAGACGTGCACGGAAAGCTACTGTATTGTTGTCGATAACTGGACACAAAGGCACTAGGGATTAGTGAATTTGATCCCTTTCTTGCTGAGCACATTGCCAAAATTAGGGAAAAAAAGGAAAAAGTTTAGTTTCCTATCTTTCCTTTGCCATGCATGAGAAATTTATTAAAATAACGGGCGAGAAAGCAATCAAATTTATTGTGGAAGAACTTAAAATAGCATAGTACTATTCCATAAGTGTTGACTCAATACTAGAATTGTCTCATGTTGATCAGCTGTCCTTCATTGTACAATATGTGAAAGAACATGGAACTTCTGTGGAGCGTTTCTTGTGTTTCATCCTTAACGTAAGTCACAAATCTGAAGAGCTACAAGAGGCGGTATTGACTTCACTAAACAAGCTTGGAATTGATGTAGCAAATTGCAGAGGGCAGGCATATGATAATGTTAGTAACATGTCAGGCAAGTACACAGGACTGCAAGCAAGAATTCTTGAAATAAATCCATTGGCAGAATTCATACCGTGTGCTCTGAATATTCTGTCTCAAATTGGTACTTGTGCTACCAAATCCTGTCCATACTCTGCATTTTTTGATGTCCTTCAGAAACTACATATTTTTCACATCTCTAACACATCAGTGGAGTGTTCTGAGAAAGCACCTGAAAACTTTTGCAAAAGTAATCAAACATCCTTCGCCTACTCATTGGTCAGCTTGTGACGATGCCTGTTGGAGTCTTCGTGAGGGATAGACGGAAATAATTTCCACTCTATCCGAAATTGAAAATGACACAACCAGAAGAAAGTTACGCGATGTGAAGCAAGTGGAATTCTATAGCAACTTCAGTCACTAGAGGTCGGGATCATGACCTGCCTATGGGAAGGTCATGAGGGGTGACAAATACCTAAATATGCCACTGCTCTTATGGCTTGTTTTGTTGGAGAAAACACCAACTCCATACATGAAATACACCCCCACCCCCCCTTACACATTTCTCTTGTAGAAAAAACTTTCTCTTGGACCAGATTTGAATGCATTAATTACTATCATGTACCTTTTTTTTAAACCCGAGAGCATCATCGATATTGACTGAGATATGGAGACTCCCCATTGGGCAAATTTAGGATTTATAAAGTACTAAGAGTTGTGCAAATGGTTAGTTTTTTGAATAAAAGAACTAATTTTTTATTTTTTCATCATGGTGAGGCAACGGATGTGATGTATTTGTGCTAGGATTAGTTAGGTGCGAAAATTTCAAAGACAGACCAAAATTAATATTAACTGGAAATCGGAATATTATCAAAAGCAAGGGAGAGAGCAATGAGCTTTATTATAAGAAATAATACAGTATTGTTTCAGTTGCATTAAAATTCACTGGTTATCTCACCCAAAACTGCTAAACACAGTACTGTCTTTAGCAATTTGGAATGAGATGAGGTTAAGTCATTAATGTACAGAAGAATGCATAAAGGAATCTGAGAGGAAACAATTTTATTTTAAAGGCCATTTGCAGAAAGCTAGATTCCAATTCAAACGGCAATCAAACTTTCTGGATTCCTCACCATTGTTACATCCTGTTATTCTCTATTAATGTTATTGTTATACTATCTCTATCTTTCTATCACCTTATATCTTCAGTATTCCGTTGCCGACAAATTTATAATTATTTAAATTGACTGCACCAGCCGGCAACTGAATTCTGATACACAATTAAACAACTTAAAATAATATAGGGATCAAGTGATTTGCAGACGTGGTCCTCGCTTTTTCTTTTGTTAATGGATTCCTCCTTTACTTATACATGGTCCAAAATTTAATATTTGGTAATTCAAATTCTCAGAAACGACAGACTCATGAGGTTTGAGCTAAAGAAATACATTTATTTAAACACTTACATATTATTATTATTATTATTAAAACAAGACCTCATGGAGTCAAAGACTCATCTAGGAGGTCCTTTTATCTTATACACACATCTCATCATACCGTGTCTTAAACACATTCAAACTATTTGCAGACACCACGCTCTCAGGCAGTGCATTCCAATCATTCACAACTCTGCACGAAAAAAACCTGCCTCTCACTCCCTTACTCACACCCTCCTTATACAGTTTCCAGGGATGACCTCTGGTTCTCCCCTGATCTCCCACTATTCTCTGTAGAACTTCTCCACCATTGATCCTATAACAACCCCTTACCAACTGGTAGGTCTCTATCATATCTCCCCTCTTCCTTCTCTCCACGAGACTCTGCAAATTACATCTTTTCAATCTTTCCTCATACTCAACATTCCAGAGGTCAGAAACTACCTTAGTCATTCGCCTTTGGACCCTTTCCAACATCTCTTCATCCTTCTGAAAACCCGGTGACCAAATCTGGACACAAAAGTCCAAGTGTGGCCTAATCAAAGCCTTATACATTGGAACAAGTATCTCCCTACTTCTACATGTCAGTGTCTTCCGCATCATTCCCAGAAGTCTTTGTGTTGTCTTCACAATTTTGGCGATGTGTCCCCTAAATTTTAGATCCTTATCCACTATCACCCCCAGATCTCTTACTTCCTCTACTTCCAACAATATATTCTCACCAAGCATAAATTCTGCATCCCATCTTTGTTTTCCAAATTTTAAAACCTTACATTTTGCAACATTGAACTCACATCCCCATTTGCTTGCCCAATCACTCAATTTATTCAAGTCTTCTTGCAAGGCCACAACATCTTCACTACTCTTTATGGTTCGTCCCAACTTTGCATCATCTGCAAACAACTGAATATCTCCATCCAAATCTTCACCAATATCATTAATATATAAGTTAAATAGTAATGGCCCTAAAACAGACCCCTGAGGCACTCCACTAGTGACTTTCCTTTTCCTGGATATTGCACCCCCATACACAACTTGTTGATACCTATCAGATAGCCAGTCTCCAATCCAATGCACTAATCTAATATCCAACCCCATCTGCTCTAGTTTGACTGTCAACTTATCATGAGGTACTCTATCAAAAGCTTTTGCGAAATCCAAGTATATTACTGTGTATCCTTCTCCTCTGTCCAAGGAAGCAGTCACTTTATTGTAATAAGTAAGTAGATTACTAAAACATGACCTCCCTTTAGCAAATCAATGCTGTCCATCAAAAATTATACCATTGTTGTCAACCCAACTCTGGATCCTAGTTCTCACAAGCTTCTCCAACAACTTAACCACAACACCTGACACACAGATAGGCCTATACTTTGATGCTTGAGTTCGATCACCTCCTTTATGAAGTGGCACAATCTTGCCCTCCTTCCACTCTTTAGGAACTTGACCAAGTGCAAGACTCGTATTAAAAAAATATGTCAAGGCAGGTGTCAACTCTCTAGCACACTTCTTCAGAATACGTGGTGATATATTATCAAGTCCCACAGCCTTATTTATATCTAGTTTACTGAACTCCCCAAACACCTCTTGCTCACTTACAGTCAGTCTCTCCTCCCCATCATCAACTGCTCTTAATCTCTCCATGAAGTCACATTCACAAGATTGAAAGATCTTTATGAATTGCTCATTAAGTATCTCCACAACACATTCTGCAACAGCTGTCTTTATACCATTTCCTCTAATCAATGTCATCCTTCCATAATCATTCTTTCTTTTGCTGGCTACATATCGAAAGAACTCCCTAGGATTCTTTTTGGCTTCATTAGCTAACTGCTGTTCATACCTCTCTTTAGCTACTCTCACCAACCAAGTCGCCCTCCTTGCCTGGTCTTTGTAGACCTCATGAAATTGGTTACTTCCACTTCTCTTATGCTGTCTCCACAATGCCTTTTTTTTCTGTATTGCATGCTTAATCTCTTTATTCATCCATCTCACACCTACCTTATTTAACCTTCTCACCCATGGTATACATTTAGACATACACTTCAATTAGAAATTCCAATGCTAAAGAGTCTGAACTACCCCCCCTCCCCTTTAAGTTATTATATCCAAAATGTCTACTATAAAATATATTCTAACAGTCTCATACTTTCCTTTGTGTAACTATGTTCAGACTTTGTTAATTCTCACAGAATTACTCAGTTCCCACATAGAATTTTAGCACATGCACATA
Source organism: Typopeltis vanoorti (assembly GCF_054136105.1). Taxonomy (NCBI): domain Eukaryota; kingdom Metazoa; phylum Arthropoda; class Arachnida; order Uropygi; family Thelyphonidae; genus Typopeltis; species Typopeltis vanoorti. The sequence goes on along the minus strand of NC_143570.1, from coordinate 94,763,574 downwards.
TTTATATACAATTCTAGTATAGAGTTTATCAGATGTATTCAGTCTTGCATTTTTAACAAAGGACAATATTCTAGTTTATGTTCAGGCTTTATCTTCCCCTAAAACTCAGTTAATATTCAAGCTTAATTCTAACACAATGACATTAATGTTGTTATTATTATTATTCAGGCCTCCATGGAGTCAAAAGACTCATCGTGGGAGGTCCTTACTAAGACATAAAGTATGTCAAGAGTCATCGAGGGGAGGTTCCCCTCTGAGAAACACAACGTCTATCATACCACTCTTTAAACTCATTGACCGTTCTCGCTACTGCCACTCCTTACCCTCTTGCTCACAGTTTCCTTTCGTAACTTCCAGGGATGGCCTCTTGTCATCACTCCTTCCCGCTGTTCAACCAAGCGAAAGAACTCCCCAGTGTCAACCCTGTAACCACCTCTAAACAGTTTAAAAGTCTCAATCATATCACCTCTCCTTCTTCTATCCACCAAACTCTGCAGTCCACATTCCCTCAGCCGATCCTCATAACTATCGTTGTACAGTTCCTGAAACCATCTTTGTCATCCATCTTTGTATCCTTTCCACAGATAATTTATCCCTTTCAAATCCTGGGAACCAAATCTGAGAACAATGGTCCAAGTGTGGTCTGATCAGAGACTTAATCAACGGAATGATAACCCTCTTATCTCTGCAGGTCATTGTCCTTCTCATAATTGCAGCAATCCTCTGTGTTACCTTCACCACCTTTCCAATATGTCCTCTAAACTTCAGGTTTCTATCAATCATCAACCCCAGATCTCTTGTCTCCCCTACTTCCTCCAGTATAACTCCTCCCATAGAGTATGCAGCATCCCATCGATGTTTCCCAAACCTCAAGCCCTTACATTTTGCTGCATTAAACTGAAACCCCCATTCATTTGCCCATCTATCTAGCTTATTTAAATCCTCTTGCAGGGCTACCACATCTGCACTATTAATAATTATCCTTCCCAGCTTCGCATCATCTGCAAACAACTGAATATCTGCTTGCAATCCACTGGCAATGTCATTGATATAAAGGTTAAACAACATAGGTCCTAGTACTAAGCCCTGTGGGACCCCACTTGTAACCCTCTGCCTCCTTGAAACTGCCCAACCATACACAACTCTCTGATACCTATCAGACAGCCAATCCTGAATCCAGTTGACCAATCTGACATCCAGCCCCATGTGCTGCAACTTAAATATAGGCTTATCATGTGGCATTCTGTCAAATACCTTCGCCAAGTCTAAGAAAATTGCAGTATATGCCTTTCCCTCATCTAATATTCTTGTAACTTTATTATAAAAGGCTAGCATATTGCTAAAACAAGAGCGCCCTTTCACAAATCTATGTTGACTCTCACAGATAACATTCCCCTCATTTGACCAATGCTGTATATGAGATCTTAACAACTATTGATGACACACAGACTGGCCTATAATTAGACACTTCCAGTCTGTTACCACCCTTATGCAATGGCACAATCTTACCTTCCTTCCATTCCCTGGGCACCTTTGCCGAAGCCAGACTTTCATTGAAAAGCCAAGTTAAAGGCACTGTCAGTTCTCTAGCACATTCTCTCAAAACTCGTGGTGAAATACCATCCAGTCCTACAGCTTTACTGACATCCAGAGTACTCAGTGTTTGGTACACACTCTCCTCCTGTACCTCTAAACCTCGAACCAGCCCTATCCCTCTAGCATTAAAACTGACTCCTCTAGGATGAAATACTCCCATAAATTGTTCATTGAACAATTCCACTATGTCCTCTGCATCAGTCACCCTATTCCCATTTTTATCCCACAATATCATTCTTCCACAGTCATTTCTCCTCCTACTGGTCACATAGCTAAAAAATTCCCTAGGATTTTCTTTGGATCATAGGGCCAATCTTCTCTCATATTCCAGTTTTACTTTCCTTACCACACTAGTCACTCTTCTGGCCTGTCTCCTTATATCTCCTCCATAGCCTCTTTTTCGCATGCAATTCCTGTTTAATTCCTGTTTAATTTCGCATGCAATTCCTCTTCTTCACTCGTGGTGTACAACTTACCATTGCTGCTAACAAATATTCTTTCACAATTTCCCACGCGCTAATGATATCCCGGCCTTCCAATGCCTCCCTCCATGAAACTTCCCGAAGTTGACGTCTAAAACTATTATAATCACCTGCTTTATAACTCCACATAAGTTCCCGTCTCTTTGATGCTCCAGCATGTCTATTCATTTTCCAAGTCAAAACCATGTGGTCACTCTCTCCAACTGGTGGGAGAGATGTCAACTCAGTTATTATCAACTCTTCTGATGCTATAACCAAATCCAAAACTCTTGAACCTCTTGTTCCCTATGTTACATGTTGCCTAAGACATTTGTCCCTCAACAATTCTAGAAATTCCATTCCCCTATTGCTACATGCATCTTCCTCTCTCCAATTTATACTATTGTAGTTGAAATCTCCCATAACAATCATTCTTCTTGCACTTGCTAAACTTAGCTGTCTAAACATCTCCTGGTCCCCATCCTCTGTGCTCCTAGGTCTGTAGCAACACCCTACTAAATATCCTGTCTTGCCTACCTCTACCTCACACCATATACTCTCAAAATCATTTGTCTCACTTCCTTCCAAAGACATAGGTCATCACTTATCATAAGCAGTACCCCACCACCATGCTTTCCCCTCCTATCCTGACGAAAAATGCTATACCCAACGACTACTATTCCTGTTGTTATATCCCCTTCTGTCAATCACGTCTCAGTGATCGCAATAATTTTTGACCAGGCTGATGCTATCTGCGCCACCAATTCCTCTCCCTAATTCCAGATACTCCTGGCATTAGTATGAATCATATAAATGCCATTGTTTCTATACCCAGCATTATCCCTTCTAGACTCCACTGGGCTCAGTGTTACCTGACATCGTCTCCCTTCTCCCAAGTGTCCATTCCCACAAGAGGCCACCCCTGCTATCATCCTCCCTGGGACACACTGACTCGTTCAGAACAGCAATCTCTCCAGATACCTACGTCCTTCCTTGTTCAAATGTAAGCGGTCTCTCGCATACAATTCCTCTCTTTCCTCAAATGCATTCCAAGCATCCACATATGCCAGTCCTCTCTTGTCACGTATTCTTGCTATTATGCCATTCAATACAACCGCTCTTCTGCTCAGTTCATCATTATCATACCTAGGCAACATGCACACTATTTTTTCTCTCTCTGTCTTCTTCCGTACAGTCTCAAGCAAAAATCTCCTATCTCTTGCCGCTCGACTTACATTATCACTCAAGTCATTCGTTCCTACCATCACAATCATCTCATCCACCCTTTCACCTCTCTCTTAATTGCTATAGCCACCATTTCTATTGTTCCTCCTGGCAAACACTCCTCACGCATCCTATCTTGAACACTATGGATCATTGAGTTGCCATACATTATACCTCTTACCATTCCCTCTCTCTCCTATTGTTTCCATTCTCTCCTCTTCTTTCATTCCCATAGGTCTCTTCCATTCCCTCTCCTCTACTGCTATTCTCTCTTCTAGCACTTCCATATCTCTCTCATTCTGTCTCTCCTATTGTTTCCATCAGTGGCGCACTCAGGATTTAACCTTTGGGGGGGGGGGGGGGCTGAGTAGAGTAGACGTTTTGCAAATACACACTACACATCGCATACGACCTATAACCGAGCATCTGCAGTGATCGCTAATTCATAAGTAGCACACGACCTAAATAAAAAAATAAAAAAAATGAATTTTCATTGGGAAAAGATTTTTGGAAATTTTTCTAGTGTTTTTTCCTTTTCTTTGGGGGGTGCCTGGGCCCCTTGCATTTATCTCTTCCTTTCTCCTAATCTTATCTTTTATACTTCTGCTCTCATTCACAAGACATTCCACCTCCTCTTTTAACTCGTCTATCTCCCTCTGCAGGTCAGTCACTCTTAATCTAAATTCACTTTCCCAAACAAAACAATCTCCTAAACTTTCAGTCACTAATGCCTTCCACACTATCAACTATTATTTTCTCATTCATATATCTTTTTTTCATTCTCTCCTATCACATTACTTGTCTTCCTACATTCATTCCCCGTTCCTGGAGCAACAAAGTCGGATATCGATATTTCTAATGCACTTATTTCCTCCAACTGCCTGCATTTTGCGCACATACGCTCTCCGCTCTCTTTCACAAGCCACATATTTAATTCCCGAGACGCATACATGCCACAAGACTGCATGCCACAGTCCCTTATGATATTGCTTATAATTGAGTTCTTAAATGGCAGAGGACTTGGCGATACGCCACTTGCTTCTTCCAAAATAAACAGTTCGAAAGCTTGGTTCCCTGCTCAGCTTAAGCTTAGAGTGTTACTTGCTTATTAGACATAGACAGAAATGTCCAAAACAGTTCTTTAGACACTAAATGAAAGTTGATTATATGGAGCTCATTAATTCTGTGGTTCCTATACCTTCTTTGGTTATTATTCAAATTAAGTACGAAAACTTGCACCTTACCGTTCTTGCCTTTTCTCATAGATGTTGGGACTTAATTACACTTTTGCGTTTTCTTACCATGCATTTTTATGGAGTCTGCAATATACTTCCATTTTCTTCGAAAGGGTTCACCTTTTGCTTACTTACACTATGGCTAACCAACGGCTCATTGTTGGAATTCTGGCAGCATTCCTTTGGTGTGGCTATATACGGCACGTACAGCAAACAGGGAGACTGTTGATGGGTATAGCTGCAAGCTTCACAGGTATCCAAGACGTGGATCAGGTACCAGAAACAGAAAACGAGAGCGATTGAATCACGTGCCGAAACTTATATAGTAAATGTGAACGCCCTCTCTTGGTGACCAAGTCATGCACATAGCGGTGGCCTATTGGTCACCGCAACTACAAACTGTTTTTGACATGGTTCTAATACTTACATCATCTTACATACATCTAATAGCTACATTTCAGCATTGATACATAATTTTCTTTTGTTAATTATTTCAGACTTTATCAATTTTAATCATGGACTACTAAAATTCACTTTATATCTACAACTAAAATGTTTAGACTAGTTCTGAGTTAGCACAATGTACATTTTCTTCTGGAGGCATAAGTATGTTCATATCCATGGTTTTTAACGTTACCTTATGTTGGGTCAGAAACAGGATGACTCATAAAAAGTGAATCAGCACTTTTTTCCCCACACAACACCATACCATTAGACACCTTTTGAGTAGCTCTATGGAAGTAGTGTATGCATCCATAGTGCTAGGCCTCCCAAAGGAAACTGTTCAGTTCATATTCAGTCACCAACTAGAGGAACTTTTTCTACACCTTTCTCCGACTGATTCTCTAATTAGTCGATCACAAGCAATCGCAAAAGCGAAAAGCAAAAAAGGATTATGAAAGAACATTAGCCATGCAGGCTAAAGAGAATCCTAAACAGTTTTTTCGATATGGTGCAAGTAAAAGAAAAAAATGTATATGGCAGAATGATTTTAAAGAATGCTGATGGTAGGGAGGTAACTGAATCAGTTGATATAGTTGAATTACTGAACGAGCACTTTGCAAGAATATATTTTCCAGGTGGTGACATTGCAGAAATGAATGAACCAATAGATTATATGGGAATTGTGGTGAATGAAGTGGAGGTGAGTAGTCTATTGCAAAACCTCAATGTCAATACATCTGTGGGATTGAATGGTATACCAGCTCGTGTCATACGTGAAATGGCTAAAGAATTGTCAGTACCCTTGACCATTTTGTTTAATTGAGTCTAGGGTCTGGGTTAGTCCCGAGGGGGTGGAAAGAGGGGAAAATAGTTCCACTGCATAAAGGAAGTTCCAAGACTACTGTGGTAAATTACCGACCGATCAGCATATCAGGAATCGTTGTCAAGGTCTTGGAGAAATTAGTCAAGAGAAGAATACCGGATTGGATAGATGAAAATGGGATTCTGTATGGGGAACGACATGGTTTTGTGAAGGGTAGATCATGCCTCAGTAACTTGCTCACGTTTTATAACACAGTGACAGCTGAACTGGATAAGGGTAATGGGTTTACAGTGATTCTACTGGACCTTGCCAAGGCCTTTGACAGGATACCACATGGAACTTTAATCAGTAAACTGGAGCAGATGGGGATGAATATTGGGTTGGTGAGATGGATAGGAGGGTGGTTGATGGAGAGATACCAGAGAGTGATTTATTCAGGAGTGGAGTCCAAAAGACGGCTTGTGACTAGTGGTGTGCCGCAGGGTTCTGTTCTTGGACCACTACTTCTCAATTTGTTCATTAATGATAGAGGAAAGGATCTGAGAGGAGCAGTTCATTTGTTTGCTGATGATGCAAAGTTGGGTAGAGCAATTGTGAGTGCACAGGATGTCAAAATTTTACAGGATGATTTGGATAGTTTGGAGGACTGGGCTAGGGAAACTGGATGTCAATTTAATGTGGCAAAGTGTAAGGTTATGCATTTTGGAGTGAAAAGATTAGCAGCAGTATGTCACATTGGTGGAACCTTACTCCAAGAGATGATGAGGCCAGGGATTTGGGAGTGTTGATGGATAGGAAGTTGAAGTTTAGGGGACACTTTGCAAAAGTGGCTAAATCATCTCGTCAAACCACTTGGTTGCTGAAAAATACTTTAACAAGGAGAGACAAACAAGTTATTGTTTCTCTATATCGAGCCTTGATAAGACCCCATCTAGACTACTGTACCCTGATATGGGTGCCAGGGTTTCTTCTTGATGGGGAGGAGGTGGAGAGGATCCAGAGACGAGTGACCAAGATGATAGATGATCTCTGGAATGAACCTTATGAGAACAGGTTGAAGATTTGTGGGTTGCAAAAATTGATTGGTAGGTGGAAAAGGGGTGATATGATTGAGACATTCAAATTACTGAAGGGTTTCTATAAGATTAATCCAGAGGATATTTTTGAGAATAGGACTGGTGATGGGAGGACTAGGGCCATACATGGAAGCTGGGCAAGAATGTGGTTAGCAGGGGTGTTAGAGCTAGGTTTTTTACTTGGAGAGTGGTGAATGAGTGGAATAAGCTGCCAGAGTCTGTTGTGGGTGCTATGACCATGAATGAGTTCTAGGCGAGGTATGATAGATACTGTGTGAATGTCGAATAGTTGTTCTTGATATGATGTTAGAGCCTCCCTCGATGAGTCTGTCGACTCCTTGGAGTTGCCCGAAATAATAATAATAATAATAAATTAAGGTTTCTCATTCTGTACATTCAGTCGATCTTAGAACGCACACTATTTCACACAAATAATACTGTTACAGACAATGAGGTGGCAGCACTAGTCTGCCTCTCTTGAGTGGATGCTCTTTTTTAATTAATGATAGTCTTGGATCACCTATCTCTGATTGTCTACCAGTGGAGATTGAACTTTCCTCTCAGTCTCCAAAATTTACAGGGCTAAAGCAGTCTCCTACTCCCTGTAAGGAATAAAAGGCATTAGAAGATTTATTTTTATTTATTTTCAGTCTTATTTTTATTCAACTGGCACTATCCAATAAATGTTACTGGTTTCATATGGAAGAAATTTTTCATAGAATGGAAGAAGAGGGGATATCTCCAGCTGTATAAGGATGGTGTGAGTGGGGTATAAGGAGCAGCTTCTTTTGTGTGGAGCATAGTTGATCAGTGAAATATGTTGTCTGACATTAGGGTGAATGCAGATACATTGAATGAGTTTAAAGTTCAGTTGATGGGCTCTGTGTAACATTGTGTACTGCCCGTGGTAAATATTTTGACTCAGTGGAGGTCTGGCGTTGAAAATAACACTAATGCTGACAACATCAAAAGATAGGTGCAACCTGATGAATCGTGATTTTAAACAAGTCATAATAGTGTGTGTATTGCCTAGGTATGATATGCTGAGCTGAGCAGAAGAGCAGTAATATTGAATAGCATAATAGCTAGAATGTGTAAGAAGAGAGGATCGGAATATGTGGATGCTTGGAGTGCATTTGAGGACAGAGAGAAATTGTATGCGAGAGACTATTTGTATTTGAATGAGGAAGGACGTAGGCAATCTGGAAAGATTGCTGTTTTCTGAGCGAGTCAGTGTGTCAATGCTGGGAAAGTAGAATACCCAGGGTGGATTTTAGCAGAGGTAATGGGTGCTTGGGAGAAGGGGGGGATGACATCAGGTAACGCTGAGTCTAGAGGGGATAATGTAAGGTATAGAAGCAGTGCATTTTTATGCTTTATACTAATGCCAGGAGTATTTGGAATAAAGGGGAGGAATTGGTGGTGCTGATAGAGAGTGTAATATTAAGGGAGCGTAATATCAGCCTGGCAAAAGATTATTTGGAACATATGTGGTGAGACGTGATTGACAGAAGAGGATATAATAACAAGAATAGAAGTAGCAGGATACAGAATTTTTCGTCAGGATAGTAAGGGAAAGTTGTGGTGGAGCACTGCTTATGATAAGTGATGACTTATGTCCTCTAAGAGTGGTGGTTTTGGAAGGCAGTGACACTAATGATTTTGAAAGCATATGGTGTGAGGTAGAGATAGGCAAGACAGGATATTTAGTAGGGTGTTGATACAAACCAAGGAGAACAGAGGGTGGGCACCAGGAGATGTTTAGACAGTTGAGATTGGCAAGTGCAAGAAAAATGATTGTTATGGGAGATTTTAACTACAGCAGTATAAATTGGGGAGAGGAAAATGTATGTAGCAGTAAGGGAATTTCGAATTTCTAGAATTCTTGAGGGACAATTGTCTTAGGCAACATGTAAGAGAGGGAACAAGAGGTTCAAGAGTTTAGATTTGGTTATTGAATCAGAAGTGTTTGATAATAACTGAGATATCTCTCCCATTAGTTGTAGAGAGTAACCATGTGGTTTTGACTTGGAAAATGAATAGACATGCAGGAGTATCAAAGAGACGGGAATGTATGTGGAATTATAAGGCAAGTGATTATAATAGTCTTAGATATCAACTTGGGGAAGTTTCATGGACGAAGGAATTGGAAGGCTGGGATATCATTAGTGTTTGGGAAATTGTGAAGGAATGTTTGTTAGCAGCAATAGTAAGCTGTATTCCACGAGTAAAGAAGAGGACACAATTTGGTGTAAAGTGGATGACAAACAATATTAAACAGGAACTGCATGTGAAAAAGAGGCTATGGAAGAGATATAAGGAGACAGGTGAAGAGAGGATGCATGAAGAATATAAGACACAGGCCAGAAGAGTGACTAGTACGGTAAGGAAAGCGAAACTGGAATAGTAGAAGACATAGGAGAAGAGAAAATGCTGGGGATTTTTTAGCTATGTGGCCAGTAGGAGGAGAAATGATTGTGGAAGAATGACATTGTGGGATAAAATGGGAATGGTGACTGATGCAGAGGATATAGTGGAATTGTTCAATGAACACTTTATTGGAGTATTTCAACCTGGAGAAGTAAAAAAGTAAAAGTTCTGCTTGAGCAAGTGGCAGTTGCTATTTATTTCTGTGTTTCTTATTAGCTATATATCGACTAACTTATATATAATAGTTAAATAGGTAGCATATAACAGTCTGTAACGTATCTGTGTTTTTCAATAGAGCGGTAGTTAACTTTTTGAATGATACTGTTTTCTGTTATGAACTTTTATTATTATGGAATGGAAATGCACACGAAGTACATCAGCTTCATCATGAGGTTTTCCTTGCCACCAAATTCCATGCTCTCAATTGCTCACTCATCTTGATCACTGTCTTAGAGTAGCAGAGTTTCTGCATCTGAAATGAAAGGGGAACTGAGAACCATGACTATACCAGTGTAAAATTTTATCTCTCTTATTTAGTTCTTAATTATTTACTCTATATTTCGTCTATATTCTATACCTTATACTATCTTATTTTTACCTCTTGATTATTCTTAATTTTACTAAAACTTTATCTTCGATCTTAAATCTCTTAACTTCAATGTCTCTTTTGGCTGATATATATATATACTTAAAAGAACGATGCTAGTGGTTTGTGGGACAAAGGAATTACTAATGGCGGATACCTATTCCTTTGTCTCACACTGGTTCTAATTCCCTTTTCGGATTCGGGGAAAATTTATTTTTTTACTGCGCCACCCCGAATCCTAGATTAACAGATAGTGTAGAATCGAGGAAATAGAACACAATTTAGCATACAGTCTTATGTTACTAAGAGTTACGTTTGCAGTCGTAGCCTCTCTATAAATTAATCTCCCACTGTGGTCCATAATTTATGAGCAAGTGCAACAGAGAAGGTAATCAGGCAAGTCATCAGTTAAACAAAAGAAACAAAACATTTAATTCAAATGAAACTTTGTACATACTATGAATTCACTCTTAATATTTAATCTGCAATTGCTAATGAATGAGCACTAATTTACTTAGGTTCTCAATATCTATCTTAGAATGCTTGACAAAGAACTTCAGTTAATGCTTACAATTTACACTTGAAAATTCACACTTATTCCATAATACTAAGGACAATTATTAGCTGAACAATTAGACTAGCTTCATGCACTTTTATACAATTTCTTCTCGCAACATTCTCATAACCTTTTCTATCATTTAAAAGACAATTCTAAGGCACCATGTGCTCTCAATTAATTCACTTAACAAAATGGTCAAAATTCTCATCATTACTTTATCATTCAAAGAAAACTTTCTCTAAAGTCCTTCCTAAAGTTTACATACATTCTTCTTATACACATAATAAAACATGAATTGTACGTTACCAATTGCTGGGGATTTATCTGGGCACTTTATATATCCCGTCTGGACAATTTCCTTCGACACCACGTTCTTTCATGCCTTCTCTGCGGTATTCCTCAAGGTTTCAGTCTGCACTTACTTCTGCTGCCGCAAATAGGAAGATGTTGTTTCATGGTGAACTCGTTCAACATCATACGACATCTCCGTAAGCATTGACGAATACCTTCTGCTGGGCTGGTCACTGTCCGGTAATTTGTTCGAATTCTACGGCAAAGTTCCTCCGTCCTTGTCTTCAATCCGCGAGGAATGAGGGGATGCTACGAGGAGGCTACATACACATCAGCAAGACCCGCCCGAAAACTCCGGAGCGTAACTCCGCACAGGAGCAAGAGTAAAAACTCCACCTAAAAAGCCTAAAGCACAAGAGATGAGAGATTCCTCGGCACTGCACGACTTTTTAAATTGCACGCCGCACGTTCACTCCACGTCACCGATTACTCCTCCCATTTTCTCAGCGTCACCTCACGTCACCAGTACTGCGTGCCACACACGGAAATCTTAGCCTACTCTTCTGCGCGTTTGAGTGTGTGTGGGGGGACTTATTACCTGTACTCTTTGATGCATGTGTGTTTCGATTGCGGCCATTTCTATTTAATCGGATTATCTCTTTCACCCAGCAATTTATAAGTACTTACACTTAAGCAGTCCAGCAATTCACAATACTTTATAATATCACATATAAAATGAAGGATTCTCAGCTTAGTAATATTTTAGTGAAATTTACAAGAGTCTAGTATATTCTGGTACATCAATAATTAATTCAAATTTGCAAGCCCATGTTAAGTCTGAAGGAAACGTAAATTAATTTAATTTTTGTTTAATTCAGAACTTAACACCAGAACCATAAGGAAAACGTGTAGAATATAAAGGAATACGTGTACTAGCACTCAGAAGATTCAATTGTATGGAGCTTCCTGCAAAAAAATAACCTTTTATCCATATTCATTTCAGTGGATTAAAATGCTTTTACCTGACTTTGTCAGTTGGTACCATTGTTTCTAAATAGTGTATGCAAGACCAATATTATCTCTTCTGTTTATTCATAGTGTTCTCTCAAGATGATATATTCATATATCACATGTAGACTAATCAAAATTCAAATACAGTGCAGTTATTTATTGAAGACATTGGTAATTTTCCATGAATGTATGATTAAATATCTTTGGAGCTAGGGGGGGGTATTGAGTAGTTATGTTTTGTCAAATAGCCTTATAGGACATGGAACCATTGAGATTTTTGCAGTACCTTGTAGTAAAAATCATCTATGATATATTCAATGACATCTCTTAGCATGCAGGAAAAATTAACACCAGACCTCCATGAGGTTTGGTGTTAATATGACCTCCATGGAGTCAAAAGACTCATCATGGGAGAAATTGTTACAAATAAGCTCATGAAGCCGTGCTTTTCATTCATGCAGAATAAAATCCAATCACACTTCAGTTGAGCTCTGTTGGTATCGTGATCAAAGGTTTTCTGAAAGATCAATTGCCCTAAGTGAACCAATTACATGGCCTCCTTGGTTGCCTAAATCTTGTATCTTTATTTGTGGAGCCACTTCAAATCACTGTTGTACTCTGTTCTAAGAGAATGTTGACAAATTTTGGGAATGTGTTGAATGAGTGAGAGGTATGGGAGTGCTAGAAGTGGAGAGAATAGAAACAGTAGGAGAGAGGGAATGAGAGAGAGGTATGGGAATTCTAGCAGACGAGATGATGGAAACAGTAGGAGAGACGGAATGAGAAAGAGGTATGGGAATGCTAGAAGACGTGAGGATGGAAATAGTAGTAGGAGAGACAGAATGAGAGAGAGAGAGAGATATGGGTGTGCTAGAAAAGGGAGAATGGAAACAGTAGGGGAGAGAGGTATGGGAATGCTAGAAGAGAGAATAGCAATAGAGGAGAGGGAATGAGAGAGACCTATAGGAATGAAAGAAGAGAATGGAAACAATAGGAGAGAGGGAATGGTAAGAGGTATAATGTATGGAGACTTAATGATTCTTGGTGTTCAAGATAGGATGCGTGAGGAGTGTTTGATAGGAGGAACAATAGAAAGGGTGGCTATAGCAATTAAGAGAGGTGAAAGGGTGGATGAGATGATTGTGATGGTAGGAACAAATGACTTGAGTGGTAATGTAAGTCGGGCAGCGAGATATGAGATTTTTGCTTGAGGCTGTACTGAAGAAGACAGAGAGAGGAAAAATAGTGTGCATGATGCCTAGGTATAATAATGACGAGCTGAGCAGAAGAGCAATAATATTGAATGACATAATAGCTAGAATGTGTGACGAGAGGACTGGCATATGTGGATGCTTGGAGTGCATTTGAGGAAAGAGAGTAATTCTATGCGAGAGACCTTACATTTGAATGAGGAAGGACGTAGGTATCTGGAGAGATTGCTGTTCTGAACGAGTCAGTGTGTCCCAGGGAGGAGGATAGTGGGAATGGATACTTGGGAGAAGGGAGACGACATCAGGTAACACTGAGCCCAGTGGAGTCTAAAAGGGATAATGCTGGGTATAGAAACAATGGTATTTATATGCTTTATACTAATGCCAGTAGTATCTGGAATGAGGGAGAGGAATTAGTGGCACACATAGCATCAGCCTGGCCAAAAATTATTGGGATCACTGAGACGTGGTTGACAGAAGAGGATATAATAACAGGAATAAAAGTCGCTGGGTACAGCATTTTTGGGCAGGATAGGAGGGAAAGCGTGGTGGTGGGGTACTGCTTATGATAAGTGACGACCTATGTCATCTAAGAGTGGAGGCTTTGGAAGGAAGTGAGACAAATGATTTTGAGAGCATGTGGTGTGAGGTAAAGGTAGGCAAGACAGGATATTTAGTGGAGTGATGCAACAGACACAGGAACACAGAGGATGGGGACCAGGAGATGTTTAGACAGCTAAGTTTGGCAAGTGCAAGAAGAATGATTGTTATGGGAGATTTTAACTACAGTAGTATAAATTGGAGAGAGGAAGATGCATGTAGCAATAGGGGAATGGAATTTCTAGAATTCTTGAGGGACAAATGTCTTGGGCAACATGTAATAACAGGTTCAAGAGTTTTGGATTTGGTTATAGCATCAGAAGAGTTGATAATAACTGAGATGACATCTCTCCCACCAGTTGGAGAGAGAGTGACCATATGGTTTTGACTTGGAAAATGAATAGACATGCAGGAGTATCAAAGAGACGGGAACTTATGTGGAATTATAAAGCAGGTGATTATAATAGTCTTAGACGTCAACTTCGGGAAGTTTCATGATGGGAGGAATTGGAAGGCCGGGATATCATTAGTGTGTGGGAAATTGTGAAAGAATATTTGTTATCAGCAATAGTAAGTTGTATGCATGAGTGAAGAAGAGGACACAATTTGGAGGAAAGTGGATGACAAACAATATTAAACAGGAATTGCATGCGAAAAAGAGGCTGTGGAAGAGATATAAGGAGACAGGTGAAGAGAAGATGCATGAAGAATATAAGACACAGGCCAGAAGAGTAACTAGTGTGGTAAGGAAAGTGAAACTGGAATATGAGGAAATTGGTCCTAAGATCCAAAGAAAATCCTAGGAAATTTTTTAGCTATGTGGCCAGTAGGAGGAGAAATGGCTGTAGAAGAAGATGTTGTGGGATAAAAATGTGAATAGAGTGACTTATACAGAGGACATAGTAGAATTGTTCGATGACCAGTTGATTGGAGTATTTCATCCTGGAGGAGTCTATTTGAATACTAGAGGGATAGAACAAGTTCGAGGTTTAGAGATATACAGGAGGAGAGTGTTTCAGATACTGAGTACTCTGGATGTTAGTAAAGCTTTGAGACTGGATGGTATTTCACCATGAGTTTTGAGAGAATGTGCTAGGGAACTGACAGTGCCTTTAACCTGGCGTTTTTTTAGTGAAAGTCTGGCTTCGAGAAATGTGCCCAGGGATTGGAAGGAAGGTAAGATAGTGCCATTGCATAAGGGTGGTAACAGACTGGAAGTGTCTAATTATAGGACAGTTTGTGTGTCATCAGTAGTTAGTAAGATCTTGGAGAAAGTAGTGTGGGACCGTATACAACATTGGGCAGATGAGGGTAATGTTTTCTGTGAGAGTCAACATGGATTTGTGAAAGGGCACTCTTGTTTTAGCAATATGCTAGCCTTTTATAATGAAGTTACAAGAACATTAGATGAGGGAAAGGCATATACTGCCATTTTTCTTAGACTTAGCAAAGGCATTTAACAGGGTGCCACATGATAAGCTGATATTTAAGTTGCAGCACATGGGTCTGGATGTCAGATTGGTCAACTGGATTCAGGATTGGATGTCTGATAGGTATCAGAGAGTTGTGTATGGTGGAGCAGATTCAAGGAGGCAGAGGGTTACAAGTGGGGTCCCACAGGGGTTAGTACTGGGACCTATATTGTTTAACCTTTATATCAATGACATTGCCAGTGGATTGCAAGGGGATATTCAGTTGTTTTTGGATGATGGGAAGCTGGGAAGGATTATTAGTAATAGTGTAGATGTGGTAACCCTGCAAGAGGATTTAAATAAGCTAGATAGATGGGTAAATGAATGGGGTTGTCAGTTTATTGCAGCAAGGTGTTGAGGTTTGGGAAACATCAATGGGATGCTGCATACTCTATTGGAGGAGTTATACTGGAAGAAGTATGGGAGACAAGAGATCTGTGGTTGATGATTGATAGAAAGCTGAAATTTAGAGGACCTATTGCATAGGTGGTGAAGGTAACACAGAGGATTCTGTAATTACGAGAAGATCATTTCATTGTATAAGTCTGATCAGACCACACTTAGACTGTTGTTCTCAGATTGGGTCCCTGGATTTGAAGGGTATAAATTAACTGTGGAAAGGGTACAAAGACAGATGACAAAGATGGTTTCAGGACTGGAAGTAGACTGCAGAGTTTGGTGGATAGGAGACGTGATATGAACGAGACTTTTAAACTGTTGAGAGATTGTTACAGAGTTGACACTGGGGAGTTCTTTTGCTTGGTTGAACAGCAGGAAGGAGTGATGACTAGAGGCCATCCCTGGAAGTTACGAAAGGAAACTGTGAGCAAGTGGGTGAAGAGTGGTTTCTTTGCATGGAGGGTGGTTGAACCGTGGAATGCATTACCTGATGGAGTGGTGAAAGCGAGAACGGTGAATGAGTTTAAGGAGTGGTATGATAGACTTTGTGTTTCTTAGTAAGAACCTCCCATGATGAGTCTTTTGACTCCATGGAGGCCTGAATGATAATAATATGCATGTGCTGCCAATCGCACACCAGCCAGAAATTTATGAGCATGTGAAGCTGTCCATGGGGTCTTTTTATTTCTGGCCTTAAAACTATGCCCTCTCTATAAACCTTACTATATTTTTTCTATAATCTACTCTTTTCCCTTCAATGTACCCTATTCCACCTATGGGTTTAAATTCGGAAGAAGGCTAGTTCAGAAGCCTTAAGGTAGCAGCCCTACCACTGAACTATTCCATTGTCAGGCTAGTCCCCTGACATGGAGAACATAATCTTACTTGTAAGCTGACAGAAAAAGATAATCGGATTGAATCTATGGGAAACAACCCTGGAATGGAAAAGGGAAAACGAAAATGGAAACGACAAAATATAATACACATAGCAAACTGGAATGTAAGAGGAATAGCTATAAAGAAATAGAATTAGACCAGTTATTAAATGAAAGAAATTTAAAAATAGCAGTAATCACTGAAACAAAAAAGAAATTAAAAGGAACTATGAGAACTGAAAATTTTAATATGATATACTAAAGTCTGATGTTCTTGTAACTTTTATAATAAAGTTACAAGAGCATTAGATGAGGGAAAGGCATATACTGCAATTTTCTTAGAAATAGCGAAAGCATTTGACAGGGTGCCACATGATAAGCTGATATTTAAGTTGCAGCACATGGGTCTGGATGTCAGATTGGTCAACTGGATTCAGGATTGGCTGTCTGATAGGTATCAGAGAGTTGTGTATGGTGGAGCAGTTTCCAGGAGGCAGAGAGTTACAAGTGGGGTCCCACAGGGCTCAGTACAAGGACCTATATTGTTTAACCTTTATATCAATGACATAGCCAGTGGATTGCAGGGGGATATTCAGTTGTTTGCGGATGATGCGAAGCTGGGAAGGATTATTAGTAATAGTGCAGATGTGGTAGCCCTGCAAGAGGATTTAAATAAGCTAGATAGATGGGCAAATGAATGGAGGTTTCAGTTTAATGCAACAAAATGTAAGGTCTTGAGGTTTGGGAAACATCGATAGGATGCTGCATACTCTATGGGAGGAAGTAGGGGAGACAAGAGATCTGGGGTTGAAGATTGATAGAAACCTGAAATTTAGGGGACATATTGCAAAGGTGGTGAAGGTAACACAGAGGATTGCTGCAATTAGGAGAAGGACAATGACCTGCAGAGATAAGAGGGTTATCATTCCGTTGTATAAGTCTCTGATCAGACCACACTTGGACTATTGTTCTCAGATTTAGTCCCCAGGATTTGAAGGGGATAAATTAACTGTGGAAAGGATACAAAGACAGATGACAAAGATGGTTTCAGGACTGTACAAGGATAGTTATATCGGCTGAGAGAATGTGGACTGCAGAGTTTGGTGGATAGAAGAAGGAGAGGTGATATGATTGAGACTTTTCAAGTGTTGAGAGGTTGTTACAGGGTTGACACTGGGGAGTTCTTTCGCTTGGTTGAACAGCGGGAAGGAGTGATGACAAGAGGCCATCCCTGGAAGTTACGAAAGGAAACTGTGAGCAAGAGGGTAAGGAGTGGTTTCTTTGCGTGGAGGGTGGTTGAACCGTGGAATGCATTGCCTGATGGAGTGGTGGGAGCGAGAATGGTCAATGAGTTTAGAGTGGTATGATAGACTTCGTGTTTCTCAGGGGGGACCTCCCCTCGATGAGTCTTGACAGACTTTACGTCTTAGGAAGGACCTCCCACGATGAGTTTTTTGACTCCATGGAGGCCTGAATAATAATAATAATACAGTGGAGTCGACAGAGACCAAAGAGCACAAGCAGGAGTCATGATTTGGATTCATAACTCCCTTTCAAAACAGTTAAAACATTATAAAGTATGGAATGAAAGAATAATAGAAGCTAGAATAAAAATAGATAGAGGCTATTTAACAATAATTGGTTTATATGCCCCAGAAGAAGGAAGAGAACAGGATACTATTGATTTTTATAATCAGCTACAAAACATATATAATAAAATAAATAAAAATAATTACATAATTTTAGCAGGAGACTTAAATGCAAGAATTGGAAACACGAAAATTAATAATAATATAGGAGTACATGGAGAACACACTCTAAACAGAAATGGTAAAAAAATTGATTGACATTGTAGTTTATAATAACCTAAAAATAATGAATTCCTCCTATAAAGACATGCAGCATAAATATACTTGGGCAGCAAGAGGATGGAAATCAATATTAGATTACTTCATATTAAATGAAAAGACATCAAAATTTTCACTAGATGTTAGAGTTCACAGAGGATATGAAATAAGCAGTGACCACTTCCTTGTTAAAATAAAATTAAGATTACCACCTAAATGGCTACAAGTAACAAGAACAGAAAGAAAAATCGAAACATTTGTTTATAAAACTAGACTATTGAATGACACAAATGTACAATGGCTATATGAACAAAGAATTAACCAATATCTAGATAAAATAAAACAAAATGAAGAAATAGAAATAGAATGGCTTAATATAAAAATGATACTAAATGCAGCAGCAAATGAAAGCTTAGGAAAGACCAAAAAATTCAATAAAAGAAAAAAACTGAAGATCTGGGATGATACAATCAAAGAAATAATCAAAAAGAAAAAAGAAGCCTATCACAAATGGTTAAGCAGTAAAAGATTAGAAGATGAAATAGAATATTAAAGAATAAGAGCCATAGCTAAAAGAGAAGTCAGAAAAAGACAGAGAATCATGGAATAAATTTGTTTCTAATTTAGAACATGATTTATATAAAATAAGACCCAATGTATATAAGATATTGAAACACCTAAATGCAGATACCAAAGAAAACATAAAATGAAACACTGAATTGAAATTAGAAGAATTTCTAAATTACTACACAGAACTGTGGACAGACAAATTTTTTAAAAAAGTCAACTGGCAAACAATTAACGAAAATGAAAAGGAAATAACTGAAGAAGAATTAGAAATCAGCCTGAAAGAAACAAGAAACGGAAAATCACCCGGAGAAGATAAGCTAGGTTCAGAACTATATAAATACGCAGGAACAAGATTCAAAGAAAGACTCTTATTATTTTTAAATAAAATTTACTCAACTGGTATCCTCCCAATAGAATGGAAAAAAGCAATTGTGATTCCTATCTTTAAGAAAGGTAATAGAGATGACCCTAAAAACTATATCAGTATACTAAATTCCTGTTACAAAATATATAGCAGAATCTTAAATAACAAACTAATGAAATATTCCGAAAACTTTATTCTAGAGGTACAGAATGGATTTAGAAAAGGACGATCATATATAGACCCAGCTTTTTGCCTAAAATTAATAATAGAGAAAAGAAGAGAATATAATTTAGAAACACATATTGCATTTATTGACTGTGAAAAAGCATTTGACAAAGTTAAAAGAAACATATTATTTAACATATTAAAAGAAAGACAAATACCAAATATATGAAAATAATAAAATACAAATAAGATTAAATCACGAGCTATCATATACAAGAGAGATAAACCAAGGGGTCTGACAGGGATGTCCCCTCTCAGCAACTCTTTTTAATATCTACTTAAATGAAATAATAATAAAATGGAGTAAAAATTTACATCAAGGAATTAAACTTTCACCTACAGTTAACTTAAACACTCTCCTCTTTGCAGATGACCAAATAATTACAAATTCTGAAGATAACTTACAGAAAGCTATTTTAAATCTAAATGAGATATCCAAAGATTATGGTATGATAATATCAAAGGAAAAATCAAAAACTATGGCCTTTAAAGGACAAGATCCAGCAAGAACTAAAATAGTAATAGATAACAAGATCTTAGAACAGGTGAATTCATTTAACTACCTAGGATGTACGATCACATATGAAAAAGACATAAACGTAAAAATTGCAAAATATTTAAAAATAACAGGTGTAATTAACTAGTTCAAAAACTAACCAGGCTAAAAGTATACAATACGTTAGCCTTACCGGTCTTAATGTATTGGAGCGAAATCTGGACAATAAAACAAAAAGACAAACAAAGATTAACAACAGCAGAAATGAAGTTTATGAGAAAAACTGCAAAGTATACCCTATTTGATCACAAAAGAAACGAAGATATTATGAAAGAATTAAACCAAGAACCAGTAATAGAAAAAATTCAAAAATATAAACATAAATGGATGGAACACGTTCAAAGAATGAAAACAGAAAGATTACCAAAACAAGCCTTAAAATACAAGTCAGTAGGAAAAAGAAAACCAGGACGTCCTCTTCAACGATGACTTCTAAGGCTGGAACAGGCCATGCTAGGCCTAAATCCTTGATATGTATAATGATGATATATATTATGTATATTTTGTCATCTGTCTGCATTGAGTTGTTGAGGGTTTGTGCTGTAATCTGCAATTATGAATAGCTGAATATTGGAAAGGCATGATTTCTGGACCCATGTCAATCGGGACCTTTTGTTTAGTTTTGAGATGTAGAATACACTGTTAAATTTATGATTAGGGTGGGAGTCAGTCTGTATATCCTCTTTTATTATTATTAACATTTGACCTCCATGGAGTTAGACTGATCGTGGGAGATACAATGCTCATCCAACAGTGTCTTAAACTGATTCACTGTGTCCACATCCACAACACACTCAGGCAATGCATTCCACTCACCAACCACCCTCCATGCAAAGAACCTGCTTCTCACTCCTTTGCTCACACCCTCATGCAGTTTTCAGCAATGGCTTCTTGTTCTACTCCTCTCTCCCATTCTATGAAAAATCTCTTCCATGTCTACCTAATAACAACTTCTGATCAGCTTATGTCTCAATCATATCCCCACTTCTTCACCCTATTCACGAGGCTTTGCATCTTGCATTCTCTCAATCTGTCCTCATATTCCAAAGACCACTGACTACCTTTTGTCAATCTTCTCTGTATCATTTCCAACATATCCTCGTGACCCTGAAAACCCGACGACCAAATCTGTTCACAATAATCCATATTGAGGCCTGATTAAGGCCTTATACATGGAATCATAACCTCTCTATTTCTGCATGTAGGGGTTCTCCACATCATTGCCATTATTCAATGTGATGTCTTCACTAGTGCAATGTGGCCCCTGAATTTCAGGTCCTTGTCCAGCATCACTCCTAGATCTTTCATCTCCTCTTCTTCTGTTAAAGTTTCCCCACCTAATGTATACTTTGCATCCGATTGTTGCTTACCAAATCTCAAAACCTTACGCTTGGCAACATTGAACTGACATTTCTGCTTACCTGACCATTTATAAAATCTGTTCATGTCCCCTTGTAAGGCATTAACATCAGCCTAAATTGCTCTCTCCAGTTTTGCATCATCTGCAAACAGCTGAATATCACTAGTTAAACCCAACACAATATCATTAACATATAATTTGAACAACAATGTTTCCAAAACTGACCCTTGCAGCACACCATATGCAACTTTCTGATACCTATCCGACAGCCAGTCACTGATTCCCCCCCCCCCCCCATCTATTGTTCTGATATTGCAACATCTTGTTTTAAGAGTTCATTTAAGCGGAGACAGAAACCTCTTCTGGCAAAATGCTTTTATATGGCTCTGAATTTCTCACTCCATTTTGTGTAGATACAATAATTAATTTCAGTCATTCTCAACTTAGAATAATCTTTTTTTCAGGCAGCCTTGCATCCATAGTGCTAGGCTGTCTGAAAAAAGATGATTTTAAGTTTGATTGTAGTAGTTGACTAAAGGAACTTTTTCTGAGCCTTTCTGTAACTGGTTCCCAAGTTTATTCTATTTTTGGCATGGAAAAGTGCATTTTTTTTTCTTTCAGAAATGCAAGAAAACCAACTGTTGAACCCACACTATTTCCAAAAGAGCATATATTGCATGGGGGACTAAGAGATGGTGGCAAGTGTCTGCTCTACTCTATTTACTGGATGCCATTTAATAAACTTGATAGTTTGTGATAGATATTTCTGGGTAAAGGTGGAGACAGACTGCCTCCTCATTATCCAAAAGTTAGACTGTGTCAAAATGGTCTTGCCTACTCTTTGGAGATTAAAAGGTATTAGCATTAGAAGATGGCTGTCATCTGATATCTTGCAAGTTGTTTATGGATAAGGATGATATATATATATATATATATATATATAATTTTTTTTTTTTTTTTTTTAATTTATTTTTTTTTAATACTGGGATGATGGAATGATTGTTTGGCAACTGGGGCTGGGATTAGACTTTGACAGTAAAAAAAAAAAAAAAAGTTTTCATTGTCAATCCTATAAAATAATAATCATTAATAACTTATGTCTATCATGTTTTCTTTCTTGCCTATCAGCTAGCTTTTGAAGACCACAAACTTTCAATCTATTATTATTATTCACAAGGGAGCTTGCTTCTAGGAAACAGTCTATCATACCACTCCTTAAATGCATTGACCGTTCTTGCTCTCACCACTCTATCAGGCAATGCATTCCGTGGTTCAACCACCCTCCATGCAAAGAAACTGCTCCTCAACCTCTTTCTCACAGTTTCCTTTCATAACTTCCAGGGATGACCCCCTTGTCATGACTCCTTTCCCACTTTACAACCAAGTGAAAGAACTCCTCAGTGTCAACCCTGTAACCACCTCTCAACAGTTTGAGACTTTTAATCATATCACCTCTCCTCCTCCTATCCACCAAACTATGCAGTCCACATTCCCTCAGCCAATCCTCATAACTAACATTGTACAATCCTGACACCATCTTTGTTATCTGCCTTTGTACCCTTTCTACAGTTAATTTATCCCGTTCAAATCCTGGGAACCAGTTCTGAGAACAATAGTCTAAGCGTGGTCTGATCAGAGTCTTATACAACGGAATGGTAACCCTTTTTATGTCTGCAGATTAGTGTCCTTCTCATTATTACAGCAAGACTCTGTGTTACCTTTGCAAAATGTCCTCTAAATTTCAAGTTTCTATCAGTCATCAACCCCCAGATCTCGTCTACCCTACTTCCTCCAATTTAACCATTCCCATAGAGTATGCAGCGTCCCATCGATGTGTCCCAAACCTCAAGACCTTACATTTTGCTGCATTAAGCCTTGCTCCCCCATTCATTTGCCCATCTGTCTAGCTTACTCAAATCCTCTTGCAGGGCTACCACATCTGCACTATTACTAATAACCCTTCCCAGCTTTGTATCATATGCAAACAACTGAATATCCCCTTGCAATCCATGGACAATGTCATTGATATAAAGGTTAAACAATATAGATCCCAGTACTGAGCCCTGTGGAACCCCACTTGTAACCTTTTGCCTCTTTGATATTGCCCCTCCATACACAACTCTCTGATAACTATCAGACAGCTAATCCTGAATCTAGTTGACCAATCTGACATCCAGACCCATGTGCTGCAACTTAAATATCATCTTATCATGTGGCACCCTGTCAAATGCCTTTGCTAAGTCTAGGAAAATGGCAGTATATGCCTTTCCCTCATCTAATGTTCTTGTAACTTTATTATAAAGGCTAGCATATTGCAAAAACAAGAGATCCCTTTCACAAATCCATGTTGACTCTCACAGATAACATTACCCTCATCTGCCCAATGTTGTATACGGTCCCTCACTACTTTCTCCAAGATCTTACTAACTACTGATGACACACAAAGTGACCTATAATTAGACACTTCCAGTCTGCTACTGCCCTTATGCAATGGCATAAGGGCAGTAGCAGACTGGAAGGTCCATGGGCACCTTTCCCACAGTTAGACTTTCATTGAAAAGCCAGGTCAAAGGCACTGTCAGTTCCCTAGCACATTCTCTCAAAACTCGGGTGAAATATCATCCAGTCCCATAGCTTTACTGACATCCAGAATACTCAGTATTTGGAACACACTCTCCTCCTGCACCTCTAAACCTCGTACCTACCCTATCCCTCTAGTATTCAAATTTACTCCTCCAGGATGAAATAAAGTGTTCATTGAACAATTCCACTATGTCCTCTGCAAGAGTCACTCTATTCCCATCTTTATCCCACAATGTCATTCTTCCACAGTAATTTCTTCTCTTACTGGCCACATAGCTAAAAAAATTCCCTAGGATTTTCCTTGGATCTAAGGGCCAATCTTTTCTCATATTCCAGTTTCGCCTTCCTTACCATACTAGTCACTCTCCTGGCCTGTGTCTTATATTCTTCATGCATCTTCTCTTCATCTGTCTCCTTATATCTCTTCCATAGCCTCTTTTTTGCATGCAGTTCCTATTTAATATAGTGTTTATCATCCACTTTACTTTAAATTGTGTCCTCTTATTCACTCATGGAATACAGCTTACCATTGCTGCTAACAAATATTCCTTCACAATTTCCCAAGCATTAATAATATCTCAGCCTTCCAATTCCTCCCCCCACGAAATGTCTCCAAGTTGACGTCTAAGATTATTATAATCACCTGCTTTATAGTTCCACATACATTCCCATCTCTTTGATACTCCTGCATGTCTATTCATTTTCCAAGTCAAAACCATATGGTCACTCTATCCAACTGGTGGGAGAGAGATGTCATCAGTTATTATCAACTCTAATGCTATAACCAAATCCAAAACTCTTGAACCTCTTGTTCCCTCTGTTAAATGTCGTATAAGACATTTGTCCCTGAAGAATTCTAGAAATTCTATTCCCTTATTGCTACATGCATCTTATTGCATCTACCCAATTGCACTGGCCATGCTCAACTGTCTCAATATCTCCTGGTCCCCATCCTCTGTGCTCCTTGGTCTGTAGCAACACCCCACTGAATATCCTTGTCTTGCCCACCTTCACCTCACACCATATGCTTTCAAAATCATTAGTGTTGCAGCCTTCCAAAGCCTCCACTCTTAGAGGACATATTATCAGGAACATTCTGTTATCTATTATCAGGAACATTCCATAGACCCACGACAATCTTTGTCATTCACCTCTTGATCCTCTCTACCATTTCTTCATTCCTATAGAATTCAGGTGACCAGATATCTGCTCAGTGGTCTATATATGATCTTAATTATTATGTGACTCCTTCACAAAGTCTAGGGACTAATTGCTGCAGGGTGTTTTTTTTTTTAATACTCCACCACATCACTCTGATACTTAATCCTCCAACACACAATTGACTGTCTTGACTACTTAATTCTCCAACTACACATAATGGCATTTATTGCCCACCAATACCTACAACAATAGTATTGTTTGTCTGTAAATTGTGCGTGTTCTTGTGGACTTTGCCTTCACTTAATAAAGCCCATATAAAGATTTCTCTCATTACGATGAGAATCAAGCCCAAGTGTTTCCATTCAAACAGCCCAATATCCTATTATTCCATTTGTGCTATGGAAGCCTAACCACACTCTTTCAATCAAAAAGCCTTATAAAAGGAAACAATAAATTCCCTATCCCTGCTTTAGTGTGTTCTTTTACACAATGCAATCTGATGTGCTGTTTTTTGTTTAGCAGTATGTCCTCTAAACTTCAACTTCAAGTCCACAATTTACTTGAAGTTTCTGGCCTCATCAGTTTCTTACAGTTTAGTTCCATCCATATAGCACATAGCTTATTGTGTCTTTTTCCTAATGTGCATCACATTACAATTGACCATATTAACATGTGACTACACTTCAGTGAAGAGCACTGAAGATACAAACTTACTGCTACCATACGTCAGCATTTTGATCATGAAAATATCTGTCCGCATATATTTTCGACCCCCCCACCTTATTTTGTCTTAATTTTTGTGGGAGCATTTTAAATCCCCCCCCAGGCGTTTCTCCTGTGTTGGTGACATTGCTGAAACAAGAATGCAGGAGGTTGGTTATATTATAGAACAATTCAATCAATAATCGAATCAAATTGCGCTTTTAGATATCCGCACTTTTTTTTTTTTTTCAACTTTTCGCTCTTTCTCGCTGGCACTGGCCTCGCGTTAATGGCATTACTGCATGCTTAGTGCTATGATAGTGGTGGTGTTTGAAGTGGAAATTAAGATGCATCCTTAGTTTTGTTCGTTCATAATTAGTATTAATTAATAAGAGATTTGTTGCTTCATATGATGGAAAAGATGTTCATTATAATGAACAACACAAGGAACTAAAGTAGTAATTGGTGTCATCTATTGTTGGTTTAAATTACGTTATACCTTCAACTAGTCCATGTAGATTTATCTTTTTAAAAGTCCAACTTAATTTATATTTAATTCACAACACAAAACAATAAGAAAATAATAGTTAACTTATTTCCTGATATTTTAGTCTTATTTCTTGGAGCACAAAAACAGTGTCACAGTACGCAAACAGCAACAATTTGAACGGTGGGCTAGTTTAAAAACAATTGTAATGAACAACACAAGGAACTAAAGCCATAATTGGTGTCATCTATTATTGGTTAAATTACTTTATACCTTCAACTAGTCAATGAACTCATTGTGGGAGGGCACTCTGCTACACATCTATTCATCTCCCCCTACTGTTCAATTCTCCCACTGCACACAACTACAATCAATGCCATTTACCACCCATCACTACCAGTAGTATTTTTGTCTGTAAATTGCATGTGTTCTAATGGCCAATCCTGTGCGATGGATTAAAAATCAGAGTTTCTGAGTGAAAAACCCAGATTTTCTCCATATGGGATAGGGTAACTCGCCTTCAATTGAAAAAGCCCATATAAAGATTCCTCTCATCATGACAAGAATCGAACTCATGCTTTTACTATACAAAAAAAAAAAAAAAAAAAAAAATTAACCATCAGTAAATTATTTAACTAGTGTATCTATGAAGGGCAGATAGTCATTAGCTTCCTGTTCACTGGGAAACGAATTTTGGGGTGTTTTACTTAAATGCACTAAAATGTATCTAATGTGTCTGGACCATGTAACCAAATAGAAAACACATAAACATGGTCAATAAAACCACTGGTTTGAGTGGTTCTATTCATAGCTTGGTTTCCAAATGTTCTATTTAGAAATTGGCTGAAGAGAGAGCCCATTGCTGTCCCATCTAGTTGTTTATATATCTTCCCTTTCCATACAAAAAAAAAACCCTGCATGAATTGCAAATTGAAACAATTCAAATATGTATGGGTAGAAACATGACTTCAGCAAATTCAGTGTTTCATCAACAACAACAACCATGGGTCCAACGCCCATAGTGTCTGATTCTTCCATTGCATTGTATTTTTTTCAAGATGACTCAGTTTGTGTATAGAGTTTCCGCACCATTTGACAATGTCATCACCCCATTCTCTGTTTGGTCTTCCTCTTTTGTTCTTTCCTTCAATCATTCCAAACAGCAATGTTTTTAATTTTCTCTCATCATTCATTCTACATATATGGCCAAATAGACGGTTTCCTATTGATTATTTTCTGAATCAGGTTTTCTTTTGGTTGTATTCGTCTGTAGATTTCCTCGTTGTTCACTTTCTGTATCCAGCTTATTCTCAAGATCTTTCTATAGCACTTCTTCTCAAATGCCAATATCCTCCTTTCGATTCTCTCAGGAGTACCCAGGCCTCGCATCCATAGAGCATGTTGCTGAAGATACAGGTTTCTATAATGTGCAGTTTAGTTTGCATCTTTATAGCTTGGTTCTTCTATATTTTGTCCATTGCTTTTAAAATAGCTGTTGATCTGACTATTCTAATTTTTATCTCTTTTTTTGGGGTCCACGTCATGTGGCATCCAAGATATGCGAAGTGGTCCACATTTTCTAGTTGAAATCTGTCTATCGTAACTCTGTTCAGTAACTCCTGTTGTCTGAATATCATTGTTTTAGTTTTTTCAAAGTTGACATTTAGTCTATATCTTTTTCCTTCGGTGTATAGTGTTTGCAATGTCTGTTCCAGCTTTGCTGCGTCTTCTTCAATCAGGACGGTGTCATCTGCAAAGCAGAGGTAGTTTATTCTCATGCCATTTATTGAAATGCCTCCACCTTCTTCTTTAATCTTATCTAGTGTTCTTTCCAGATGTGTGATGAAGATGATTGGTGATATTGGATCCCCTTTTCTTGTGCCTTGACTAGTGGAAAATCAATCTCCAGTCTCACCTGCTATTCTGATTTTTGCTTGTGCTTGGCTGTTTATATCTTTCAGCATGCAGATCAATTTATTGTCTACACTATAGGATTCCAAGACAGCCCATGTTATATTTTGGGGTCCGCCCCGTGCGACTCTTTGAACCTTTTTGAACTTTCACAATTAATTCTAAAATACAGTCTCGAGAACTCATTTCCAAATATTGTAATACTACTGCAAATTTTCCTCACAATTGCTGTAAGTGTTGTTAGTTGTGAGCAGGGCCATGCCAACCCGACGGTGCAAGGGGTGCACCGCACCTGGGCGGCAACATTGATAGGGCGGCATTTTATGTAGCTAATACCTAATTTGGATTATACAATGCAGTATTAGGGATGACCGATAAAAGTTTGCACCCAGGCAGCAAATATCATTGGCATGCCCCTGGCTGTGAGAGGAGTTTTTCTAAATAAAATTGATTAAGAATTACCTATATTACTATGAAATAGACTTCGCCAATGTTATCGATTTTTCTAACAGAAAAGAAAGAAAAATAACATTTTAGAATGTTGAAATTAAAGTTTTGCTTCAAAAATAAACATAGTGTTTTAATTTAATGCCCTATACGTCGTTTTGACTATTTGTAATATTTTGGTATTGAGAGGGGGGCGGCAAGCTCGGAGACCGCCACAGACGGCAACAGCTCTAGCTACCCCACTGGGTTGGTGACATAGAAGTGACATTATTATTGTTACCACCCCAAGAACTCATGGAGTCAAGGACTCATCTGGGAGGTCCATTTATCACACACACAGCTCATCATACCGTGTTTTCAACACATTCAAACTCTTTGCAGACACCACATTTTCAGGCAACGCATTCCAATCATTCACAACTCTGCACAAAAAAAACCCCTGCCTCTCACTCCCCTAGTGATGTGAGAGGGATGACCTCTGGTTCTCCCCTGATCTCCCACTATTCTCTGTAAAACTTCTCCAGCATTGATCCTATAACAACCCCTTACCAACTTGTAGGTCTCTATCATATCTCCCCCTCTTCCTCCTGGCCACCAGACTCTGCAAATTACATCTTCTCAATCTTTCCTCATACTCGACATTCCAGAGGTCAGAAACTACCTTAGTCAGTCGCCTTTGGACGCTTTCCAACATCTCTTCATCCTTCTGAAAACCAGGTGACCAAATCTGGGCACAATAGTCCATGTGTGGCCTAATCAAAGCTTTATACAACGGAACAAGAATCTCCCTACTTCTACACGTCAATATCCTCTGCATCATTCCCAGAAGCCTTTGTGCTGTCTTCACAATTTTGGCTATGTGTCCCCTAAAATTTAGATCCTTATCCACTATCATGCCCCAGATCTCTTATTTTCTCTACCTCCAACAATATATTCTCACCAAGCATAAATTCTGTATCCCATCTTTGTTTTCCAAATTTTAAAACCTTACATTTTGCAACATCGAACTTGCATACCCATTTCTGTGCCCAATCACTCAATCTATTCAAGTCTTCCTGTAAGGCCACAACATCTTCACTACACTTCATTGTTCGTCCCAACTTTGCATCATCTGCAAACAACCGAATATCTCCATCCAAATCTTCACCTATATCATTAATGTACAAGTTAAACAGCAATGGACCTAAAACAGACCCCTGAGGCACTCCACTAGTGACTTTCCTTTTCCTGGATATCACACCCCCATTCACAACTTGTTGATACCTATCAGATAGCCAGTCTCCAATCCAAAATCTAATATCCAACCCCATCTGTTCTAATTTGACTATCAACCTATCATGAGGTACTCTATCAAAAGCCTTTGCAAAATCCAAGTATATTACTGTGTATCATTTTCCTCTGTGTCATGATGCCTAACTAATGGCTTCTTTTTGAATGTGCAAGTGATATCTCATTTATGAGAAAAATATTTTGATGTAATGTGTAATTTTATACCTTCCAAGTATACAATATCATACTTACTTTTACTTCATATGGCAGCAACTTCTTATTCTATTTGTTTGAGTGATATGTTCACAAAATAGAATTATGTAGATAGCTTAGTGGACCTAACGAAAGTATTAGGATTCTTACAAAAACAGACATCAGGGACATCTAAAGATTTCAAAGCATTCCCTCCCCCCTCACTGCAAATAAATTTTGTTGTAGGTTGGTGATGAAAAATCATATGTAAATCAAACTTGCAAAGAAAGCAGAATTTAATTAAATTTAACTGAACGAAGCAAGTACAGAGGTATTTATCATGCATAGGAAGGACCTCCCGCGATGAGTCTTTTGACTCCATGGAGGCCTGAATAATAATAATGGCTTGAGTTTAAAAGTTTCTTTTGAAACTTTTTAAACACTTTTGGCTGGGAAGCAACTTTTTTTCAGTAATTTGAGAATTTTATTTTTTCTTCAGTTAGTAAGTTTATGATCTAGTATGTAGGCTGATCATGTAAAAGATGTGCATTTTGCTTTCTTTAGTTTCTGCTTTAGTTATTACTATATTATTTCTGTATAGCTCTTCTAAAGCAGTGCTTCCCAAACTTTTGGATGCTAGCCCCCCTTTGGAAAAATTAAAATATTTCACGGCCCCCCTCGGAAAAAAAATCGTAATATTTTATTTATATTCAATACAAAACATACACAGCAAATATTGCAAAAATCAAATGCAAATATATGGTGCTGCTATAGACCAGGTGATGGAATAGATGGTGGAGATGGTATGCATAAACAAATTGATGAAATGAGTGGAAGGAGGGTAATTATTATGGGGGATTTCAACTATGGTAACATTGATTGGAAGGAGGAGAGGACACATGTGAGGAAGGAAATGGATTTTATTCAATTATTAAGGGATAACTATCTGAAACAGCATGTAATTGAAAATACTAGGGGTGTGAGAGTGCTTGACCTGGTAATAGTATCTGAGAATTTGACTGTAATGAATATGACCATGTTGCCACCTATTGGTGAGAGTGATCATAAGGTCTTGACCTGGGAGGTGGCTAAAGGTGTGAAATTTGTGATTAAGACAGGGTATATGTGGAATTACCGTGCTGGCAAGTATGACAAGCTTGGGAGATTGCTTGGATCAGTGCCATGGCATGTACAACTGCAAGGGCTGGACGTCGATAGAGCATGGGAAGTGATCAAAGAGCATTTACAGGAGGTTATGGCTGATTGTATACCTAAGGTCCGAATAGTGAAACAAGGAGGGGTTAAATGGATGAATAACACCATTAAGCTTGAGCTGCAAAAAAAGAAACAACTATGGAGGGAATTTAAAGAAAGGGGTGACCTGCAGGCACACGAACGGTATAAAGTACAGGCTAGAAGGGTAACGAGTGTGGTAAAAACAGCAAAAGCCTATTATGAAAGGAAACTAGCTATGCAAGCAAAAGAGAATCCCAAACAGTTCTTTCAATATGCTGCAAGCAAGAAAAAACTGTACATGGCAAAATGATTTTAAGGAATGACGATGGTAAAGAGTTCACTGAACCAGTCGATATAGTGGAGTTACTGAGCGCGCACTTTGCAAAAGTATATCATCCAGGTGGTGACGTTGAAAAAATGAAGGAACCATTAGTTTATATGGGAATTGTGATGAATGAAGTGGAGGTGAATAGTCTATTACAGAACCTTAATGTGAATACATCTGTGGGATTGGATGGTATACCGGCACGGGTCTTGCATGAAGCGGCTAATGAATTATCATTGCCCTTGACCATGTTGTTTAATCTGAGTCTCAGGTCTGGCTTAGTCCCGAAGGCATGGAAAGAGGGGAAAATAGTTCCACTGCATAAAGGAGGATCCAAGACTATGGTTGCAAATTACCGACCGATCAGCATATCAGGAGTCGTTGTCAAGGTCTTGGAGAAAGTAGTCAAGGGAAAAATACAGGAATGGATTGATGAAAATGAGATACTGTACAGAGGACAGCATGGCTTTGTGAAGGGTAGATCATGCCTCAGTAACTTGCTCAAGTTTTATAACAAGGTGACGGCTGAACTGGATAAGGGAAATGGGTTTACAGTGATACTCCTGGACCTGGCAAAGGCGTTTGACAGGATACCACATGGAATTCTAATCCGTAAACTACAACATATGGGAATGGATATAGGGTTGGTGAGATGGATAGCTGGGTGGTTGATGGAGAGATATCAAAGAGTAGTTTATTCAGGAGTAGAGTCCAAAAAACGGCCTGTGAGTAGTGGTGTGCCACAGGGTTCTGTTCTTGGACCACTGCTGTTTAATCTGTTCATTAACGATATAGGGAATGGTCTAAGTGGGACAGTTCATTTGTTCGCTGATGATGCAAAGTTGGGTAGGGCGATAGTGAATGCAGAAGATGTCAAAGTCTTGCAAGATGACTTAGATAGATTGGAGTTCTGGACTAAGGAGAATGGATGTCAATTTAATGTGACAAAATGTAAGGTTATGCATTTCGGAGTGAAAAGATTAGCAGCAGTATACCACATTGGTGGAACTGTACTCCAAGAGATTGATGAGGCCAGGGACTTGGGAGTGTTGGTGGATAGGGAGATGAAGTTTAGGGGGCACATTGCGAAAGTAGCTAAATCAGCTCATCAACTCACTTGGTTGTTGAAAAATACCTTGACGAGCAGAGAAAAACAAGTTATTGTACCTCTGTACCGAGCCCTGATAAGACCTCATCTTGACTACTGTGCCCAGATTTGGTCACCTCGGTTCCTTCTTGATGGGGAGGAGGTTGAGAGGATCCAGAGGCGAGTGACTAAGATGATAGCAGGTCTATGGAATGCACCGTATGAGAACAGGTTGAAGATTTGTGGGTTGCAGAAACTAGTTGATAGGCGAAAAAGGGGAGATATGATTGAGACATTCAAATTGCTAAAAGGATTCTATAGGATTAATTCAGATGATATTTTTGAGATCAGGACTGGTGGTGGGAGAACTAGGGGACACCCATGGAAGCTGGGCAAGAGCGTGGTTAGCAGAGGTGTTAGAGCTGGGTTCTTTACTTTTAGAGTGGTAAATGAGTGGAATAAGCTGCCAGAGTCTGTTGTGGGTGCTATGACAGTGAGCGAGTTCAAGGCAAGGTATGATAGATACTGTGAGAATGTTGAACAGCTGTGTGAACATGATGTTTAGGGTCTCCCTCGATGAGTCTAAGGACTCCTGGAGTAGCCCGTGGTGGTAATAATAATAATAATATTACATTTTTAACATCTTACATGAACATTTGACATGGCACATTATCTCATATTTTTATACAGATAGGTATATTGTTATTGTACATTTGCAGTATACAAGCACATGAAACGTAAAATGATTAGTAACAAAGAAAGAATTAAAAACATAAAAGAAGTTTAATAACAATTTAATATGATGGATGTGTTTCAATACTGCTACACAAAAAGTCAGTATCAGGTGAAATATTTGAAACTGCAATTCTTAGATTTCTTCTTTGAAATGAAACTTATATGAATAAGCATATATATTTATTAATATTCATTAAGCGCTGAAATACGAAAAATAGCAAAATTTGCGAACCCACACCAATGTGAGATTTTTTTTTTTTTTCATTCCTCTTCGAATGTCATCTCCTAGAAGGAGATTGGCAACCAAGTCACGGGACCTTTTTCTTTCTTTTGCTGCTCTGGAACATTTTTGGTAATTCAAGCCAGTCCAGTCCTTAATGTCTTCGAACCACATTCTCCTGGATCTACCTCTCCCTCTTTTTCCATCCAATTTTCCTTCTAATATTAATTTCTGAATGCCTTCTTGTCTGGTTAGATGTCCAAAATATTCAAGTTTTCGCTCTTTAATTATTTTCATTAATGTTCTTTTCATTTTTGCTTTCTTTAAAACATCTTCGTTTTTCATTTTCTCTGTCCATGGTATTTTCAACATTCTTCTGATGGTCCACATTTCGAAAGCTTCTAATTTTTTCTCTGCTTCTTTATTTAGAGTCCAAGTTTCACTGTTGTAGAGAAGGCTTGACCAGATATAACATTTTATTAATCTTTTTCTTGTGTCTATATTAATGTCTCTGGATGTTAAACAGTTTTCATATCAGTAAAGGCTTTTCTTGCTATCTCTATTCTTCTTTTTATTTCTTTAAGGGAATTTCCTCTGTCTGTAAACATTTGTCCCAAATATATAAAAGACTTAACCTGTTAAATTTTCTTTTTTATTAACAGTTATGTTCAGTTTCTTATTTATTGGTTCTTTTGATATAATCATGCACTTTGTTTTCTTTAGGTTAATAATTAGTCCCATGTCTAAGCTTCTGTTGTAAATTTCTGTGATTAAGTTTTGAAGAACATCTTCAGATTCAGCTATAAGAACCGTGTCATCTGCATACCTGAAATTGTTGAAGTTCCTACCTCAGACTTTTACACCCTTCAGTTCTGAAATATTTTTAAAAACTTGCTCACTATATATATAGTACAGTAAGTGTGATAAGACACATCCTTGTCTTACTCCTTTTTTGATTTCAAAGTTGCCAGAATATGTATTTTTATATCTTATTGAGGCCATTTGATTCCAGAATATATAATTGTAATTATACGTAGATCTTTTCCTTTTAACCCGTTATTCTGTAGGATATGTATTAATTTCTTGTGATCTATTGAATCAAATGCTTTGGTGTAATCAATAAAACAAAGATATATGCTTTTCTGGTTGTCAAGGCTTCTTTCACATAATGTTTTCAAATTGAAGATCCTATTCTTGTACCTTTTTGTCTTTTTGAAAACCTGATTGAGTGTCTTCTATTTCTACTGACAAAGTGCCTTTTATTCTTTCTAGGATTATTCTCAGTAGTAATTTTGTAACATGGTTTGTTAAACTTATTAGTCTATATTCTGTACATTCAAATGTTCTTGGAATTTTGGGAATAGTGACAAAGATGGATTTCCTTAGATCATCAGGGATGCATCCTGAATCATAGATGTTATTAAAAATAACCTTTAGGTCATTAAGTGTGTTTTCATTTACTTTCTTTAACAATTCAATAGGGATCTGATCAGGGCCTGATGTTTTACCTGTTTTCATTTGGTACACAATAAATAACGGAAAAAACTCACGTAGAAAGATTATTTATTAGTATAATTTTCACCTGTGTGTCACAGGCATCCTTAGTACATTAAGCTCAAAATTAAACACTAACTGACAATTCCAAAAAGCGCCACCTAAGTAGCTGGTGTAAGATGACTAAAAAGGTCAATAACTTTCCTAAAAAAAAAAAAAAAAAAAAAAAAAAAAAAAAAAAAAATTAATACAATAAAAAGTTAGGAAAGATTAGCTGATTTGTAAAGTACTATCTCCCATAAAGGGGACAGACGTAAGCCGTCGGATCCGTTTAAGTTAGGAGAATGAAGTAGAGTTTCACATGTTTCTTTATAAAGGCGTTCCATGAGAAACTGACTTTTGTGAAGAACTCTTGTCTTTCTCCAATGAACTCTGTGTCTAGTGAAGATGGCATGTTCAGAAAGTCCAGACTTTTCAGGTTTAAAGTATTCAATATAAGATTGGTGTTCTTCTAGCCGAATAGAGGCAGATCTTCCCGTTTGTCCGAAATAAGATAATCCACAAGAGCACGGAATCTGGTAGACACCTGGATGATTAAGATGTGGAAGCTTGTCCTTAGGAGAAGTGAGAAAGGTGGAGATTTTTCTAAACGGTCGAAAGGCAACAAAAATATTCAGTGGTTTTAAAACTTTTGCTATACGTTCACTGATGCCTTGTACATAAGGGATAGTAATGCGCATTATTTCCTCTGTGTTTGAAGAGGAAGACATATTAAAACTACTCAAAGTTCTTTCAATGAAGCAATTCTTATAACCATTAGATAGAAAGGAAGAAGTTATGTATTGTAGTTCTTTCTGTAAAAGATCGTCTGTAGAACAAAAGGAGTGGGCCCGATGAACCAGTGTTTTAATAGTTCCTGCCTTTTGACTGGGATGGTGATGAGATTCTGCATGGATATAATGGCCTGTATGAGTCTTCTTTCTATAAACTGAGAAATGTAGGTTACCATCTGGTTGGCGAAGAATTAGAAGATCTAAAAAGGCTAACTGCTTATTTGATTCTATTTCTAGGGTAAACTTGATCCTAGGATGAAATGCGTTTAACTTAGTGAGAAATTGTTGAAGTTCATCAGAAGAGCCATTCCATACAGCAAAAATGTCATCGACATATCTGAACCAATGCGTAGGTCTGGGAGAAATATTGTCAAAGATACGTTGTTCAAAATGTTCCATAAAGAAATTGGAGATAGCAGGAGAAAGAGGATTACCCATTGCTGTTCCTTCAATTTGTTGATACAACTTATTTTCAAAGGAAAAATAACCAGAATTTATTACAAAATCAAATACGTTTACAATATCCGAAGGAAATTCCTGTTGTAGTAATTCAATACTTTCCGAAAGAGGCACATTTGTAAATAAAGAAACATCTAAACTGATCATGATATCAGAAACGTCCAAATGAAGATATGTCTACTCACGGTTTACCTCTTTTAAAACTTACTGTTTTCATCTGGCTTAGAGCGTATTCTATTTCTTCATATGTAATTGGTTCACCATCTATATTTTGTATATCTGGTGCGTCTGTGCGATCAGAGTCAAACAGTTCTTTTCCATATTCTTTCCATCTTTTTATGATATCTTGTGTCTCTAGTAGCATTTTTCCATTTTGATCTTTTATACAAGGATTATGATTGAAATTTTTCTTTTTATTTGTCAGGGCTTGGATTGATTTATGCATTTCTTTACTATTGTGTTTCTTGTCCAATTCTGCTATTTCTTTACATTTTTCATTTAGCCACTTGTCTTTAGCCTTCCTGCATTCATTTTTTATAATTTTACTGAGTATTCTATACTGTTGTGTACTTTTCTTTTTTTTTGTCTTTCATTCATAAGTTCTAGTATTGATTCAGTCATCCAGGGTTTTTTCTTATTGCATTTAATTTTTGGGATAACCTTGTTAGCTGTCTTATATATATTGCACTTCTAAAATTTGACCACCTGTTTTCAATTTCCTCTGTGTTACAAAGTAACACAGAGTCTTCTGTTTTATATCCTACATGATCTAATTTCTTCCTAATTTCTGAGTTAATCACCATTATGTTGTCAGGTATATTCAGAGCTGTGAAGTCAAGTCTTTCAGTATGATTGTTTTTAGAAATGTTTTTTAGTTTAATTTTTAAAGTGGACACAACAGGGTTATGGTCTGAACCTATATCAGCACCTGGGTATGTTTTTATGTTGGTTATATTATTTTTGTATCTATTATTTATCATTATGAAATCTATTTGGTTTCTTATAGAGTTATCTGGGTTTGTCCAAGTATACAGTCTGCACTTTGGATGTTGAAAGAAAGTATTCATTATGTGCAAGTTGTTTTGAATGCAGAATTGTATCAATCTCTCATCGCTTTCATTTTTGTCGCCTAGTCCAAATTTTCCAACAACTGGATTTTCTTCCCCTTCTCCAACCTTTGCATTCAAGTCACCCATCACTATGAGTATC
This sequence comes from Typopeltis vanoorti, assembly GCF_054136105.1. Classification (NCBI taxonomy): domain Eukaryota; kingdom Metazoa; phylum Arthropoda; class Arachnida; order Uropygi; family Thelyphonidae; genus Typopeltis; species Typopeltis vanoorti. The sequence goes on along the minus strand of NC_143570.1, from coordinate 94,726,009 downwards.
TCATTTGATTTTACATATTCTATAGATTTTTGTAAGTTATTATAAAAAATCTTCTATTTCTTCATCATTGTGATTCATCGTAGGACATAAACCTGGATAATTATGATGTTAAAAAGCTTTGCAGCTAATTTAATAAGTATTATTCTTTCGTTTATGGGCCACAGCCCCATTACACATTTAAAGATGTCTTTCTTAATCATGAAGCCCACTCCATATTCATGCTTCTCTCCACCAGAATATACAAATGTAAATTCATCTTTCTCTAGTTTTCCCATGTTAGGCTATCTTGTTTCACTAATTCCCATCACATCAACTTTAAGTCTTTTTATTTCCTGTATAAGGTTGTCAAAATTCCCTAGTTTATATAATGTTCTCATGTTCCAATTTTCAAGACTCTGTTTCTTGTTTTCAAACGAGGAATATCGGATGCCAACCTTCCTTTCGGATTTCAGTTGACATCATCATAGAGTGCACTTGCAGCGCTCGTTTTAATCACAGTTTCAGTGTGTTCTTCCCTGTAACTATTTACAGCTTGGGACGTTGCATAGGTTCCAACTTCCAAAGCATAGCTTATAAAATATTTCCGTTTCTTCATGGTCGACTATAGGATAGTAACGTATAGATGATAAAATACGATAGAGGATAGTTTTTTCATTAAAATATAAAAAATAACAAAAAAGAAATTATAAAAATTAAATAAGTTTCTTTTAAGATAAAAAAAAATTACTTAGTCTTAAAACATTTTCAATTTGTTTTCATTATTTCACGGCCCCCCTCAACAAAACTTATGGCCCCCCTTGGGGGCCGAGGCCCACAATTTGGGAAGTGCTGTTCTAAAGCACTGATTTTTTTTTTTTTTTTTTCCATATTATTTTTAGGAGTTTGGATTGGATTAATATGTTGGTTACATCCAAAAAGAACATTATTGGCTTTAATTGGAGACATGTCATACATTAAACAGAAGCCATTATTTTAATTTTTGGAGCTCACTTAGTGTAGCAGCAAAGTTATGTCCTCGATTTAACACGCTGACAGCTTCATCTGTTATGGCTACCGATGATAAATTTACAATGATGGAATCTTGTAATTTCAGTTGTTCCTACATCGAACACAGAAAACCAAGCTATGAATACAGCCACTCTCAAACCAGTGGTTTGCCTGCCGTGTTAATGATGTGCTTGCTTGATGAAATACTAAATTCTCCCAAAAAATCCCCATGATTGTTTAATACACAGGATTATAGCAAAACAGTTACCATTTCATACATTCAAGGTACATCAAAAAAGATATCTAGAGTGCTTAATAAATATCAGCTCTGCACTACATTTAAACTATGTCAAATTGGCAACTCTTATCCATTCACCTATGGACAGACTCTCCTTTATCCCATTCCTTGTGACCTGGCTTACTATGGACAAACAGGAAAAACTGTTGGCATCTGACTTGGAGAACATAAAAAATATATCTGGCACTATTGTTATGTCAAATTAGGAGTAGCACACCATGCCTTGGATACCCCTTCATACAGGATCAAATCAAAGAAAGCAGAAGTACTACACGGAAGTCGGAGATTATTTTTGAAATCAGTAGCAGTTTTAAACATTTTCCAAATCTTAACCAGAATGTTTGTATCGATTTACTAAAAATAGACCTTTTAAGATCAAATTAATACTTGTATTTTTCTCTCATTATCCAACAATAGATGATGCCAATTAGGACTTTAGTTCCTTGTTGTCCATTACAATTTACTTATTTTTTAACTAGTCCTACTATTATACCAAATTGTTGCTGTTTGTGTACTATGACACTGTTTTGTGCTCTGAAGTTGTTGGATATAATTTGGCTTGAGGAGTGTGGCAGTCTTTTTGGAAACTGTCCAAGCATAAGGTTGAGGATTTTTGCAGGATGATTTGGATAGATTGGAGGTCTGGGCTAGGGAGAATGGATGTCAATTTAATGTGGCAAAATGTAAGGTTATGCATTTTGGGGTGAAAAGATGGGAGGCAGTTTACTGCATTGGTGGAACCGTGCTCCAGGAAATTGATGAGGCACGAGATTTAGGAGTGTTGGTGGATAAGGAATTGAAATTTAGGGGACACATTGCAAAAGTGGCCAAATCAGCTCATCAAATCACTTGGTTGCTGAAGAATACGTTGACAAGCAGGTTATTGTTCCTCTGTATCGAGCCTTGATAAGACCTCATCTCGACTACTGTGCTCAGATTTGGTCACCTAGGTTTCTTCTTGATGGGGAGGAGGTGGAGAGGATCCAGAGGCGAGTGACCAAGATGATAGCAGGTCTGTGGAATGAACCGTATGAGAACAGGTTGAGGATTTGTGGGTTGCAAAAATTGGTTGATAGGCGGAGGAGGGGAGATATGATTGAGACATTCAAATTACTGAAGGGTTTGTATAAAATTAATTCAGAAGATATTTTTGAGAACAGGGCTGGTTGTGGGAGGACTAGGGGACATCCATGGAAACTGGGCAAAAGTGTGGTTAGTAAAGGTGTTAGAGCTGGGTTCTTTACTTTTAGAGTAGTGAATGAGTGGAATGCGCTCCCTGAGTCTGTGGTGGATGCTGTGACAGTGAATGAGTTTAAGGCGAGGTATGATAGATACTGTATGAATGTCGAATAGTTGTGATGAAAATGATTTGGGGCCTCCCTCGATGAGTCTAATGACTCCCTGGAGTTGCCCGTAATAATAATAATAATAATAATAATAATAATAATGCCAGCAAAATATCTGCAAATAAGTTAAATATTATTTTCTTATTATTCTGTGTTGTGATGAACTATAAAATTTAAATACAAATTGACATGAGCTGCCAACATATTAGTCTTTCTACTCATTTAATTTCTATTTCTATTTTATGTAATAGGGCATTGATAACTGCGCCAAAATCAAATTCATCCTTCTATCGGGATAAAATCCATCAGCCAGGGACATTGTCAAAATGTAACATACAAACTACGAGGTGTATAGAGGTGATTTTGGACAGAACTGGTAAGTTTTAATTAAGGGAACTTAATTTAACAATTACATTTTTATATGTAATGCATATGAACATGTTAATCAAAATTAGGCATACACAATTGGTGCATGTTGAAAAAATCCTTTTAACTTCTAACAGCAATCAGACACTAACAGGAGGTCAATCTTAAAGAAACTACGAGGATGGTCTGATCTTGGCCTAACAATTATTATTACGGGCGACTCCAAGGAGTCCATAGACTCATCTAATCGAGGAAGGTTCTAAACATCATGTCCATCACAACTATTCAACATTCACACAGTATCTATCATACTTTGCCTTGAACTTATTCACTGTAATAGCACCCCCAACAGACTCTGGCAGCTTATTCATCACTCTAAAAGTAAAAAACCCAACTCTAACACCCTTACTAACCACACTCTTGCCTAGCTTCCATGGATGTCCCCTAGTCCTCTCACCACCAGTCCTGTTCTCAAAAATATCCTCTGAATTAATCCTATAGCAACCCTTCAGCAATTTGAATGTCTCAATAATATCTCCCCTTTTCTGCTTATCAACCAATTTCTGCAACCCACAAATCTTCAACCTGTTCTCATAAGGTTCATTCCATAGACCTGCTATCATCTTGGTCACTCTCCTCTGGATCCTCTCAACCTCCTCCCCATCGAGAAGAAAACTAGGTGACCAAATCTGGGCACAGTAGTAGAGATGTGGGTCTTATCAAGGCTCGATTCCGAGGAACGATAACTTGCTTGTCTCTGTTCGTTAGAGTATTCTTCAGCATCCAAGTGATTTGAGTTGATTTAACCACTTTTGCAATGTGCCCCCTAAACTTCAACTCCCTATCCACCAATACTCCCAAGTCCCTGGCCTCATCAATCTCCTGGAGTACAGTTCCACCAGTGTGATATACTGCTGCTAATCTTTTCACCCCAAAATGCCTAACCTTGCATTTTGCCACATTAAATTGACATCCATTTTCCTTAGCCCAGACCTCCAATCTATCCAAATCATCCTGCAAAATTTTGACATCTTCTGCATTCACTATTGCCCTACCCAACTTTGTATCATCAGCAAACAAATGAACTGTCCCACTTAGACCCTTCCCTATATCATTAATGAACAAATTAAACAGCAGCGGTCCAAGAACAGAACCTTGCGGCACACCACTAGTCACAGGCCGTCTTTTGGACTCATGAGTAAACTACTCTCTGATATCTCTCCATCAACCACCCTCCTATCCATCTCACCAACCCTATATCCATTCCCATATGTTGCACTTTACAGATTAGAATTCCATATGGTATCCTGTCAAAGGCCTTAGCCAGGTCCAGCAGTATCACTGTAAATCCATTATCCTTGTCTAGTTCAGCCGTCACTGTGTTATAAAACATGAGCAAGTTACTGAGGCATGATCTACCCTTCACAAAACCATGCTGTCCCCCATACAGTATCTCATTTTCATCAATCCATTCCTGTATTTTTCCCTTGACTACTTTCTCCAAGACTTGACAACGATTACTGATATGCTGATCGGTCGGTAATTTGCAACAGTAGTCTTGGATCCTCCTTTATGCAGTGGAACTATTTTTTTCTCTTTCCACCCCTTCAGGACTAAACCAGACCAGAGACTCAGATTAAACAATATGGTCAAGAGTCAACAATGAAAAAACAAATTTATAATTTCAAATTATTTTTATTTTTCAACAATTGATCTCCCTTAAGACTAATACATTTATTCCACAGATGCGCCAGCACTATTATCCTGTCCCTGTAGTGGTTCTCAGTAAGATTTGCAAAATACCCCTCTATACATGCAATCACCTCTTGATTCAAAGAAAATTGCTGACCAGTGAGGAAGAGTTTTTAAGTTTTGAGAAGATCATAGAAGTCAGAGGGAGCCAAATCTGGGGAATAGGGTGAATGTTCCAATTCATAGTGCAGATTCCTTTAATTTTCCCATTGCCAAAACACTTTGGTGGGCAGGTGAACTGTCCTGATGAAAGATGATTTTTTTCTTCTGTGAACCGTGTCTTTTCTCCTAAATTTTTTTGTGTAGTCTGGTTAAAAGATAGGAATAATATTACCTGGTTATTGTGTTACCCCTTTCAAGGTAGCTAATAAACAAAATGCCTTTTTAGCATCCCAAAACACCGACGCCATGTGATCTTTCCTTCTGATGGAACAGACTTTGTCTTCTTTGGCATTGAACAACTGGCTTCTGTCCACTGTTTTGACTGTTGTTTTTAGTCTGGTGTGTTATGGTGAATTCAAGTCTCATCCATAGTAATAAATAGAATGCACAAAATCAGTTTTATTTTTGTTAAAACGCTTTAAGCACTGTTCAGAGACTTTCATGCGAATGTGGTTTTGATCTGCTGTGAGCAAGTGCAGCACCCATCTTGTTCAAAGCATTTTTCATATGCAATTCTTCATGCAAAATATATCCTACATGCTCTTTTGAAATTCCTGTAGTCTCAGCAATTTCATGCACTTTGACTCACAAGTCATCCGATACTATATCATGCACTCGATCAATGATTTCTGGTGGTGTTACACTTTTTGGATGTCCTTCACGTGGATCATCTTCAATGCTGGTACAGCCACTTTTAAACTCGGCAGCCTATTTCTTAATTGCTGAAAATGAAGGAAAAGAGTGGCCATAAACTTTTATTAACTTAGAATGAATTTCTTTTGATATTAGATCTTATTTTACAAAGAATTTTATAACCACACGATACTTAATTTTATCCATTTCAAGGGATACAGACAACACTTTTGCTTCAGGCAGCTGTATAAGTCAAACTACTTGATAGAATGACTTGCAGTTTCGCATGGATGCTTATGACAGATGTATCAACTTAGAAAAAAAAATCTTGCTGATGTTGTTGCCATCTATACTAGAGGCTGTGAACTTTTCAGACCACCATTATATGTTCCACTTTGCCTTTTGCAATGATTCTACTGCTTTTTTGTTTTAAGATGTTTGATTTGGGTGAGTTGACTAGTTTTTTTATGTTCATAATAGGCCAGCCTCATAATTCTTGAAACAGTTTCTTATTTTATTTATTTATTTTTTTTTTTTGTTGTTGTTTAGAATCTTCATCTTTGTTATGTCAAAATGTTAGTTGGCATCATTAAATTTTAATGTATTATTATGATTATAATAAACCTTAATGGAATTAACAGGCCTATTGTGGGTGGTCTTACTCAGTATGCAACATATTATGGGGAGGAGGTGCCCCAGTAACTCGCTCATGTTTTATAACACAGTGATAGATGAACTGGATAAGGGTTAATGGGTTTACAGTGATACTGCTGGACTTTGCTAAGGCCTTTGACAGGATACCACATGGAATTCTAATCAGTAAATTGCATCATATAGGGATGGATATAGGGTTGGTGAGATGGATAGGAGGGTGTTTGATGGAGAGATGTTAGAGAGTAATTTATTTAGGAGTAGTCCAAAAGAAGGCCTGTGACTTAGTGGTGTGCTGCAGGATTCTGTTCTTGGACCACTGCTATTTAATTTGTTCATTAACGATATAGGAAAGGATTTGAGAGGAACTGTTCATTTAATTGCTGATGATGCAAAGTTGGGTAGAGCAATAGTGAATGCACATGTCAAAATTTTGAAAAGAGTGAATTTGAGTTTCTGTGGGATAACCATCTAAAAAAGCATCTTATAGAAACCACAAGAAGTTTATCAGTGTTGGATTTTGTGATATTCTCACAGGATGTGGATGTGAGTGAGGTATTAACATGTGTTGATGAGAGAGATCATGAGGTGCTGGTTTGGAAGGTAGTCAAACAGGTATGTCGTTACCAATGTCTATACATGGAACTACAAAAAGTGGGTGATTATGAGAAGCTCCTTAGTCAACTAGCATCAATATACTGGGTTGAAAATTTGTGTGGAAAAGATGTTGATCCTGCATGGTGAATTATAAAGCAATATTTAACATGGGCAATGCATAATTGCATACCAAGAATTAAGCGAATAAACCATGTACGAGTCAGATTATTATCATCTTAAGACCCCATGGAGTCAGACTCATCTAGGAGGTCCTTTTTGTCATACACACAGCTCATCATACCTTGTCTTAAACATACTCAAATTCTCTGCAGACACCACCCTCTCAGGCAAGGCATTCCAATCATTCACAAATCTCCATGCAAAAAAAAAAAAACTACTGCTCATTCCCTTGCTCACATCCTTCTTATAAAGCTTCCTGGGATGACACCAAACTCCCACTGTTTTATGAAAAACCTCTTTAATGTTAATACTGTAACAACCTCTTTCTTACTAACATGTACATCTATCATATCATCCTTCTTCCTTCTGTTCACTAGATTATGTAAATGGGGTAGTCTCAAACTTTATTCATATTTAACATTCCAGAGATCAGCAACTATTTTGGTCAATTGCCTCTGGATCCTCTCCAACATCTCTTCATCCTTTTGAAAACCATGTGATCAAATCTGTGCACAGTAGTCCATATGTGGCCTAATCAAAGCCTTATACAATGAAACCCGAATATCCTTCTTTCTGCAAGTCTCCTGTATCATTCCCAGAATTCATTGTGTTGTTGTCACAATTTTGACAATATTATTATCATTAGCCTCCAGGGAGTCCAAAGACTCATCGAGGGAGGGCACCTGCTTTACAACTGTCTCCACCAACTGACCTCAACTACACCAACGGCATCTACCGCTGACCATCGCCACTAGTATTTACAATGGCAATCACAAACATCCATGCCCACGGTGGGATTCGAACCCACAGCTTTTTTTTTTTAGCTGGAGAGTGGATACTCTAATCACTTGGCCAGTCAGGCTGGCAACTCAGTCTAGTCAGACTGCTCTACTACTCCTCATATATGTCCTCAAAATTTGAGATTCTTATCCACTATCATCCCAAGATCTCTGATTTTCTCCATCTCCAACAGTATATCCACACCAAAAAGTAAATTCTACATCTGATCATTGTTTTCAAAATTTTAAAACCTTACATTGAACTGGGAAATCCCCACTACCATGCCCATTCACTCAATCTGTTCAAGCCTTCTTGTAAGGCCAGAACATCTGCTGTACTCCTCATAGCTTGTTCCAACTTTGCGTTGTGTGAACACAGTTGTCTATTCACATTCAAATCTTCTCCAATATTATAGGTTAAACAGCTGTAGAACTAAAACAGATTCTGAGTCACCCCAGATGAAACATAAGGTAGAGTAGCATAGTATACACTAGAGTGGGCTGGGGATACTTGGAGGTGTTGAATATGTTTTTCATTTCTGTAAGGGGTTTTAAGATAGCATTAAGGTTGTAACTTTCTATTTATTTTATCTGATATGTCTTTAATTATTATTACATAATACCTCCAGGGAGTTCAAAGACCCATCGAGGGAGAGCACCCACTCCACAACTCTCCGTCTCCACCAACTGCAACTACCTTCATCATCTACGCCAGCCACCACCAGTATTCTCACAGACAATCGCAAATATCCATGCCCACAGCAGGACTTGAACCCCCAGCCCTTTAACTGGAGAGCAGATGTGCCAACCACTAGGCCAACAATGTATGGCATAACTATAGTTTTACTGTAACCTATATTTTTAGGTGTAATTTTGTGTAGAATTTTATTGGTGGTATTTTTGCTATAGCTATTGTTTATAAATGTATTGCAAATAATTTGTAATTCATGCATAAGAGCTTGTTCATTAAAGCAAATTGTTACTGCTCTGCTTTTGAGGCTGTTAATGACTCCAAGTTTTCGTGAAGGGTGGTGGTAAGAGTCAGTAAACTATATAAAAATATTATCAATAATAAAATATTATAAGAAAGGACATAATAAAACAGATAAAAATCGCCAATTTCAGGAGTGTTGAATAAACTGACCTTTCATCATATATCTTCAAACCAAAAAATATATGATTGAAACATAAGTTATTAAAGGGTTGTTACCAGATGAATATGAAAGAGATGAAAGAGATTTTTCATAGAATGGATGGAGATAAGATAAATATAAGTGGCTATTCCCAGAAACTGCACAAGGAAAAACTTCCAACAACTCTCTCTAATCCAGAGTATTTTAATAATGTGTGACACCTTTTGGCTACTCATACATGAAAATATGACGTCTGCATTACTTCAACCTTAGTATATCACCTGTGGGTCTGACTCTCCCACTGATGAGACCTCAATAAAGGTTGAAACTGGTCTGGGTGGTGACCATTCTCATAATGCATAGCATTATATATGTCCGTAAGGATGTGCTTTGCATTATGGGATATTATGGCAAGTGATGTGAAGTCATTAGCTTCTATATATGAGGTTGCCCCAGTCCTGAAAGTACTTCAGGTGCAACAGATAACATGACATAATCATTATTTCCTATGCTATTCGGATTGGCCTATCTCCTACTCTTCAAATTAATCAAGTATAGATGTGTACACAACTTTGCCAAGAATATTCTCAAAGTAATATTACTAACTTTAGTATTACAGAAATAACATTAATAAAATAATGTAAGACTTTACCTTTTAATCTATATTAGGTAACACAGTAACTGATAAAGGAAAAAATTTGAACTATAAGGACTTGAAAAATGACTCCTATCTTGGTATTGCTATGGATGTTCAGCAAGGTGAAGGTAATGTTGTGGTGAGTTTCAGTTTAATATCATGTTGTATCAATTAAGTATATAACTGAGTTATTAGATTACTTAAAATTATTTTATCATCATCAGGATTCTGTAGAGACAAAAGTGTTACACGGGGTGGGAATCATCATTGTAGGGATGGCATGGTTTATTGAAGGATAGATCTTGCCTTAGTAATTTTACTTTTTGCAATAAAAGTGACAGTTGAGTTGGATAAAGGAAATGGCTACTCAGTGATACTGCTAGATTTTGCAAAGGCATTTGACAGTATTACACACAGAACTCTCTTGCTTAAATTGGAATTAAATGGGGATGGATATGAAGCCAGTAATTTGGATAAGAGGGTGGTGATGAATAGATATCAAAGACTGATGTATGAGGGAATCGTACAGGAGAAGGTGGTGATTTGTGGTATACCTACAAGCTTTACTGTTTAGTTTACTGCTGTTCAATTTGTATATCAGTGATATTATTATTATTACTACCACCCCAAGACCTCATGGAGTCAAAGACTCATCTGGGAGGGCCTTTTATCACACACAAACAGCTCATCATACCGTGTTTTAAACACATTCAAACTCTTTGCAGACACCACATTCTCGGGCAAGGCATTCCAATCATTCACAACTCTGCACAAAAAAAACCTGCCTCTCACTCCCCTACTCACACCCACTTTATACAGTTTCCAGGGATGACCTCTGGTTCCCCCCTGATCTCCCACCATTCTCTGTAAAACTTCTCCAGCATTGATCCTATAACAATCCCTTATCAACTTCTAGGTCTCTATCATATCTCTCCTCTTCCTCCTGTCCACCAGATTCTGCAAATTACTCCTTCTCAATCTTTCCTCATACTCAGCATTCCAGAGGTCAGAAACTACCTTAGTCAGTCTCCTTTGGACCCTTTCCAACATCTCTTCATCCTTCTGAAAACCCGGTGACCAAATCTGGGCACAATAATCCATGTGTGGCCTAATCAAAGCCTTATACAATGGAACAATTTCCCTACTTCTACACGTCAGTGTCCTATGCATCATTCCCAGAAGCCTTTGTGTTGTCTTCACAATTTTGACAATGCGGCCTCTAAATTTTAGATCCTTATCCACTATCACCCCCGGATCTCTTATTTCCTCTACCTTCAACAATATATTCTCCCCAAGCATAAGTTCTGCATCCCATTTTTGTTTTCCAAATTTTAAAACCTTACATTTTGCAACATTGAACTCGCATCCCCATTTCCATGCCCAATCACTGAATCTATTCAAGTCTTCCTGTAAGGCCACAACATCTTCACTACACTTCATGGTTCGTCCCAACTTTGCATCATCTGCAAACAACTGAATATCTCCATCCAAATCTTCACCTATATCATTAATATACAAGTTAAACAGCAATGGAACTAAAAGAGACCCCTGAGGCACTCCAGTAGTGACTTTCCTTTTCCTGGATATAGGAGATTGTTTCAAAGGAAAATATATTGAGTTGTTTGCCAATGATGCAAAGTTAGGAAGATTAGTAGTGGAGATGTAGAAATCTTTGCAGTTGACTTGAATAGAATGGCAATATGGGCAAATGACGATGGCTGACAATTTAATGTGGTCAAGTGTGAGGTTAAGCATTTTGGGGTGAAGAGATCAAAAGCTGTGTACTACGTTAAAGGAATTGAACTGTAGGAAATTAAGGCTTGGGATTTAGGGGTGATTGTAGATAGGGAGTTAGAGTTTAGAGGACATATTACAAAGGAAGCCAAAATATCACATTACATGGGTATCGAAGAACACACTGATAAGCAGGAATAGGAGGTTATTATTTCCCTTTATAAGGCTTCAATAAGACCACATCTGGACTGCTATATGCAGACCTTGTTGCCTGGTTTCTATATGAAAATTGTGGAGAGGATCCAGAGGCAATTAATAATCTTTGTCACTCACTTCTGGATCCACCACTTCTTCGTTCCTATCAGATCCAAGTCTATGGAACATTCCCGAAGAGATTAAAAATAGGTAAGTTACAAAGACTGGTTGATATGCAGAAAAAGGATACCATAGAAACATAAGTTATTAAAGATATTTCATAGGATTGATACCAAATACTCTTTTCTGTACATGGCAGTAAAGGAAAGAACATAAGTGTCATTACTGGAAATTGTGTAAGTGTGGTTAGCAGGGGTATCAGGACTAGTTTTTTTTGCTTGGAGGGTGGTGAATGGGTTGCCATAGCTTGTTGTATTGTTTCATTGGTGAATGAGTTCAAGGGGAGACGTGATAAGTATTGTGGGAACAATGGTTAGTGCTTTCATCCATATGGGTCTGACTTTGTGGAGATGCTAAAGAAAATATAATACTAATAATAAATCACTGTATATTATACTCCTCTACAAGCCAAAAATCTACTCTTCTCTTCTATTATGCTCAAGTTCCTTTATACAGTTTTCAGGTGTTTTTGAACACTCTCCTGTGATAAAAACTCCTTACAAACATTCACTCATTTCCTATTACCACTTCAATCGGTCCACATTTGTGCATGCTTGTCCTGGTGTCCGAGGTTTGTATAATGGAACAATGAGGTTATCTATTGTTAGCAACCCCACTGTGGCAATAATATGTAGTCCTTGCAATTTTTGCATTAGGTTTACATCTCCTAAACTTGTTCATTCTCTTTTCTTAGATTTTATTTCTTCAACCTCCTCTTTTTGTACATTTTCACCAATGGAGAGAACTTTTTTTAATAAATCTGTCTTATGCAAATTCATGTCTGGTATAGGTATAGATGAGACATTTGTCATGTGGAAAAATGATGAATGCCTGATCTGTAATCTTCTATACCAGAATATAATTTAAAATTTCTTCTGGAACAAGAAATTTAAAAGGGCTGGTCACTGAAAGAATAATAAATATCCATAATTGTTTCATAACCAACTATCAAAGTTTACTTTTGAAATCTTAAACTGACTGAGAATTTTGAAATTGATTAATTGCTTGTACAATACAACAATTGGCATTGGAGTTACCTTGATATTGCATTGTTTCTGAGATAAATATAACTCTGCAAAGAAGCCTCTGTGATTATCGTTATTTAGTGCTTTTGGTTAAAAGTTCCACTGAAAGTTGTTTTGGTTGGAAAGTGGTATTTGATATATTCTGCCTGATCTTTAATGAGAATTAAGTTTTTGCAACAGCTGTCAAGCCATTGAAATATCAATGGTCTGGTTGGCCGAGTGGTCAGCGTATCCGCTCTGGACCCAAAAGGCTGCAGGTTCGAATCCTGCCGTGGGCATGGATGTTTGTGATTGTCTGTTAAAATACTAGTGATGATGATGGACAGTAGATGGCGCTGGTGTAGATGATGGTAGTTGGTGGATTGAGCAATGGAGACAGAGTTGTAGAGTGCCCTCCCTCCCTAGAGCTGTTACGTAGAATAATAATAATCGAAAGCTCTAATAAAATGGGCTCTTGAGGCAGTTTCTTTTGAGCTGTGCAATACCTAGACACTTCATATTATAAGGATCGTATTCTCATAAGCTCTCAGTTATTTCAGAGATTAAGGTGTGCATTTAAAGTATGAAAAACAAACTTATTTTTTACCTATTTGGAAAGAATAATAGATATTTATAGCTTGTGTAGCTCAGTGAAAGTGACATTTACACCCACCATGCTAGGCTGCCCATAGGAAAACTTAAGTCCAATTCTAGCTGCCAACTAGATGAACATTTTCTAAGACTTAATTCTATTGGTTCCTGAGTTAGTCAGTCTCTGGCATGGGCAAGTAAGTTTTCTCCCTGACACTCTGGTTTTCATTCCAAACTCAAGAAAATTGACTGTATAACCCACTCTGTTTCAGAAAATAGAGTTTTAGGATTAGTGACCATGAGATGATGGCACTTGTCAGCTGTCTCTTCATCAAATGGCATTTATAATTAGTAATAGCCTTAGGTCAGCCATTTCTGAATTGCTACTGGTGAAGAATGAACTTCCCCCTATCAGTATCCAAAAGTTAGATAAGGCTTAACTACTCCCCATGGGAAATAAAATCTGTTAGTGGATTTTTTTGTTTTCACTGAATAATTTTATTTTTCTAAATTGTTGAAGCTTTTTAGGCAGCAGTTATTAGAAAAAATTAAAAAAAATATTACTATTCCTAGGATATGTTGGTCAAAATTAAAGAATGACATAACATATCATTTATAGATATGTCCATATACAGAAAGATGTATATGGACACTGTTTGCATGTCATGTCACACAGTCATTTGTCACAGGGGAAAAAGTATTTAATTATTACCCTAAATCCCACAAGGATAAATATAGCAAACTTATTGCTTGTGCCACTGACAGTCATGCCTTCTGATTCCATGGGTATGTGGAATGGTGATAGATTTTGAATAACCTCTGCTTTGAAGGGGGGAGGGTTGCTGTTATATGGTTTATTATTTTTTTTAATTTTTTGGGGGTTGTACCCTTTTGCTAAGAAAGTGTTAAGGATATGGTCAAATTCAGTAGTTAAGGCTCTGTTATCCAAACAAATTAATTTTACCCTGTCATATGATGTTTTTATAATCCCATATCCTGCAAAACACATTTCTAATTAGTGTGTAGTGTGGCTTTTTGTTGCAAATTGTGCTGCATTTTCCTTCAGTTTGGATACAAGTGTCCTTCAGTGGTGGTGGTGTTGAAATATTTTGTTTATATATTGTTTTGCTACTTGTTTCTTGTACTACTTCAGCTTCTAAAGATGGCTTCCATAAAGAAATGTATGTCAGTGGCATGAAAGGCTTCTGTACAAAAGTTTGGCTTTGCCTTGGATTTTGTGCAGTAGATGCACTGTGAAAACCACTATATGTATGCACTGAAAAATGTGAAGGCTCTGTGGACTGTTTGGGTAAATGAGAAGAAGAAAGTGCTAACTATGTAAAAAATGTCTGGATAGATTAGACTGATCAGAAATGGGAGCAGACATCTGGAAGAGGATATTAAACAGCTAAAGGAGAGATTAGCTGATGAGAAGGAAGAAGTTAATCTTATGAAGAAAGAATCAAAGAATAGTCATATACCAGTGTATGGGGATTCAATCATTATAGGTGTGATCACTAATAAAGTACATAAAACATGCTTTCCTGTTGGAACAATAAAGCAAATAACTGATGCTTTGCAGAAAAGGAAATATCGCGCATCAAAATCAGTCGTAGTCATGGGCACAAATGACTTAGTTGAGGAGAAGAAGAATGTTGATAGAAACTTGAAGTTGTTGCACCCAGGTAAAGAAGAATAATGTTGTTGGGAATTTTTGTAGGTGTGTTGCCCAGATATGATAACAGTGAATTGAGAAGGAGAGCAGAGATGTGCAAGGCAAAGAGGTTTCAATTTGTAAATCTATGAAGTGAATTTGAAGGGAAGTTGGAATGGTATAAAGCTGATGGATTACATTTGAATGGGTTTGGTGTTGGCATTTAGAAAGACTATTGTTTTCTGAGAAGGCATAGAGTCAAGAAGTTAAGGTAGCAAATGATCCGAGTCTAGCTGTGAAACAGGATAGCAGAAATCAACAGATTGTACAGCAGGAGGAAGATGGATACGAGGTTGAAGATATGGTTGCAACAGCACAAGATGATAGAATGCATAAAGGTGAGGATGAGACAGGTAGGAATGGAAATCGCAGTCAGGATCAGGGAAAGGGAGTGGTCAGACCGAAGAGAGATGTGTATCCACCAATGTTAGTCTGCCAAATTATTCTTCCTCTTGCTTGCCGCTTGCCATGTACCGGAAAAATTCCCTTGAGTTAACCTTGGCCTGACCAGACATCACATCCTCCTCAGACTTAGTTGTCTGAGGAGGATGTGATGTCAGGAATAGAATTAGAAGTTAGCAATTGTATTAAAATTAGAAGGTATATAATTTTCCAGAAGGAGAAAGATGTGAAAAGAGTAGGGGAAGTACTGTGAATAATTGCAGAGGAATTGTGTCTGCAAAGTGTGGAAATTGATAATGCATGAACAGATTTTGAATCTGTGTAGTGCAAAGTATAGCAGCTAGAGTAGACAATATTGGTGCTGGTAGAATGGCCTCAAACACACAGGGATTGTTATGTTTATACAAAAATGTAAGGAGTATTTGAAACAAGAAAGCTGAGTTTGTTGCATTGATTGAGATGGTATGCCAAAAAATAATTGGAATAAGTGAAACTTATTTCTCTGAGGAGGATGTGATGTTGGGAAAGTATTTAACAAAAGCAGTGTATTACTGTATACCAAGGGGTAGGGGAATAAATGATGCGAAGCTGGGAAGAATTATTAGTAATAGTGCAGATGTGGTAGCCCTGCAAGAGGATTTGAATAAGCTAGATAGATGGGCAAATGAATGAGGGTCAGTTTAATGCAGCAAAATGTAAGGTCTTGAGGTTTGGGACACATTGATGGGATGCTGCCTACTCTATTGGAGGAAGTAAGGGAGATAAGAGATCTGGGGTTGATGATTGATAGAAACCTGAAGTTTAGGGGACATATTGCAAGGTGGTGAAGGTAACACAGAGGATTGCTTCAATTATGAGAAGGACACTGACCTGCAGGGATAAGAGGGTTATCATTCCGTTGTATAAGTCTCTGATCAGACCACACTTGGACTATTGTTCTCAGATTTGGTCCCCAGGATTTGAATGGGATAAATTAACTGTGGAAAGGATACAAAGACAGATGACAAAGATGGTTTCAGGATTGTACAATGTTAGTTATGAGGATCAGCTGAGGGAATGTGGACTGCAGAGTTTGGTGGATAGAAGGAGAGGTGATATGATTGAGACTTTTAAACTGTTGAGAGGTGGTTACAGGGTTGACACTGGGGAGTTCTTTCGCTTGGTTGAACAGCGGGAAGGAGTGATGACAAGAGAGGCCATCCCTGGAAGTTACGAAAGGAAACTGTGAGCAAGAGGGCGAGGAGTGGTTTCTTTGCATGGAGGGTGGTTGAACCGTGGAATGCATTGATTGATGGAGTGGTGAGAGCAAGAACGGTCAATGAGTTTAAGGAGTGGTATAATAGACTTTGTGTTTCTTAGGGGGGGGGGATCTCCCCTCGATGAGTCTTGACAGACTATGTTCTTAGGAAGGACCTCACACGATGAGTCTTTTGACTCCTTGGAGGCCTGAATAATAATAATAATAATAATAATAATTAAAATAGAGTGGGAGTGAAATGGATGAACAGCAAAATTAAGGAAGCTGTGCTGGACAAGAAAATGTTATGGAGGAGGTACAACACAGTTGGTGGTGATCAGATCCATGAAGAGTATAAGGTTGCAGGCTAGGAAGGTGATGAGCATGGTAAAGAAAGAAAGAAATGGTGCAGTATGAGGGGTGATTGGCTGGTCAGGACAAGGCTAACTCAAGGGAATTTTTCTGCTACATGGCAAGCAAGAGAAAGAATAATTATAAATGGTAGCAGACTAACAGGTGTAAAAGATATAGTGGAATTATTGAACAAACACTTCATTAGTGTATATCATACTGGTATAAATTATGCAGTGGAATATATAGAAGAAAGGAAAGTATTAGGAGAATTGGAAGTGAAAAAAATAGGTGTATCAGATGTTGGTTGGGTTAGATGTTAATAAGGCTATAGGAATGGATGGCATATCACCACATATTCTTAAGGAATGTGCACCACAGTTGGTTATGCCTTTGACCTGGTTATTTAATGAAAGTTTTGCAATGGGTAGGGTTCTTAAGGAGTGAAAAGAAGGCAAAATAGTACCACTCTAAGCAGGGTTCTAAGACAATAGTCTCCCACTATAGTCAGTCTGTATAGCTGCAGTTTTGGTTAAGTTTTTGGAGAGATTGTAAGAAATAGAATACAGAATTGGGTTGATGGACATAGCATTCTTTATGTTAATCATCATGGATTTGTAAAGGATAGGTACAACAAAAAAGACCAAATTTCAGAGGAAACCTTACAACTACTAAAAAAGAGACAAAATATGAAACAAGACGACAACTTAATTTCTGAAATAGAATATGCAGAACTATGCAAAACAATAAGGAAAAAGATGAGAAATGAAATAAGATATTATTAACACAAAAAAACTAAAATAAATTTCCACCCACAATTCACTTCAGATGAAATAAAACAAGCATTAAAACAAATGAAAAATGGAAAATGTCCTGGTGAAAACTTAATTCACATATTATTAATTAAATGGGGAGAAAACAATATAATTCGCCATGTCAAAAACTTACTAAATCTATACTTAGAAGAGGGAAAGATACCAGAAAATTGGAAAAATGCTACTCTAATATTGTTATTTAAAAAAGGGGACAAAGAAGAAGTAAAGAACTATAGACCAATTGGTATTCTCTCTAATCTGTACAAAATTCTCACAAAAGTAATAATAAACAGGTTAACCCCTCTTCTAGACTCAAATCAACCATTAGAACAAGCAGGATTCCGTAAAGACTTGAACACAATTTATCATATTCATGCAGTACAACAAATAATAGAAAAAGCAGAAGAAAACCAATTGCCTCTCTGTTTAGCCTTCATTGATTATGAAAAAGCATTTGATTCCATCAAAACTAATGCAATAATCAAAGCACTCCAAAATCAGGGAGTTCCTGAAGAATATATGGACCTCTGCAACAGCAATAATCCAACTTCACATGAGAAGCAATAAAATATCAATTGAAAAAGGTGTCTGACAAGGCTATCACACAAAATTTTTACAGCAGTCCAAGAAAGTTTAATAATATATAAACTGGACAAACCTTGCACTGCATAGTTCAGAAACCCTGGACAGAAGGACGAATTCCCAATGATTGGAGTAGAGCTCTAATAGTACCCATATATAAAAAGGGAAATAAAACTAAATGTGATAATTACAGAGGTATTTCCCTACTGAGTGTTCCTGGCAAGATTTATGGAAGTATACTTGAGAAACGGTTGAGAAGAATTGTGGAAGAAAAGGTGGGTGAAGAACAAGCTGGATTCAGGCCAAATAGAGGCTGTCAGGATCAGATCTTCACTTTACGACAAATAGTCGAGAAAGCATGGGAATATAACAAAGATCTGTATTTAAGTTTTGTCGATTTGGAAAAGGCATATGACAAGGTACCAAGAGAGAAGCTATTCAATACGCTGCAGTTATATGGTGTCAATGGGGCATTATATCAAGCAATACTTAGTCTTTATTTGAGTTGTAAGACAGCAGTTAGAATTGAAGGAAGTACAGGAAGATGGTTTAATGTTAAATCTGGTGTGAGACAAGGATGTACATTATCCCCTTTGTTATTCATGATCTATATGGATCACATTATGAAGGAAAGTGGTATTAAACATGATATCAGAATTGGAGATGTTAATGTCAGCTCTTTGCTTTATGCGGATGATGTTATACTTCTAAATAAATCTGCTACCAGTCTTCAAGATTCTCTGACTAAATTGAATAGCTGTTGTAATAGATATGGTATTGAAGGTCAGCAATAAAAATACAAAGACAATGAAAATAGGCAGAATCAAAAAATGTCAACTGTGTTGTGAATGGAGAACCTGTGGAACAAGTAAAACATTTCAGCTGCTTAGGCACGATTTTTACTGAAGATGGTAAATTCAATGTAGAAATAGACAACAGAATCAGCAAAGCTGGTATGGTGGGAAGTCAATTGAATAAGTTCATACTGAATAAGAGAGAAATTAGTCAGAGTGTGCTAAATTAGCTGTATACAAGACAGTGTTCAAACCAGTTTTAACTTATGGATCTGAGAGCTGGGTCAGAAGTAAAACACTTGACCAAAGACTAGAGACCGCAGATATGAGAGTCCTGAGAAAGATTAGAGGAGTGAACAGATGGCATCAATGGCAATATCATATTAAAAACGAGGATATTAGGAAAGAACTTGACATTGTCAGCATCCAGGAATGCGTTAGCAGAGCTATTCTCAGGTGGCATGGTTGCACTTAATAGAATGGGAGAGGAAAGATTAGCAAAACAAGTGTTCTCTGCCAGGTTGGCAGGAAAACGACCCAGAGGAACACCAAGATATAGGTGGATTGATACGGTACAAAGTGCATTAGACGATAGAAATATAAGATCCGATAATGTTGGAGTCTTGACAAGTAACAGACTGATTTGGAGCATCATACTTCCTATCTACAAGTATTGTAGATAGGAAGTTAGTAATGATGTAATTTTTTCATGTAGTACTATTATATCCTGTACACTCCTTGAGGGTACATGGCAGGAATTTGATGATGATGACTATATTCTTTTTCTCAAACACTTTGTTAGTTTAAATAGTTTTTTTTTTCAATCTAGGTATGTGGCCATCTTTGGAAGAATCAAATGTACAAGGACGAATACCTTGCCAATGGAGTGTGCTATGTCATTAATAATAAACTTGAAGAAGAAAAAGTGGAGAAACTACTTCCCCTGATTGCTGAAGGTATGATTTTATAATCCTAAATATAATGTTTCATTCTGATTAAAATAAGAATATTTTACATTCTGACATCTGAATATGCAGTTGGTATTACCATCATACTTTTATAGAGTGAAGAGACCTTGTGGGGCATCTCATTGTTGTCACATACATAGCTCATCAAGTTGTGCCTTGCAAACTCATTCACTCTGCACTCACCACATTCTCAGGCAAACCATTCTACTTATCAATCACTGAACACAAAAAACCTACTCCTTACTTCCTTGCTCCTTATTATATCTTCCAGCAGTAGTCTTTTGCTATACCCCTGTATTCCCTTTCTGTAAAATCTCTTCCACCGTAATCTTTTAAAAACTCTTTTAAACTTATGAGACTCTGCACACTGCATTCTCTCATTCTTTCTTCATCTAACATTCCAGAGACCTAAAACCATTCTTGTTCATTGTCTAGGGAATGTTTCTAATATCCCCCCACTCCAAAAAAAAAAAAAAAAAAACCCAGGTAACTAAATCTTTAGACAGTAATTCATATGTGACCTGATTTTTACACCTTATGCAAGGGAATCACAACCTCCTTATTTCATGTCTGTTCTCTGTGTCATCGCCTTGAAAGAGGAAAGTCACTAACTCCTACAGGTCTGTTTTTGGACCATTACCAATTAACAAAGAGTTATGTCCATACAAGGTAGAGATGCAAGAGGGAAATGGGGCCAGTGGTTTTGAGGCAGTATGGTGTGAGATAGAGGTGAATAGAATCAAATACTTGGTGGGATGTTGTTATAGACCTGGTAATGTGGATGGTGGTGACAGTGAAATGTATAGTCAAATAAGCCAAGCAAATGAGAAAAGGGTGATCATTATGGGTGATTTTAATTATGGCAATATAGACTGGAATGAAGAGATAGCAACTGGAAGTAAAGAAAATGAGTTTCTTGAGTTTTTGAGGGATAACTACCTCAGACAGTATGAAACAGAGGGCACAAGAGGATTAAGGGTCTTGGATTTGGTCATCTCATCGGAGGATGTAATTATCAATGAGGTATCAAATCATCCACCAATTGGTGAAAGTGACCATGAGGTGATTACTTGGGTGGTTGCCAGAAGTGCAAGGATCCCTGTGAAAAAAAGGGTATATGTGGAACTACAAGGGGGGTGATTATGAAGAGCTCAGGAGACAGCTTGCAGGTGTAGCATGGAATGAGGAGTTAGCTGGAAAAGAGATCAATGCAGCTTGTGGAATTTTCAAAAAATATTTAGTAGATGCAATGTCTGAATGTATACCATGGGTGAGAAGGTTAAATAAGGTAGGTGTGAGATGGATGAATAAAGAGATTAAGCATGCAATACAGAGAAAAAGGGCATTGTGGAGGCAGCATAAGAGAAGTGGAAGTAACCAATTTCATGAGGTCTACAAAGACCAGGCAAGGAGGGTGACTTGGTTGGTGAGAGTAGCTAAAGAGAGGTATGAACAGCAGTTAGCTAATGAAGCTAAAAAGAATTCTAGGGAGTTCTTTCGATATGTAGCCAGCAAAAGAAAGAAGGATTATGGAAGGATGACACTAATTGGAGGAAATGGTATAAAGACAGCTGTTGCAGAATGTGTGGTGGAGATACTTAATGAGCAGTTCATAAAGATCTTTCAATCTTGTGAATGTGACTTCATGGAGAGATTAAGAGCAGTTGATGATGGGGAGGAGAGACTGACTGTAAGTGAGCAAGAGGTGTTTGGGGAGTTGAGTAAACTAGATGTAAATAAGGCTGTGGGACTTGATAATATATCACCGCGTATTCTGAAGGAATGTGCCAGAGAGTTGACACCTGCCTTGACATATTTTTTTAATACGAGTCTTGCACTTGGTCAAGTCCCTAAAGAGTGGAAGGAGGGCAAGATTGTGCCACTTCATAAAGGAGGTGATCGAACTCAAGCATCAAACTATAGGCCTATCTGTGTGTCAGGTGTTGTGGTTAAGTTGTTGGAGAAGCTTGTGTGAACTAGGATCCAGAGTTGGGTTGACAACAATGGTATAATCTTTGATGGACAGCATGGATTTGCCAAAGGGAGTCGTGTTTTAGTAATCTACTTACTTATTACAATAAAGTGACTGCTTCCCTGGACAGAGGAGAAGGATACACAGTAATATACTTGGATTTTGCAAAAGCTTTTGATAGAGTACCTCATGATAAGTTGACAGGCAAACTAGAGCAGATGGGGTTGGATATTAGATTAGTGCATTGGATTGGAGACTGGCTATCTGATAGGTATCAACAAGTTGTGTATGGGGGTGCAATATCCAAGAAAAGGAAAGTCACTAGTGGAGTGCCTCAGGGATCTGTTTTAGGGCCATTACTATTTAACTTGTATATTGATGATATTGGCGAAGATTTGGATGAGGATATTCAGTTGTTTGCAGATGATGCAAAGTTGGGAAGAACCATAAAGAGTAGTGAAGATGTTGTGGCCTTGCAAGAAGACTTGAATAAATTGAGTGATTGGGCAAGCAAATGGGGATGTGAGTTCAATGTTGCAAAATGTAAGGTTTTAAAATTTGGAAAACAAAGATGGGATGCAGAATTTATGCTTGGTGAGAATATATTGTTGGAAGTAGAGGAAGTAAGAGATCTGGGGGTGATAGTGGATAAGGATCTAAAATTTAGGGGACACATCGCCAAAATTGTGAAGACAACACAAAGACTTCTGGGAATGATGCGGAGGACACCGACATGTAGAAGTAGGGAGATTCTTGTTCCATTGTATAAAGCTTTGATTAGGCCACACATGGACTATTGTGCCCAGATTTGGTCACCTGGTTTTCAGAAGGATGAAGAGATGTTGGAAAGCGTCCAAAGGCGACTGACTAAGGTAGTTTCTGACCTCTGGAATGTCGAGTATGAGGAAAGATTGAAAAGATTTAATTTGCAGAGTCTAGTGCAGAGAAGGAAGAGGGGAGATATGATAGAGACCTACAAGTTGGTAAGTGGTTGTTATAGGATCAATGGTGGAGAAGTTCTACAGAGAATAGTGGGAGATCAGGGGAGAACCAGAGGTCATCCCTGGAAACTGTATAAAGAGGGTGTGAGTAGGGGAGTGAGAGGCAGGTTTTTTTCGTGTAGAGTTGTGAATGATTGGAATGCCTTGCCTGAGAGTGTGGTGTCTGCAAGGAGTTTGAATGTGTTTAAGACGCGGTATGATGAGATGTGTGTGAGATAAAAGGACCTCCTAGAGAGTCTTTGACTCCATGAGGTCTCGTTTAATAATAATAATAATAATAACATGTGACATGTTCAAAATTTAGCAATGTGTCTACTAAATTTTAGGTCCTTGCACAACATTATCTCCCTTATCTTCTCTGCCTTCTTAAGATATCCTAACCAATTGTATACTCTTCATGTAATCCCTGCTTTAAAATTTTAAACCCACACTTTACAATGTTGAACTGGTATCTCCACTCATGTACCCATTTACAAAACCTTTTTCAAATCTCCTTTAAAGCCATAGCATTTTCTGTACTGCTTATACACCCTCTGTCCAAAAAGAAACCGAACTTTTCATAGAAAATTAAACACTGGCCAATTATAATTATTCAAATCATTTATTTCAATTAATATATTCTCCCTCAGCTTCGATACAGCGTTTTGGCATGGTCAATTAATTTGTTAAATTAGTTTTTTATATTGGTTTTTGGGATACTGTGGAGGGTCGTGATTACTGCCGCTTGAACGTTTTCAATGGTGTCGTATAACTGTCCTTTCATTGGCAAATGAAGTCGGGGGAAGAGAAAGAAGTCACATGGTGCTAAATCAGGTGAATACAGAGAGTGATTCAACACCCAAACTCTGTTTTTACTCAGAAACTGTCTCACAATGTTATAACAATGAGATAGTGCATTATCGTGCAAAAGTGATCAGCTGCCGGTATCACTATGTTCATGCCGTACGCGATAAATTCTAATTATCAATCACTTCAAAACTTTGAGATGAAACTTGTCATTGACTGTTTGTCCAAGCAGAACAAATCCTTCATGGATAATGCCCTTGGAATCCTAGAAACAAATCAGCATTATCTTTACTTTTGAATTCTCCAAACGACTTTTTTTCGGATGCCACTCTTCTGGTGGTCTCCACTCAGCACTCTGGCATTTGGCTTCAGGCTCATACTCAAAACACCACATGTCTTCAAAACACCATTAATGATCATTTCAAGGAAATTTGAGTCCTTATGAGTGGTTTTAATGAGGTCCTTGCAGTGCTCGATTCAATACTTTTTTGGTTGTCGGTCAAATTGAGAATTAAATTTACGAAGGCCCAAACTTTCAGTCAAAATGTTGTGCAGAGTTGATTTTGGAATCCCCAATTCATCTTCAATCTCATGGACGATTTTGGGTTTTCTTTGATGAAATCACACACTTTTTTGATGTTAACTTCACTCAGTACAGTTTTTGGATGGCTGGGCAGGACGAATGTGGCAGTCATGTTGAGTTATGCTAGAAAACGTGTTTTTAAATTAAAGTATAGTGTGGCTTTTTGTCTCCAATCATGCTGCAGTTGTGCTTCGGTTGGATACAAGTGTCCTTCAGTGGTGTTATTGTTTGAAACTCTTGTATATATTGTGTTTTCACTGCTGTTTCATTACTTCAGCGTCTAAAGATGGCGTCTAACAAGAGACGTAAGTCAGCGGCTTGGAGGACTTCTATACGTATGTCTGGTTCTACATTGGATTTTTTGCATTGGATGTGTTGAGTTAACTGCTACATGTATGTGCCAAAGAATGTGAAGGGTCTGCAGACTGTTTGGCTAAATGAGAAGAATGAAAACGTCGACGTATGTGAGAAGTGTCAGGATAGGCTGGAGCGATTTTGGAATGGAAGTGGATGTCGGGACTGTAGCGGAAGAACTTCGGCAGGAGTTCATGAAAATGAAAAGTGACCTTCATCTTCTACAAGAGGAATTGGAAATGCTCAGTAAGGAGGTTCTGGAAATTAAAACTGAGTTAAATGTGTTGAATAGAGAAATTAGGACTATGGAGATTACTTTAGCTGAAGTAAATAGAACAGAATTATGGGAGAGTCTTTGGTGATTGAAGTAATAAATAGTATGGGAATGATTGGGAGTCAACAGAATGAAAGCACAAGAGGTCTAGAAGAAACGAGATGTTGTGAAAGTGAGGGAGTAAGTAAAAGAGCATTGAGTAATGAAACTGGGAGAGTCATGCTGAATAGCATAGAAAATGAGGCTGAATGATGCTTGTTTGGACTTGAAGTTAAGTGGTAAAATATATTGTGATTCTATGATTATGGGTATAGAGATCAGTATGCCTTGTGGGGGATTGGGGGGGTGCTTAGCTGGTGGAACAATAGAGAGAATGGCTTTAATAATAAAGAGAAGATAATAGTTATGGTGGGTACAAATGACCTGAGTGGTAGTATAAATTAGGTAGCAAAAGATTTAAGAACATTGTTAGATGTAGTGAAGAAGAAAAGTGACAATGGGAGGTTAGTGTGTGTACTACTTTGTTTTGACAATTAGGAGTTAAGTAGACGAGAGATGATAATGAATGATATGATTTCAAGAATGTGCAAAAAAGAGGTCTGGGATTTGTTGATGTCTCGCGTTTGTTTGTAGGAAAAAGACAGCTGTAAGCAAGAGATGGGTTGCATCTGAACATGCAAGTCATAAGCGACTGAAGAAGTTACTGTTTTCTGAACAAGTTAAAGTAATTGGGCAGGGAAACTAAAATTGAAAAGGTTGAGTATAAGAAGGAGAAACTTAAGCAGTGATTGTATATTTGTTGATCCTTATTCATGGAATAAATTGCAGAATAGAATGGATAAAAATTGGCATGGGACTACTGAAATTAGTGACATGCATATCAGTTCTAAAGCTGGTACAAGAACTAAAGGGAATCTGTAATTTTTGTGTAAAAATGCAAGAGGCATTTGAAATAAGAGGGAAGAATTTTTGGCATTAGTCAGTGCAATCTCACCAAAAGTTGTAGGCATTAGTGAAACTTGGCTGTCAGCAGAAGATGTGGTCACTGAAATTGAATGTGATGGGTACGGTATTTTCAGGGAGGATAGAGAAGATAGAACGGGGGAAGAGTACTGTTGATGATAGCTGATGAGTTGCAGCCAAAGAAAGTAGTATATCAAGATGATAGACATGTGAATGATAGTCCATTTGAGGCGATCTGGTATGAAATAGCGACCAACGCAACCACATATACAGTTTGTTACATACAGAACTACAGGTTAGGCAATTATAACAAGCTTCAGAGTGAGCTTGCAGCCGTCCCATGGCAGAACATATTGCAGGGGAAAGATGTTAGCAGTGCATGGGATAAAATCAGCTGGTATCTGAGGAAGGCAATATCAGATTGTGTCTGATATTGCCTGATGATGAGTAGTAGTAGTATCAAGCTTGATCTGCAAAAAAAGAAAATGTTATGGAGAATTTACAAGGAGAAAGGCGATCAGTACACCCACGAGCAGTACAAAGCTCAATCTAGGAAGGTTACCAGCATAGTAAGAAAAGCTAAATCAGATTATGAGAAGACCTTAGCCAAGGAGATCAAGGGTAATCCCAAAGAGTTCTTCCACTATGTGGCAAATAAAAGGAAGAATGACTTCGGAAGGATAACTTTAGTGGATGCTGATGGTATTGAGGTGACAAATTTAGATGGAATAGTAGAGCTACTGAGGGATCACTTTCAAAAGTCTATCACCCAAGTGAGGATACCTCTGTACTTGTAGCAAAAACTAATGTGAGAATTGAAGTTAAGAAATCAGAGGTAATTAGTATATTGCAAAATTTAAATGCAAACACTGCTGTTGGTTCAGATGGAATATCAGCTCGGGTGTTGTGTGAATGTGCAAAGGAATTGTCAGCACCTCTTACTTGGTTATTGAACTTAAGTTTGAACTCTGGTATGGTCCCTAGGGAGTGGAAGGAAGGCAATGTAGTTCCTTTGCATGAAGGTAGCTCTAAAACTGCGATAGTTAATTACAGGTCAATCACCATCTCGTGAGTGGTGGTAAAAGTATTGAAAAGTTGGTTAAAGATAAAATTCAAGAATGGGTGGATCAGGATATGATGCTCTATAGGAGCCAACACAGTTTTGTTAAAGGTAGATCCTGCCTTAGCAATTTATTAACTTTTTATAATAGAATGACATTTGAGTTGGACAAAGGAAATGGCTATATGGTGGTACTTATGGATTTTGTTAAGGCTTTTGACAGGATACCCCCATGGAATACTGTTGCGCAAATTGGAAAAGATGGGGATGGATACTATCCTGGTGATATGGATAGGAGAATGGCTCAGGGAGAGATACCAGAAGGTGGTGTATGGAGGAGCAGAGTCCAGGATGAGGCAGGTGACCAATGGTGTGCCTCAAGGCTCTGTGCTTGGCCCATTATTGTTTAATTTGTATATAAATGATATAGGAAATGGCTTAAAGGGAGATATTCAGTTGTTTGCTGATGATGCAAAGTTGGGTAATGCAATAAAAAATCAAGCTGTTGTTGAGAGTTTGCAGGATGACTTAAATAAGCTGGCAAAATGGGCAAAAGGTAATGGATATCAGTTCAATGTAGAAAAGTGTAAAGTTATGCATTTTGGGATTAAAAGATTACCAGCTGTGTATTACATTGATGAAACTGTACTCCAAGAGATTGATTAGGTTAAGGACTTAGGGGTGTTAGCGGATAGGGAGATGAAGTTCAGGGGACACATTGCTAAGGTGTCCAAGATTGCATATATGATTACTTGGTTATTGAGGTATACACTAACATCCAGAGATAAAGAAGTTATTATTCCCCTTTATAAAGTGTTGATACTTCCACATTTGGATTACAGTGCTCAGGTCTGATCACCTGGATTCCTTTGAAATGAGGAGGTTGTGGAGCAGGTTCAGAGGAGAGTGACTAAGTCAGTGAGTGATGTAAGAAATGCTCCCTATATTGATAGATTGAGAGCTTGTGGATTGCAGAGGTTGGTTGATAGGCTGAGAAGAGGGGATATGATAGAAACATTTAAATTGCTAAAAGGTTTTTATAAGATTGATGTAGGAGAAATGTTTCAGCTGTTTGATAGTGATGGAAGAACAAGAGGTCATTCCTGGAAATTAGGAAAAGTGTGGTTAACAAGGGTGTGAGAACGAGGTTTTTCGCCTGGAGGGTGGTGAATGAGTGGAATGCATTGCCTCACTCAGTTGCGAGTTCTTCATCTGTAAATGAATTCAAGAAAAGATACTTCCACATTTGGCAATTATAACAATATGATATTGTTTTTGATAGTTTGGGTCTCCTGCAATGAGTCTACTGACTCCATGGAGATACCTGTAATAATAACTTCGCTCAGTCCAGTTTTTGGATGGCCTGACTTTTCGTCGCCTTCAAGCGTCTGAAGACCACTTTGAACTCGCTTAAACCACTTGTAAACTTGAGTATGAAATAAGCATTCATCACTGTATGCTTTTTGAAGCATTTGATGCATTTCGGTAAAACTTTTATCAAGTTTAACACAAAAGTCAATCACGACTCTGTTTGAAACTCATTTTCCAACCGTTCATGAAAACACACTGTCACTCTTGACACTATAACTCAGCTTCTAATTAAACAAATGTCATAAACAATTGACACTAATGAAGGTTGCTGCTTTTGACAACAAAAAGATACAACTGGTGGTGCCACTATTTTCTTCTATTTTCAAAAAGTTCGGTTTCTTTTTGGACAGAGGGTGTAGTGCTTCCTAACTTTGCATCATCTGTAAACAACTGGATATTCCCATTTACTCCCCCACCCTCGAATATCATAACATTCACGTTAATTGGTAATGGTCCAACAACAGACCTCTAGGAGCTAGTGACTTTCCTATTCCAAGGCATCGTGCCCCATACACAATTCTAATTTTATCATTACCTATTTTTTAATTTTACCTTGCTATGTGATAAATGAAAGGTTTTTTTATCAAAGATTTTTCTGAAATTTTAATTCAGCACTGTATATGTATTTGACTTTTTCAATATTTTTTTGTTTTGTTTTAATTTGTGAGCAGATTGCTAAAATGTGACCTCCCTTTAAAAAAAAATCCATGATGACTATCAAACAAAGTTGCTATTATTGATATGAGTTTGAGCCCTAACTCTGCTATCTAATCTGTCCATCACTTAAACCACAACTCTGGAAAAAAGATTGGCATGCAAGTCAAAACCTAAAGCTTATTATCTCCATAAAGTAAAGTCAAAAGATTTTTCTCTTTTTACTGCTCTGCACAAGTATATCTTGACATACTTGTTTAATGGGAGTATTACAAAAGGGACAGGGACACCAGCATAAGTTTTCAGAAAATATTCCTTTCAGTTAACATCAGGTCCTGCTATCTTATTGGCATCATGTTTACTCCATTCTGCACTTATTTCCTGCTCATTCACTGTTGGCTTCCATTTTTACTGCATTCAAGCTTTGTATGATGCCATGTTTACACCTGTGAAATACCATTTTATAAATTGTTCATTTAATATCTCAAGTATCTCCTCAATGGTTACCATTCTCACTAACTAATATCATCATCCCATAATCATTTTTTTTTCTTCTACTTGCCATGTATCGAAAGAACATTTGGAGTTTCTTGACTTCATTGGGCGATTAATGTTGATACTGAACTTTTGCTATTCTTACCAAACTATTTTCTTTTATCAATATCACCGACCTTACTTATCTTCATGACCTGTGGGATGCATTTAAATATTGCTACCATTAAATAGTTCTTGAGCTAGATAGCTCCAAACTGTCTCCTGCACTTTCCATAGTCAATATTTTCTTCTATTTTCAAAAAGTTTCTTTTTGGACAGAGAGTGTAGTGCTTCCTAACTTTGCATCATCTGTAAACAACTGGATATTCCCAAAAACAGACCTCGAGCTAGTGACTTTCCTCTTCCAAGGCATCGTGTTCCATACACAATTCTAATTTTATCACCTTGCTATGTGATAAATGAAAGGTTGCATGCACTACTTTCTTGAAAGAGGTCCTCATGTGGTTGGCCACATTCTGGTGATCATCTTGTGGTTTCTGTCAACAACTAGAGAGAGAGAGAGAGATTCAGCACTGTTATACAGTGCTTGAATTTGACTTTTTCAATGTTTTTTTGTTTTGTTTTAATTTGTGAGCAGATTGCTAAAATGTAACCTCCCTTTAAAAAAATCCATGATGACTATCAAACAAAGTTGCTATTATTGATATGAGTTTGAGCTCTAACTCTATATTCAGATTTCTGTAATTGTAGTGATTCATTTTGAAATTTTTATAATAAACTGTGCAGAAACAGAAATGAAATAATTTAATAACTAAATTAAGTATATACAACCAGACATTATGCCAGTTCAGCTCGGTCTGAAATGATCAAAGGCATTTTGAAGATACTCAGAGGAGACTATAATTACAATGACCTTCAAAACAATGTCAGTCATGTGCATGGAAGGGCAATGATTGTGCTCTCTGCAGTGATGTTTTGTGATTGTGCACAAAACATCATCCCAGTTTCTGCAGTTGTAGAAACTGGGAGAAATGTTGGAGAAATTGGGTGGAAATAGAATGCAGGACTGAGTGATGAGCATAAGATTCTCTTATGGTGAGAATGGGTTTATGCAGGACAGATCTTGTTTTAGTAATCTGCTTATATTTGATGATGAGGTGATGAATGCATTAAATAGGGAACAATCACATATAGTGATTTTCTTTGAAAAGGCATTTCATAAATACCACATGAAAGATTGGAGTATAAGATGGTATTGGATAACAGATGGATTAGATGGATTGAAGATTTACTTTCTGAATAACACCAGCAAGTTGTGTATGATGGAGCAGTCTCAGAAAAGCCTTGGGGTTCTATTCTTGGGCCCCTACTGTTCAACTTATTTGTTAATGATATTTCATGTGGATTGACTGGGGATCTTCAAATGTTTGCTGATGATGCATAGTTATGTTGACATATCAGGAATATTTGCTGATGTTAATTCTCTATAGGATGATTTGAATAGACTTTTAGCTTGGACAGATAAGTAAGGCTGTAGCTTTTAACATTAATAATAAATGCAAAGTGTTATACAGTGAGGCACAGGGACATAAGGCTATGTATTGTATCGGTGGAACTGTACTTTAGGAAGTGGATGAGATTCAGGGTGTTGGGATGAAAGTAGACAGTGGACTAAAGTTCTGGGAGCACATTGCAAGTGTTGTGAAGATTGAATATCACATTTTTGCTGTAATAAAAAGTACATTGACATGTTGGGATAAGGAGGTGGTGCTGCTTTTGTATAAGGCATTGATCCTACCAAACATGTACAGTTGTGCCAAGATTTGGTTGCTTAGTTTTCATTGTGATCTGGAAATACTGGAGATGGTCCAACAATGAACAACTAGTGATATTGAAACTCTTGGGTGTTGATTGTGCAGATCTGTTGATGGAATGTGGATTACAGAGTTTGGTAGATCTTCAAGTTAAAGGATCCTACCAAATTAATACCAAATCAATTATAAAAATAGTGGACATTAAGATGGAAAGAATGAGAGACAATCAATGGGAGTTGTGTAAAGATGTAGTGAAGAATTGTGTGAGGAGTAACTTGCTGGTAAATGGAATGCATTGGACAGTGCAAATGCATACCACAGTGAATTTTGAGAATGATGTGGAGGACACCGACTTATGTAAGAAGATTCTTGTTTCATGGTATAATGCTCTGATTAGGCCACACACAGGCTGCTGTGCACAGATATTGTCACCTGTTTTTTTAAAAGGACGAAGAGAAGTTGAAAAGGGTCCAGAGGTGACTTACTAAGGTAGTTTCTGACTTCTGGAATGTTGAATACGAGGAAAGGTTGAGAATATGCTAGTGGATAGAAGGAATAGAGCAGATATGACAGAGACCTACAAGTTAGTAAGGAGTTGTTATAAGATCAATGGCCATCCCTGGAAGCTGTGAGCTTCCAGAGATGTATAAGGAGGGGTATGAGCAAGGTAGTGAGAAGCAGGTTTTTTGCATGCAGAGCTGTGAATGATTGGAATGGCTTGCCTGAGAGGGTGGTGTCTGCAGAGAATTTTAGTATGCTTAAGGCATGGTATGATGAGCTGTGTGTATGACAAAAGGATCTCCTAGAAGAGTTCTTTGACTCCATGGAGTCTTAGGTTAATAATAATAAATCCTACCTTCATTTTTCTTGAATATTCAGCATGATTTCAACACTTGGCATGAATAAAAAGTCCTTCAATATTCCCAGTTCTATGCTAGACGTTTTCAGTTTTGTGTAATGTGTTGTAAAACATATAGTAGTTATTTTAAATTCAATGAACTTAGATTTTTTGTGCCGTAAACTCAAGAAAATCGACAGTAGAGCTCACACTATTTCAGACATTAAAAATATTGTGTTAGGGACGACAAGATTGCAGCAATTGTTGAGTCGTCTCGTCAATGTGGGCTGCTTAAATTAGTGATAGCCTTGGGCAAGCTATCTCTGATTTTCTATTAGTAGAGATTGAATTGCCCACTCAGTCTCCAAAAGTTAGATGGGCCAAAATGGCCTCATACGGGGAATAAAAGGCATTAGCTGATTTTTTTAAATATTATTTTTATTTTTTTTATTTTTTAAATAAATATATATTAATATTTACCATTCTTTTTTTTATCAGACAAACAGAACAAGACACCTCCAGGTGTCTTTTATTATGCTTTTGGCATGGCAGGATTTTCCACAGAATTCACAGAAGAGAAGGTAAGCATGCTTATTATTACCATTGTATTCTCCAAACTGCCCCAAGACTCATTGGGTGCTAATTATCAAACTGATTTCAAACTCATGTACTGATTTCATTTTCACTATTTAGGCAATGCATTACACTCATTTACCACTTTCAAAGCTAAAGCCTGCTATATTTCCTTGTTAATGCTCTCCTTCTATAACTTCTATTAGCCTTTCTTCTTCAACTTTTCAAAAAATCTCTTCTGGTGTGTCTATTACAAGAGTCCTCCTTACAATTTATCCATCAGGATCTGCAGATATCATTCCTTCAATCTATCCTCATACTCAACATCTCTCCAACACCTTGACCAAAACTGCAGTTATACAAACTGGCCTATAGTTGGAGAATTCTGTCTTAGAAACATGCTTGTGGAGTGGTACGATTTTGCCTTCTTTCCACTCCTTAGGAACCCTACCCACTGTAAAACTTTCATTAAATGACAGGTCAAGAGCATAACCAATTGTGGTGCACATTCCTTAAGTTGGCCTTAGCCGGCCTGGTCGGCTGAGTGGTTAGCGTATCCGCTCTCCAGAAAAAAGGTTGTGGGTTCGAATCCCGCCGTGGGCATGGATGTTTGTGATTGTCTTTAAAAATACTAGTGGTGGTGGCAGTCGGTGGTAGATGGCATTGGTGTGGATGATGAAAGTAGTTGCGGTTCATTGTAGCTGGTGGATTGAGTGATGGAGACAGAGTTGCAGAGTAGGTGCCCTCCCTCGATGAGTCTTTGGGCTCCCTGGAGGTCCATGTAATAAGAAGAAGAATACGTGGTGATATGTCATCCATTCCCGCAGTCTTATTCACATCTAACCCAATCAACATCTGTTTATACACCTCTGTTTATTTCACTTTCAATTCTCCTAATATTTGCCTCTCTTCTGTATATTTTACCAGATAATTTATACCAGTATGATATACACTGATAAAGTGCTCGTTCAACAATTCCACCATATTCTTTGCAGCTGTTAGTCTGCTGTCATGAATATCGACCATTGTTAGTCTTCCGTAATTATTCTTCCCCTTGCTTGCCATGTAGTGGAAAAATTCCCTTGAGTTAGGCTTGTCCTGACTAGCCAATCGCCTCTCATACTGCACCTTTTCTTTCTTTACCATGCTCATCACCTTTCTAACCTGCACCTTATACTCTTCATGGATCTGATCACCAGCAACTGCCTTGTACCTTCTCCATAACATTTTCTTTTCCAGCATGGCTTGCTTGATTTTGCTGTTCATCCATTTCACTCCCACTCTATTTACTCGGCATGGAGTCATACATTGCTTTTGTCAGATACTGCCTTATGAGTTTTCATGCATTGTCAACATCTTTTTCACTGCTCATCTACCCAACATACTGATGCTGTGATTACAGAGCTTCCTATAATCACCTGCTTTATTACATCCACATGTATTCATTTTTGGCAGTGAGTTTTTCTTGTTTCATCACTTCCCAAACAAGTACCTCATGATCACTCTCGCCAACTGGCAGCAGTGTCAACACCTCATTAACAACTACATCTTGTGAAGTCATCACCAAATCCAAAACATTAAAGCCTCTAGTTGCTTCAATCACGTGCTGCTTAAGATACTTATCTGTGAGAAATTCCACTAACTCTCTCTTCTTGTTCCCATACACTCGTCCTTCCAGTTTATATTCTTGTAATTAAAGTCTTCCATCAGGATCACATTCTTTTTACATGCCCAACTAATTTGCCTGAACATTTCACAATCAGTATTCTCTGCATTTCCTGGCCTATAACAGCATCCTGTCCGATATACTATCCTATTTATTTCAACTTTGCACCACACAGATTCAAAATCTGTTCATGCATCATCAACTTCTACTCTTTGCAGACACAATTCCTCTGCAATCATTAACAGCACTTCCTCTCCTCTTTTTACATCTCTATCCTTCCAGAAAATTATATATCCTTCTAATTCTGTTCTTGACATCACATGCTCCTCAGACAACCAAGTGTCACTTATTCCAATTACTTTTTTATTGCTTATTAAATGCCTATCAATTGGCAAACACACATTATTCCATCATTGCCTTCCAAATTTTAAAATTGTACTATCAAACTCTTACACTTCACAACACTGGATTGTTAGCAAGACCCATTTGCCAATATAGAAAGTTTTTATGACCATGCACTTAAAATATCAATGTGATTAACATTTTAGTTTAGCTAATAATGTCCTTAAAATATACATGGTTCTGAATGGGAACCAAAGTGTTCTCTCCTCTGTAGCCAGTTTCATTATAGAATACTTAGAGAACAAAGCACCAAACATAGCTACGATCAAACCTGCTTGCATATGTGGTGTCATTTGGTTCCCTGTCCCAAACACGAATATTTTTGTGCATTTAAATAGAAACACAAACACCCTAAAAAAATAAAAAATCAATTAACTGTTCTGCCAAGACATAAATTAAATATGCCAAGAAATTATATTCTTGGTTTAATCCTTTATCCAAGTGAAAGCAAACAAAGTTTGCTTGTAAAGTAACTTAACGACTAGGCAACTCGTATATAGAGGCTAATAACTTCACATCACTTGTCTTAGTATTCCATGATACAAAGCACATATCCTTACGGACATGTATAATGCTATGCATATGGGAAGGGTCATTACCCAGACTGGTTTTGACCTTTCTTGAGGTGAAAAAGTAAAGGAGTGCTTATCATAGGCTTAGAGTAGTTAGTATAAGGTGCAAGAGATATGTAGCCAGCAAAAGAAAGAATGATTATGGAAGGATGACATTGATTGGAGGAAATGGTATAAAGACAGCTGTTGCAGAATGTGTGGTGGAGATACTTAATGAGCAGTTCATAAAGATCTTTCAATCTTGTGAATGTGACTTCATGGAGAGATTGAGAGCAGTTGATGATGGGGAGGAGAGACTGACTGTAAGTGAGGAAGAGGTGTTTGGGGAGTTGAGTAAACTAGATGTAAATAAGGCTGTGGGACTTGATAATATATCACTGCATATTCTGAAGAAATCTGCCAGAGAGTTGACACCTGCCTTGACATATTTTTTTAATACGAGTCTTGCACTTGGTCAAGTTCCTAAAGAGTGGAAGGAGGGCAAGATTGTGCCACTTCATAAAGGAGGTGATCGAACTCAAGCATCAAACTATAGGCCTATCTGTGTGTCAGGTGTTGTGGTTAAGTTGTTGGAGAAGCTTGTGAGAACTAGGATCCAGAGTTGGGTTGACAACAATGGTATAATCTTTGATGGACAGCATGGATTTGCTAAAGGGAGGTCATGTTTTAGTAATCTACTTACTTATTACAATAAAGTGATTGCTTCCTTGGACAGAGGAGAAGGATACACAGTAATATACCTGGATTTCACAAAGGCTTTTGATAGAGTACCTCATGATAAGTTGACAGTCAAACTATAGCAGATGGGGTTGGATATTAGATTAGTGCATTGGATTGGAGGCTGGCTATCTGATAAGTATTAACAAATTGTGTATGGGGGGTGCGATATCCAGGAAAAGGAAAGTCACTAGTGGAGTGCCTCAGGGGTCTGTTTTAGGGCCATTACTATTTAACTTGTATATTAATGATATCGGTGAAGATTTGGATGGAGATATTCAGTTGTTTGCAGATGATGCAAAGTTGGGAAGAACCATAAAGAGTAGTGAAGATGTTGTGGCCTTGCAAGAAGACATGAATAAATTGAGTGATTGGGCAAGCAAATGGGGATGTGAGTTTAATGTTGCAAAATGTAAGGTTTTAAAATTTGGAAACAAAGATGGGATGCAGAATTTATGCTTGGTGAGAATATATTGTTGGAGGTAGAGGAAATAAGAGATCTGGGGGTGATAGTGGATAAGGATCTGAAATTTAGGGGACACATCGCCAAAATTGTGAAGACCACACAAAGGCTTCTGGGAATAATGCGGAGGACACTGACGTGTAGAAGTAGAGAGATTCTTGTTCCGTTGTATAAGCTTTTGATTAGGCCACACATGGACTATTGAACCCAGATTTGGTCACCGGGTTTTCAGAAGGATGAAGAGATGTTGTAAAGGGTCCAAAGGTGACTAACTAAGGTAGTTTCTGACCTCTGGAATGTTGAGTATGAGGAAAGATTGAGAAGATATAATTTGCAGAGTTTGGTGGAGATAAGGAAGAGGAGAGATATGATAGAGACCTACAAGTTGGTAAGGGGTTGTTATAAGATCAATGGTGGAGAAGTTCTACAGAGAATAGTGGGAGATCAGGGGAGAACCAGAGGTCATCCCTGGAAACTGTATAAAGAGGGTGTGAGTAGGGAAGTGAGAGGCAGGTTTTTTTCGTGCAGAGTTGTGAATGATTGGAATGCCTTGCCTGAGAGTGTGGTGTCTGCAAAGAGTTTGAGCGTGTTTAAGACACGGTATGATGAGATGTGTGTGTGATAAAAGGACCTCCCAGATGAGTCTTTGACTCCATGAGGTCTTGGGAAATAATAATAAAATAATGAGAGCTTGATAGTATTAGGAGACAGAAAAGACAGATAAATAGATAGTATGAGAGACAGAGAAAAGGCCACAGCTTTTTTATATCATCATATAGCCGAAGGCTCTCAGTTTTCCTTTTTCACCAATCCCGTATATAAATGAATGACCAAAAGACCAATTGAAACTAAAGTGCAAAGATGAATGATACCTAGTTGGGTAGCCTTATCTGAGTTATAAAAGCCTTGAGTTGGCCTTCTCTGCCTGGGATTGCTCTCTCCAGTCATCCTTGCAATTGACTATAAGACCACATTGACTTAATTAATTGAACCGAAGGAAAAGGGAGTATATGATTGAGACATATAAGCTGGTCAGGGATTATTGGGTTGACATGGAAGAGATTTTTCATAGAATGGGAGAGAGGGGGGGGTTAGAACAAGAGGTCATTGCTGGAAACTGTATAAGGAGAGTATGAGGAGAGGAGTTAGGAGTAGGTTCTTTGCATGGAGAGTGGTGAGTGGAATGCATTGCTTGAGTGTTGTGGGTGTAAACATAGTCAGTTTAAAGCACAGTTGGATGAGCATTGTGGGCAATGGTGTGTACCTCACACGATGAGTCTGACTCTATGAAGTCAATTGTTAATAATATTGTATAATGTGAGTGGTCTACACCATCCAAAGGAACAGATCCTCAAAAATTTGATATCTCCTAGAATGCTTCTTTCTAAATACAAAAATCGTCTCACTGAACAATAAAATTTCCACAACACAATATTATAAAGCATTTGAGTGTCATATTTCTGGTTTTCAAATCCATGTTTTTTACTAACCTTCCATGAATTTTAATTTATTAATTATAAAAATCAGAATTTTCTTCCCATTGCTGACAGGTGGTGGATACTGTATAAAAAAAAAAAAAAAAAAAAAACCCTCATCTGTTGTAAGTAATGGAATACCCAACACATTACATAATCTGTTCCAAATACATAGGACAAGAGGGCAGCTGTAGAATGCATACTTTACTGTTTCCAAGTGGTGACAGATGTCATGAATTGGATCTCCTATGTTAAAGTACCTCCATTTGATGGTATTGACTGGAAGGTGGCCATATGCAATTCTCCAAGCGAGATCCCTCCTATTTGGGTATTCTTGGACTTCAATAAATTGAAAAACAAAGCGTTGTTGTCAGTACAGAACTGTGAAGGTTCACACTGAATGAGATTAAAGATTTCTTTATATCAAGTTTTACTTTTTTTTAATG
The DNA here is from genome assembly GCF_054136105.1 of Typopeltis vanoorti. Taxonomy (NCBI): domain Eukaryota; kingdom Metazoa; phylum Arthropoda; class Arachnida; order Uropygi; family Thelyphonidae; genus Typopeltis; species Typopeltis vanoorti. The sequence continues at coordinate 94,687,442 of NC_143570.1, read as the reverse complement.
GAAAGAATGTCAATACTGGAGTGTTGTAGCAGTCATGGAGTTAAGCACAGTGTTGTAGTATTCAGGAACAATCTCAGGTTTTGGAACTTTATAATCATTCCCTCCAAACAGGGGAAGATGGAAACCTAAGTAGTACAGGAGAAGGTCTGCACATGTTCACACATGTGATTGGTCTACAATATTTTATGGATTTTTGAAGTTGTATTGCTTAAACAGCAGCAGCATTTTAAGACTGCAAGCCAAAATCCTCCATGCTTCTTTGATAGTTGAAGAAATTCCTTTTTAACTTCTTGGTATTGGCTGGACCAAAAAAATTGCACAGGCAATTATTATATAATTGCTTTTCTTCAGCTTCTGTGACGTCTGTAATGTTTATTATGTAACACTGAGAGGAAAGATTATGATTTTGAGTACTGTAGCTTTAGAAGAAAAGGAAATTGGCCCTATTTTCTAGTCTTCTAAGGTTTCAAAGTTCTTGTATATAAGTTCTTGAACAGTAATATTGGGTAAGTGGAGAAGGGAATTCCAAGTATAATGAGAAGTTCTCTCTTAGGGATTAGTCCAAAAGGAATGCCTCCAAGATCCCACTTTCCAAAAACTTTTCTAATTTTGTCTTGTCTGCATTAGTAGTTAATCCACTGATCTTGCTGAATTTTTCCAAAATACCAAAAAAGATATATATGGAATTATTATCATTCAAAGTGCACACTACGCCATTGGCATATGCTAACATCTTACTTTCCTTCATAGTTGACGGAACTGTTATTCCTCTCACAGCACGTGTATTGTCGACCTCCTGTAAGAAAGGTTCAAGAACCAATGCAAAGATCAATGGACTAAGAGGGCAACCTTGCTTGACTCCTTCTTGAATTTTGACCTGGTCTGACAGGAACCCATTAACTAGGAGGTGGGTAGTTGAATTGGTATAAGCTCCTTTGATAATGGATAGCAGCTTTTTACCTACACCAATTTGCTGCAGGATGTGGAACTGAAAGGGATCCCACAGATTATCATATGCTTGAGTAAGGTCTACTAATAGTATTGCCATCATCTGCTTTTTCGTATTGACTAAGCAGATTAAATTAAACAACAGAAACAGATTCAATTCTACTGCTCAGCCTTGAACTCCATCCACCTGTGTGCATTTAATGTATCTCATTCCCACTTTGAGACTATTATTGATAATATTGCAGAAAAATATCTTCTGATTAGTAGTAGATAGAGAAATAGATCTCCAGCTGCTGATTAAGGTGTGATCTCTAAGGTTTGGAATGAGGATTGCATATGACTTGCTACAAATTCACTTGGTATATGTCCTCATAAGAGAAAAGAATTAAATTGTATAACTAGAATGGGAAGAATAAAATCCCAGGCCTCGTGGCCAAGTTCTATCCCTAAGACCATCAGGTTCTGGGAATTTTCTTGTCTAGCATTCTTTATAGGTTGTGGTAACTTCAAATGCTGTAATGGATCTGTCAAGCCTCTTGGATATGAACAGGAAAGCCATTAATGTTCAAAGAGTTATAATTTCCCATATACTATTGTCTTCAAACAGATTTTTGGTAGTGTTTTTGAAAGGAGTTAAGGATATCTTGAGTCGTGGACATGTTTTCACCATCAATGCAGATTTGAGTGATAGTCTTTTCTCTGCAGAATTTCTTTAATTGTCTATTGAAGAATGCAGCTGCAGGGCAATCTGCTAAGTGCTGCTGTATTCTTATTTTAAAATTTCTTTCTTCTACTTGTTTCTGCCTTTTCACTTCTATCTGTATGTTAATCTTTCTAATGATGTTGCTGCATTCTATACTGCTGAATGGCCAGCAGAACAAAAAATACAGTTGGATGCTACTATAGACCAGGGGATGGAAAAGATGGAGATGGTATGCATTGGAAAATGGACTCAATGATTGGATGACAGGTAATTATTATAGGGGATTTCAACTATGGGAACATAGATTGGAAGGAGGAGAGGACATATGGAAGGAATGAAATGGATTTTATGCATTAAGGGACAATTACCTGTGACAGCATGTAATGGAATATACTAGGGCTTCGAGAGTGTTGATCTAGGAATTGCATCTGAGAATTTGTGTATAACTAATATGATATTGGTGAGAGTTATCATATGGTCTTGACCTGAGAGGTGACCAAATGTATGGAATTTTCAGTTAAGACTGGGTATATTTTTCTTTTTTTTTTTTTGAATTTTTTTTCTGTTGAAGTTAGTTGTCGCGATATTATGTATTTTGGTTACCGAGAAGACTGGGTCAGAATCGAATGCATAATGGTGAAGACAAAACGAAGGATAAGTTTTCATTATTTAGTTCATTTTATTTTATTTATTTATTTATATCTAGTGTACTTAAATGTTCTGTTTGAAATTGTTTGTACTTATTTAGCGTTTATTTTTTGACACTAATTAGTGACACTATTTTAAATAATGGCGGCAGTTAAAATTACAAATGGCATATCGCCAAGTCCCTCGCATTTAAGGCCTCCATTTTGTGCGATATCATACAGGATTTTGTAGAATGTGGGACTTGCAGAATGTATGCTTCCTGGCGATTGTATATGTGGCAGGAGAAAGAAGGGGGAAAACATATATGTGCAGGAAAATGCAGGCAGTGGGAGGTGATTTAGAAATGACTATAACTGACCTCGTTGAGACTATAACTGACTTCGTTGAGTCAGAGACAGGAGATTCTCCACGTAGAGAGATGATGGGTATGATAGAGGGTGATAGAAGTATGAATAAAATAAGAGTGGGGAGTATGGAAAGGTTGAATGATTCTGAAGTTTTAGGAGATAGTCTCAATTGGGAGGATGAATGGCACACAAGAATGGTTGACTTATAGAGAGAGAGATAGATGAGCTGAAAGAGCAGGTGGAATGTGTGGGAAATGAGATGAAAAGTGTGAAAGATGAAATTAAGCGAATGGAAGCGAATGAATGCAAGGCGAATCAGAGGAGGAGAAGTGAGAGATAGTTATGGGAATGAGAGAAGAGGAGAGAATAGGAACAATAGTAGAGGAGAGGGATTGAGACAGAGTTAAGGGAATGGCAGAAGAAGAGAGGGAATGAGAAAGAGAGTTCTATGAATGATAGAAGAGGTGAGAATAGGATATGTGGAAGAGAGGGAATGAGTGTCAGATATAGGAATGATAGAAGAGGAAAGAATGGGAACAGCAGGAGAGAAGGAATGAGAAGAATACAAGGGAGCACAAGGACTAGAGATAGTGATGTTAGGAAGACAGGTAAGTAGGGGAGCACAGAGAGAAACTTACAAGCGAGAGTGAGGGATGCGTGAGCAATTGAGGAATATGGTGGTAAGAGGTGTAATGTATGGGGACTCAATGATCCGTGTTGTTCAAGATAGGATGCATGAGGAGTGTTTGCCAGGAGGAACGATAGAAAGTGTGGATCTGGCAATTAAGAGAGGTGAAAGGGTGGATGAGATGATTGTGATGGTGGGAACAAACGACTTGAGTGGTGGTGTAAATAGGGCAGCGAGAGATATGAGATTCTTGATTGAGGCTGTACGAAAGAAGACACAGAGAGGAAAGATTGTGTGTGTGTGTGTGTGTGTTGCCTAGATATGATAATGTCGATCTGAGCAGCAGATCGGTGATATTGAATGGCATAATAGCGAGAATGTGTCAGAAGAGAGGATTCGAATATGTGGATGCTTGGAGTGTGTTTGAGAGCAGAGAGGAATTGTATGCGAGAGACTGCCTGAATTTGAATGAGGAAGGACATAGGAATCTGCAGAGATAGCTGTTCTGAACGAGTCAGTATGTCCCAACGTGGATGGTGGCAGGGGTGGCCTCTTGTGTGAATGGGTACTTGGGAGAAGGGGGGGGACGACATCAGGTAATGCTGAGCCCAGTGGAGGCTAGAGGGGATATGCCGAGTATAGAAACAATGGCATTTTTATGCTTTATACCAATGCCATGAGTATTCGAAATAAGGGATAGGAATTGGTGGCACTGATAGCATCAGCCTGATCAAAGATTATTCGGATCACAGAGATGTGGTTGACAGAAGAGGATATAATAACAGGAATAGAAGTTTCTGGGTATAGCATTTTTTGGCAGGATAGGAAGAGAAAGTGTGATGGTGGAGTACTGCTTATCTTAAGTGACAACCTATGTCCTCTAAGAGTGGAGGCTTTGGAAGGCTGTGACACTAATGATTTTGAAAGCATATGGTGTGAGGTGGAGGTAGGCAAGACAGGATATTTAGTGGGGTGTTGCTACAGACCAAGAAGCACAGAAGATGGGGACCAGGAGATGTTGAGTGTGGAAAGTGCAAGAAGAATGATTATTATGGGAGATTTTAACTATAGCAGTATAGATTGGGGAAAGGAAGATGCATGTAGCAATAAGGAATTGGAATTTCTAGAATTGTTGAGGGACAAATGTCTTAGGCAACATGTAACAGAGGGAACAAGAGGTTCAAGAGTTTTGGATTTGGTATAGCATCAGAAGAGCTGATAATTATTATTATTACTACATGACACCTCCAGGGAGTCCAAGGACTCATCGTGGGAGGGCACACTACTCTACTTTGCTAGATACATCTCGTCCTCTCCGCTATTACTTAATTCTCCAACTACGAGACTACTACGACACTACTACACGCCCATCTTCACCACCAAAAATAGTATTTTTTGTCTGTAAATTGCGTATATTCTGAAGACCGATTTGTCTGTACGCAGGATGAAAAACCTGAGTTTCCTGGAGAAAAAACCCTTTTACCACAGTATAAGATCAGTTAACTCACCTTCAACTGAAAAAGCCCATATAAGGATTCCCCTCGTCATGATGAGAATCGAACCCAGGTCTTTTCCAATCAAAGGGATAATAACTGGGATGAAATCTCTCCCACCAGTTTGAGAGAGTGACCATACGGTTTTGACTTGGAAAATGAATAGACATGCAGGAGTATCAAAGAGACGGGAACGTATGTGGAATTATAAAGCAGGTGATTATAATAGTCTTAGACGTAAACTTCGGTAAGTTTCATGGAGGGAGGAATGGGAAGCTGTATTCCACGAGTGAAGAGGACACAATTTGGAGTAAAGTGGATGATCAACAATATTAAACATTAGCTACATGTGAAAAAGAGGTTATGGAAGAGATATAAGGAGACAGGTGAAGAGAAGATGCATGAAGAATATAAGCCACAGGCCAGAAGAGTGACTAGTATGGTAAGGAAGGCTAAACTGGAATATGAGAAAAGATTGGCTCTTAGATCCAAGGAAAATCCTAGGGAATTTTTTAGCTATGTGGCCAGTAGGAGAAGAAATGACCCTGGAAGAATGACATTGTGGATAAAAATGGGAATAGAGTGACTGATGCAGAGGACATAGTGGAATTGTTCAATGAACACTTTATTGGAGTATTTCATCCTGGAGGAGTCAATTTGAATACTAGATGGATAGGGCAGGTTCGAGGTTTAGTGGTGCAGGAGGAGAGTGTGTTCCAAATACTGAGTAATCTGAATGTTAGGAAAGCTCTGGGACTGGATGGTATTTCACCACAAGCTTTGAGAGAATGTGCTAAGGAACTGACTGCCCTTGACCTGGATTTTCAATGAAAGTCTGGCTGCGGGAAAGGTGCCCATGCAATCGAAGGATGGAAGGAAGGTAAGGTAGTGCCATTGGTAGAAGACAGGAAGTGTCAAATTATAGGCCAGTTTGTGTGTCATCAGTAGTTAGTAAGATCTTGGAGGAAGTTGTGAGGGACCATATACAGCATTGGGCAGATGAGGGTAATGTTATCTGTGAGAGTCAACATGGATTTGTGAAGGAGCGCTCTTGTTGTAGCAATATGCTAGCCTTTTATGATAAAGTTACAAGAACATTAGATGAGGGGAAAGGCATATACTGCCATTTTCCTATCAGGATGTCAGATTGGTTAACTGGATTCAGGATTGGGTGTCCGATGGGTATCCGACAGTTGTGTATGTTGGAGTAGTGTCAAAGATGCAGAAAGTTACAAGTGGGGTTCCACAGGGCTCACTACTGGGACCTATATTATTTGACCTGTATATCAATGACATTGTTCGTGGATTGCAAGGGGATATTCGGTTGTTTGTGGATGATGCGAAGCTGGGAAGGGTTATTAGTAATAGTGCAGATGTGGTAGTCCTGCAAGAAGATTTGAATGAGCTAGATAGATGGCCAAATGAATGGGGGTATCAGTTTGTGTCTCCAACTTTCAGTAGGAGAGACAAGAGATCTGGGTTTGATGAATGATAGAAACCTAAAATTTAGGGGACATGTTGCAAAGGTAGTGAGGGTAACGCAGAGGATTACTGCAATAATGAGAAGGACACTAACCTGCTGAGATAAAATGGTTATCATTCTGTTGTGTAAGTCTCTGATCAGACCACACTTAGGCTATTGTTCTCAGATCTGATCCCCAGGATTTGAAGGGGATAAATTAACTGTGGAAAGGGTACAAAGGCAGATAACAAAGATGGTGTCGGGACTGTACAATGTTAGTTATGAGGATTGTCCGAGGGAGTGTGGACTGCAGAGTTTGGATAGAAGGAGGGGTGATATGATTGAGTCTTTTAAAGTGTTGAGAGGTGGTTACAGGGTTGACACTGGGGAGTTCTTTTGCTTGTTTGAACAGCAGGAAGGCATGATGACAAGGGGCCATCCCTGGAAGTTACGAAAGGAAATTGTGAGCAAGAGGGTGAGAAGTGGTTGAACCATGGAATGCATTGCCTGATGGAGTGGTGAGAGCGAGAACGGTCAATGCATTTAAGGAGTGGTATGATACTTTGTGTTTCCTAGGAGGGACCTTCCATGATGAGTCTTTTGACTCCATGGAGGTCTGAATAATAATTAGATGTGGAATTACAGGGCTGGTAAGTGTGACAAGCTTAGGAGATTGCTTGGATTGATGCCATGGCATGTAAAACTGCAAGGGCTGCATGTTGATAGTGCTTGGGAAATGGTAAAGGAGTGTTTGAGGAAGGTAATGGCAGACTACATACCTAGAGTCAGGAGAGTAAATCAAGTGGGAGTTAAATGTAAATGAATATCATCAAGCTGGAGCTGCAAAAAAAGAAAAAAATGTGAAGTGAATTCAAGGAGAAAGGTGACCTGCAGGCACATGAACAGTAAAAGGCATGGGCCAGAAGGGTAACTAGTGTGGTTAGAAATGCAAAAAGAAATTTTGAAAGGAAGTTAGCAATGCAGACTAAAGAGAATCTCAAACAGTTGTTTCGATATGCTGCAAGTAAAAGAAATAATGTATATGACAGAATGGTTTTAAGGAATGCTGATGGTAGGGAGTAACTGAATCAGTCAAAATAGAATTACTAAGTGAACCTTTTGCATCATCCAGGTGATGATATCACAGGAATGAGAGAGCCAAAGGCTTATATGGAAACTGATGTAAATGAAATGGAGGTGCGTATAACATTTCAGGACCTTAATGTGAATACAGCTATGGGCTTGGATGGTATACCAGCTCAAGTTTTATGTGAAGCAGGGAGGCAATTGTCAGTGCCCCTGATCATATTGTTTAATTTAAGTCTCAACTCTGAGTTAGTCCTGAAGGGGGGGGGGGGGAGAGAATGGTTTCATTGCATAAAGGAGGCTCCAAGACTGATGTAGCAAATTACCAACTGATCAGTATATCAGCAGTCGTTTTCAAACTGTTAGAGAAGTTGGTCAAGAGCAAAATGCAGGAATGGACAGACGGAAATGGGCTACTGTATAGAGGGGCAGCATGGTCATGTGAATGAATACGCTTTATAATACAGTGACAGCTGAGTTGGATATAGGTAATGGATTTACAGTGATACTGCTCAACTTTGCAAAGGCCATTGACAGGATACCATGGAATTCTAATCAGTAAACTGCAGCACATGGGGATGGATATAGGTTGTTGAGATTTGATAGGAGAGCAGTTGATGGAGAGATATCAGAGTAGTTTATTCAGGAGTAGTCCTAAAGAAGCCCTTTTGGACTACTTTTGTGACTAATGATGTGCTGCAGGGTTCTGTTCTTGGACTGCTACTGTTTAATTTGTTCATTAATGATATAGGAAAAGATCTGAGAGGAACTGTTCAATTATTTGCTGATGATGTAAAGTTGGGTTGAAAAATAGTTAATGTAGATGTCAACATTTTGTAGGATGATTTGGATAGATCGGCAGACTGGACAAAGGAGAATGGAGCAATTTCCTGTAGTACAGTTCTGCATTGGTGGAACTGTACTGCAGGAAATTGAAGCCAGAGACTTGGAAGTGTTAGTTGATAGGGTTTTAAAGTTAAGGGGCACATAACAAAAGTGGCTAAAGCAGCTCATCAGATCACTTGGTTACTGTAGAATACTTTGACCAGCAGAGACAACTAGGTTATTGTTCCTTTTTATAGAGCCTTGATAAGATCCCATCTTGACTACTGCATGCAGATCTGGGCACCAGGTTTACTTGACGAAGTGGAGAGGATCCAGAGGCGAGTGACGAAGATGGTAGCAGGTCTATGGAATGAACCTTAAGTGAACAGGGTGAAGATTTGTGAGTTACAGAAACTCGTTGATAGGTGGAAAAGGGGGTGATATGATTGAGACATACAAATTACTGAGGGGTTTCTACAAGATTAATTCAGAGGAAATTTTTCAGAACAGATGTGTTGGTGGGAAAACTAGGGGCCACCCATGTAAACTTAGTAAGAGTGTAGTTAGCAAGGGTGTTAGAACTAGGTTTTTTGCTTGGAGAGTAGTGAATGAGTGGAATAGGTTGTCAGAGTCTGTTGTGGGTGCCATGACTGTGAATGAATTCAAAGCAAAGTATGATTTGATACTATGGAAATGTTGGATAGTTCTTTACATGTTTAGGGCTTCCTGTGATGAGTCTAAAGACTCCTTGGAGGTGCCTATAATAATAAAATAATCATAAAAAGGGAAGAAGAGATATATAAATTTCATCAAGATGGGTACCAATACTCTGATTCATGTATGTGTAGGCCTGGGAATTGGGATTGTGAGTGTGTCTATTAGTTGAGCATTGTTGAGACATGTTTTTATTTATGTATTTCCCACTTTTTCACTCTGGAGTGGATGTCTTATTTTGTCTAATGTGGAGTTTTCACTGCTATTTCAGTCTCCAGCTTCTATAATGTAGTGGGCACCGTATAAATATGGCTCTAATTCGTGGAAGAATTTTCATCTAACTGTTCCATTGGATGGAGCAAAAATATTTATAAACCTTATTACACATCCACAGTATTTCCAGTCTATTGTCAAGATTCTCTCTTCTGCATCCCTTTGGATATTACAGAATGACTCAAGGAGGGAACAAGAATAATAACTCCTACTCCATCTGTTAAAAGTTTTTATATCTGCAGAAGTGTGTTTCATGGAGAAACAAAAACTGATATTATGGCATAGCATAAGTTTCCATATAGTTTCTTGTTTAATTTGCCTGTAGAATCCTCATAGATTTAATGAGGCAATGCAGAAAGGAGATGCTATGATTACAGAAATGTCACTGGTAAGTCTTTAACTTCTAGATTTTGAATGAACCTGATGAGGTCTTCAGTCTGTGAAGGAGCAATTGTGTAACTTGCTTCTTGTAAACTGTTTTCTAATTTTCACAGTTGCTTTCCATTGTTTCTATTTCATGCCTATTATTATTACGGGTATCTCCATGGAGTCAGTAGACTCATCGCGGGAGACCCAAACTAGCAAAACAATATCTGTCATATCTCTTCTTGAATTCATTTACAGACAAAGAACTCACAACTAAGTCAGGCAATGAATTCCACTCATTCACCACCCTCCAGGTAAAAAACCTTGTTTTGACACCTTTGTTAACCACACTCTTCTTTAATTTACAGGGATGACCTCTTGTTCTCCCATCACTATCACACAGCTGAAACATTTCTCCTGCATCAATCCTATAAAAACCTTTCAGTAATTTAAATGTTTCTATCATATCCCCTCTTCTTTATCTATCAACCAACCTCTGCAATCCACAAGCTCTCAATCTATCAATGTAGGGAGCATTTTTTACATCACTCACCAACTTGGTCACTCTTCTCTGAACTCTCTCCACAGCCTCCTCATCTCCAAGGAATCCAGGTGACCAGACCTGAGCACAGTAATCCAAATGTGGAAGTATCAATGCTTTATAAAGGGGAATAATAACCTCTTTATCTGTGGATGTCAGTGTGTTCCTCAACAACCAAGTAATCCTATGTGCAATCTTGGACACCTTAGCAATGTGTCCTCTGAACTTCATCTCCCTATCTACCAACACCCCTAAGTCCCTAGCCTCATCAATCTCTTGGAGCACCTTTCCATCAATGTAGTACACAGCTGGTAATCTTTTAATCCCAAAATGCATGACTTTACACTTTTCCACATTGAACTGACATCCATTATCTTTTGACCATTTTACCATCTTATTTAAATCATCCTGCAAACTTTCAACATTAGCTTGATTTTTTATTGCGCTACCCAACTTTGCATCATCAGCAAACAACTGAATATCTCCCTTTAAGCCATTTCCTATATCATTTATATACAAATTAAACAACAATGGCCCAAGCACAGAGCCCTGAGGCACACCACTGGTCACCTGCCTCATTCTGGACTCAGCTTCTCCATACACCACCTTATGGTATCTCTCCCTGAGCCATTCTCCTATCCATATCACCAATTTAGTATCCATTCCCATCTGCTCCAATTTGCGTAATAGTGTTCTATGGGATATCCTTTCAAAAGCCTTAGCAAAATCCAGAAGTACCACTGTGTAGCCAGTTCCTTTGTCCAACTCAGGTATCATTTTATTATGAAAAGTTAATTGATTGCTAAGGCAGGATCTACCTTTAACAAAACCATGTTGGCCTCTATAGAGTATCATATCCTGATCCACCCATTCTTGAATTTTGTCTTTAACCAACTTTTCAATACTTTTACCACTACTCCTGAGATGGTGATTTGTCTGTAATTAACTACTGCAGTTTTAGAGACACCCTTATGCAAAGGAACCACTTTGCCTAACTTCCACTCCCTAGGGACCATAGAGTTCAAACTTAAATTAAATATCCAAGTAAGAGGGGTTGACAATTCATTTGCACATTCACATAACACCTGAGCTGATATTCCATCTAAGCCTACAGCAGTGTTTGCATTTAAATTTTGCAATATATTAAATACCTCTGATTCTTTAGCTTCAGTTCTCACATTAGGTATTGCTACAGGTATAGAGATATCCTCACTTGGGTGATAGACTTTTGAAAAGTGATCACTCAGTAACTTGACTATTACATCTGATTTTGATTTGATTTGGAAGCTAGTTATTTTATTTTCATGTAGATGATAATTGTACTGAGGAAACTTTGAATCGGTGAACTTTATTATTTTTTTCTTTAATTGTATCTCTTGCTTTTCCTTTATTAGCATGAGATGGTTTTTCATAGTCCATAATCTCTTCTGAGCCCGAAGAGTTTTCATTTGATGATCTGCAACCTTCTCCATCTTTGTTTTTTATTATTACTTTTTCTTTTAGATGTAGTCCCTTTTCATAATTTTTTTTGTTTATCCTCAATTTTTTTTCATTAATTCATCTTTCCTTTTGATTTTGTCTGCATATTAAGTTCTTTGTATCTGTTCAGTTGTTATACTAGGTTCATTATTGATAATTATTTCAATTAATGTTATTCCATCCATATTTAACTGGACATTCTGTAAAAAAAAAAAAAAAAAAAAAAAAAAAAAAAAAAAAAAAAAAAAAAATCCTACAGTTCTGTAATTTTGGGGCTAATTTCTAACTGATTTGATTGCACACTGTTTGTGATTTTTACCAAGTGTAGTTTGCTTAAAAGTGCTTTTTACTGTAACTGAACTGGAAGATCTGGTAACTCTGTCTCTCTGACACACACACACACACACACACACACACACACACACACACACACACACACACACACACACAATGTTCTAATTGGCTCTACCAGTGTCCCCATTCTTTCAGCAAAAGTTCTAAAAGGACAGATGTCTGATCTCTATGCAGCCTGAAGCATTTAGATTTGGGCCAGTTACCACCCAAGTGACCATATGAACAACAATACAGACTTTGCCTTTGTACTCTGGGATAGTTTACCATAACTTGGGTTGTACCAATGGTGACAAAATTTGGTATGGGCATTTTCATATCCATTGTGAAGCGACATCGCTTAATAAATCAGTTTGGATCTTCGCATGATAAACCCCTTCATATATTACTAATCTTACCCCATTTTGAGAATGTCTGTATAAGAACTATATTATTGTGCAGAAAGTGTAAGGAATGTGAGGATTTAAAGTGTTTCAAGTTGTGAGAGTGATATTGTTGTTGAAAGTTAGAATGTAGAAAATAGTCATATGAGAGGTATGAATAGTGATATTTGCGAGGTAGTACCAGATAGCTGTGAGAGTGGTGTTGAAAGTGAGAAGGAAGGTAAAAATACAGAATGAATGAATGGATTAACGGATAATAAAAATGATAAGACATGCAATAAGCAAGATCGCATGGTTGTGCGGAGTGATACATGTTGTGCGGGTGAATCAGCAGCTGGAGTGTTGGCAAAAATGTTTACCAAGCATACCAACTAATAAACAGCAAAAGTATGATAAAAAAAAAAAAATAAGAGTATGATCATGAGTGTAAACAAAATGAAAGAGCGAGTGTTGTGCAGAAATTCTTTAGTAAGAGGTGTGATAGATGAGTTTGACAAAATCGTACCGACCTGGTGCGAACATTAAGGATGTAAGCAAGTCTATTAGAGCGCAAAAGTAGAGGCTGAAAGAATTGATAGTGGTAGCAGGAACGAATGATTTGAAAGGAGACAAAATGGCTATGAGAGAGGATTTGAAGGAATTACTTGAGGTAGCAAAAGAGAAGAGTGAGAGAGTTAGGATGGTGTGTTGCATCGGTATGACAGTGAAGAGTATAGAAGGAGGGCCAAAATTTCTAATGACTTTATGCACAGATTATGCAGGAGGAGTGGTGTGGAATTTGTGGACGTGTGGAGTGAGTTCGATGGGTGAAAGGATTTATATAAGATGGATGGTTTGCATTTGAATGGATTTGGTGTACGGAGACTTAAATGTGTTGTTGAAGTGGATGTGCAGAATTAGGGAAACTAGAGTTATTAAGGGAGGGGGGGGGGGGTAAATATGCAGACTTCAGGGAAACAGTTGAGTGTATGAATGTGTGTAATATGCCCAAGCGAGTAAGAAGGACAACAAATCAGAATGGGATAGTTAGTATAAGGCATCAAAATAGGGATTGGACAAATGGGCTTGTGCAATTCATGTATACTAATGCCAGAAATATTAGGAAGAAGGAAGAATTTTTGGGCCTTGGTTGGCACTTCCAGGCCAAAAGTTATTGGCATTAGTGAAACATGGCTGACAGAAGATTATATAGCTAGTGGGATTGAATGTGAGGGATATAGTGTGATCAGGAGTGACAGGGAGAATAAAATGGGTGGAGGAGTGTTATTAATGATAGCTGATGAGCTGCAGCCAAGGAGAATAGAAGTTGAACTGCAGGATAGAGAAAATAGCACATTTGAGGCTATTTGGTATGAGATTGAGGCTAGCAGAACAAAATATACAATTGGGTGCTGCTATAGACCAGGTGATGAAATAGATGATGGAGATAGTATGCATAAGCAAATAGAAGAAATAAGTCAAAGGAGGGTAATTATTATGGGAGATTTCAACTATGGTAACATTGATTGGAAGGAGGAGAGGACATGTGGGAGGAAGAATTAGATTTTATGCGGTTATTAAGGGATAACTATATGCGACAGCATGTAATGGAAAATACTAGGGGTCAGAGTGCTTGACCTAGTAATTGCATCTGAGAATTTGGCTGTAACAAATATGACCACGTTGCCACCAATTGGTGAGAGTGATCATAGGGTCTTGACTTGGGAGGTGGCTAAAGGTGTGGAATTTACAATTAAGACAATGTACATGTGGAATTATCGGGTTGGTAAGAATGACAAGCTTAGGAGTTTGATTGGTTCAGTGCCATGGCATGTAAAACTGCAAGGGCTGGATGTTGATAGTGCATGAGAGGCAGTTAAGAAGTGTTTGCAGGAGGCAATGGCTGACTGTATACCTAGAGTCCGAATAATAAATCAAGTAGAGGTTAAATTGATGAATAATACCATTAAGCTTGAGCTGCAAAAAAAGAAACAACTGTGGATGGAATTTAATGAGAAGGGTGACCGGCAGGCACATGAACAGCATAAAGCGCAGGCCAGAAGGATAAAGAGTGTGGTAAGAAAAGCAAAAGCGGATTATGAAAGAACATTAGCCATGCACTAAAGAGAATTCCAAACAGTTTTTCGATATGTTGCAAGTAAAAGAAAAAATGTATACGACAGAATGATTTCAAAGAATGCCCAATATAGGGAGTTAACCGAATCAGTTGATATAGTGGAATTACTGAGCGAGCACTTTGCAACAGTATATCATCCAGGTGGTGACATTGCAGGAATGAAAGAACCAACAGCTTATACGGTGAAGTGGAGGTGAATAGTCTATTACAAAACCTCAATGTCAATACATCTGTGGGATTGGATGGTATACCAGCTCGTGTCGTATGTGAAGCGGTTAAAGAATTGTCAATGCCATTGACCATTTTGTTTAATTTGAGTCTCGGGTCTGGGTTAGTCCCGAGGGGTTGGAAGGAGGGGAAAATAGTTCCACTGCATAAAGGAGGTTCCAAGACTGCTGTTTTAAATTTCCAACTGATCAGCATATCAGGAATCATTGTCAAGGTCTTGGAGAAATTAGTCAAGAGAAAAATACAGGATTGGATAGATGAAAATGGGATACTGTATGGGGGACAGCATGGTTTTGTGAAGGGTAGATCATGCTTCAGTAACTTGCTCACGTTTTATAACACAGTGACGGCTGAACTAGATAAGGGTAATGGGTTTACAGTGATTCTACTGGACCTTTCTAAGGCCTTTGACAGGATACCACATGGAATTCTAATCAATAAACTGCAGCATATAATGATGAATATAGGGTTGGTAAGATGGATAGAAGGGTGGTTGATGGAGTATCAGAGAGTGGTTTATTCAGGAATAGAGTCCAAAAGACGGCCTGTGACTAGTGATGTGCCACAGGGTTCTGTTCATGGATCACTGTTGTTCAATTTGTTCATTAACGATATAGGAAAGGATCTGAGAGGAACAGTTCATTTGTTTGCCGATGATGCAAAGTTGGGTAGAGTAATAATGAGTGCACAGGATGTCAAAATTTTGCAGGATGATATGGATAGTTTGGAGGACTGGGTTAAGGAGAATCGATGTCAATTTAATGTGGCAAAATGTAAAGTTATGCATTTTGTAGTGAAAAGATTAGCAGCAGTATATCACATTGGTGGAACTGTACTCCAGGAGATCGAGGCCAGGGATTTGGGAGTATTGGTGGATAGGGAGTTGAAGTTTAGGGGGTACATCGCAAAAGTGGCTAAATCAGCTCATCAAATCACTTGGTTGCTGAAAAATACTTTAACAAGCAGAGACAAACAGGTTATTGTTCCTCTGTATCGAGCCTTGATAAGACCCCATCTAGACTACTGCACCCAGATATGGGCACCAGGGTTTCTTCTGGATGGGGGAGGAGGTGGAGAGGATCCAGAGATAAGTGACCATGATAATAGCAGGTCTATGGAATGAACCTTATGAGAACAGGTTGAAGATTTGTGGGTTGTAGAAATTGGTTGATAGGGAGAAAAGGGGTGATAGGATTGAGACATTCAAATTACTGAAGGGTTTCTATAAGATTAATTCAGAAGATATTTTTGAGAGTAGGACTGGTGGTGGGAGGACTAGGGGCCATACATGGAAGCCGGGCAAGAGTGTGGTTAGCAAGGATGTTAGAGCTAGGTTTTTTACTTGGAGAGTGGTGAATGAGTGAAATAAGCTGCCAGAGTCTGTTGTGATGCCATGACTGTAAACGACTTCAAGGCGAAGTATGATAGATACTGTGTGAATGTCGCATAGTTGTTCTTGACATGATGTTAGGGCCTCCCTCGATGAGTCTGTGGACTCCTCGGAGTTGCCCGTAATAATAATATATTTCATTGGAAATCTTCTTTCAATTTTTACTGTTTTGACCTTGCTTCCCACCATTACAAAGTAAAATAAAAACAGCTGCCTTTGAAAGTAAAACCGTGTAATAGTTGGTCCCCTGTTTCCACATCTTGAACTACAATTAAATATTTCCCTCTGCTGTATGTGGTAAAAGAATAAATCTATCTCTTTTAAAACCTTATTCACCTGTCTCTCTTCTTCAAATAGTCTTGATAGACTTGTGTTTCTTAGAATGGACTTCCCACGATGAGTCGTTTGACTCCATGGAGGCCTGAATAATAATAATAATAAAAAATCCTGGAATTTCAATTCCTGGAGTTTGCACCTTTGAAGGAATTGATACCATTATCTCAGGTGGGGAAAAAGACTAAAACCTGTGCATTTAATTGTAAATGGGGGGAACAAAATCCTTCAGTCATAAGACTGAGAATTAAATAATCCCATTATATAGGAATAATTCTACACTGTTAGCAAATGCTCTATTTGAGCTACTATAAAATGGTAGTCATGATATTGCCAAAAGTAATCCTGTAATGTAGATATCAACTGCGCTGCCAGCAATCTTAATATTTACTTTAAAAAACCAGTGCTAGTTGTGTGTGTGTGTGTGTGGGGGGTTATATCACCAGTAAAATAAAATCAAAGTTAAAAACAAATGAAGTCGCACCTTTTTACTAAAATACATATCGTCATACCTTGGCAACACACTCGCAACCTTTCCTACTACACTGTTATCTTTCACTCTTCTAGATAACCTTCTGATAATATATTGTACTTCCTCACATCCTCCTTATGTCCACTTTAGATCATTCGTTCCCATAATTACGACTAACTCTCTTGCTTGTTTCTTCCTCATGCTCAATGCCACTTCTTCTCCCCCCTGGAGAGTAGACCTTAGTTACTCTCTCAGTAACTAGTTGTCTAATTATGGAGTCTCCATATACTGCCAACCTGGAATCATTTGTCACCTCTTACTCTTTTTTTTTTTTTCTTTCATTTTGTTCTCTTGCATGCTCTTCTTAGTTTCCACTAGACGTCTAACATCACTCCGCACATTCCCGATTTCATTTTCAAGAACTGTTTCATTAAATCTTGCATTCTGACAATTTCACTTTCTATCACTCTTGCAGTCTTGCTACCTCTCATTCTGCTGCACCTTTCTTCCATTTCCTCAGTCATACTTTCTTTCGCAGTTTCTGTAGCTTTTGTTTCATTTCTGTTTCTTTCATGTACACCATCTTCTATCTTTTCAATCAGCTTTGCATTTTTTGCTTTGCGGTCTAATAATATATTGTACTTCCGACAAATCCATACTTTCTCTCGTTCATTCTCTCTCTCTCTCTACAAACATCTCTTACACTCTGACTTTCATACATATTGCATTCACAACATTGAATCATTTTTGAAAAGCTAATGTCGTTAATGCCATTTGATTTTCGCTCCGCTCGCCTAGACACACTGGTCGATGCCCACGTGGTTGATCGCATGATTGCCATTGTGTTATACTTAAATAAGGCAATTTCATCTAATAAATCATGCAGAATTCACACCCAAAATCATGCAGACACACTTCATTATCAAAACTAAATAGGGCAACCCTAAAATTCATGAAATATTGCCAATTATTATTCAAAATAGCACTTATCTTTCTTGAGTTCTATATGAATTTGACATGATTATTTTATTTAATTATTAATTAAGGAAGCAAATCAATGATGCCTTAAGATATATCAAATTATCAGTTAGTGATTTCATTTATTTTTAATAATGAAGTTTTTGTTATCATCCATGTAAGCAGTTGAAATATCCTTATTTATTACTGTTAATATTTTTTTAGCTGTTTCAGATAACATAAAGTTCAAAATTTCTTGAAATATGGAACCTATTATTAAAATTAATTGTGGATGTGTGGAGTGAGTTTGATGAAAGGAATTATAACTTTCGATGGATTACATTTGAATGGATTTGAGGTGAGGAGTCTTGAGAAAGTGTTGTCCAGTGAGAGTTTGAAAGTGCAGAGTCAGCGAAACTAGAATGTTTGAGGGGGATGCAGGTGAGTATTGGTCCACCTGGAGGTTAGTAAGTGGGAGAGTGATATGATGCTAAATGTAGCACCCCAAGTTCTTTACTTTAATGGGCTAAGCAACACAAGGTGTAAGGAAGGTCATTAGGATGAAGTGGGCATTAGAGTTCATGTATGCTAATGTCAGAAGTATTTGAAATAAGGGTAAGGAGTTTTGGCATTGGCTAGGCCAGACGTTACAGGCATTAGCGACTTGCTTGACTGAGGATGATGTAGGAATAGAATACAAAGGATATAGTATATTCAGAGAAGACAGAAGGAACAGGATGGGGAAAGGGGTTTTTGCTAATGATTATTATTATTAGACCATTGAGACAAGGAGTCATAGAGAGAGAGGCTATACAATACTCACAGTAGTTGTCACCATCTCTTAAACCCATTCACACTTGATGCCCTCACTATTTTAGCAGACACACCGTTCCACTGACTCATGGTTCTATGAGAGAGAGAAATTCAGCTCTCACTTCTTAACTGCACAATCTTAATTTTCATGGATGTCCCCTTGTCCTCTTCCAGCCTTCGATATAATAACAAAATTTATCAGTTAATATCCTATAACACCCTTTCAAAAGTTTATAGATCTTTCTTCTGGTTACCAGTGTCTGTAGTCCACATACTTTCAATCTATCCTTGTAATCTACATTCCTAGTCTGCACATAGTCATCCAGGTAGGGTCAAAGCATGGTAAAGAGGCAAAATGACTTCCATATAGTAACATATCAGTGTTTGTTTAGACATGGCAATTATCCTCAGACGTATTTGCAATTTTTGTTGTGTGACCATTGAACCTCAACACTCTATACATCATGACTCCAAGATCTCTAGCCAAGATCTCATATTATGTATATTACTCCAAGCATAATCCTACTAATATATGTAATATGCTGTTAGATATTGCATAACTTTACACATACTAACATTGGATTGATGGCTGTTCAGCATTCAGTAAAGTTATTCTTTCATTCATTCATTCTTTCTTTTACTTGCAGCATAATGATAAAATAATTTTGGGTTGTCTTTAGCCTGTTCAGCCAATTTCTTTTTATACTCCAACTTAATTTTCTGTACATTATAATAGTCATAATTTTTCTGGCCTGAGTTGAATGTATTTCATAATTCCTCTCACTCTTATCTTCATGATATTCCTTACACATCTTCTTTTTATGCATCTTTTGTTAATGAGATTGCACATTCGTTTGACTTGCATTTTATTTGTTCTTTGAACTCTAGGTATATATTGATACCACATCACTTAAGCAGCTTTTCAGAGCTTTTCACAATTTCCAGATTTGTAGTTCGGCATGTAACCTGTCCTAATTGGAGCATTCATATAGTTGACTACTTCTCAGGTCAGTATGGCATGATCACTGTCACCAACCTATTTCAAAACAGTCACATCCTTACCTGAGACACCTTCTAACACTATGATCAAATCTTAACACTCTTTGTCCTGGAATTGTTTCTTTCACATTCTGCTTGAGAAAGTTGTCATGCAACACCTCAAATTCTCCTTCATTTTTATGATTTTTCTCTGTTGCTAAGTCATTATTTAGATAATTTAAGCTACCAATAATAATTACTCATTTAGTACTCATCGGTATAATCTTGGGATGAAGAAATGCATTGCAAAATGACCTTGAATTGCTTGGTCTGTAGCAAACCTTTCCCATCCCAACCACCACCATATATTTCATCTTCTTATTTTTCACTTCACACCAGATAACCATATACTCAGTACTACATACAATGTTATTAACATCATTGCCTTCATGTGCTTCTCTCCTAACTGGATTCAAGTCATCTGATATTAATTATTATTATTAATAATAATAAGTAATGCAACGCCTCCAAGGGAATCCAAGGGCTCATTGCAGGAGGGCACTTCACTATATACATCTCCCCTGCTACATAATTCTTTTACTACACACAACTACTGTCAATTCCATCTACTGCCTATCACCATGAACAACAGTATTTTTTGTCTGTAAATTGCATGTATTCTGAAGACTGATTTGCCTGTATGCTGGATGGATGATTTTCTAGAAGAAAAATACCTTGCTTTATGTGATCAACTAACTCTGCTTCAAACGAAAAAGCTAATATAAAGATTAATAGCACACCTCCTACTCTATCTCTTCTGTTATTCCTAAAAACCCCATATCCTCTGTACTATATTCCAGTTACATCTTACTATGAGAGCCAGGATTCACTAATGCCAATAATTTTAGGCCATAGTGTGTTTACCAAAGAAACAAACTCAATAATTTTGTTTCTAATGCTATTGGCATTTGTATAGACATAACAAGTTACTTCCTCAGTTTTTGTCATACTTATATCTGCAGTCTGCTTGGCTGAGTTGTGCAATTCTCATTTCTCTCCCTACAAACACTCAAATGCCTGAACCCAAAGTGTAGATTTAGCAGATTCATAACCATGCCCATTGATGTTCATATCACTATTACATGTAAACATCCTAGCCGAACTTGCATACACATCATCAGCTTTCCTCCGAAGATGATCTAGTTTCCTGACTCTCTAAATTAGGTTTCATTCCAATAAATAATTTCTCTGATAGCTAAGGAATTAAAGCTAAATAGTGGATATGCATCAGAAGGACAGGAATGCAGAACACCTTCCAATTGCACCTTTTCCAATTCCAATTTCCTCCATGGAACTTCTAAGTTGATATCTAAGACTATTAAAACTAACTGTGCTGAGTCTGCATCATGACTCAGTGGAAGTGGCATTTTCATCCTCTTTGCAAGCTGCATGAAGATAGACTTAAATTCATCTAGTTGCCAACTAGAGAAACCTTTTCTAAGCCTTCCTTCAACCAGTTCCCAAGTTAATATCTGGTATGGACCAGAAGTTTTCCCCTCCTGGTAACTCAAGAAAATTGACTCGAGAACACATACTATTTCAGACAATAATATATCCTGTTAGGGTTAGGTATACCAAGAGATGGAAGCACTTGTTTGCCAGTCTCTTCATTAGTTGCTGCTTATAATTAGTAATCTTGGGGCAGTTATTACTGATTAACTACTGGTGGAGATTGAACTGCTCACTCAGTCTCAAAAAGCTGAATAGGGTTAAAAGATCTCACCTAATTCCATATAATGGCATAAAAGGCTTTTATGAAGATTACAACATGGGATTTATTATTATTAAACAAGACCTCATGGAGTCAAAGACTCATCTAGGAGGTCCTTTTATCTCGCACACATCTCATCATACCGCGTCTTAAACACACTCAAACTCCTTGCAGACACCACCCTCTCAGGCAAGGCATTCCAATCATTCACAGCTGTGCACAAAAAAAACCTGCCTCACACTCCCCTACTCACAACCTCTTTATACAGTTTCCAGGGATGACCTCTGGTTCTCCCCTGATCTCCCACTATTCTCTGTAGAACTTCTCCACCATTGATCCTATAACAACCCCTTACCAACTTGTAGGTCTCTATCATATCTCCCCTCTTCCTTCTCTCCACTAGACTGCAAATTACATCTTTTCAATCTTTCCTCATACTCGACATTCCAGAGGTCAGAAACTACCTTAGTCAGTCGCCTTTGGACCCTTTCCAACATCTCTTCATCCTTCTGAAAACCAGGTGACCAAATCTGGGCACAATAGTCCATGTGTGGCCTAATCAAACCCTTATACAAGGGAACAAGAATCTCCCTACTTCTACACGTCAGTGTCCTCCGCATCATTCCCAGAAGTCTTTGTGTTGTCTTCACAATTTTGGCGATGTATCACCTAAATTTTAGATCCTTATCCACTATCACCCCCAGATCTCTTATTTCCTCTACTTCCAACAATATATTCTCACCAAGCATAAATTCTGCATCCCACCTTTGTTTTCGAAATTTTAAAACCTTACATTTTGCAACATTGAACTCGCATCCCCATTTCTGTGCCCAATCACACAATCTATTCAAGTCTTTCTATAAGGCCACAACATCTTCACTACTCTTTATGGTTCGTCCCAACTTTGCATCATCTGCAAACAACTGAATATCTCCATCCGAATCTTCGCCAATATCATTAATATACAAGTTAAATAGTAATGGCCCTAAAACAGATCCCTGAGGCACTCCACTAGTGACTTTCCTTTTCCTGGATATCGCACCCCCATACACAACTTGTTGATACCTATCAGATAGCCAGTCTCCAATCCAATGCACTAATCTAATATCCAACCCCATCTGCTCTACTTTGACTGTCAACTTATCATGAGGTACTCTATCAAAAGCTTTTGCGAAATCCAAGTATATTACTGTGTATCCTTCTCCTCTGTCCAAGGAAGCAGTCACTTTATTGTAATAAGTAAGTAGATTACTAAAACACAACCTCCCTTTAGCAAATCCATGCTGTCCATCAAAGATTATACCATTGTTGTCAACCCAACTCTGGATCCTAGTTCTCACAAGCTTCTCCAACAACTTAACCACAACACCTGACACACAGATAGGCCCATAGTTTGATGCTCGAGTTCGATCACCTCCTTTATGAAGTGGCACAATCTTGCCCTCCTTCCACTCTTTAGGGACTTGACCAAGTGCAAGACTCGTATTAAAAAAATATGTCAAGGCAGGTGTCAACTCTCTGGCACATTGCTTCAAATTACGTGGTGATATATTATCAAGTCCCACAGCCTTATTTACATCTAGTTTACTCAACTCCCCAAACACCTCTTGCTCACTTACAGTCAGTCTCTCCTCCCCATCATCAACTGCTCTTAATCTCTCCATGAAGTCACATTCACAAGATTGAAAGATCTTTATGAACTGCTCATTAAGTATCTCCACCACACATACTGCAACAGCTGTCTTTATACCATTTCCTCCAATCAATGTCATCCTTCCATAATCATTCTTTCTTTTGCTGGCTACATATCGAAAGAACTCCCTAGGATTCTTTTTAGCTTCATTAGCTATCTGCTGTTCATACCTCTCTTTAGCTACTCTCACCAACCAAGTCACCCTCCTTGCCTGGTCTTTGTAGATCTCATGAAATTGGTTACTTCCACTTCTTTTATGCTGCCTCCACAATGCCCTTTTTCTCTGTATTGCATGCTTAATCTCTTTATTCATCCATCTCACACCTACCTTATTTAACCTTCTCACCTGTGGTATACATTTAGACATTGCATCCACTAAATATTTTTTGAAAATCTCCCAAGCTGCATTGATCTCTTTTCCATCTCACCCCTCCTTCCATGCTACACCTGCAAGCTGTCTCCTGAGCTCTTCATAATCACCCCCCTTGTAGTTCCACATATACCCTTTTTTCACAGGGGTCCTTGCACTGCTGGCAACCATCCAAGTAATCACTGGGTGGTTGCCAGCAGTCACTTTCATGGTCACTTTCACCAATTGGTGGATGATTTGATACCTCATTGATAATTACATCCTCTGATGAGATGACCAAATCCAAGACCCTTAATCCTCTTGTGCCCTCTGTTACATACTGTCTGAGGTAGTTATCCCTCAAAAACTCAAGAAACTCATTTTCTTTACTTCCAGTTGCTATCTCTTCATTCCAGTCTATATTGCCATAATTAAAATCACCCATAATGATCACCCTTTTCTCATTTGCTTGGCTTATTTGACTATACATTTCACTATCACCACCATCCACATTACCAGGTCTATAACAACATCCCACCAAGTATTTGATTCTATTCACCTCAATCTTACACCATACCTCAAATCCACTGGCCCCATTTCCCTCTTGCATTTCTACCTTGTATGGACATAACTCTTTCTCTATCATCAATAGCACTCCCCCTCCCTTTTTACCCCTTCTATCCTCACGAAACACATCATACCTTTCCATCTCTATTCCTGTCAGGATTTCATCCTCATCTAACCATGTCTCACTTATTCCGACAATCTCTGGGTGCACAGACACAATTAGTGCAACCATTTCATCTGCCTTGTTTCTTATACTTCTAGCATTGGTATACAAACACAACAACTCATTTCTGGATCTACAGCTAGTTCCACTGATACCACTCATTCGATGTGATCTCTCCATGCTGGACTGGGGCCATTTCCCTTTCTGCTTCTTTATTTTAGAACCCTTTGCAATTTCATCTGTTTCCTTTTGATCCCTGATCATCCCATTACTTTCCTGCATACACGTGCTCTCACCTCTTCTTGGAGCATCCACCTTTCTCACGCTGTGTATCCCTGTCCACCCTGAGCCTCCCCGTTTCCCTGCTCCTCTTGCACACCCATTCTCTCATTTTCTATACTCATACCACTCACTTCCTCATTCATTTCCACTCCTTCAATCTCTCCTGTCTTACTCTCCTGCTCTTCCACATCACTCCCCTCTTGATCTGATTCATTCTCTCTATTCACTTCTCCACTTTCCAGCAGCAGTCTCTCCAAGCGACTCGCACCATAACCACTCAAATGCAGTCCATCGCTCCCATACAGCTCACTTCGTCCCTCAAACTCATTCCACACATTAACAAACTGTACTCCAATCTCCTCACACATTTCAGCCAGAATATCATTCATAATCCTTGCTCTCTGCCTCATTTCACCACAATCATACCTAGGCAAAACACTGACCACCCTTCCTGTCACACTATTCTCCTTTGTCTTTCCAAGCAGTCTCCTGACATTCATTTTGACATGCTCTTTGTTCTCTCTCAAATCATTTGTACCAATTAATACAATTAACTCTTTTGCTCGTTCCCGCCTCATATTCAATGCCTCAATCACTCTACTCATTTTACCGCCTGGAAAACATAACTTGTGCATTTTATCCTCTAGCACACCTTTAATAATGGAGTCTCCATACAATGCCACTCGCTCATCTTTTGTTAACTCTTTCATGCCATCATGATTTATTTTAATAGTTTTGACCTGAATTCTCTTAATTTCATTCCGCATCCATTTCATTTCTTGCTTCATCCAATCCAATTCACCTTCCGAACCTCGCGACACATTCTCTCTATCATTAAATCTTTCTAACTTTCTAACTCTCGACCCCCTCTTCTCACTTTCCCTCTCATTCATCCTTCTTTGTTTCCGTACTTTCGGACTAACATGCGTCCAACTTTCGCTATCATTCTTCTCACTTTTACTGTCATTCATCTCTCTTTGGTTCAGTATTTTCGTTCCAACATGCGTCCAATTTTCGCCATCAGTCATTTTTTTTCGCTATCATTTATTCTTTCAATTTTTTTTACTTGCGATTTCTGCATCATGTCATTTCTACTTTCATTCGTTCTCTCAATTTCGTTTCTTTCCGCCTCACTTTCGTCCCTTTTAACATCCGTTACAGTTGTCAAATCGCTCTTTTTCTTTTTTCCTGATTTTTTAACATTTTTTCGCCTGTCTTACTAGCCATCCTTCTCTTTCAAACGTGCACTCGCGCACAATCGGTACTAGCCCTTTCTGTCATCAACTTCATATTCGCATTCATCAATTCCTCGTTCAGGCACATTTCGCACACACCCTTCTTCTATCCGCACTAAACATCCACAAATCATTTATGTAATCGAAGGAATACATATAACTGACCTCACACTTAACGAACCGACTGAAATCCAAATTAAAATCATGGAATGACAATGCCGCCGCCATTTTTTTTTTTTTCTCTGCAGGTTACTAGGTCTAATATGAACGTTTTCGTATTTAGTTTAAGCAAGGAAAAAAAACCCACATTAATAATATCGGTAGCGTACAACGTTTACAGCCACTCTTACTTAAACAATTACGCATATATACTTAATTATTCCTAGTAAAACTTATCTGAATCAGGAGCTCTCCAAAACACGTCCTTAGCGCTTGACTTACTAGCGCCCTCTCAATTTATTTAATCGATATATTTAAAATAACTAAAAATATAAAACAACTTTGAAAGCAAAATTAGAATGTGAAAACAAAGTAAAGACTACATATTTTAAAAGATAATAAAAATATAATCTATAAAATTTAAAATACTGTTAAATTGACACAAATAAAAAATGGTGAGTGTATTTATTGCTTGAGGACTGTTTTGGTTTAGCCATCTTCATAAAAGTAGGATAGTTGTGCAATGATATATAGAGTATATCAATGAGCTGTGATGTTTTCATTGGCAGAAATCTCTCCACCATTGGTTGTTTTCAGGATATTGTCTGGACATTGCATGAGATTACCTTGTCTCATTTAATTTAAGAATTTTTCCATATTTCTTTATGCATACCATTCCTGGAATTTGTAAACAAATGCCAGGAATGGTATGCATAAAGAAATATGGTAGCTGGCCTCTGAGTCTGTAACAAGTCTTACTAGCACTGCTTCTCAGATATGTCTTTTGCATTCCTATCTTTGTTCATACATGGGAGATTATGGTAGATTTTATCTACAGCAGTATAAGTTGGGAAGTGGAAAATGCATGTAGTAATAAGGGAATGGAATTTCTAGAATTCTTGAGGGACAGATGTCTTAGGCAACATGTAATAAAGGGAATAAGAGGTTTAAGAATTTATTTTTGGTCATAGCATCAGAAGAGGTGATAATAACTGAGATGATATCTCATCCCCCTGTTGCAGAGAGTAACCATGTGATTTTGACTTGGAAGATGAATAGACATGCAGGAGTATCAAAAAATAAGTAAGCATATGTGGAATTATAAGGCAGGTGATTATGATAGTCTTAGATATAAACTTGGGGCAATTTCATGGAGGGCAGAATTGGAAGGCCTTATTATCATTAGTGAGCGAAAAATTGTTAAGGAATATTTGTTAGCAGCAATAGTAAGCTGTATTCCACGAGTGAAGAAGATGACACAATTTGGTGTAAAGTGGATGACAAACAATATCAAACAGGAACTGCAAGTGAAAAAGAGATTATGGAAGAGATATAAGGAGAGAGGTGGAGAGCAAATGCATGAAGAATATAAGACTTGGGCCAGGAGAGTGACTAATATGGTAAGGAAGGTGAAACTGGAATAGGAGAAGAGATCCTAGGGAATTTTTTAGCTATGTAGCCAGAAGGAAGAGAAATGATTGTGGAATAAAAATGGGAATAGTGAGTGATGCAGAGGACATAGCAGAGTTGTTCAATAAATACATTATTGGAGTATTTCATCGTGGAGAAGTAAGTTTTAATACTAGAGGGATAGGGCAGGCTCAAGGTTTAGAGGTGCAAGAAGTGATTGTGTTCCAAATACTGAGTACCCTGGATGTCAGTTAAAGCTGTGGGACTGGATGGTATTTCATCATGGGTTTTGAGAGAATGTGCTAAAGAACTAACAGCTCCATTGACCTGGCTTTTCAATGAAAGTTTGAAAGGTACCCAAGGAATGGAAGGAAGGCAAGATAGTGCCATTGCATAAGGGTGGTAGTAGACTACATGTGTCTAACTAGAGGCCAGATTGTGTTTCATCAATAGCTATTAAGATTTTGGAGAAATTAGTGAGAGACCATAGACAGCCTTGGGCAGATGAGAGTAATGTTCTCTGGGAGAGTCGATATGAATTTGTTAAGGGGGTAGGCTCTTGCTTTAGTAACATGATTGCCTATTATAATAATGTGACAAGCGGGATGAGGGAAAGGCATATTCTGCCAATTTTTGGATTTTGCAAAGACATCTGACAGAGTGCCACATGATGTGGTGATATTTAAGTTGAAGCACATGGTTTTAGATGTCAGGTAAGTCAACTGGTTTCAGGATTGGCTATCTGATAGGTATTAAAGAGTTGTTTATGGTGGGGCAATATGAAGGAGGCAGAGCTCAGTACAGGGAACTGCATTGTTTAACTTTTACAGCAATGAGATTGACAGTGGAGTGCAAGGAGATATTCAGTTGTTTGCAGATGATGTGAAGCTAGGAAGGGTTATTAGTAATAGTGCAGATGCAGCAACCCTGCAAGAGGATTTGAATACACTACAGTTGGGCAAATGAATGGGGTATCGGTTTAATGCAGCAAAATGTAAAGTCTTGAAGATTGGGATACATCAATGGGAGGCTACATACTCGATTGAAGGAGCTGTACTGGAGGAAGTAAGAGAGACCGATCTGGGGGTGGTGACTGATAGAAAACTGAAATTCAGGGAACATATGGCAAAAATGGTGAAGGTAATCCAGAGTATTGCTGCAATACTGAGAAGGATGCTGATCTGCAGAGATAATAGTTGGCATTCCATTATATAAACCCCTGATCAGACTGCACTTGGACTATTGTTCTCAAATTTGGTCCCCAGGATTTGAAGGGGATAAGTTAACTGTGGAAAGGGTACAGTGACGTATAACAAAGATGGTTTCAGGACTGTTCAATGTATGTTAGTTATGAGGATCAGCTAGGGAATATGGACTACACAGTTTGGTGGATAGCAGGAGAGGGGATATGATTGAGACTTTTAAACTGTTGAGAGGTAGTTACAGGGTTGACACTGGGGAGTTCTCTCACTTGGTGGAACAGCTGGAAGGAGCAATGACAAGGGGCCATTCCTGGAAGTTGCAAAAGGAAGCTGTGAGGAAGAGGGTGAGGAGTGGTTTCTTTGTATGGAGGGTGGTTGAACTGTGGAATGCATTGCCTAATAGTGGTGAGAGCAAGAAAGGTCAATGGGTTCAAGGAGTGGTATGATAGACTTTTATGTTTCTTAGGCAGGATCTCCCACAATGAGTTTTGATTCCATGAAGGCCTGAATAATAATAATACCTCTTTCTCCCCCACCCAACACTCCATGCCACAGTTTTCTACAGATTCAATTTTTTCTCCTTTTGTTCCATTCCATCTTATTCCTTTGTCTGTACACAGAGACACATTCATTGTGTCTTTGAGTACCCACTGTTTGCATGCAGTTTCTCCCTATCCATCCATCCATGTATAAATATGTGTGTGTGTCTATAAATATGTATAAATAGGTTCTTTTTATTTATTTTCAGAAAGAAAAAGGATTATTTCTAGGTGCTCCCGGATTTCTTGAGTGGACTGGTATATCAATACATTTTTTGGAATTTTGCTTTAGTGATATATATATATATATATATTATTTATGCAGATTTATTTCTATTTATCCTGTTGAAAAATAATACTGTTACATAGAATTCATTGACTTCTTGCCAGAGTAAAGAATTTAAAAAAAAAAAAGTGTCTGATGCTAGCAGAACATAGTAACATTCTTTGAAGCCTGACAACCAGTCTTCAAAAAAAGTTTTCAAGAATGTTTGAAAGATAAGTTCTTCCGATATAAAAAGTTGTTCTTTTTACTTTGTTATATTTATGAATGTTTGTTTTATTAACTGTAAAGGTACTGTTCTTAATGTGCTGTGTGCAATTTATTGTGTATCATTGCACCAATGCACAAAACAATGCAGGACAATTTTAATGTGCATGAATATGTTGCTGCAGTGTGTGCAAAATGTATGGCCTTTGCAGAATGAAAGATTTATGGAAGGAAAATGAAACAGGAGGATGTTTGTCAAAAGTGTTTTGTGAGCAAATGCTAGAAGTGGGAAGAGAGTAAGAAGAATGATAGTGTTAAGACTAGATGCATGATAATCTAATTACAAGGAAGTTGGTGTTACAAGCAATATGAATGACTTTAGTTATATGAATGAAGTTAATAAATAGTTAAATATGAATGACTGTATGAATAACGCAGTGGAAATGACCATTATTATTATTCATTATTATTACACTCTCCATGGAGTTGACAGACTCATTGTGGCAGGTTCATTCAACTGACAACATATTTATTAATAAATATGTTGTCAGTTGAATAAAGAATCTTAAAATAAAATTAAATAAAAAATCTTAAAATCCTTCACACTCCTTATATTAACAACAACACATTCTGGTAATACATTCCATCCAGTTGGGTTAATCTGATAAAATCAGATTAACCCAAATGGATTAATTATTATTAAACAAGACCTCATGGAGTCAAAGACTCATCTAGGAGGTCCTTTTATCTCACACACATCTCATCATACCGCATCTTAAACACATTCAAACTCCTTGCAGACACCACATTCTCAGGCAAGGCATTCCAATCATTCACAACTCTGCACGAAAAAAACCTGCCTCTCACTCCCCTACTCACACCCTCTTTATACAGTTTAAAGGGATGACCTCTGGTTTTCCCCTGATCTCCCACTATTCTCTGTAGAACTTCTCCACCATTGATCCTATAACAACCCCTTACCAACTTGTAGGCCTCTATCATATCTCCCCTCTTCCTTCTCTCCACTAGACTCTGCAAATTACATCTTTTCAATCTTTCCTCATACTCGACATTCCAGAGGTCAGAGACTACCTTAGTCAGTCGCCTTTGGACCCTTTCCACCATCTCTTCATTCTTCTGAAAACCAGGTGACCAAATCTGGGCACAATAGTCCATGTGTGGCCTAATCAAAGCCTTATACAATGGAACAAGAATCTCCCTATTTCTACACGTCAGTGTCCTCCGCATCATTCCCAGAAGTCTTTGTGTTGTCTTCAAATTTGGCGATGTGTCCCCTAAATTTTAGATCCTTATCCACTATCACCCCCAGATCTCTTATTTTCTCTACTTCCAACAATATATTCTCACCAAGCATAAATTCTGCATCCTATCTTTGTTTTCCAAATTTTAAAACCTTACATTTTGCAACATTGAACTCGCATCCCCATTTGTTTGCCCAATCACTCACTTTATTCAAGTCTTCTTGCAGGGCCACAACATCTTCACTACTCTTTATGGTTCGTCCCAACTTTGCATCATCTGCAAACAACTGAATATCTCCATCCAAATCTTCGCCAATATCATTAATATACAAGTTAAATAGTAATTGCCCTAAAACAGATCACTGAGGCACTCCACTAGTGACTTTCCTTTTCCTGGATATTGCACCCCCATACACAACTTGTTGATACCTATCAGATAGCCAGTCTCCAATCCAATGCACTAATCTAATATCCAACCCCATCTGCTCTACTTTGACTGTCAACTTATCATGAGGTACTCTATCAAAAGCTTTTGCGAAATCCAAGTATATTACTGTGTATCCTTCTCCTCTGTCCAAGGAAGCAGTCACTTTATTGTAATAAGTAGATTACTAAAACACAACCTCCCTTTAGCAAATCCATGCTGTCCATCAAAGATTATACCATTGTTGTCAACCCAACTCTGGATCCTAGTTCTCACAAGCTTCTCGAACAACTTAACCACAACACCTGACACACAGATAGGCCTATTGTTTGATGCTTGAGTTCGATCACCTCCTTTATGAAGTGGCACAATCTTGCCCTCTTTCCACTCTTTAGGGACTTCACCAAGTGCAAGACTCGTATTAAAAAAATATGTCAAGGCAGGTATCAACTCTCTGGCACATTTCTTCAGAATATGCAGTGATATATTATCAAGTTCCACAGCCTTATTTACATCTAGTTTACTCAACTCCCCAAACACATCTTGCTCACTTACAGGCAGTCTCTCCTCCCCATCATCAACTGCTCTTAATCTCTCCATGAAGTCACATTCACAAGATTGAAAGATCTTTATGAACTGCTCATTAAGTATCTCCACCACACATTCTGCAACAGCTGTCTTTATACCATTTCCTCCAATCAGTGTCATCCTTCCATAATCATTCTTTCTTTTGCTGGCTACATATCGAAAGAACTCCCTAGGATTCTTTTTAGCTTCATTAGCTAACTGCTGTTCATACCTCTCTTTAGCTACTCTCACCAACCAAGTCACCTGCCTTGCCTGGTCTTTGTAGATCTCATGAAATTGGTTACTTCCACTTATCTTATGCTGCCGCCACAATGCCCTTTTTCTCTGTATTGCATGCTTAATCTCTTTATTCATCCATCTCACACCTACCTTATTTAACCTTCTCACCCGTGGTATACTTTTAGACATTGCATCCACTAAATATTTTTTGAAAATCCCCCAAGCTGCATTGATCTCTTTTAAAGCTAACTCCTCATTCCATGCTACACCTGCAAGCTGTCTCCTGAGCTCTTCATAATCACCCCCCCTTGTAGTTCCACATATACCCTTTTTTCACAGGGGTCCTTGCACTGCTGGCAACCACCCAAGTAATCACCTCATGGTCACTTTCACCAATTGGTGGATGATTTGATACCTGATTGATAATTACATCCTCCGATGAGATGACCAAATCCAAGACCCTTAATCCTCTTGTGCCATCTGTTGCATACTGCCAGAGGTAGTTATCCCTCAAAAACTCAAGAAACTCATTTTGTTTACTTCCAGTTGCTATCTCTTCATTCCAGTCTATATTGCCATAATTAAAATCACCCATAATGATCACCCTTTTCTCATTTGATTGGCTTATTTGACTATACATTTCACTATCACCACCATCTACATTACCAGGTCTATAACAACATCTCACCAAGTATTTGATTTTATTCACCTCTATCTCACACCATACTCACTCAAAACCACTGACCCTATTTCCCTCTTGCATCTCTACCTTGTATGGACATAACTCTTTCTCTATCATCAATAGCACTCTCCCTCCCTTTTTACCCCTTTTATCCTCACGAAACACATCATACCTTTCCATCTCTATTCCTGTCAGGATGTCGTCCTCATCTAACCATGTCTCACCTATTCCGACAATCTCTGGGTGCACAGACGCAATTAGTGCAACCATTTCATCCACCTTGTTTCTTATACTTCTAGCATTGGTATACAAACACAACTCATTTCTGGATCTACAGCTAGTTCCACTGATACCACTCACTCGATGTGATCTCTCCATGCTGGACTTGGGCCATTTCCCTTTCTGTTTCTTCATTTTAGAACCCTTTGCAATTCCATCTGTTTCCTTTTGATCCCTGATCATCCCATTACTTTCCTGCCTACACATGTTCTCACCTCCTCTTGGAGCATCCACCTTTCTCACGCTGTGTATCCCTGTCCACCCTGAGCCTCCCCGTTTCCCTGCTTCTCTTGCACACCCATTCTCTCATTTTCTATACTCATACCACTCACTTCCCCATTCATTTCCACTCCTTCAATCTCTCCTGTCTTACTCTCCTGCTCTTCCACATCACTCCCCTCTTGATCTGATTCATTCTCTCTATTCACTTCTCCACTTTCCAGCAGCAGTCTCTCCAAGCGATTCACACCATAACCACTCAAATGCAGTCCATCGCTCCCATACAGCTCACTTCGTCCCTCAAACTCATTCCACACATTAACAAACTGTACTCCCATCTCCTCACACATTTCAGCCAGAATATCATTCATAATCCTTGCTCTCCGCCTCATTTCACCACAATCATACCTAGGCAACACACTGACCAGCCTTCCTGTCACACTATTCTCCTTTATCTTTCCAAGCAGTCTCCTGACATTCATTTTGACATGCTCTTTGTTCTCTCTCAAATCGTTTGTACCAATTAATACAATTAACTCTTTTGCTCGTTCCCACCTCATATTCAATGCCTCAATCACTCTACTCATTTTACCGCCTGGAAAACATACCTTGTGCATTTTGTCCTCTAGCACACCTTTAATAATGGAGTCGCCATACAATGCCACTCGCTCATCTTTTGTTAACTCTTTCATGCCATCATGATTTATTTTAATAGTTTTGACCTGAATTCTCTTAATTTCATTCCACATCCATTTCATTTCTTGCTTCATCAAATCCAATTCACCTTCTGAACCTCGCGACACATTCTCTCTATCATTAAATCTTTCTAACTCTTGACCCCCTCTTCTCACTTTCCCTCTCATTCATCCTTCTTTTGTTTCCGTACTTTCGGACTAACATTTGTCCTACTTTCACTATCATTCTTCTCACTTTTACAGTGATTCATCTTTCTTTGGTTCAGTACTTTCATTCCAACCTGCGTCCAACTTTCGCCATCAGTCATTCTTTTTTCGCTATAATTCATTTTTTCGATTTTTTTTACTTGCGATTTCCGTATCACGCCATTTCTACTTCCATTCGTTTTCTCAATTTCGTTTCTTTCTGCCTCACTTTCGTCCCTTTTAACATCCGTTACGGTTGTCAAATCGCTCTTTTTCTTTTTTCCTGATTTTTAACATGTTTTCGCCTGTCTTACTCACCATCCTTCTCTTTCAAACGTGCACTCGCGACACAATCGGTACTAGCACTTTTTGTTATCAACTTCATATTCGCATTCATCAATTCCTCGTTCAGGTCACATTTCGCACACACTCTTCTTCCATCCACACTAAACATCCACAAATCATTTATGTAATCGAAGGAATACATATAACAGACCTCACAGTTAACGAACCGACTGAAATCCAAATTAAAATCATGGAATGACAATCCGCCGCCATTTTTTTTTTTTTTTTTTTCTTTGCAGGTTACTAGGTCTAATATTAACGTTTTCGTATTTAGTTTAAGCAAGAAAAAAACCCCCACACTAATAATATCGGTAGCATACAACGTTTACAGCCACTCTTACTTAAACAATTACGCATATATACTTAATTATTCCTAGTAAAACTTATCTGAATCAGGAGCTCTTCAAAACACTTAAACAATTACGCATATATACTTAATTATTCCTAGTAAAACTTATCTGAATCAGGAGCTCTTCAAAACACGTCCATAGTGCTTGACCCACTAGCGCCCTCTCTGGTAATTAATCTGATAAAATCCTCTCACTTACTTAAATGTCTCTATCATATCACCTCCCTTCCTCTTATCCACAAAACTCTGCACTCCACATTTCTTCAACCACATAATCTGATGTGCTGTTTCAGTTATGTTTGCAATATGCCCTCTAAACTTAAACTTCCTATCCAAAATCCCTGGCCTCATCAGTTCCCTGCAGTCCGGTATAGTACAGAGCTTCTAGTCTCTTCCCAAAGTGCATCACCTTAAACTTCGCTATATTAAACTGGCAAGTACCAGTGAGGTGTACTGGTAGCCATTTACCTTTGCCCATAATGCTAGTCTGTCATCCTGCAAGATCTCTGCATCACCTGCATTTACCATTACTCTTTCAAGTTTAGCATCAGCAAACTGAATACTTCCTGTCAAATCATTGATAATACAAATTAAACAGCAGAGGACAATGTACTGAGCCCTGTGATACACCCCACTGGTACTTGCCTATTCCTGGGCTCAAATTCTTCAAAAAAATCAATCCTTGATATCTATCCATCAGCCATCCTCTAATCCAGAATCACAATTTTCATATCCATTCCATTTGCTCTAATTTATGCAATAGAGTTCTATGTGTGATCTTGTCAAATGCATTTGCAAAGTCTAGCAATAGCACTAAGTAGTCATTTCCCTTATCCAACATCATTTTCGTGCTGTGATGAGTTTTTTGGGTAGCACGCAAGTGTCGTGTAATAATAATTTTCACTTTATTATAAAAAGTAAGCAGATTACTAAGGCAAGACCTACCCTTCACAAAACCATGTTGCCCCTTATAGAGTATCATATTTCTATCCACCCAGTCCTGAATTCTGTCTTCACCAATTTCTGCAATACCTTAACCACCTCTCCTAAGATGCTGATGATGCATAATTTGCTATTTCTATCTCAGAGCCTCCTTTTTGGAATGGGACTATTTTGCTCTCTTTCCACACCACTGGTACCTTCTCAGTACTCAGGCTTAAATTAAATAGCTTGGTCAGAGAAGCTGATAATTGCTTGCATGTTGTAATACACAGGTTGATGTGGGCTGTGTTCATATTGAGGTTCTGCAATATTTTAAAAATTCCCTATCTTCAATCTCTATTTTCTTATAAGTCAATGTCACATCAGGCATTGATCCAGATGGTACACCCCTGCAAAATGCTCACTCAGTAATTCAACTATTTGGTTCTGTTACCTCTCAACCATCAGCATTTTTTAAAATCATCCTTCTATAGTCATTCCTCTTTTTATGTGTCACATATTGAAATAATTCTTTAGGATTTCTTTTGGTTTCATCAATCAATTAGTTAACTTTCTCTCATAATTAGCTTTGGCCCTTCTTACCATACAGGTCCCCTCTTGCCTGTGTTTCAACTGCTCATGGGTATGCTGATCACCGTTTTCTTTATAATCCCACCACAACCTTTTCTTTGTGTGCAACTCCTACTTATTGAAGCTATTCATCTATCTAACTCTAACACCCTTGACCATCTCCCATACATTACCACCACCAATCATCTTTCACCTCCAAATTCTTATGCCATGCTCCACTGAAAGCTGTCTCCTCAGCTAGTCATAATCATCTGCTAAGTAATTCCATATACATCTCTTCTTAACAGAAAATTCTATATGTCTGGCAATCTCCCAGGTCAAGACTATATGATAATTTCTATAAGTGGAGGCAGCATAGCTAGATTGGTTAATGTTAAGCCTCTCTGATGCAATGATAGGATCTGGCACTTTTGAATCTCGTGTTCAAAAAGTAGGTAATCATCTCTCAGCAGATGTCCTGCCTGTGACTATTCCTTCTCCCAATTTATCCCACAGTTGAAATTCCTCATAATTACTCAACCTGTACTCATGCTAATTTGAGTACATGTCATCTACATTCTCCCTTATACTCACATTACAGAAACAACCAACTACATATTTAATCCTGTTGGTCTCTATCCCATATCAGATAGCCTGAAATGAACTGCCCTCTGAATCCCTGTTCCCCAATGTTCTATTATGTTTGGCTTTTATTCCTTTGCTATCATTAGCAACCCCTCTCCTCTGCCTGTTCCTTCTGTCCTCTCTGAAGACACCATATCTTTGCACTCTATTCCTATGACCACATCATCCTCAGTCAACCAAGTCTTACTAATGCCTGTAACTACTGGCCAAGTTGTGCTAACCAATTTCAAAAACTCTGTGCCAAAATTTCAAACACTTCTGGCATTAGTATACATGAACTGTAATACTCCCTTCATCCCACAACCTCCCTTACACTTTGTGATCATGTTAGCATCATGTGATCACTCTCCCACTCACTAACCTCAATGCTAATTTGACATATGCTCACTTGCATACCCCCTAAACATTCCAGTTTCCCAGACTCTCTGAATTTCTGAATGCTCACAGAACAACACTTTTTTTAAGAGACCAATTGTCACCAGATTCATTCAGATGAAAGCTATCCATCTGCCTTATACAAGTTCTTCTTTCCAAATTCGGCACAATCTGCACAGTGATTCATTCAAGATCATAGCTCTCCATTTTAACTTACCTCTATACCATAACAAAAGACTCGCTGCATACCTCCTCTCTCTTCTTTTTTGCAGCACTAGTCTTCTTGCATACCACACCTTGTCACCTGCTATATCATTTGTACCAGCAAAAATAAATATCTTTCACACTGCTTCCTTACAACATCACTGAAATTCTTTGTCAGCACCAGTAAAACACCATTTCATTGCACTCACCTCATGACTCTGCTTATCACTGAATTACAGTACAAATTCTGATACTTAATCTCATGCTTTTGCATTTTCACACTCTGCTTACTCTCCACTTTCTTTTGCTTCTT
Organism: Typopeltis vanoorti; assembly: GCF_054136105.1. Taxonomy (NCBI): domain Eukaryota; kingdom Metazoa; phylum Arthropoda; class Arachnida; order Uropygi; family Thelyphonidae; genus Typopeltis; species Typopeltis vanoorti. The sequence goes on along the minus strand of NC_143570.1, from coordinate 94,649,772 downwards.
TCTTTTGTCACTTTCTTTTGCTTCATCCACCATTTACTTCTCTAACCACTCAGTCTCATGTTTTGTTCTTTTTTATTCTTACTATTCATTATCTCCATGCAGAGATAATGAATAGTAAGATGGCCGAGTTGTGTGAGGCAAAAGGACTTCAATTTGTAAATCTGTGGAGTGAATTTGAAGGGAAGTTCAAATGGTATAAGCTGATGGATTACATTTGAATGGGTTTGGTGTTGGGCATTTTAAGGCTATTGTTTTCTGAGAAGGCACCGTCAAGAAGGGTATCAAATGATCAGAGTCTACTTGTGAAACAGGATAGCACAAATCAACAAATTGTACAGTAGGAGGAAGATGGTTATGAGGTTGAAGGTGTGGTTGCAGCAGCACAAGGTGATGGAATGCATAAAAGTGAGGCTGAGACAGGAATGATAATCACAGTCAAAATCAGTGAAACAGGAGTGGTCAGACTGAAGAGAGAGGTGTGGCATAGCAGCTAGAATAGAGAATGTTGGTGCTGCTAGGATGGCCTCAAACACACAGTGATTGTTATGTTTATACACAAACGTAAGAAATATTCAAAACAAGAGAGCCAAGTTTCTTGCATTGATTGAGACTGTGTGCCCAAAAGTAATTGGAATAAGTGAAACTTGGAGTTGTCTGAGGAGCATGTGATGTCGGGAATAGAATTAGAAGGACAAGTTAGTATATCTGGTAGAATGCTGTTATAGGCCATGCAGAGAATACAGACTTTGAAATGCTAAGGAAAAGAGTTGGGCATGTAAAATAGAATGTGATCCTGATAGGAGACTTTAATTACAGGAATATAGAATGGAAGGAGGAGATAATGTATGGGAACAAGAAGAGCGAGTTTGTGGAATTTCTCAGAGATAAATCTCTTAAGCAGCACATGATTTAAGCAACTAGAGGCTTTTTTTTTTTTGAATTGGTGATAACTTCAAGAGGTTGTTAATGAAGTGTTGACACTGCGGCGGTTGGTGAGTGATCATGAGGTACTTGTTTGGGAAGTAATGAAACAAGAAAAGATCATTACCAAAAATGGACACATGGAAGTATAAAGCAGGTGATTATAGGAAGCTCTGTAGTCATTTAGCATCAGTACGTTTGGTAGATGAGCTGAGCAGAAAAGATGTCTACAGTGCATGGAAACATGGCAATATCTGACAAAACAAATGTATGACTGCATACTGAGGGTTAAGCAAGTAAATAGAGTAGGATTGAAATCAGGCAAGCTGTGCTGGAAAAGAAAATGTTACATAGTTGGAACAAGACAGTTGGTGGTGATCAGATCCATGAAGAGTATAAAGTGTGAGCTAGAAAGGTCACAAGCATGGTAAAGAAAGTAAAGGTGCATTATGAGAGGAAATTGGCTGGTTGGGCAAAGGTTAATTCAAGTGAATTTTTTGGCTACATGGCAAGCAAGAGGAAGGATAATTGCGGCAAATTAACATTGATCGATAGTCATGGCAGCAGACTAACAGCTGCAAAGGATATAGTAAAATTATTGAATGAGCACTTAATCAGCATATATAATAATAACTATTATTATTATTGAGGCTTCCATGGAGTCAAAAGACTCATTGTGGGAGGTCCCTCATAGGAAACAGAAAGTCTATCATACCACCCCTTAAACTCATTGACCGTTCTCGCTCTCACCACTCTATCAGGCAATGCATTCCATGGTTCAACCACTCTCCATGCAAAGAAACCACTCCTCTCCTCTTGCTCACAGTTTCCTTTTGTAACTTCCAGGGTTAGCTCCTTGTCATCACTCCTTCCTGCTGTTCAACCAGGTGAAAGAACTCATCAGTGTCAACCCTGTAACCACCTCTCAACACTTTAAAAGTCTCAATCATATCACCTCTCCTTCTTCTATCCACCAAACTCTGCAGTCCACATTTCCTCAACTGATCCTCATAACTAACATTGCACAGTCCTGAGACCATCTTTGTTATCTGCCTTTGTATCCTTTCCACAGTTAATTTATCCCCTTCAAATCCTGGAGACCAAATTTGAGAACAATAGTCCAAGAACAATAGAACAATCTCCAAGTGTAGTCTGATCAGGGGTTTATGCAATGGAATGATAACTCTTTTATCTCTGTAGGTCAGTGTCATTCTCATTATTGCAGCAATCCTCTGTGTTGCCTTCATCACCTTTCCAATATGTCTCCTGAATTTCAGGTTTCTATCAGTCATCAACCCCAGATCTCTTGTCTCCCCTACTTCCTCTAGTATATCTTCTCCAATAGAGTATGCAGCATCCCATCGATATTTCCCCAACCTCAAGACCTTACATTTTACTGCATTAAACCAAAATCTCCATTCATTTGCCCATCTATCTGGCTTATTCAAAACCTCTGGTAGTATTACCACATCTGCATCATTACTAATAACCCTTCCCAGCTTCACATCATCCACAAACAACTGAACATCCCCCTGCAATCCACTGACAAAGTCATTGATTTAAAGGTTAAACAATATCGGTCCCAATACTGAGCCCTGTGTGACCACACTTGTAACCCTCTGCCTCGTTGAAACTGCCCCACCATACACAACTCTCTGATACCTATTGTGACAGCCCATCCTGAATCCAGTTGACCAACCCGACATCCAAACCCATGTGCTGCAACTTATATATTAGCTTATCATGTGGCACTCTGTCAAATGCCTTCGCTAAATCCAAGAAAATGGCAGTATATGCCTTTCCCTCATCTACTGCTCTTTTAACTTTATTATAAAAGGCTAGCATATTACTGAAACAAGAGTGCCCCTTAACAAATCCATGTTGACTCACACAGATAACATTATCCTCATCTGTGCAATGTTGTATACAGTCTCTCACTAATTTCTCCAAGATCTTAACTACTGATGACACAGAAACTGGCCTATAATTAGACATTTCCAGTCTGCTAGCACTCTTACGCAATGGCACTGTTTTACCTTACTTCCATTCCCTGGGCACCTTTCCTATAGCCAGACTTTCATTGAAAAGCCAGGTTAAAGGCACTGTCAGTTCCCTAGCACATTCATTCAAAACTCGTGGTGAAATACCATCCAGTCCCACAGCTTTACTGACATCCAGAGTACTCAATATTTAGAATAGACTCTCCTCCGAAACCTCTAAAAACCTTGAATCTGCACTATCCCTCTAGTATTTAAATTGACTCCTCCAGGATGAAATACTCCAATAAAATGTTCATTGAACAATTCCCGTATGTCCTTTGGATCAGTCACTCTGTTCCCATTTTTATCCCACAATGTCATTCTTCCACAATCATTTCTCCTCTTACTGGCCACATAGCTAAAAAATTCCCCAGGATTTTCTGTGGATCTTAGGACCAATCTCTTCTCATATTCCAGTTTTGCCTTCCTTACCACACTAGTCACTCTTTTGGCCTGTGTCTTATAATCTTCATGCCTCTGCTCTTCACCTGTCTCCTTATATCTCTTCCTTAGCCTCTTCTTCGCATGCAGTTCCTGTTTAATATTGTTTGTCATCCACTTTACTCCTAGAGTAAATGATCAAATGCAATATATAGAAGAAAAGCAAGCATTAGGATAACTGTAAGTGAAAGAAACAAAGGTGTATTAGATGTTGGTTGGGTTATTATTATTATTAAACAAGACCTCATGGAGTCAAAGACTCATCTAGGAGGTCCTTTTATCTCGCACACATCTCATCATACCGTGTCTTAAACACATGGAAACTAATTGCAGACACCACACTCTCAGGTAAGGCATTCCAATCACTCACAACTCTGCACGAAAAAAACCTGGCTCTCACTTCTTTACTCACACCCTCCTTATACAGTTTCCATGGATGACCTCTGGTTCTCCCCTGATCTCCCACTATTCTCTGTAGAACTTCTCCACCATTGATCCTATAACAATCCCTTACCAACCTGTAGGTCTCTATCATATCTCCCCTCTTCCTTCTCTCCACGAGACTCTGCAAATTACATCTTTTCAATCTTTCTTCATACTCATCATTCCAGAGGTCAGAAACTACCTTAGTCAGTTGAATTTGGACCCTTTCCAACATCTCTTCATCCTTCTGAAAACCCTGTGACCAAATCTGGGCACAATAGTCCATGTGTGGACTAATCAAAGCCTTATACAATGGAACAAGTATCTCCCTACTTCTACATGTCAGTGCCCTCCGCATCATTCCCAGAAGTCTTTGTGTTGTCTTCACAATTTTGGCAATGTGTCACCTAAATTTTGGATCCTTATCCACTATCACCCCCAGATCTCTTATTTCCTCTACTTCCAACAATATATCCTCACCAAGCATAAATTCTGCATCCCATTTTTGTTTTCCAAATTTTAATACTTTACATTTTGCAACATTGAATTCGCATCCCCATTCCTGTGCACAATCACTCGATTTATTCAAGTCTTTTTTGCAAGGCCACAACATCTTCACAACTCTTTATGGTTCGACCCAACTTTGCATCATCTGCAAACAACTGAATATCTCCATCCAAATCTTCACCAATATCATTAATATACAAATTAAATAGTAATGGTCCTAAAACAGACCCCTGAGGCACTCCACTAGTGACTTTCCTTTTCCTGCATATTGCACCCCCATACACAACTTGTTGATACCTATCAGATAGCCAGTTTCCAATCCAATGCACTAATCTAATATCCAACCCCATCTGCTCTAGTTTGACTGTTAACTTATCATGAGGTACTCTATCAAAAGCTTTTGCGAAATCCAAGTATATTACTGTGTATCCTTCTCCTCTGTCCAAGGAAGCAATCACTTTATTGTAATAAGGAAGTAGATTACTAAAACATGACCTCTCTTTAACAAATCCATGCTGTCCATCACAGATTATACCATTGTTGTCAACCCAACTCTGGATCCTAGTTCTCACAAGCTTCTCGAACAACTTAACCACAACACCTGACACACAGATAGGCCTATAGTTTGATGCTTGAGTTTGATCACCTCCTTTATGAAGTGGCACAATCTTGCCCTCCTTCCGCTCCTTAGGAACTTGACCAAGTGCAAGACTTGTATTAAAATAATATGTCAAGGCAGGTGTCAACTCTCTGGCACACTCCTTCAGAGTACGCAGTGATATATTATCAACTCCCACAGCTTTATTTACATCTAGTTTACTCAACTCCCCAAACACCTCTTGCTCACTTACAGTCAGTCTCTCCTCCCCATCATCAACTGCTCTTAATCTCTCCATGAAGTCACATTCACAAGATTGAAAGATCTTTATGAACTGCTCATTAAGTATCTCCACCACACATTCTGCCACAGCTGTCTTTATACCACTTTCTCCAATCAATGTGATCTTCCCATAATCATTCTTTATTTTGCTGGCTACATATCGAAAGAACTCCCTAGGATTCTTTTTGGCTTCATTAGCTAACTGCTGTTCATACCTCTCTTTAGCTACTCTCACCAACCAAGTCACCCTCCTTGCCTGGTCTTTGTAGACCTCATGAAATTGGTTACTTCCACTTCTCTTATGCTGTCTCCGCAATGCCCTTTTTTTCTATTCTGCATGCTTAATCTCTTTATTCATCCATCTCACACCTACCTTATTTAACCTTCTCACCCGTTGTATATATTTAGACATTGCATCTACTAAATATTTTTTGAAAATCCCCCAAGCTGCATTGATCTCTTTTAAAGCTAACTCCTCATTCCATGCTACATCTGAAGCTGTCTCCTGAGCTCTTCATAATCACCCCCCTTGTAGTTCCACAGTTACCCTTTTTTCACAGGGGTGCTTGCACTGCTGCCAACCACCTAGGTAATCACCTCATGGTCACTTTCACCAATTGTTGGTTGATTTGACACCTCATTTATAATTACATCCTCTGATGAGATGACCAAATCCAAGACCCTTAATCCTCTTGTGCCCTCTGTTACATACTGTCTGAGGTAGTCATCCCTCAAAAACTCAAGAAACTCATTTTCTTTACTTCCATTCGCTATCTCTTCATTCCAGTCTATATTGCAATAATTAAAATCACCCATAATGATCACCCTTTTTTTATTTGCTTGGCTTATTTGACTATACATTTCATTATCACCACCATCCACATAACCAGATCTATAACAACATCCAACCAAGCATTTGATTCTATTCACCTCTATCTCACACCATACTGCCTCAAAACCACTGGCCCTATTTCCCTCTTGCATTTCTACTTTGTATGGATATAACTCTTTCTCTATCATCAATAGCACTCCCCCTCCCTTTTTATCCCTTCTATCTTCATGAAGCACATCATACCTTTCCATCTCTATTCTTGTCAGGATGTCATGCTCATCTAACCATGTCTCACTTATTCCAACAATCTCTGGGTACACAGACACAATTAGTGCAACCATTTCATCCACCTTGTTTCTTATACTTCTAGCATTGGTATACAAACACAACAACTCATTTCTGGATCTACAGCTAGTTCCACTGATACCATTCACTCGATGTGCTCTCTCCATGCTGGACTGGGACCATTTCCCTTTCTGCCTCTTCATTTTAGAACCCTTTGCAATAACATCTGTTTCCTCTTGATCCCTGCTCATCCCATTACTTTCCTGCCTACACATGCTCTCACCTTCTCTTGGAGCATCAACCTTTCTCACGCTGTGTATCCCTGTCCACCCTCGGCCAACCCGTTTCCCTGCTCCTCTTGCACACCCATTCTCTCATTTTCTATACTCATACCACTCACCTCTCCATTCATTTCCACTTCTTCAATCTCTCCTGTCTTACTCTCCTGCTCTTCCACATCACTCCCCCTCTTGATCTGATTCATTCTCTCTATTCACTTCTCTACCTTCCAGCAGCAGTCTCTCCAAGCGACTCACACCATAACCACTCAAATGCCGTCCATCGTTCCCATACAGTTCACTTCGTCCCTCAAACACATTCCACACATTAACAAACTGTACTCCCATCTCCTCACACATTTCAGCCAGAATATCATTCATAATCCTTGCTCTCTGCCTCATTTCACCACAATCATACCTAGGCAACACACTGACACACTATTCTCTTTTATCTTTCCAAGCAGTCTCCTGACATTCATTTTGACATGCTCTTTGTTCTCTCTCAAATCATTTGTACCAATTAATACAATTAACTCTTTTGCTCACTCCCGCCTCATATTCAATGCCTCAATCACTCTACTCATTTTACCACCTGGAAAACATACCTTGTGCATTTTATCCTCTAGCAGACCTTTAATAATGGAGTCACCATACAATGCCACTTGCTCACCTTTCGTTAACTCTTTCATGCCATCATGATTTATTTTAATAGTTTTGACCTGATTTCTCTTAATTTCATTTCTTGCCTCATCCAATCCAATTCACTTTCCAAACCTCGCGACACATTCTCTCTATCATTAAATCTTTCTAACTTTCTAACACTTGACCCCCTCTTCTCACTTTCCCTGTCATTCATCCTTCTTTGTTTCCATACTTTTGGTCCAACATACGTCCAACTTTCACTATCATTCTTCTCACTTTCACTCTCGCATATCTTTCTTTGTTTCCGTACTGTCGGACTAACATGCGTCCAACTTTCGCTATCATTCTTCTCACTTTTACTGTCATTCATCTTTCTTTGTTTCAGTACTTTCGGTCCAACATGCTTCGAACTTTCGCCATCATTCATTCTTTTTTCGCTATCATTTATTCTTTCGATTTTTTTTACTTGCGATTTCTGCATTACGCAAGTTCTACTTTCATTCGTTCTCTCAATTTCGTTTCTTTCCACCTCACTTTCATCCCTTTTAACATCCGTTACAGTTGTCAAATCACTCTTTTTTTTTTTTCCTGATTTTTTAACATTTTTTCGCTTCTCTTTCAAACGTGCACTCACGACACAATCGGTACTAGCACTTTCTGTCATCAATTTCATATTCGCATTCATTAGTTCCTCGTTCAGGTCACACTTCGCACACACCCTTCTTCCATCCGCACTGAACATCCACAAAAGATTTATGTAATCGAAGGAATACATATAACAGACCTCGCACTTAACGAAACGACTGAAATCTAAATTCAAATCATGGAATGACAATGCCGCTGCCATTTTTTTTCTCTCTGCCGGTTACTAGGTCTAATAATAAGGATTTTGTAATTTAGTTTAGGCAAGGAAAAAACCCCACACTAATAATACCGGTAGCGCACAACGTTTACAGCTGCTCTTACTCGAACAATTACGCATATATACTTAATTATTTCTAGTAAAACTGATCTGAATCAGGAGCTCTTCAAAACATGTCGTTAGATGTGAATAAGGCTGTGGGAACATATGACCTATCATAACAATGACAAAATTATATGCAGTAGTATTCTTAGACTTTGCAAAAGCATTTGATAGATTACCACTTGATAATTTGGTGTACAAGCTGTAGGGGATGGGAATAGAGAGTATATTGTTAGAATGATCAGAGATTGGCTCTCTGAACAATACCAGCAGGTTTTGTATGGCATGTCTCAAAAATGAAGGGGTGGCATGCCCAAGGGTTCCGTTCTTGGGCCACTGCTGTTTAACTTAATTGTAAATGATATATCATGTGAACTGACTGGGGATCTTCAGTTGTTTGCTGATGATGCAAAGTTGGGATGAATTATAAGTATTCCTGCTGATGTTACATCCCTTCAGGAAGATTTGAATAGACTTTTTACTTGGACAAAAGAGTGGGGTTGTGTTTTTAATATCAATAAGTGCAAGGTGTTGCAGTTTGGAGTGTAGAAATATAAGGCTGTGTAGAAATATAAGTGCCTTATACAATGGCACAACCATTTCCTTAACCTTACATGTTAAAGAGCTTCTTATCATAGCAGCACTACAATGTGCACCCTTGTATAAGGCACTGGTCAGACCACACTTGGACTGCTGTGCTCAGATCTGGTCCCTGGTTTTCATTGTGATATGGAGACATTAGAGTGTCCAGAGATGAATGACAATATCAGGAGTTTGGAATGTTTGCTGTGGAGAGAGAGGTTGAAGAAATGTGGATTGCAGAGTTTGGTGGATAGGAGGAAGAGAGGTAATATGATAGACATTTAAGTTAGTGAGAGGATTTTATCAGATTAATCCAAAGGGGATTATAAAAAGTGTAGAAGATGAAAGGGAAAGAACCAGCGGTCACACTTTTACATAACCTGGAAGTTATGTAAAAGTGTGGTGAAGAAGGCTGTCAGGAGTAGATTTTTTACGTGGAGAATTGCCAGTGAATGGAATGCATTACCAGAATGTGTGGTTAATGCAACAGGTTTTAAGGATTTTAAGATTCTATATGATATGTTGTCAGCTGAGTGAACCTCCCACGATGAGTCGGTCGACTCCATGGAGGGTGTAATAATAATAATGTCCTCACTGCACAGAAGCCTCTGCAACAGTATTGTAGCAAGGTCGCTTGATATATTAGTCTTGTTTATTCCTGGATCTAGTTAATTTATAAGCTCTTGTTTATGCTATGGTTAATTTTACTCTTTATAACTACCAATGTTGAATCAAATATGTTAACTGTGTACATATTAGTATTTATCAATGTCAATGCGTGACGAAAAAAATCATGCATTTTCTAAGTGATAAAACTGAATATTTATTTTTTAATCAATAATATCATTTTTTACTGTTTCCACTTAAAATTTAAGTCTTGAATTGCTGTTATGGAAAAAAGAAAAAAAATTTCTTCTTCACCATTATAAGCTATCATTGAAACAATAAAATAAAACCATTAAGTTTACACAACTATTTAAGTGCTTTTTTGAATTCTGATTATCTTCAATGTCTCGTGGACAGGGCAAGTGATGGCATTCAGCATGGCAGAAACTCAGAAAATAGTCAAAAAAAACATTTAACTTAGAATCAAAAGAAATATTTTGGGACAATAAATACTTCTTTTTCAGCATCCAAGTTTTTAACATATTATTATTATTCAGGCTTCCATGGAGTCAAAAGACTCATCAAAGGAGGTCCCTCCTAGGAAACACAGTCTATCATGCTACTCCTTAACACGTTCACTGCCAACTACAAGTATGCTTGTAGTTGGTAAACCAGCTACACAAGCCAGCTACGAGTACACTCGTATGACGCTTACTGCCAGCAACGAGATTACTGTACTGACCTTGAAGTGAAAAATGCTTGGCTTGTGGAGCTAGCATCAAAACTGTGTATTCTCATAGATAGTATATGCTCTGCACAAGCCAACTACAAGTATACTCGTATGACGCTTACTGCCGGCAACGAGATTACCGTACTGACCTTGAAGAGTGAAATTGCTCGGTGTACGGGAACAGACTATGCCAAAGTAGCGTGGCAGCGAACGTATTAAATGCATTGACTGTTCTCGCTCTCACCACTCCATCAGGCAATGCAAAGAAACTACTCCTCACCCTTACAGTTTCTCACCTTTCTCACAGTTTCTTTTCGTACTGTTAATTGTCAAATTCTGCATATTCCATCACTGAATAACCTAAATTACCACTGTCCTCTATGTATCTATTTTAGGTTGCCATGTCCAGATTAAATGGTTACCTTTAGGTACAATTTACTGCTCTATAAGATAAGTGATTGTTATTTATCAAAATCCTTTCATTGGTCATATTTTATAATTTTTATTTTGTTCAACAAAACAAGTATTTGTAATGACCAGCTTTTTTCAATAATATATAATAAAGTAAAAATACAAAAAAAAAAAAAAAAAAACTATTTACAACATGAAACAGAAATGGCATTATGTACATAAATAAAACTGATATATATTTTACTCAACTAAAAATTCTCACCATTTGCAGATGAATGCATTTTTCAAGCCCTGTTTTTCATGCATGTGTGTCTGTTTGCATGATGCAGGAGTGTGTGTGTGTGTGCATGTGCAAATGTGTGTATATAAATTAGCTATGATGTGCTGTTTTAAAAGGAATGTTTTAAAACAAGGTTACCCTCATCAAGGGTAACCTTGTCTCATCAGATCTACTCGGGTGATCTATTTATGATGGATAATGTAGAAGTTTCAGAGCTTTATGCACCTGTTCCAATAAAAATTTTTATATAAGACCTTGGTCATTATCTAACAAATTCTATGGCTGTGGAGATGGAGATGGCATGTTTGATGGTATCTTAAATATTTCCTATTTTGTTAATACTTCAGTAGAGTAGAGCAAACTATTACCCCTTGAGTTAGCTTACTGGATAAGATTTTGGATAGTCCTAGTTTTTTTTTTTTTTTAACGTTGCTGATGTGACAGAGCATGAATATGTTGTGTGGTATGAGTTTTCCTTCCAAAAACAGAAAACTGATGAGGAGATGGTGTAGGAAGTAATTATGTCAATCATTTTCTCTTTCTGGAATAATTTGTATCCAAGGATGAACAGCATTGATCTTGAAGAAAATTCTAAAGTTCAGATGAAGAACTGTGCAAAGTTAACATCAACATACGAGGGTGGTCTGAAAAGTTCTCAGCCTAACAATGAAAAAACAAATTTATAATTTCAAAATTATTTTTATTTTTCAACATAATCTCCCTTAAGACTAATACATTTATTCCAGTGATGATCCAGCATCATTATCCCGACCCCGTAGTGGTTCTCAGTAAGATCTGCAAAATACCCATCTACAGCTGCAATCACCTCTTGATTAGAAGAAAAATGCTGACTAGCGAGGAGGAGTTTTAGTTTTGGGAAGAGATGAAAGTCAAATCTAGGGAATAGGGTGGATGTTCCAACAAATCATAGTGCAGATCCCTTAATTTTTCCATGCCAAAACACTTTTGTGGGCAGGTGCATTGTCCTGATGAAAGATGATTTTTTTTTTCTTCTGCAAACAGGATCTTTCCTCACAAATTTTTTTTGTCTAGTCTGGTTAAAAGATTGGAATAATATTCCCCAGTTATTGTTTTACCCTTTTCAAGATAATTAATAAACAAAATGCCTTTAGCATCCCAAAATTGATGGAACAGACTTTTCTTCTTTGGCACTGAACAGCTGTTTGGATTCTGTCCACTATTTTGACTGCTGTTTGGATTCTGGTGTGTAATGGTGAATCCACAGTAATAAATCGACGTACAAAATCAGTTTTATTCTTGTTAAAATGCTCCAAGCACTGTTGAGAGATTTTGCTGTGAGCAAGTGCGGCACCCATCTTGTGCAAAGCTTTTTCATATGCAATTCTTCATGCAAATTATATCCTACACATTCTTTTGAAATGTGTATAGTCTCAGCAATTTCATGCACTGACTCGCCAGTCATCCAGTACCATGTCATGCACTAGATCGATGATTTCTGGTGTTGTTACACTTTTTGGACATCCTTCACGTGGTTCATCTTCAAGGCTGGTACAGCCATGTTTAAACTTGGCAGCCCATTTCTTAATTGTCGAAAACGAAGGAGAAGAGTACCCATAAACTTTTATGAACTTGTAATGAATTTCTTTTCACCTTTAACTTTCTTTTACAAAGAATTTTATAACTGCACAACACTTAATTTTATCCATTTCAAGGTATACTGACAACACTGAGATAGACTGACATGGATGCTTATGACAAATATTTCAACTTAGAAAAAAATATCTTGCTGATACTGTTGCCGTCTATGATCGAGACCACGAACTTTTCAAACTACCCTCGTTCTGCACCATCTGTTTAGGTTGAAATGTACTTTGCTTGTTGATGTGTGCGAATGAATGCCCAGCGCATGTTCTGCCACTCACAACTTGTCATGTAGATGATCACAGACGGTTTTCATTATTATTATTATTATTATTATTAGCATCTGATATCCATGGAGTCAGACTCATCATGGAGGGTACACACTATTGCATACAATGCTGATCCAACCATGTGTTAAAATAATTCACTGTGTCTACATTCACAACACAGTCAGGCAATGCATTTCACTCCCCAACCACTGTCTATGCAAAGAACCACCTTTTCTTCACTCCTCTGTTCACAGCCTCTTTATACAGTTTCCAGCAATGGCCTCTTGTTCTACCCCTCTCCTCTCATTCTATGAAAAATCTCCTCATATCAACCTGATAACAACCCTGACTATCTTTTATATCTCAGTCATATTCCCCCCCCCCTTTCCTCCTATTCACATGGCATTGCAATTTACATTGTCTTAATCTGTCCTCGTACTCCACATTCCAAAGACCACTGACTACGTTTGTGAATCTTCTCTATACCCTTTCCAACATATCTCCATCATTATGAAAACCTGATGACCAGATCTGTGCACAATAATCTGTATGAGGCCTGATCAAGGACTTGTACAATGACATCATAATCTCTCTATTTCTGCATGTCAAGGTCCTTGCATCATTGCCATTATCCAATGTGATGTCTTCACAACTTGTGCAATGTGGTTTCTGAATTTCAATTCCTTGTCCACCACCACTTCTGGATCTCTCATTTCCTCTATCTCCCCTTAAAGTTTTCCCCAAGAAATGTATACTCTGTATCCCATTATTACTCGCCAAATTTCAAAACCTTACACTTGTCAGTATTGAACTGGCAGTTCCACTTACCAGTGGAACTGCCAGTTCAATGCCTTGCAGGAGGACTTGAACAGATTCATGCAATCTGTTCAAGTCCTCCTGCAAGGCCATAACATCTGCTTGACTACATTGTTCTCCCCAATTTTGCATCATCTGGAAATAGCTGCATATCACTAGTTAAACCCATCCCAATTTCATTAATATACAAATTGAACAACAATGGTCCCAAAACTATCCCCTGCAGTACACTATTAGTGACTTTCATCTTATAGGTTTCTGAATTTCAGAAACCTGTAAGATGGAGATCTCTTCTGAGGTCCCCATATACAATTTTCTGATACCCATCTGACGGCCAGTCACTATACCCTTTTAGAGATAGGATTGAATAACAGAAGTCTGTTATTCAATCCCATCTCTGTTTCGATTTATTTAATAGTTTGTCATGTGGGAGCATATCAAAAGCATTTGCAAAATCCAAATACACCATTGTATGTGCATTTCCCCTGTGCAAGATATTTGTCACCTTGTTATAGTACACAAGTAAGTTAGTAAATTATGACTCTCCTTAACAAACCCATGCTGATAACCATGAAGAATACTACTTTTTTCAATTCTCTATCCTACTTCTCATCACTCTCTCTCTTGTACCTTCACCACAATTCCAGATATACAGATAGGCTTGTAATTTGAAGCCAAGCATTATCACCACCTTTATGTAGTGTAACAATTTTACCTTTTTTTCCACTCCATTGGAATGTTGTAAGACTTATTAAAGAAGTATGCGAATTCCCTAGACCATTTCCTTAAGATTTGTGCTGATATGTTATCAAATAATATTGCCTTATTGACATAAATGTTATTTACTTCCTCAAATACTTCTTACTTAATCACAATTGTTGTCCTGGCTGGCTGAATGGTAAGTGTATCCGCTCTCAGCCAAAAGGCTGCTGGTTCGAATCCTGCTGTGGGCATGGATGTTTTGATTGTCTGTGAAAATAATAGTGGTGATGGTGGATAGTAGATGGCATTGGTGTAGATGAGGCAGCTTGTGGATAAGGTTTTGTGGTGGAGTTGTAGGTGCCCTCCCTTGATGAGTCTTAGGACTCCCTGGAGATGTCAAATAATAAAATAATACAATTATGCCCTCTTCTCCTATGCCTTTAAGTTCCTCCTGATTCCACCCTGATCAGTATAAAACTCCCTTATAAATTGATCTCTGAATACCTCAACAATGTCTTCGGCAACAGTTACCATTCTACCATTTTCATCCATATCTAAAAAAAAAAAAAACTCATCGTGGGATTATTATTCAGGCCTCCATGGAGTCAAAAGACTCATTGCGGGAGGTCCTTTCTAAGAAACACAAAGTCTATCATACCACTCCTTGAATTCATTGACTGTTCTTGCTCTCATCACTCTATCAGGCAATGCATTCCATGGTTCAACCACCCTCCATGCAAAGAAACCACTCCTCACTCTCTTTCTCACAGTTTTCTTTCATAACGTCCAGGGATGGCCCCTTGTCATGACTAATTCCTCACTGTTCAATCAAGTGAAAGAATTCCCCAGTGAAACTTTTAAACTGTTGAGAGGTGGTTGACACCTCTCAACAGTTTCAAAGTCTCAATCATATCACCTCTCCTTCTATCCACCATCTGTAGTCCACATTCCCTCAGCCGATCCTCATAACTAACATTGTACTATTATTATTATTATTATTATTATGGGTGACTTCAAGGAGTCCTTACTCATCGAAGGAAGCCCTAAACACCATGTCCATCACAACTATTCGACACGGTATCTATCATACTTTGCATTGAACTCGTTCACTGTCATAGCACCCACAACAGACTGGCAGCTTATTCCACTCATTTATCACTCTAAAAGTAAAAAAAACCAGCTCTAACACCCTTACTAACCACACTCTTGCCCAGCTTCCATGGATGTCCCCTAGTCTTCCCACCACCAATCCTATTCTCAAAAATATCCTCTGAATTAATCCTATAGAAACCCTTCAGCAATTTGAATGTCTCAATCGTTCTCCTCTTTTCTGTCTATCAACCAAACCAATTTCTATAACCCACAAATCTTCAACCTGTTTTCATAAGGTTCATTCCATAGACCTACTATCATCTTGGTCACTCTCCTCTGGATCCTCTCAACCTTCTCCCCATCAAGAAGAAATTTAGGTGACCATATCTGGGCACAGTAATCAGGATGGGATCTTATCAAGGCTCGACACAGAAGAACAATAACTTGCTTATCTCTGCTCGTCAAAGTATTCTTCGGCATCCAAGCTGTCCTGTCCTGTACCTGTCAGGTACAGTCCTGAAACCATCTTTGTTATCTGCCTTTGTACCCTTTCCACAATTAATTTATCCCCTTCAAATCCTGGGACCAAATCTGAGAACAATAGTCTAAGGGTGGTCTGATCAGTCTTATACAACGGAATGATAACTCTTTTATCTCTGCAGGTCAGCGTCCTTCTCATTATTGCAGCAATCCTCTTTGTTACCTTCACCACCTTTGCAATATGCCTTTAATTTCAGATTTCTATCAGTCATCAAACCCAGATCTCTTTTCTCCCTTACTTCCTCCAGTTTAACTCCTCCCATATAGTATGCAGCATCCGATCGATGCGTCCTAAACTTCAAGACCTTACATTTTGCTGCATTAAACAGAAACCCCCATTCATTTTCCCATCTATCTAGCTTGTTCAAATCTTCTTGCAGGGATGTAACTAGTATTGCGCACAATACTCGTCCAACCATTCCTTAAACTGATTCTATGTGTCTACACCCACAACACACTCAGGCAATGCATTCCACTCGCCAACCACTGTCCATGCAAAGAACCTACTCCTCACTTCTCTGCTCACACCCTCCTTATACAGTTTTCAGTGATGACCTCTTGTCCTACCCCACCTGCTCCCATTCTATGAAAAATCTCCATGTTGACGCAATAACAACCCCTGACCAGCTTATATGTCTCAATTATATCTAGAGCTGTGGTGAAGGTAGTGTGAGATTGGTGAGAAGTAAGATATAGAAATGGATTTATAACAGCTGTATTCTCTGAGGTTATCAGTGTGGGTTTGTTAATAGGTTATCATATTTTACTAACTTATTATTACCCCAAGACCTCATGGAGTCAAAGACTCATCTGGGAGGTCCTTTTATCTCACACACCCACATCTCATCATACCTTTGTGTTGTCTTCACAATTTTGGCGATGTGTCCCCTAAACTTTAGATCCTTATGTACTATAACAAGGTGACAAATATCTTGGACAAGGAAAATGCATATATACAGGGTGTTCGGGATAAATTTGACATATTTATAATTAATTATATTTTTCCGTAAGTTACATGTATTAACACACACTTCTCTTCATTTAAAAGTTTGGACCCTTCTTCATTCATATACAAGATGTCAGAAAGGATGGATAGCTGGAACCCACCTGAATCATGGAAGAGAATAACTTGTATCATGATTCGTGCCTGCCATCAAAATAAGGATATTACGACTGCTGCTCAATGCGCCCTGAATACAGTAAAAACAATCAGGCATGAACTAGAGACTTGCAATGGTGACTACGAGGATGTAGCAAGAAGAAAGATCCCTAGCAGACGATCTGATTGCGTTCGTACAGCAGAATTCCTCGCAAATCTGCAGGAACAGGTGTTGAAGAACCATGGCATTGGAATTCGGGCTTTGTTCGTGGAGTTGCTAACTGTAGTCAAGCCCTGGATAACAAGGGTAGCCAATGGTAGGCCGTATGTATGGCAGCAGGATTCGGCCCCTTGCCACACCTCTGGGAAAAGTCAAAAATGGTTGTCTGAAAATTTCTACGACTTCACCAGTCCAAATGTTTGGCCTCCAAACTCCCCAGACCTTAACCCCATGGATTATTTTGTATGGGACGCAGTTGAAAAAGACACCAATCGCACTTCCAGTAATACAAAAGCCCAGTTAATGGATAAAATTAAAACAGTTTTTGCGGCCCTTCCAAGGGAGACTGTAGCATCAGCTTGTTCGAGGTTCCGAAGCAGAATTGAAGCTGTGATCGATGCTAATGGTGGTTATTTTGAGTAAATCTTGTTGATAGTATTGTAATTAACTCTGCCTGTAATGTTTTTTTGTCAATTCATTAAATTTAATAGATACAAAGAAGATTTTCTTTTTTCTTACGAAACTGTCAAATTTATCCCGAACACCCTGTAGTTGTGCACTTGGATTTTGCAAAAGCTTCTGATGGCTCCCACATGAAAAACTATTAAATAAATTGCAGTTGGGATTGGATAACATACTTCTGAGTTGGTTCAGTGAATGACTGTCAGATACAGTTAGATGTCAGAAGGTTGTATATGGGAGGTGTGGTATTGTGAAAGAGCAAGGTCACTAGTGGTGTACTGCCAGAGTTGGTTTTAAGATCATTGTTGTTCCCTTTGTATCTTAATGATATTGGGATGGGTTTAACTAGTAATATTCTGCTGTTTGCAGAGGATGAAAAACTAGAGAGAGCAATGCAGAGTAAAGCATATGTTATGGCCAAAGAAGAGGCCTTAAATGGATTGCATGAATGGGCAGGTAAGTGGAACAGTCGGTTCAATGTTGCAAAGTGTAAGGTTTAGAGATTTGGTAAGCAATGATGGGATGGGAAGTATATACTTGGTGGGGAAACTTTAACAGAAGTAGAGGAGATGAGAGATCTAAGAGTGATGGCAGACAGGACCTGAAGTTCATGGACCACGTTGCATAAATTGTAAGACTGTATATCGGATAATCACAATAATGTGGTGTACCCTTATATGCAGAAATAAAGAGGTTAGGATGCCATTGTATAATGCCTTGATCAGTCCTCATATGGATTATTGTGCACAGATTCGATTTCCAGGTTTTCACAGAGATCGATTAGTGATGAGGATATGTTGGAAAGGGTCCAGAGAAGTTTCACAAAGGTTGTCAGTGGTCTTTGGAATGTGGAGTACAAGGACAGATTGAGAGAATGTAAGTTGCAGTGCCTTGTTCATCGCACTATGATTAATTAGTCTATTAAATTATTTAATGAATTTACAACATATACTGGAATATTAATTAAAATAAACTTTAATAAATACTTTATAATTCGGCAGTATCCTATTGCCATCTTCACTGGGAACATATAACCATGACACGTGCACGCAGGCACCACAAAAAGCAGAAGAGAGAAACTACTGTTGTTCCTAGACTCCTAATGGTGCCCCCTAGTGGGTTATATTTGGTTGTCTTGGCTGTTGGGCTGATGTTCTCGTGATGCACTTCCCAAATTTGGGGCAATCTCATGCACCCAAATTTGTTGAAGTTTGGAGAGTTTTTTAGAGCTGAGACTAATTCTATGAATAATCTCTCATATTTTAACTTGCTTCGGTGTATTAACATGGCTTTTTTCCAATGTATTCTGTGACGGGTATCTAGAGCATGGTCTGCAAGCCCAGAGTGGTTGTACTGGTGAAACCAGTACAGCCACTCTGTTCTTGTAGTTTTTTTCTTAAAGACAAATGTAGTCTTTGTTCTCAAATCCCAACATTAGCTGCTCTGTCTGTTTGGCCAAAGTAGGACAGTTCACAGCTGCAGGGGACCTGGTATAACCCAGGTAGGTCTAGGGGAAGTGGTTGGTCTTTGATGGAGCAGATAAGGGATGCTAATTTTTTATATGGTTTGTAACAAGAAGTTAGGTCATAATTTTTTAACATTTTGTTTATTTTTTCCGAGGTGACCCAGATAGGGAATGGTGATGGATTTAGTGTAATCTTTGTTATGCGGGGGGGGGGGGGGGGGGGGTATAGTTATTCGGTTCTAATATTTTTTGAATATTTTTTGTGGTTATAGCCATTGGCTAAGAAAGTATTAAGGATGTAGTTTAGTTCAATGATTAAGGCATTGTCATCTGAACAGATAAATTTTTTCCGGTTATATAGTGTTTTTATAATCCCATATTGTAGTAGTGAGGAGGGGGGGGGGGATGGTGGGATTGCTGGTGAATGTATCTGCCTGTATGGGTGGGTTTTCTGTAAACAGAGAATACCAAGGATCCATCAGGCTGGCGAGTCATTAGAGTGTCTAAGAAAGAGAGACTGTTCTTTTCCTCTTTTCCCAAAGTGAACTGGATTCTGAGGTGTTGGTTGTTTAAGTATGTTAAGGAGTGGAGCGTATCTGAGCCATGTGCCAAATAGTGAACACATCATCAACTTAGCGAAGCCAAACAGTGGGTTTTTGTGAGGCAGAGTTTAAGGCTTTCTCTTCAGGAGTCTCCATAAAGAAGTTGGCCAGGGATGGGGAGAGTGGTGAACCCATGGCTGTCCCCCCTCTATCTGTTTGTAGAATTTTCCTTGCCAAACAAAAAAGCCTGAGTTCATTGTGAACTGAAATAGGGCTGAGATATTATTATTCAGGCCTCCATGGAGTCAAAAGACTCATCGTGGCAGGTCCTTCCTAAGAAACACAAAGTCTAACATACCACTCCTTGAACTCATTGACTGTTCTTGCTCTCACCACTTCATTAGGCAATGCATTCCATGGTTCAGCCACGCTCCATGCAAAGAAACTACTCCTCACCCTCTTGCTCACAGTTTTCTTTCATAACTTCCAGGGATGGCCTCTTGTCATTACTCCTTCCTGCTGTTCAACCAAGTGAAAGATCTCCCCAGTGTCAACCCTGTGACCACCTCTCAACAGTTTAAAAGTCTCAATCATATCACCTCTCCTTCTATCCACCAAACTCTGCAGTCCACATTCCCTCAACCGATCCTCATGACTATCATTGTACAGTCCTGAAACCATCTTTGTTATCTGCCTTTGTACCCTTCCCACAGTTAATTTATCCCTTTCAAATCCTGGGAACCAAATCTGAGAACAATAGTCCAAGTGTAGTCTAATCAGGGTCTTATACAACCTAATAATGACTGTTTTATCTCTGCAGGTCAGTGTCCTTCTCATTATTGCAGCAATCCTCTGTGTTACCTTCGCCACCTTTGCAATATGTCCCCTAAATTTCAGGTTTCTATCAATCATCAAACCCAGATCTCTTGTCTCTCCTACTTTCTCCAGTTTAACTCCTCCCATAGAGTATGCAGCATCCCATCGATGTATCTTAAACCTCAAGACCTTACATTTTGCTGCATTAAACTAAAACTCCTCATTCCTTTGCCCATCTATCTAGCTTATTCAAATCCTCTTGCAGAGCTGCTGCATCTGCACTATTACTAATAATCCTTCCCAGCTTCGCATCATCTGCAAACAACTGAATATCCCCTGCAATCCACTGACAATGTCATTGATATAAAGGTTAAACAATATAGGTCCCAGTACTGAGCCCCATGGGACCTCACTTGTAATCCTCTGCTTTCTTGAAACTGCTCCACCATACACAACTCTCCGATACCTATCGAACAGCCAATCCTGAATCCACTTGACCAATCTGGCATCCAGGCCCATATTTATATGATTTTCCCTCATCTAATGTTCTTTTACCTTTATCATTAAAGGTTAGCATATTGCTAAAACAAGAGCACCGCTTCCCACATCCATGTTGACTCTCACAGATAACATTACCCTCATCTGCCCAATGCTGTATACGGTCCCTCACTACTTTCTCCAAGATTTTACTAACTACAGATGACACACAAACTGGTCTATAATTAGACTTCCAGTCTGCTACCATAAATTATTGGGATCTCAGTGATCCCAATTATTTTTGTCCAGGCTGATGCTATCTGCGCCAACAATTCCTCTCCCTTATTCTGGATACTCCTGGCATTAGTATATAGCATATAAATGCAGTTGTTTCTAAACCCAGCATTATTCCCTCTAGATTCTACTGGGCTCAGTGTTACCTGATGTCGTCCCACTTCTCCCAAGTACCCATTCCCACAAGAGGCCACCCCTGCTACCATCCTCCCTGGAAAACACTGACTTTTTCAGAATAGCAATCTCTCCAGATGCCTACGTTCTTTCTCATTGAAATGTAAGTGGTGTGTCATACAATTCCTCTCTGTCCTCAATGCACTCCATGCATCCACATATTCCAGTCCTCTCTTGTCACACATTCTAGCTATTATGTGATGAGACGTTGCTGCGGTTTGGAGGTAGTCCTTTTTCAAAATTTCAAATTTTTTGATGTGCTGATTTCGTATCTTTGCAAATTCTTTTGCTGGTGAAGCACATGAGACGTCATAGAGAATTGTGCGCATGTCGTGGTTTAGCATGTCAGTGCTAGAGGAGGAGCCGAATAGCTTTGTTTTCATCGGAAGTCGGCACAAAAAAAAATTGAAAACTTGAAAAAGGACATCCAAACCACAACTACATCTCAGCACTGTAGTCAACCTTTCTTCCATTACTCTGAAGACTATGGCACTCAATGCACTAGCACGTGGCCACAATTTTGGCATATCTTCAAAGAAAGTACTGGCCGAAGATATAATGATTCAAATAGAACATGGTATCCGCAACCTTCCAAACCATATTGGCAACAATATCAGACTGGTTGTAGCTGGTGTTCTCACCAAAGCAAGACCACCAAAATCCAACATATCCAAAGATAAATATAAAGCTCTACAAGAAACGAAGAAAAACAAAGAAATAGTAACCACTAAAGTGGATAAGGGAAATGCCACTGTGGTTCCCAATCAAATGGATTACACAGGTAAGCTGAATGCTTTATTGTTAGATCTGGCTACCTACCTCCCTGTTGAGCATAATCCCACCAACTCCCAAATTAGAAAACTCCAAAGGCTCCTTATGAAGGTCACTTCATGGCCTATGCAGGTTACCAACAAACTAAAACCTTTTAACTATAGACCCCCCCCCCCCCCCCCGAATATGTGGACTTCCAAAAATACATCAACAAAATGTGCCGTTACGTCCCCAAAGCACTCGCACACTATATTGGCAACACATCATCACACATAAAAAGACTCGCCCACTTCAAATCCAGTATAGAAAACCTCTCACTCCAACATACTGATATAATGGTCAGTTTTGATGTCTCCTCCCTATTCACAAATTTCCCACTCAAGGAAACCTTAGAGCTCATCCAAGCCAAATTTCCACCCGATATCTCAGCCCTATTTCAGTTGACTGAAATAGGGCTGAGATATCGGGTGTTTTGTTTGGCAAAGAAAATTCTACAAACAGATAGAGGGGACGTTGAAAGTTTATTTTTCACTAGGTTAGACTATAATAAATTTAGTTTAATCCTTTATCCCAGTGAGAGCAAACAAAGTTTGCACCTGAAAATATATTTTCGGGCGCACTCTTTGTTTGCTCTCACTGGGATAAAGGATTAAACTAAATTTATTATAGATAGAGGGGACAACCATGGGTTCACCACTCTCCCCACCCCTGGCCAACTTCTTTATGGAGACTTTTGAAGAGAAAGCCTTAAACTCTGCCCCACAAAACATCATTGTTTGGCTTCGCTACATTGATGATGTGTTTGCTAATTGGCCACATGGCTCACATACACTCTGCTCCTTCTTAACACACTTAAACAACAAACACCCCAGAATCTAGTTCACCTTGGAAAAAGAGGAAAACAACAGTCTCTCTTTCTTAGACACTCTAATCACTCGCCAGCCTGATGGATCCTTGGTATTCTCGGTTTACAGAAAACCCACCCATACTGGCAAATACTTTCACCAGCAATCCCTCCATCCCCCCCTCACAACAATATGGGGTTATAAAAACACTATATAACAAGGAAAAATTAATCTGTTCAGATGACAATGCCTTAATCACTGAACTAAACTACATCCTTAATACTTTCTTAGCCAATGGCTACAACCACAAAAAAATCCAAAAAATATTAAAACCAGATCACCCCCCCCTCTCCCCTTGCATAACAAAGATTACACTAAATCCATCACTATTCCCTATATCTGGGGCACTTTGAAAAAAATAACCAAAATCTTAAAAATATATGACCTAACTTCTTGTTACAAACCATATAAAAAAGCATCCCTTATCAGCTCCACCAAAGATCAACATTTGCCCTAGACCTGCCTGGGGTATACCAGGTCCATGCAGCTTTAAACTGTCCTACTTTGGCCAAACAGGCAGGACAGCAAATGTCAGGATTTTGGAACATAAAGACTACATCCGGTTTCACCAGTATAGCCACTCTGGGCTTGCAGACCATGCTCTAGATACCCGCCACAGAATACGTTGGAAGAAAGCCACTTTGTCACTTTAATACACCGCAGCAAATTTAAATATTAAAGATTGTTTATAGAATCCGCCTTAGCTCTAAAAAAAAAAAAAAAAAAAAAAAAAAAAAAAAAAAACTTTTGAAACCTCAACAAATTTGGGTGCACGAGACTGCCCCAAATTTGCGAAGCTTGCATTATGAGAACATCAGCCCAACAGCTAAGATAACCAAATATAGCCTGCTGGGGGCACCATTAGGACTCTAGGAACAATAGTAGTCTCTCTCTTTTGCCTCATTTGCTTTTTGTAGTGCCTGCATGCACGTGTCATAGTTATATGTTCCCATTGAAGATGGCAATATGACATTGCTGAAATATAGGAGGTATTTATTCAAGTTTATTTTAATTAATATTCCAGTATACATTGTAAATTCCTTAAATAATTTAAGTCATGTGTTACTAATGTATGAGCCTTTCTACAAGAATTATGATTAATTAGTCTCTTGAGTCTGATAATCTCCCCCCCTTCCTGCTCCTTGAATCATGTTTCACTTTACCGCTCTTTTCCAAACATTCTACCCTCACACTCCGGATCCACTACCTAAAGCTAAATTCATTACCACCTAATGCTTGCCTTCTTTACTCTCAATCATGCCTTCATATCTCTGCTGGCACTCATTTTTGTTGCACTACTACCACCTTTCCTAAAGTAAGTGATGCTGACATTGAAATCACCAGCTCTTCCCATTGTTTAATTTTATGCTGACATGCATTCGCCTTTCTCTTACCTGCCACATTTTTAACTGCTAGGGTGGCTGCCACATCTCTGCTAACTGAGATAGTGTTGCACAGATCATCATGTTGAATCTAAGAAAGAAATGGCACAAGAGGAGAAAGAGACTCCTGCTGATGACAGCAGGGGAATTATGTGCATATAAATGGGTGGTTGAATCATGGAATGCATTGCCTGATGGAGTGGTGAGAGTGAGAACGGTCAATGAGTTCAAGGAGTGGTATGATAGACTTTGTGTTTCTTAGGGGTGGGGCCTCTCCTCGATGAGTCTTGAAAGACTTTGTGTTTCCTAGGAAGGACTTCCCACGATGAGTCTTTTGACTCCATGGAATAATAATAAATTTTAGCATAAAAGAGGTAAATAGTGGCAATTGTTGTGAGCCAGCGTGGTGTGAGAAGGAGGTTGACAAGAAGAGATTTAGTTGGATGGATGTTGCTATATACCCAGGAATCTGGATGACAGTAATAAAGAAATGTATAAGCAACTTGGGATATTGAACAAGGAAAGGATGATTTTAATTATTGGGGTATAGATTGGAATGAAGAGATAGCATTTGGGAGAAAGGAAAATGAATTTCTTCAGAGAACTGTCTCATTCAGTATGCAAAGAAGGGCATGTGAAGATGAAGAGTTTTAGATCAGATCATTTCATAAGAGGATGTGATTGTGAGTGGGGTTTTGCATTTCTATCCGGTTGGTGACAGTGATCATGAAGGGATATGATCACCTGGATTGTGGCTAACCATATAAAGACTTCGGTGAGAAAAGGATATACGTGGAAGTACAAGGCTGATGATTATGACGCTTGGGAGACAGTTTGAAGCTATAACATGGAATGAGGAGTCAAGTGGTACGGAAATAAATGCTGATTGGATAGTTTGACATATATATTTATATATTATATTTGGATAGTTTGACAAAGAAATGCCTAACTGCATCAGTGTGTTTAATGTATTCCGAAGGTGAAAAGGCTGAATAAGGTAGGTAAAATGAATGAATGAATGAGAGCATTCAGCATGAAATCTGGAAGAAGGCACTTAGGAGGCAGCACAAGATGAATAATGGTAATTATCAGCTGCATGAAGATTATAAAGAGCAGGCCAGGAAAGTGACTCAGTTGGTAAGGATATAAGTGCAGTATGAGCAGCAATGAGTAAATCAGGCCACAAAACACCCTCGTAACATTTTCGATATGTAGTAGGTAGAAAGAAGAATGATTATGGCAAGATGTTAATGGATGAAAATGGTCAACCTGCAGAGGACACAGTTGAGGTATACCATTATCAATCCACTATTAAGTCTCCTCCTATTTCACAACAAGAATGAAATAGGAGGAGACTTAAGAGCGAGCAAGAAGTGTATTTATATTTGAAGAGTAAAGTAAGCTAGATGTCAGTAATACAATAGGACTTGATGACATATCATCATGTATCTTAAAAGAACATTTGAAGAAGTTACCAATCTTTGTCTAGGCTTAAGAAGGGTCTTGCAACAGCACAAGTCCCAAAGGAGTGGAAGGAAGGCAAAATTGTTCCACTTTACAGAGGTGGTACAAAGGCAATAAATTATAAGCCTGATCTGTATATCTGTAGTTGAAGTTAAGGTAATGGAGAGATAGGATACAAAAGTGGATTGATAATGGTATTCTTTGTGCTTGTCAGCCTTCCTTTGTTGAAGGGAGGTTTTGTTTTACCAACTTATGTTTTATAACAAGGTGACGAATGTATTGAGCAAGGGAGATGCTTATACAGTGGTATACGACAAATTCTTTACAAACTATGTGTATGGAGTACAGGAGATGCTTATACAGTGGTATATGACAAATTCAGAAGACAAGAGATGAATATACAGGTGGTATATATAGATTTTTCAAAGGCCTCTGTTAGATCTAAATTGGATAATAGAATTAGTGAGTTGCACAAACACCAGAGAGTAGTATATGGTGGAGTGGACTCTAGGAGAATAAGACAAGCAGAGTGCCTCAGGGTCTGTACAAGGGCCACTTGAAGGAAGACCATGAGCTACAACCACAGTGGGTGACTGGTATCTCAGATTATCTGCTTGTCCAAACAGGAGTGCTGCTCTGAATCAGATACCATGTAATTTTACGTCGGCTACAGGAACATTGACATCTGCTTCCACTGTGCACAGAAGGCAGCTTGTATGCTTAGCAACTGGTAGTCTGCATGCCCTTATCCCTCAAACCACAGCAGAGAATGTTTGAAATGGACCTTGCTCCATGTCAATTAGGCCAAAGACCAATGGGTATCAGTATTGTTTACAGACAAGTCCCAGTTACTCGGCAAAGTGACATTAGGCATGTTCTGATCTGGTGAGAACCAGGGACATATTATCTTCCATCTAATATTCATGAAAGGAATATTTATGGTGCACATAGTGTGATGATTTAGGGAGGCATCTTGTTGGGTGGATGCTCTGACCTAGTGCTTCCTACTGGAACTGTGACTGCTGCAACTTATAGAGACAAGGTCATAGACTGCCTATGTTCATTCATATGCAAGGAAGACTTTTATTTTGCAAGATGATAATGCTTGTTCTCATTGGGCAAAGCTTGTGTACCAATGTCTTTAAGAAGAGACTATTGTATGTATGGACATGCAAGCCATGTCTTCTGACCTTAATCCTATCGAGCATGTCTGGGATGCTCTAAGTAGACACGTTGTTGCTTTTAACTCCTCTCCCCAAAATCTTGAGAGACTTAGGAGAGCTTTGGAGGAGCAATGGTGATTTTCCTAGCTCCCGAACACTATTATAAACAGTATGAGACAATTGGAAAGTTGTATTGCTGTGAGGAGTGATGCAGTCCTTATTGAGGAACTTGGACAATCTCATTGTGATCTCTTGTTTTTCACTATTGTCTTCATGTTACCATCTGTTACTGTATTAAACTGTTTATTTATAGTTTTTATGGATGTTTCTTTCAGATGTCGCATCATACCACATTTCACTAATTTGCATAAAAATTCACTACTGTTTTTGAGTTATTGTGATTTTTCTCTTTGTTCCTTAATTTATGGAAATCAGTGTATAATGTGCTATGATATGTATGTTTTATTAATGTAAATCAAGAACAGTATTAGTTAATAATAAATTGAATGCATTTCAGGAACTGCTATCAGTTATATAGTGAAAAAAGGTAATATTGATGACCCATCAGTTTTTGAACCACCCCGAATTGTAAATGACAAAAAAATTTCCAGGAATTCTTATATAGGTGAGTTGTGCACAGTGTTTTTTTTTTTTTAAGAATAAACCTCAGTTTTTTAAAACTTGAATATAACATACCTCTTCAAACCTTTTTAAAATTCGTTAGTTCATTATATAAAATTTACAAACTATTTGTATGGAGTACATGAAATGAGTTTGCATGCTGGCATATTAAAAAAAAGTTTCTTTGTCCAAGGCAGTAAAGTAATAGAGCAAGTAAGAGGTTGAAGAGATGTGGATAAGAGGAAAAGAGGTGATATGATAGAGAGGATTTAATCAGATTAATCCAGAGGAGATTATAAAAAGAGTTGGTGAGAGGAGAAGAACCAAAGGTCATCCCTGAAAGTTATGTACTAGTATGGTGAAGAGGGGTGTGAGGAGTAGGTTTTTTACATGGAGAATTATCAGTGAATGGAATGCATTACCAGAATGCATTGCTAATGCAAGGAGTGTTAAGGATTTTAAGATTCTGTATGATAAATATGTTGTCAGTTGAATGAACCTCCCATGATGAATCTGCTGATTCTATGGAAGGTGTAATAATAATAATAAAAACTTGTAAGAAAAATTGTACAAAGAAAGCTGTGACACCTTGCCTCATCACACCAATCTGAATAGAAATGGACCAAAGGTATCCTCTTCCATAATTTTAGAAATTATGGACTTCACAGCCGTGTTATAAATAATTATTTTAATTTCCTGACGTTTAGACCTTCATATTAAGGTCATCATCATCTGGAGTATATGCAAGAACAAGCTGAGTTATTTCGATAGTAAACTAAAGAAACAATGATTTGATCACCGGTTATTCTACTGGAATGACCTCTAGTGAAAAAAAAAATAACAATTCAGATAAAATTACAAATTAATTAATTATTTAGAAATTATATCGAAGCTAAATTGTATTTAAGATAACATGAGAGAAACATTCCTTCTTATAAATAGTTTTCTTACAGTAACAATGATGTCCTATTTTTAACATTACAATTGTTATATTAGATTTAGGATTATCTACAGTCCTGTTTATAGTTAACTCTTAAGGAGAAAGGTTCCATGGGTAGAATATGTGCCTTCCATATGCTTGGGATTTTTAGACCATCATTATTGTTCAGATTGGGGTGGTTGATAAGATTCTCACAGGCTTCCTTAAATTTGCGCTCATACCATGTTTTGGTATGAACAACTGGTGCTTTTCAGTCAATTCTATGTAAATGGTTCAGGGCATGATCAGAAAGGCCAGCTTAACCACAGTTATTATATTTAATGTCATTTATGTTCCTTTTGTCTGATAGGAATTGTGTATCCTGTTTCCTTTATATATGGTAGATTACAGGTGCAATAAATATGGTATACTACAGGGTGGGCCAGCGGAGGGAGTGGGTCTTTGGATGAATTGAGTAAGCTTTTTAATTTTTCAGGAGGTTTAAAGGTAGCTTTGAAGTTGTATTTCTGTAGTATTCTGTTTATTTTATCTGATTCTACAAACAAATAGAGGGGACAGCCATGGGTTCACCACTCTCCCCACCCTTGGCCAACTTCTTTATGGAGACTTTTGAAGAGAAAGCCTTAAACTTGGCTTCACAAAAACCGACCATATGGCTTCACTACATTGATGTGTTCGCTATTTGGCCACTTGGCTTTGATACACTCCTCTCCTTCTTAACACACTTAAACAACCAACACCACAGAATCAAATTCACCCTGGAAAAAGAGGAAAACAACAGCCTCCCTTTTCTAGATACACTAGTCACCCGCCAGCCTGATGGATACTTACATAGCCCACTAGGGCACCATCAGGACTTTTAGGAGAAACAATAGCTTCCTCGTTTCATCTTCATTTACTGTATGTAATGCCTGTGTGCATGCGCCTTTATTTTAAGTTCCTTTGAAGATGGCAACATGACGTTGCTGAAATATTGGAAATATATATCAAAGTTTAATTTAATTTATATTCTAGTGTACGTTGTGAATTCCTTAAGTTAGTTAATAATCATGTATAACCAACATATAAGCCTTTCTATGAGAAGTATTTTATCTGATGTCCCTTTAATGGGAATGGTTAGTTTTATTGTAGTCTGGTTTATCTTTATGAGGTCTTGTAGAGAATTTTGTTAATAGTGTTTTGAATGTAACCATTTTTTAGAAAAGTATTGCTGATGACTTTAAATTCATTTTTCTGTGCTTTTTGAATGAACAAGTTTGCTGAAAACAAATTTATCAGCAAATTTAAGGAAGCCTGTGAGATTCTTATCAACCACCCCAATCTGAACAATAATGATGGTCTAAAAATTCAGCATATGGAAGGCACATATTCTACCCACAGAACCTTTCTCCCTAAGAGTTAACTATAAACAGGACTGCAGATAATCCAGAATCTTAAATCTAATGTAACAATTGTCATGTTAAATTAGGATATCATTGTTACTGTAAGAAAACTATCTATAAGAAAGGATGTTTCTCTCATGTTATCTTAAATAGAATATAGCTTTGATGTAGTTTCTAAATAATTAATTTGTAATTTTATCTGTATTTTTTTTTCCACTAGAGGTCATGCCAGTAGAATAACCAATGATCAAATCATCGTTTCTCTAGCTTACTGTATGAAATCTAACTCTGCTTGCCTTGTATATTTGTATATACTCCAGATGATGACCTTAATATGAAGGTCGAAAAGTCGGAAAATTAAAATTGGTATTTATAACAATGTTGTAAAGTCCATAATTTTAAAATTAATGCTGATTACCGTGCAACACTAAAAGAAAGTGTCCTCTTTATGGGGAGTTCTTTTCTTCCTTCATCATGACTTGGTTGGTGAGGTTAGCTAAAGAGAAGTATGAACAGCAGTTGGCTAATGAAACCAAAAAGAATCCTAAGGAATTCTTTCGATATGTAGCCAGCAAAAGAAAGAATAATTATGGAAGGATGACATTGATTGGAGAAAATGGTATAAAGACAGCTGATGCAGAATGTGTGGTGGAGATACTTAATGAGCAGTTCATAAAGATCTTTCAATCTTGTGAATGTGACTTCATGGAGGGATTGAGAGCAGTTGATGATGGGGAGGAGAGACTGACTGTAGGTGAGCAAGAGGTGTATAGGGAGTTGAGTAAACTAGATGTTAATAAGGCCTGCGGGACTTTAGACTTTATAATATATCACCACGTATTCTGAAAGAATGTGCCAGGGAGTTGACACCTGCCTTGACATATTTTTTTAATATGAGTCTTGCATTCGGTCAAGTTCCTAAGGAGGGCAAGATCGTGCCACTTCATAAAGGAGATGATCGAACTCGAGCATTAAACTATAGGCCTATCTGTGTGTCAGGTGTTGTGTTTAAGATGTTGGAGAAGCTTGTGAGAACTAGGATCCAGAGTTGGGTTGATAACAATGATATTATCTTTGATGGACAGCATGGGTTTGCTAAAGGGAGGTCATGTTTTAGTAATCTACTTACTTATTACAATAGAGTGACTGCTTCTTTGGACAGAGAAAAAGGATACACAGTAATATACTTGGATTTCGCAAAGGCTTTTGATAGAGTACCTCATGATAAGTTGACAGTCAAACTAGAGCAGATGGGGTTGGATATTAGATTGGTGCATTGGATTGGAGACTGGCTATCTGATAGGTATCAACAAGTTGTGTATGGGGGAGTGATACCAGGAAAAGGAAAGTCACTACTGCAGTGCCACATGGGTTTTAGGTCCATTGCTGTTTAACTTGTATATTAATGATATAGATGAAGATTTGGATGGAGATATTCAGTTCTTTGCAGATGATGCAAAGTTGGGACGAACCATGAAGTGTAGTGAAGATGTTGTGGCCTTACAGGAAGACTTGAATAGATTGTGTGATTGGGCACAGAAATGGGGATGCGAGTTCAATGTTGCAAAATGTAAGGTTTTAAAATTTGGAAAACAAAGATGGGATACAGAATTTATGCTTGGTGAGAATATATTGTTGGAGGTAGAGGAAATAAGAGACCTTGGGGTGATAGTGGATAAGGATCTAAAATTTAGGGGACACATCGCCAAAATTTTGAAGACAACACAAAGGCTTCTGGGAATGATGCGGAGGACACTGACGTCTAGAAGTAGGGAGATTCTTGTTCAGTTGTATAAGGCTTTGATTAGGCCACACATGGGCTATTGTTCCCAGATTTGTTCACTGGGTTTCAAAAGGATGAAGAGATGTTGGAAAGGGTCCAAAGGAGACTGACAAACATAGTTTCTGACCTCTGGAATGTAGAATATGAGGAAAGATTAAGATGTAATTTGCAGAGTCTGGTAGACAGGAGGAAGAGGGGAGATATGATAGAGACCTAGAAGTTGGTAAGAGGTGTTATATGATCAATGCTAGAGAAGTTTTACAGAGAATAGTGGGAGATCAGGGGAGAACCAGAGGTCATCCCTAGAAACTGTATAAAGAGGGTGTGAGTAGGGGAGTGAGAGGCAGGTTTTTTTGTGCAGAGTTGTGAAAGATTGGAATGCCTTGCCTGAGAATGTGGTGTCTGCAAAGAGTTTGAATGTGTTTAAAACATGGTATGATGAGCTTTTTGTGATAAAAGGACCTCCCAGATGAGTCTTTGACTCTTGAGGTGGTAATAATAATATACCATAGTTTGTAGTCTATATATAAACTTATTTAAAAAATGTTAAGCTGTTTGTGTCATTGTGGCTCACACGTTCTTATTTTTGTATCTTTATTTTGTCACTTGTGCTTGTTTAATTTGAATTGTCTACTAACAATGCCCTTGAAATCTGGAAAAAATTATATGAAAATAAAATTATTTTTAGTTCCTGCATTGTTTATTATCATGCCTGTAGTACAGGCACTTCCATGAATTCCAAACACTCGTTGCAGGAAACCGAAAATATCCACACAATCTATCATACCTCTCCTTGCACCTATCAACTGCCTCTGGCAACCTATTTTATTCATTCACAACTCTTAAAGTAAAAACTGTAGTCCTCTTGTCCCTACTAATCACAAGTACAGAAACATTTGTCTTAAATCAATCCTATAAAACCCTTTAAGTAACTTAAATGTTTCTTTAATATCCTCTCTTTTTCACATATTATCCAACTTCTGCAGTCCATATACCCTCAATCTATCTTCATAGGTAACATTCAACAGACCACTAACTGTCTTGTTTGGTTGCCTCTGAATTCTCTCCACCACTTCCTCATTTCCAAGAAATTCAAGAGACCAGACCTGAGCACAGATGTGGATGTATTTGGGTCTTATAGAGGAATAACTTAATTATCTCAATTTGTTATTGTGTTCTTCAATATCCAAGTAACATTACTAAGCCAATTACCACCTTTGTGAATTTTCTCTGGATTCTTCCTAATATATCCTCATCAGCATGAAAACCCAGTGATTAAATATGTCTATAATAATCCATATGAGGCCTGATAAGGGCCTTGTAGTGGTATCATAATCTCTTTATTTCTACATGTTAAGGACCTCTGCACCATTGCCATTATCCAATATCACAACTTCACAACTCGTGAATGTGGCCCTAAATTTCATATCCTTGTTCATCAGCACTCCTAGATCTCTCATCTCTACCACATTCAAAGTTTCCCCACCAAGTGTATACTTGGCATCACATCATTGTTTATCAAATTTCAAAACCTTGCATTTGCACTGAACGTTTCATTTACCAACCCACTCATACAATCTATTGAGGTCCTCCTTTAAGGCCATAAAGTCTGCTTGTCTCTCTCTCTCTTGCTCTCCCCAGTTATGCATTGTCTTGAATATCGACCAGTTAAACCCATTCCAGTATCATTAGTATACAAGCTTGAACAACAATTGCCCCAATACAGACCTCGGGAGCACACAACTAGTGATTTTCCATATGTGGGAGTGTAGTATCCTCTTTCAGGATACTACACCCTATATATAGATTTGATCACATATTGATGTCTTAAAGGAATGTTTCAGGGAACTGGCAATAGCATTGGCTTGCTCATCTATTCCCATGGTTCAAAATCAGAGATCTCTGTTGGCTGTGCTTCTGTTTCCTAATGTTACCAATCTCCCAATTAATTAATTTCCCAATCTCAAACCAGATCCCACTCAATTGCAGTAACTATACAGCAGAGTTGCATGTCATTTAACTTGCTGTTGTACATATCAAAGAAAACTTCGACCAAAAGTGTATAATTTATACAGATTCTTTGAGTTCTTTACAGGCTATCTCCTCTCTGGTGTATAATCCACATCCCTGCTTGGAGGTGCTAAAACTCTTGTGCAAAATAAAGACCCTTAATTTTTATGTTTGGTGTGTTGGATTCCCAGCCACATTGAAATTAAGGGAAATGACATTGCAGATGCAACTGCTAGATCAGCTCATACTTTCTTGGCATATTGTTTGATGGTCCCTTATACTGACTACATGCAGGTCATAAAATCAAAGTTAATTGCCCAATGGCAATACTCCTGGTAGGAAGCACTGATGAACAAATTGTACAAGATTAAGTCTGAAATTAAGCACCAGCAGTCTAGTCAACATAGGAGCAGAAGAGAGGAAGTTGTTCTTGGCTAGGCTCTGCATAGGTCAATTATCTTACACATTCTTATTTACTGATGCTGATGACCCTAGAGATCAGGGGAGAACCAGAGGTCATCCCTGGAAACTGTAAATAGAGGGGGTGAGTAGGGGAGTGAGAGGAAGGTTTTTTCGTGCAGAGTTGTGAATGATTGGAATGCCTTGCCTGAGAATGTGGTGTTTGCAAAGAGTTTGAATATGTTTAAAACACAGTATGATGAGCTGTGTGTGTGATAAAAAAACTTCCCAGATGAGTATTTGACTCCATGAGGTCTTAGGTGTAATAATAATGATATTTCATATGGATTGACTGGGGATCTTCAAATGTTTGCTGATGCAAAGTTAGGTAAAATTATCAGGTAGTGCTGATGTGAATTCTTTACAGGAAAAATTGAATAAACATCTAGCGTGTATAAATGAGTGCGGTTGCAGTTTTAATATTAATAAATGCAAGGTGTTATACTTGGAGATACAGAGATAAGGCTATTTATTTCAGGAAGTGGCTTAGGGATAAAGAAGTGGTACTTCCTCTGTATAAGGCATTGGTCAGACCACATATTGACTGTTGTGCTCAGATTTGGTCACCTGGTTTTTCATTGTGACGTGGAAATACTAAAGGGACCAAAGTGATATTGGGATTCTGGATTGTTGGTTATGAAGAGCATTTGAGAGAATGTAGGTTACAGAGGTTGGTGGATAGGAGTTGAAAGAGGAGATATAATAAAGGTCCTGAAATTAGTAAAGGGATTTTATCAGATTAATACAGAAGGAATTATAAAAAGAATTGATATTAAGATGGGAAGAATGAGAGGCCATCCCCAGAAGTTATATAAAGATGTTGATCATTTATATGGCATTTTTTTTTTCAATCGAAGGTGAGTTAGCCAATCTCATATGGAGATAGCATGGTTTTTCATTGTGTCACTGCATACAGCTAAATTGGTGATCAGAGCACACTCAAGTTACAGACAGAAAATGTTGGTAGTGGTGATGGGCAATAGATGTTGTTGGTGGTAGTTGTATGTAGTGGGAGAATCAAGTACTAGGAGAGACAGTGTGAGGTGTTTGTAGTGGAGTGCCTTCTCTCAACAAGTCTTTGGATATGTCACATAATAATAATGTGATAAAGAAGAGTGTGGGGAGTAGATTTTTTGCATGGTGAGTTGTTGGCAAGTGGAATGCATTTCTGGAGTGCACTGGGAATGTAGGTAGTGTAAATAACTTCAAAGCTCATTATGAAAGAAATGTTGCTTTTTGAGTGGGCCCTCCCATGATGAGTCTGGCTCCATGGAGGTTACCAAAAATAAAAATAAATAATTAAAGAATAATATTGATGGTATTGGATGACAGGAAATTGAGGCTAGGGATCTTGGTGTGATAGTGGATAGAGATTTGAAATTCATAGGACATATTGTAAGAGTTGGCAAAATAGTTCAGAGGATTTCTTGGATGTTGAACACATTGACAAGTGAAGATAGGGAGATTATTATACACCTCTTTATCAAATTTGTGCATGACAGTCAACATGTGGCTGAATCATAGCTTTATTTATAAAGTGTATTTCTTGGAAAGCGGGTGGTGGTGGCAAAGAGGATTCAGAGACAAGTGACTAAATTTGTGACAGGTCTGCATTATGGGGGATAGATTAAAGGTGTGAGAGTTTCAGAGTTTAACTGACAGGTTGAGGAGAGAGGATATGAGAGAGACTAATAAGTTACTAAAGGGATTCTATAAGATTGACACAAAAGAAATTTCTCAATAAAGGGAGAGTAGGGCTAAAACAAAGGGATCACGTTCGGAAGTTGTCTAAGAGTGTGGTTAGTAAGGTTGTGAGGACTAGGTTCTTTGCTTGGAGAGTGGAAATCTGTATTAATAATAAATTTTCTGGCAATATGGTGGAAAATAGAGTTTGACAGGATGAAATATTTAGGTCAATGTTCATATATACCTCGTGATGAGGACAATAAAAAGGAAATATATAGGCAAATTAGTTAGCAAATAAGAAAAAAGGTAATAATTATGGGTGATTTTATTTATAATAATATAGACAGAAATGAAGAGGACCATCTGGAGCAACAAAAATTATTTTCTTGAGTTTTTGTGGGAAAACTGTCTTAGGCAGTATATAGCAGAGGGCACATGAGTATCTGCGGTTGTGGATTTCATTCTCTTATTTGAAGATGTTATTGTAAATGATGTCTAATCTTCCTTCATTTGGTCAAAGTGATCACGAAGTGATTGCTTGGCTGGTGACCAACTCATATTAGGACGTCTGTGAGAAAGGAATTTATGTGCAACTATAAAGCTGCCGATTATGACCTAACTAGGAGATAGTTTGCATATATCCCATAAAATGCAGAATTGCATGGAAAGGAGATCAGTGCTACTTAGGCCCTACTCAGAAACTATATGGTAAAGGTAATGTCTGATTGCATTCTATAGGTTGGAAATAGATGTAAAAATAAGATAGGCATAAAATGGATGACTGAAGAAGTGTGGCATGTACTTTGAAAAAGGTATTATGGAAGCAGTACAAGATGAATGGTAATAGTCAGATGCCTGAGAAGCACAGAGACCATGCAAGAAAGTTTTTGCATGGTAAAGAGACTTAAAGAGATTTCCTAACTTAAATGTTTTTATCATATCTCTTCTTTTTCTCCTATCAACCAACTTCTGCAGTCTACACACCCTTAATCTATCCTTATAGGGAACATTCCACAAACCACTCACCATGGTCACTTGGTCTTGGTCACTTGCCTCTGAATCCTCTTCACTGCTTCCTCATCTCATAGGAGACCAGACCCAAGCACAGTAATTCAGATGTGGATGTATCAAGGCTTTATAAAAAGAAGTATAAGTTATGAGGAGTATGACTTATGTTGTGTTTTTGCATATCATTTATCAGTTAATAAAAGTTACTCATAACTAATGTTACTAAATGGGTTTCATAGGATTTAAACAAAACTTTTTTTTTTCCCACAATATATATGGTAGAAAGTCAATACATGGCAGATTAAATGTGGAAATAGACAACAGAATAAACAAAGCAGTTATGGTGTTATTTTATCAAGCATAAGGAAACAAATATTTGCACATGAAATATCATCAGCCAAACTACTTGTATATAGCGTAGTTGACTTTGCATCATGTTTGCTGCTTTGCTTCTCTATTTTCATCCTTGTTTTATTCAGTTGTAAACAAGCCAAAGATTGTATGACATATGACAACGTTGTTTGACAACAATGGTATCATCTTTAATGGACAGCATGGATTTGCTAAAGGGAGGTCATGTTTTAGCAATCTACTTACTTATTACAATAAAGTGACTGCTTCCTTGCACAGAGAAGGATACACAGTGATATACTTGGATTTCGCAAAGGCTTTTGATAAAGTACCTCATGATAAATTGATAGTCAAACTGGAGCTGGTGGGGTTCGATATTAGATTAGTGCATTGGATTGGAGATTGGCTGTCTGATAGATATCAACAAGTTGTGTATGGGGGAGCGATATCCAGGAAAATGAAAGTCACTAGCAGAGTGCCTGAGGGATCTGTTTTAGGGACATTACTGTTTAACTTGTATGTTAATGATATAGGTGAAGATTTGGATGAAGATATTCAGTTGTTTGCAGATGATGCAAAGTTGGGACGAACCATGAAGAGTAGTGAGGATGTTGTGACCTTGCAGGAAGACTTGAATAAATTGAGCGATTGGGCATGGAAATGAGGATGAAAGTTCAATGTTGCAAAATGTAATGTTTTAAAATTTGGGAAACAAAGATGGGATGCAGAATTTATGCTTGGTGAGGATACATTGTTGGAGGTGGAAGAAATAAGAGATTGGGGGTGATAGTAGATAAGGATCTGAAATTTAGGGGACACAGCCAAAATTGTGAAGACAATACAAAGGCTTCTGGGAATGATGCGGAGGACACTGATGTGTAGAAGTAGGGAGATTCTTGTTCCATTGTATAAAGCTTTGATTAGGCCACACATGGACTGTTGTGCCCAGATTTGGTCACCTGATTTTCAGAAGGATGAAGAGATGTTGGAAAGGGTCCAAAGGTGACTGACTAAGGTAGTTTCTGGCCTCTGGAATGTTGAGTATGAGGAAAGATTGAGGAGATGCAATTTGCAGAGTCTGGTGGACAGGAGGAAGAGGGGAGATATGATAGAGACCTAGAAGTTGGTAAGGGGTTGTTTTAGGATCAATGCTGGAAAGGTTCTACAGAAAATAGTGGGAGATTGGTGGAGAACCAGAGGTCATCCCTGAAAACTGTATAAAGAAGGTGTGAACAGGGGAGTGAGAAGCAGGTTTTTTTGTGCAGAGTTGTGAATGATTGGAATGCCTTGCCTGAGAGTGTGGTGTCTGCAGGGAGTTTGAATGTGTTCAAGGCACGGTATGATGAGCTGTGTGTGTGTGTGCTAAAAGGACCTCCCAGATGAATCTTTGACTCCATGAGGTCTTGGGTAATAATAATAATATCTTTTACATATAGGAAATTCAGAAACTCGCAGTTTTTCATCCTGCATTCATACAAATTGGCCCTTCAGAACACATGCAATTTTCAGACAAAAAATACTTGTGGTTGTTGTAGGGGGTAGATGGTACTGATGTAGTCGATTGGTAGCAGTTTGCTAGTAGTGGAGATGGAGAGTTGTACAGTGGATGTCCTCCTGCGATGTGTCTTCGGACTCCTCGGAGGTGTCATGAATAATAATAACAATATAGGTAAGGTGTGTAGAGCCTTTGCTTTTATAATTATATATATAATTGTAGGTATTATTTCTGGGAAAATTCTCATGTTACTCCTCTAAGTAAATATTATTTTTATGGCTATTTATCTTATTTTTGTTTAGGAGTGCCCCTTTTATAATGTCATTGGCTTTTTTACTCAAATTTTAAGGCATTACTGATGTTTTATATAGAGAGATATACGAGGAATATATAGGAGCAAAAAATTCGGATATACCTTTGTTTGGATGTTGTTGGCTCTCTTCTTCAGCAGCATCCCAGTGTGTGTGGCGATATACCTTCAATTGCCATTAAAGGAAGAAGTATGATTGAAAGAAAGGAGGTTGGAAAAAATGGGAATAGAGAGATGTGGGAGAATTATTAGTGAGGCAAGGGTGTGTGTTAACTTTTTGAAGAACCCAGGTTTTTTTTATTATTAAAGGTCTGCAGAGAATACTTTAGGAGGGGTGAAAATAGAAATTTTTTGGGGAAGGGAAAGGATATGATGGGATAAGATCTGGTGTGGGAGAAACTGGGTGTGAGTCGTTTCGATAGTGAGTCATCTTCAAAGCTCGTGAGGGAAGTGGAGGCTATATCATTCCGGCTTGGTGTATCTGTGTTATTTCCTATTGGTTGGAGTTGTGACCTAATTTTTATGTTATGGAACTTTCAACTCTCAGAGATTATGTAGGGCTTGTGGATGTTTATTGAGTTTTTGTCACATTTTATGGCTATAATTTCCTGATATTCTAAGCATTGTTTCATTTTCTTCTATAGCTATTATTATGGCCTTGTTGATTTGTGGGGTATATTTCTGTTCAAGGGCATGGACTGCTATTTTTGTTTTCCCTGTATTTTGTATTCTGTTTTTCTTTTGGTTGTTGCATTTTTTATTGTTTAAATGTTCTGGAATAGGGATGATTGCAGTCATGGAAGTGTACTTGTAGTCTTGCCCATAAAGATCTGATGGTAGAACCTGTGTAGGTGACATCACAATCTTTTTTTGGCAAGGAAATTTGTGAACCACATTGTGGTGTTCTAATATTTCTTTGTGGTGTGTGGAAGCTTTTGTAGGTTTTAGAAGTGTTGCCAATTTTGGTCTGTGATCTCGCGCACGCAGAAATATTAGAACACTACAATGTGGTTTACAAATTTCCTTGATGACTACAGATTTGATGGCATACAGGCTTGATGTTAAGCCAGTTGCTGCATTTACACTAGTATCCTAGTTGTGAAGGTATTTCATGGGCAAATATTTGTTTCCCTATTCTCAGGTAACATAAGCATTAAAATCACAATATGATTCCTTGTCAAGCTGAATATACTTTCCAACCAGTGAAAATTTTTACATCTATAATCCAAAGTGATAAAAGCTAGCAATCCATTGAGAAAGATGATTAATGTGCCCTTATTATAAACCAGTATTCATAAAGTCTCAAAATTTTATCTCTGACATGTACTTTCTTTTACACTTTTTTTTTTTGATTATAGGTTATTCTATATCCTCTGGTAAGTTTTTTGCACTGCGAGGAATATCTATTGCAGCTGGTGCTCCCAGGGATGCTGATGATAGAGGAAGGGTAAATTATTTAATTTTTCATCTGTGTCCAAACAGAGTTGATATAATAATTGCACTATGCATTTTTATACAATTGATTTTTGAAAATATGCAATATTGAAATAAATCTTTATAAACAAGGATCTATCTAAGTTGCAGGAATATGAAGTTCTGTAAATAAAGCATTCATGCTTTTTACAATCTCAATTAATGTTTGATGTCAAGGAATATATATTTTTTAAAATTTTAGTTTTTACTTGTAAGAAATAGTGCACACATTATAAATTATCCTTTCATTTAGTATTCTTTCATTTCCTTCCAAAGTGATGGCAATGTTTTAAAAATTTATATCGTACATATTATTTATTCTCTTGTATATACATGTGATATGCATCCTTTATCCTGATGAATTTCAGGAACAAATGGAACTGTATAATGGATGGCATTTAAATGGTTTTAATTTGAGTCATTTTGAGAGGCTTCTGCTGGAAGGGAGAGAACTGTGGAGAATGAATTTGAGAAAATAAGAAGTGATGTGGAGAGCAGAAGTATAGGGAATGAAGGTGTGCTTATGAGTGAAGTGAGTAACATGAATGAGGAGAATGATGGAAAAGGAGTGCAAGGTAAACAGCGGGTTGGGTCATTTATTATTATTACTGGTATCTCCATGGAGTCAGTAGACTCATTGCAGGAGACCCAAACTATCAAAACAATTAAGATGAATGGGAGGACAGAACAGAGAAAAGCTGGTGCTAGAAGAGGAAGTGAATGCCTAAGTAGATAAGGAAACAATGGGATAGCTTGTGATGTTAAGGAAGCATTTGGATCTGCTGAGGGTTCTGAAATGGGTTATGAGAGAAAATAATTTACTACTCTATTTACTTACTTAACCCTTGGTTTGCAGTTATACATTGCTTTTGTCAGATACTGCCTTGTGAGTTTCCATGCATTGTCAACATCTTTTCTTCTCAGCTCATCTACCCAACATACTGATGCTGTATGTTGGGTAGATGAGTTGGGTAGATAGGAAGACTACAGAGCTTCCTATAATTACCTGCTTTTTACTTCCACATACATCCATTTTTGGCAGTAACCTTTTCTTGTTTCATCACTTTCC
The DNA here is from genome assembly GCF_054136105.1 of Typopeltis vanoorti. NCBI lineage: Eukaryota > Metazoa > Arthropoda > Arachnida > Uropygi > Thelyphonidae > Typopeltis > Typopeltis vanoorti. The sequence continues at coordinate 94,608,088 of NC_143570.1, read as the reverse complement.
AAACAAATACCTCACGATCACTCTCACCAACTGGTGGCAGTGTCATCAACACCTCATTAACAACTACATCTTGTGAATTTATCAACAAATCCAGAACATTAAAGCCTCTAGTTGTTTGTCACATGCTGTTTAAGCTCTATATCTCTCAGAAATTTCACAAACACCTTGTTTCCATGCACTATCTCCTCCTTCCATTCTATGTTTCGGTAATTAAAATCTCCTATCAGTATCACCTACCTTCTTTTCACGTTATTATTATTTAACACTTCCAGAGAGTTCAAAGACTCATCGAGGGAAGGCACCTGCTCTACAACTCTGCCTCCACCACTCAATGCACCAACTGACCATAACTACACTAATGCCATCTACTACTGACCACCACCACTAGTATTTCGAAAGACAATCACAAACATCAATGCCTAGAGTGGGATTCGAACCCCTGGCCGTTTGGCTGGAGAGCAGATACGCTAACCACTCGGCCAGCCTGACTGGCAAATTTCATGCCCAACTAATTTCCTTTACATTTCACAATCAGTATTCTCTGCATTCCCTGGCCCATAACCACATCGTATCAGATATACAAGCCCGTTTATTTCAACTTCACACCACAAGATTCAAAATCTGTGCATTCACTATCAACCTCCACACATGGACATAATTCCTCTGCAATCATTAACAGTAATCCCCCCCCCCCCCTTCTTTTTACATTTCTCCCCTTCTGGAAAATCATATATCCTTCTATTTCTATTCCTAACATCACATCCTTCTCAGACAACCTATGGGCAATTTACTAAGTGAAGGTAATGTTTGAGTAAAGTAACTTGCTCATATTTTATAATGTGGCAGTTGAATTAGTCAAGAGGAATGGATACATCATGATACTTTTCGACTTTGCTAAAGCTTCTGAGAGAACTCATTATGGGGAGTCGTTGCATGAGTTTGAGAATATATGGCTGAATTATAAACTAGTTTGATAAGAGGATGGCTGACTGATAAAAGGATCTCCTAGATGAGTCTTTGACTCCATTACCATGGAGTCAAAGACTCATCTAGGAGATCCTTTTATCAAACACACAGCTCATCATACTGTGCTTTAAACACACTCAAATTCTCTGCAGACACCAAACTTAGGCAAGGCATTCCAATCATTTACAACTCTGCTTGAAAAAAACCTGCCTCTCACTCCCCTACTCATACCCTCCTTATACAGATCCCAGGGATGACGTCTGGTTCTCCCCTGATCTCCCACTGTTTTCTGTAGAACCTCTCCAGCATTGATCCTATAACAACCCCTAATAACTTGTAGGTTTCTATCATATCTCCCCTCCTCCTCCTGTTAACCAGACTCTGCATGTTGCATCTTCAATCTTTCCTCATACTCAACATTCCAGAGGTTAGAAACTACCTTAGTCAGTCGCCTCTGGACCATTTCCAACATCTCTTCATCCTTCTGAAAACCAGGTGACCAAATCTGGGCACAATAGTCCATGTGTGGCCTAATCAAAGCCTAATACAATGGAACAAGAATATCCCTATTTCTACAAGTCGGTGTCCTCCACATCATTCCCAAAAGCTTTGTGTTGTCTTCACAATTTTGGCTATGTGTCCCGTAAATTTCAGATCCTTAGCCACTATCACCCCCAGATCTCTTATTTCCTCCACCTCCGACAATATATCCTCACCAAGCATAAATTCTGCATCCCATTTTTGTTTTCCAAATTTTAATACTTTACATTTTGCAACATTGAATTCGCATCCCCATTCCTGTGCACAATCACTCGATTTATTCAAGTCTTTTTTGTAAGGCCACAACATCTTCTCTACTCTTCATGGTTCGTCCCAACTTTGCATCATCTGCTAACAACTGAATATCTCCATCCAAATTTTCACCAATATCATTAATATACAAGTTAAACAGCAATGGCCCTAAAACAGACCCCTGAGGCACACCACAAGTAACTCTCCTTGATATTGCTCCAACATACACAACTTGTTGATAGCTATCAGATAGCTAGTCTCCAATCCAGTGCACCAATCTAATATCCAACCCCATCCACTCCAGTTTGACTATCAACTTATCATGCGGTACTCTATCAAAATCCTTTGCAAAATCTAAGTATATTACTGTGTATCCTTCTCCTCTGTCTATGGAAGCAGTCACGTTATTGTAATAAGTAAGTAGATTACTAAAACATGACCTCTCTTTAGCAAATCCATGCTGTCCATCAAAGATAACACCATTGTTGTCAACTCTATTCTGGATCCTAGTTCTCACAAGTTTCTCCAACAACTTCACTACAACACCTGACACACAGATAGGTGTATAGTTTGATGCTTGAGTTCTATCCACTTCTTTATGGAGTGGCACAATCTTGCCCTCCTTCCATTGCTTAGGAACTTGACCAACTGAAAGACTCTTGACATATTAAATAAATATGTCAAAGCAGGTGTCAACTCCCTGGCACATTCCTTCAGAATACATGGTGATGTATTATCAAGTTCCACAGCCTTATTTACATCTAGTTTTCTCAACTCCCCATACACCTCTTGCTCACTTACAGTCAGTCTCTCTTCCCCATCATCAACTGCTCTCAATCTCTCTATGAAGTCACATTCACAAGATTGAAATACCTTTATGAACTTCTTATTAAATATCTCCACCACACCTTCTGCAACACTGTCTTTATACCATTTTCTCCGATGTCAATGTCATCCTTCCATAATCATTCCTTCTTTTGCTGGCTACATATCGAAAGAACTCCTTAGGATTCTTTTTGGCTTCATTAGCGAAATGCTGTTTATACCTCTCTCTAGCTACTCTCACCATGTAAGTCAACCACCTTGCCTGGTCTGTAGTCCTCATGGAATTTGTTATTTCCACTTCTGTAATGCTGCCTCCATAATGCCCTTTTTCTGTGTATCGCATTCTTAATCTCTTTATTCATCCATTTCACGCCTACTTTATTTAACCTTCTCACCCTTGGAATACATTTAGACACTGCATCTACTAGACAGTTTTTGAAAATCTCCCCAAGCTGTGTTGATCTCTTTTCCATCTCACCCCTCATTCCATGCTACACCTGCAAGCTGTCTTCTGAGCTCTTCATAATCACTCCCTTGTAGTTCCACATATACGCTTTTCTTTCAGAGGTCCTCACGCTGCTTGCAACCACCCAGGTAATCATCTCATGGTCATTCTCACTAATTGGTGTGTGATTTGACACTTCATTTATAATTACATACTCTGATGAGATGACCAAATCCAAGACCCTCAGTCCTTGTGTGCCCTCTGTTACATATGGTCTGAGGTAATTATTCCTCAAAAACTAACTCATTTTCTTTACTTCCATGTGCTATCTCATCATTCCACTCTATATTTTCATAATTAAAATTGCCCGTAATAATCACTCTTTTCTTATTTGCTTAGCTAATTTGATTATACATTTCATTATCACTACTATCCACATTACCTGGTCTTTAACAACATCCAATCTAGTATTTCATTCCATTCACCTCTATCTCACACCATACTGCTTCAAAACCAGTAGCACTATTTCCCTCTTACATCTCTACTTCATATGGACATAACTCTTTCTCTATCATCAATAACAATACCCCTCTGTTTTAATCCCTTCTATCCTCACGAAACACATCATACCCTTCCATCTCTATTCCCACCAGGATGTCATCCTCATCTAGCCATGTCTCACTTATTCCAACAATTTTTGGGTAAACAGATTCAATTAGTGCAACCATTTCATCTGCTTTGTTTCTTACACTTCTAGCATTTGTATACAAACATACAGCTCATTTCTGGTTGTACAGCTAATTATGCTGATACCACTCATTCGATGTGATCTTTCCTTTCTCAACTGGGCCATTTCCTTTCCTGCTTATTCATTTTAGAACCCTCTTCAATTCCAACTGTTTCTTCTTGATCCCAGGTCATCCCATTCCTTTCTTGTCTACACATGCTTTCACATCCTCTTGGAGCATCCACATTTCTCACGCTGTGTACCCCTGTCCACCTTGAGCCTCCCCGTTTCTAATTCCTCTTGCACACCCCTTCTCTCATCCTCTATACTCATGCCAGTCACTTCCTCATTCATAACCACCTCTTCAATCTCTCTTGTCTTACTCTCCTGCTCTTCCACATCACTTCCCAATCAATCTGATTCATTCTCTGTACTCACTTCTCTATCTTCCAGCAGCAGTCTCTCCAAGCGACTCGCACCATAACCACTCAAATGCAGTCCATCTTTCTTATATAGTTCACTTCGTCCTTCAAACTCATTCCACACATTAACAAACTGTACTCTTTTCTCCTCACATATTTCAATTAACATATCATTCATAATCTTTGCTCTCTGTCTCATCTCACCACTGTCATACATAGGCAACACACTTACTGCCCTTCCTGTCACTCTATTCTCTTTTATCCGTCTAAGCAGCCTCCTCGTATCCATTCTGACGTGCTCTTTGTCCTCTGTCAAATCATTTGTACCTATTAAAACCATCAACTCCTTCGCTCACTCCCTCCTCACATTCAATGCATCAATCACTACTCATTTTACCCCCTGGAAAACCTACCTTGTGCATCCTTTCATCCAGCACACCTTTAATAATGGAGTCTCCATACAATGCCACTTGCTTGTCTTTCATTAACTCTTTTGTACCTACTTGATTTGTTTAATCGTTTTCACCCGAATTTTCTTAATTTCACTCTGTATCCATTTCATCTCATGTTATAGGTTTAATGGAATATTAATAGCACTGAAAAAGGATTAAAACTAATTTTAATACTACCAATAACATCAGACTTGACGTAGCTAATATTCTCTCCCATTCTTCACCTCCTAAAGTTAATTTATCACCTCCTAAAGTTAATATTAATAAAGTCAACTCTCAAAAAATTACAGAAAGAAAAAAGTATTGTCATCACCAGAGCTGATAAGGGTAATGCCACTGTTGTTCTCAATGCCTCAGAATATAATCGGAAAATGGATATTATTCTCCATGATTGCGCTACCTACATACCACTGGAACATAATCCCACAAAAACTCAAGTTAAAAAATTAAAAAACCTACTTAAAAAAATGTTACTTCCTGGCCTCCTGACATTACAAAAAAACTCAAACCATTCTGTTCTCATCCCCCCCCCCCCCCCCCCCGGATATATGGTTTACCCAAAATCCATGAACTTAATTCTCCCCTAAAACCTATAGTAGATGCCACCAATGCACCTTGCTACAAATTATCAAATCTGCTAGCTAACTCTTTGAGCCCCCTCACTGGTCTTACCTCATTTAATGTAAAAAATCTCCATCCATTTTAAAAACTTAATTAAAAATCTTACTTTAAATAATACAGATATATTGGTCAGCTTTGACATCATCTCTTTGTTTACAAATATTAATTGACACTTAACACTCTTAAAAAAACATTTTTCCTTCTGATATCATAGAGCTCTTTTCCTTTGCCATCAACTCTGGTTATTTCTCTTGGAAGAACAAAATCTACAGATAGAGGGAACTGCAATGGGTCCCTCCCTCTCACTCCCTCTTGCCAATTATTACATGGAAAATTTTGAAAAACGAGCCATTGACTCTTCCCCTCTAAAATCTTCTATCTGGCTAAGATATGTAGATGTGTTCTCTATTTGGCCTCATGGCCCAGACAGATTAGATTCCTTCCTCAGTCACCTCAATAGTCTACATCCAAGAATCCAGTTTATGATGGAAAAGGAAAATAACAATAGTTTACCTTTCCTAGACACCTTAGTAACACGCTTTCCTAATGGTAACCTTTCTTTCTCTGTATATAGAAAACCTACTCATACAGGCAGATACATTCATAAACTCTCCCTCCACCACCCCTCCCAGCAATATGGCATTATTAAAACTCTGACCAATAGGGCCCACAATCTTTGTTCCAGTAAAACAGCCCTGTCAACCGAACTCGAACACATACACAATACCTTCCTTTCCAATGGCTGTAATGATTACGGAATTAAAAATATAATCAAGTCCTTGCCCATTCCCTGACCATCTCTTCAGAAGGACTTCAGAAATGCCATTATCATTCCTTACATCCATGGTACTTCGAAAAAATAGCCAGATCATTAAAAAAAAAGTACAACCTCCATACAGCTTTTAAGCCCCACCGTAAACTTGCTACCTATCGGCTCTGCTAAAGATCAGCTCCCTCCTCTTTCAGTGCCTGGTGTATATAGAGTACCTTGTTCCTGTAAACTTGCCTACTTCGGACAAACAGGCAGGTCAGCATCCATCTGCTTAGAAGAACACAGTTCTTACATCTGCAAACATGATTATAGTCAGTCTGGCCTTGCAGACCATGTTTTGGATATATCCTACAGGATCTCCTGAAAAAAAAAAAAAAAAACACTACCATGCTCCACCATAGTAAATTCAAAAAAGAAAGACTATTCTTTGAGTCTGCATCTGCACTCAGGAATCAACCTAATATAAACAAATTTTTGGTTGCATTAAACTTCCCAAAATTTGGGAAACTTTAATTATCAGAGATCCCTCTTTACATTCCAGGCCACCTGCAAATGCCCATAGAGGGCGCACCACCTAGATAGGACTTTAGTTTCACTTTGTATTGTATTTGTGTATGTGTTGTTACAAAAAGTTTTTGTAATCCCTGAAGATGTCTCTGTGACAGAGACGAAATATTGGAAGTATTAAAATTAGTTTTAATCCTTTTTCAGTGCTGTTAATATTCCATTAAACCTCTAACATGAATTCTTCACAGTACTTAAGTCTCAGCACATGTATCCATTTCATCTCTTGCTGCATCCAACCCAATTCACCTTTCGAATCTTGCATCACATTCTCTCTATCATCCCATCTTTCTAATTTTCGAAATCTCGACTCCTGCTTCAGACTTTCGCTCTCATTCATCCTTTTGAGTTTCTGTACTTTCCGTCCATGTATTATATTGTGGAAATGCACTAAAAAAAAAACTGACTGGCTAGGGATATCGGAGTTTCAGTAGGTAGAATACTGAAGTTCAGAGGCCATACACAAAGATTCTGAATACAATTCAGTGGATAATTGCTATGTTGAAACTAATACTGACATGTAGAAATAAGTCATTTTGCTTTTTTTTTTCATATTTTTTTAGACGGCTTGGATGCAACCTACTCTGGATTGTTGTGTGCAGATTGGGTCTAGTTTTGGAGGTGATATAGATACAGTGCAGAAAGTACAAAGGAGAATGTTAAAGATGATATTGAGACTGTGGAATATAGTTGAGATGAGATGAAGAATTTGTGGAGAACAGATGCTAGCAGACATGAGAAAGAGGGGTGATACTTTAGAAACCTACAAACTTCTGAAAAGGTCATACAGGATACCAGTAAATTGAATTTTAAAATATGGAGGAAGATGAGATGACATCCAGGAATGCTTAATTTATGTTGTCAAGAAATGGGTGAGAGCTAGATTTTTTTCTCATAGTGTGGTGCATGACTGGAATGGCTTATCTTTGGAGGTTGAGTGCAGACAGTGTGAATGAATTTAAGAAAAGGCATGACATGGTGTGAGTGATATGTGGCATCCAAGGAGTCAGGGACTTGCTGATTCCTTGGATGTCTCATATAATAATGAAATAGTCTAGAGGCAATTGACTAAGGTAGTTTCTCATCTCAAGAATGCTGAGTATGTAAATGGCTTGAGAAAATGCTATTTGTATTTTCTGCATTTTCATTTGTGGTGACTGCAAAGAATAAGAGTATATTCTTTTTTGCTTTTTAAAATTTTTTTTACATTTTTTATTTTAAAGGCTGAAATGAAAGGCTGTTGGTTTATAATGCATTTTTATTAGTACTATGGGTGAACTAATTCTTAGTTCACCCACAGTATTTAGTGTACTAGAAAAATTATGCTCATTATAGGATTCAAACTCACAGCCAGTTGATTAGAGATTGGATAAGAGTTTAGCCTATCAGTGCCAGAAAATATTAAGACATTGATAAAAGATCTGGTATTGCATTGTGCATCTGATTAAGAATTAACACTGTGGAATTGAATACAGTGAAGTGAGTGTATTGTTATTATTACACCACACTTCAATGGGTTGAGACCTCTTGCAGGAGATACTGTTAAGACAACAGTACCTGTTATTCCACATCTCAGATGCATTTACAATCCTTACATGACACTCTAGCAACATGTTCCAATCATGCAGCACTCTTCATGTAAAATGCCTCAAAATGCCTGCATTTCATATCCTTGTTCACTGTCTTTATGCAATTTTTCAGGGATACCTTTGTTTTCATTCCTCACACCATTGTAAAGTCTCCTTTGTATTTAGTAAACTCTGCAATTTACATTCCTTTAATCTATCCTCATAACTTGCATTATACAACACTTAAGCTACCTTAGGTACCCATCCTCGTGCCTTTCTAAGTTCTCTATCACATTTGAAAATGAGGCAACCAGAACTATACACAAGTACAGTCTGATGAAAGCTTCATTTAAGGTAATGGCCATCTTCTTGCCTCTACTAGTCCCTGTTATTATTATTACCTCAAGACTTCATGGAGTCAAAGACTCATCTAGGAGGTCCTTTTATCGTACACACAGCTCATACCATGCCTTAAACACACTCAAATTCTCTGCAGACACCAAATGCTCAGGCAAAACATTCCAATCATTCACAACTCTCCCTGCAAAAAACCTCTTCTCATTCTCCTGTTCGCATCCTCCTCATACAGCTTCCAGGGGATGACCACTGATCTAACTACTGTTTTCTGTAAAACATCTCCAACATTGATCCTATAACAATCCCCTACTAACTTTAGGTCTCTATCATATCTCCTCTCTTCCTTTTATCACTAGACTCTGTAGATTGCATATTCCAACCTTTCCTCATATTCGACATTCCAGAGGTCAGAAACTACCTTAGTAAGATGTCTCTGGACCCTTTACAACATCTCTTCATCCTTTTAAAAACCAGGTGACCATATCTGTGCATAGTAGTCCTATAATTTCATGCTTGATTTCTGTCACCTCCTTTATGAAGTGGTATAGTCTTGCCTTCCTTGAACTCCTTTAAAACTAGACAGAGTGCAAGATTCATATTAGATATGAATCTTTCACTGGGTCAACTTCTAATTAAATAATAATAAAAGGATGTTTATTAACTGGTTAAAATTTACTGGATTTCAAACCAGCATCTTCAGAGCAAAACATGTTTACAGATTACATTGAGATAGTGAAATTATTCAAATTGTAACAGACAAAAGATCTAAAGTCCTAATTTGGCATCCTTTAATGTTGTATAAATGAAGTATTACAGTTGGGTAAGAGTTGATAATGAGATAAGTCTCTCACAATTTTGGAAGATAAACGAAGACATCCTACATCAAGGAAGAGTCCATAAACAGATTAATGGTACTCCAGTGGGTTCTCCCCCCCCCCCAGCCAACTCTTACATGAAAAACTTTGAGACAAAGAATGCACCATGGCTACTACTCTGAAACCCTTAGTGTGGTTTTGCTTTCATGATGCTGTGTTTGCCATTTAATCCTATGGACATTACACTTTATACATTCATTTTTTAAGTTACTTTAAACAGATAAAATCTCAAAAATCACTTCACATTAGAAAAATAATCAAATAACTGTTGTCTTTTCTTGAAACATTAGTAACTTGCCTTTCATGTGGCTTACTATCTTTATCCATTTATAGAAAGCCAATACACACATACTGGAAGATATCTACATTAACAGTCATATCATCATCCTCCCCAACAATATGGAATTCTAAAAACATTTACACACGTAGCCAGAGATATTATTATTACCCAAGACCCCATGGAGCCAGAGACTCAACTAGGAGGTCCTTTTATCATGCACACAGCTCATGTTACTGTGCTTTAAACACACTCAAATTCTCTGCAGAGACCACACTCTCAGGCAAGGCATTCCAATTATTCACAACTCTGCATGAAAAAAACCTGCTTCTCACTCCCCTACTCACCCTCTTTACAGTTTCCAGGGATAACCTCTGGTTCTACACTGATTATTCACATAATTAATACAGTCAAAACAAGATATCATTTAAACAACAGTTTGACTGGTGATACAGAACAATTCAGATTCTACCCAAGAATTTAAAAATAGTCAGTCAGATAGCGTCATAAAACATTAATCTGCTTTTTTTTTTTGTAGGTTATATGGGGTCACTTTGTTGATGTTTAATTGCTGTAAATAGTTGGATAGCTTCTTTGAAGTTGCATCAAGTGCACCAATCACTATTGGGATGACGTTGGTGTGTTTAAGCCACAACCAGCCAACTTCGATTGCCAGATCTCTATGTTTAGTAATTTTTCCAGTCCTTTGTTAATTTTGTTATTACTGGGTATACTGTGATATCAATAATCCAAACCTGTTGATGTTCAATAATTGTGATGTCTGGTCTATTGTGTTCCAAATGTTGATGAGTTTGTATTATAAAGCCCGGGAGAATTTTTTCTGTTTTGTTTTACGGTCTCTATTTTATGCTGCTACCAGTTATCAGATGTGGGAAAGCCATATTTTTTGCATACATGAAAATGTATGCAAACAATTTATGCAAAATGTATGCATGAAAATGTATGCATACATTTTGGCCACTTGATCATTGTGGTATTTATAATCAGTTTGAGCTATCTTGCTGCAGGCACTGATTATATGTTCTATAGTCTCATCTTTTTGATAGCATAATCTGTATTTGCTGTTATTATTGATGTTCAAAATGTTTATTTTCATTGCATTAGTTTTTAATGCCTGTTCTTTGAGCTACTAAAATAAATCCTTCTTTTTTAATATGAGGGACGTCCAGAAAGTAAGTTCCGATGGCTGTCAGAAAAACAAAAATATACTTACATAAAAAAAGCTTTATTGGAAATTAAAGTAGACATGTTTTGCTATTTTACTACATAATTTCCGTCATTGTTCAGGCACTTATCATAACGGGGTACCAAGAATTGTATACCTTCATCGTAGAAGGTTGCTGACTGTGACACAAACCACTTGTTGACCTCCTCATTGTCTTGAAACTGCCAGCCACCAAGGAAAGATTTCAGATGTTTGAACAGGTGAAAGTCGCTTGGTGCAAGGTTAGACTATATGGGGGATGATGAAATTTTTCCCAGCCAAAGTGGCCAGAGGTGGTTGAGTTATGCCAGCTGTGTGTGTGGGCAGGCATTACATGCTTGCTTTGATTGTGGAGCTTTGACCCAAGAAGTCTATCAGCAAAATTCCAAAATCCAAGCAACAGTCCATGGAGTGGAGGCACACCTCATCGGCAGTCAAGACGAAATTGAAGACAATGGTTTCCACTCAGAAAATCATGTGCACTGTGTTTTGGGACAGACAAGGAATTTTCTGGTAGACTTCTTGGGTCAAGGCTCCACAATCAACGTGAGTATGTACTACCAAACCCTTAAGAAACTGCATCGTACGATCCAGAATAAATGATGTGGCATACTTACCAGGGGTGTTGTTTTGATTCATGGTAACATCCTCCCACAAACAAACAGCAGGCGTAATACAATAACTTCTCACAGTTCAAATATCTGAAATGTTTCCTTGGTGGCTGGCTGTTTTAAGACAATGGCGAGGTCAAAGAAGCAGTCAACATGTGGTTTGTGTCAGAGGTGGCAACCTTCTACGATGAAGGTATACAACTCTTGGTGCTCCGTTATTATAAGTGCCTGAACAATGGTGGAAATCATGTAGAAAAGTAGTGAAAGATGTCTACTTTAATTTCCAATAAAGTTTTTTTTTTGTAAGTATATTTTCATTTCTCTGACAGCCCATTAGAACTTAATTCCTGGACGTCCCTCGTATATCAATATTGTAGCCATTGCCATGTCTTGTTCACGTCAGTTTTGTCCTCAGTATCTCAAATAAATTGGCCATGAAAGGGATTATTTTGTCGTTCCCTTTTGTATCAGATTTGTTTCCTGTTGCTTTTAGAAGACCCTCTTGTGTAACTGCTTGAAGCATTGGCTCAGAGCTATTGTCGATGTAATTTCTTAAACTAATTTCTTCTTCCACAGTCTGTCTCACTTGCTGCAGACCCCATCCACTTATTCTCCTTGGTAGGTACAACCGGTCAACATCACTTCGTGGATGTAATGCATGATGCATAATTATTAATTTTCTAGTTTTGCGGTCGAATTTGTCCAGGTCTTCTTTTGTCCAATCTATTATGCCAGCTGTGTATTGGATCACTGGTATAGCCAAAGAATTCATTGCTCTAATTGTTTTTAATCCATTTAATTTTTTTCAGAATATTTCTAAGTCTTTCGATGTATTCTGCTGCTGCCTGTTGTTTAACTTTTGAGTGGAGAATATCGCTGGCTTCTAATATTCCTAGGTAGTTATAGTGTTTGTCAGCTGAAATTGCTTTTATATATTTCTCTTGATCAAAATTAAAATTGCTAGTGTCATTAATTTTTCCTCGTTTAATAGATAAAATTGCACATTTATCTAAACCAAATTCCATTTTGACCTGACTGAAAATACAAACTGTTCAGTAAAGGATATTTGCTGGGCCGATTTCCCATATAACTTCAAGTCATTCATATACAACAGATGGGAAATTTTAATATTACATTTAGAAATTTCATATCCAAGTTTTGTTTTCTTCAGAATCATAGACAGAGATATCAAAGAAATGTTGAAGAATAATGGTGACGAGGAATCACCTTGGAAAATTCCACGTTTAATGCTGATATCTCCAAATTGTTCATTATTCACTATTAAAGTTGTTTTCCATGATTTCATAGTAGCAGCCAGAAATGAACACATGTTTTTGTTAATTCCAAATATTTGTAGCGATTTCAGGATCCAGGATTGTGGGAGGGAATCGAATGCTTTCTTATAGTCTATCATTGCCATGTTTAAGTTAGTTTTTTGTCTTTTTGAATTTCTGAGAATCATTTTATTAATAAGGATCTGGTCTTTTGTTCCTCTAGATTTTTGAAAATTGCCTTTTTGTTCAATCGGATAAATCTGATTATCTGATGAGTAGTGGTATATAGAATTTGCTATGATCGCAGTAAACAGCTTAAGCATAGTTGGTAGGCATATTATTGGATGATAGTTACTTGGGTCTGCATCCTCTTATCTTTCATGAAGAGAAAAGTGCACCCAGATATCATCCGGTCTTCCACTGAATCTGAGCAACAAATAATTAAATTGTTCTGCAATTTGATCATGTAGACTGGTTAGATGCTTTAACCAAAATCCACATGATTCGTCTTTGCCAGGTACACTCCAGTTTTTAATTTTCTAGCTTGTGCACTATTTCTTTAGTGATAATGACTTGAGTGAATTTTTTTAGTGATATTATTATGAACATTTGACTTCCATTGAGTCAGACTCATAGTGGGAGGTACATGCTGTTGCATACAATGCTCTTCCAACTGCATCTTAAACTGATTCAATGTGTCTACATCCACAACACACTCAGGCAATGCAGAATCTGGATCCTTTCCAACATATCCTCGTCACCATAGAAACCAGTGTGAAAACCAAATCTGTGCACAATAATCTCTATGAGGCGATCAAGGCCTTATACAGTGGAATCATAACCTCTCTGTTTCTGCATGTCAGGATCCCTGTATCATTGCCATTATCTGATGTGATGGCTTCACAACTTGTGCAATGTGGTCCCTGAATTTCAGGTCCTTGTCCACCGTCACTCCTAGATCTCTCATTTCCTCTACTGCCATTGAAGGTTCCCCACCAATTGTATACTTTGCATCCCATTGTTGCTTATGAAATCTCAAAAACCTTATACTTGGCAGCATTGAACTGGTAGTTCCACTTACCTGCCCATTCATGCAGTCTATTCAAGTCCTCTTGTAAGGCATTAACATCTGGCTGCACATTGCTCTCCCCAGTTTTGCATCATCTGCAAACAGCTGAATATCACTAGTTAAACCCAACCCAATATCATTAACATACAAATCGAACAACAATGGCTCCAAACCTGACCCCTGTGGCACACCCCTGGTGACCTTTCTCTTTCAGGATACTGCACCCCCATATACACTTTCTGATACCCATCCATCACAGAAGTCTGTTATCCAATCCCATCTATTTCAATTTATTTAAGAGCTTGTCATGTGGAAGTCTATCAAAAGCTTTTGCAAAATCTAAGTACACCACTCTATATGCATGTTCCTTGTCCAAGATACGTGTCATCTTGTTATGGTATGTAAGTTTAGTGAAACATCATCTCTCCTTAACAAACCGATGCTGATAACCATGGAGAATACCGCTGTTATCAACCCATTTCTGTATTCTACTTCTCCCCAATCTCTCCAGGATCTTCACCACAACTCCAGATACACAGACCAGCCTATAATTTGAAGCTACAGCCTTATTATTATTCAGACCTCCATGGAGTTAAAAGATTCATCGTGGGAGGTCCTTCCTAAGAACATAAAGTCTGTCAAGGCTCATCGAGGGGAGGTCCCCCCCCCCAAGAAACACAAAGTCTATCATACCACTCCTTAAACTCATTGACCATTCTCGCTCTCACCACTCCATCAGGCACTGCCTTTATGCATTGTAACAATTTCACTCTTCTTCCACTCGCTTGGAACCTGTGCTGTTGTAAGACTCTTATTAAACAGGTGCCAATGCTACTGCCAATTCCCTGGAACATTCCCTTAAGATGAATGGTGATATGTCATCAAATCTTATCACCTTATTGAGATAAAGTTTATTTCCTCAAACACCTGCTCACTCACAATTAAGCCATTCTTTATATCCTCTACACTTAAGTTCTTCATGATTCCACCATGATCAGGATGAAACATCCTTATAAATTTGATCACTGAATACCCCAACAATGTCTTCTGCAGCAGTTACCATTCTGCCATTTTCATTCATTATCATCATCTTACTATGATCATTCTTCCTTCTACTTGCCACATATCTAAAAAAAAAATAAAAAATAAAAAAATAAAAAAATAAATAAATAAAAAATTCTAGGGTTTTTCTTTGCCTAATTTGTCAATTTCTGCTGATACTCTACTTTTGTTTTCCTTACTGATTTACTCTCCTGGCTTGTTCTTTATATTCTTCCTGTGACTGATTATTACCATAATTCATCTTGTATTTCCTTCAGAATACTTTCTTTTTCCAGATTTCATGCTTAAGCTCTACCTTCATCCATTTTACACCTACCTTATTCACCCTTTTGGCCTTTGGAATACATTCATACATTGATGCTGTTATATATTTCTTTGAGTTCCCATGCAGCATTTATTTTCTTCCTGCTTAACTCCTCGTTTCATGTTATAGCTCCAAGCTGTCTCCTAAGTTTGTCATATAATCACAAGCATTATAATTCCACATATATCCTTTCCTCACAAAAGTCTGCATATGACTACCCACAACACAGGTGATTACTTCATAATCACTTTCACCAACTGGAGGAAAATGTGAAACCCCTCTAACAATTACATCCTCTGATGAGATCTAGAACTCTTGATCTTCGTGTGCCCTTCTTTATGTGCTGCCTGAGATAGTTCTCTCAAAAACTTGAAATTCATTTTCCTTATTCCCAAATGCTATCTCTTCATTTCAATCTAAACTGCTATAATTAAAATCACCCATAATAATTACCCTTCCACTGTTCACTAATCTGAGTTGTTTATACATTTCTTCATTACCACCTTCCACATTCTTAGGCCTATTCCAACATAATGTCTTCTTTTCAACCTCCACATTACACCACACTGCCTCATAACCATTGCCACTCTTTTCCCCTTAATTTCCCTGCTATCATCAGCAGCAGCACTCCCCCTCCTTCCCTTCCCTTTCTATCTTCGCAAAAAATACTGCACCCTTTCATTTCTATTCCCGTTACGATATCATCTTCATTCAACCATGTTTCACTTATTCCAATGATTTGTGGGTGAATAAACTTAATCACTGAAACCATTTCATCCCCTTTATTTCTGATACTTCTGACATTTGTAAACAAACACAGCGGTTCAATTTTAGTCTACAGCCAGTCCTATCCAAGCCATATGTTGGTTGTGATTTCCCCACTACACCTGCCCAATCACCTTTATCTTGCCACTTATCACATAAATCTGCTCAGTCTCAACTTCTCCACCCACATTGCAATATACTCCATCTTCATATACACATTCATTGCCACTTTTGGCATTCACTCTCTCCATGTCCACTCGAGTCCCTCCCCCCCTCTTCCTCCTACTCTTCCTCTCTCACACTACTACTGTTACCACTGCTAAGCACTTCTCTTCAGTACCATTCTCCTGATTTTTTCCCTTCATCTCTTTCTTTTGATCTCTGTGACACATCACATGCTGTACTTCCACACATTAAACTTTCATTCAGCAACCCTTTCTCTAGCACACTCACTCCAAAGCCATTTAATGCATCCCATCACGCCTGTATAGTTTCATTCTTCCCTCAGACACATGCCATACATTCACAAATTCCACTCCCTTCTCTTCACACAGCTCCGCTATCATGCCATTCATGATTTTGGCCTTCCGTCACAACTCATCATCATAGCTGGGTAACACGCTAACAACCTTTCCTACTACACTGTTATCTTTCACTCTTCTCAATAGTCTCCTGATATTTGTCCTCACATCCTTATGTCCAGTTAGATCATTCATCCCTACAATCACAACTAACTCTCTTGCTCGTTTCTTACTCATGTCCAACGCCTTAGTTATTGTACTCATTCTCCCATCTGGATAGCAGACCTTATGGACTCTGTCGGAATGCAAGATTTAATGAAACAGTTATTGGAAATGAAATATGAAATGGAGAAAATGTTGAGTGATGTTAGACATCTAGTGGAAACTAATAAAAGTGTGTGCAAGAGAACACAATGAAAGAAAAAAAGAGCATAAGAGGTAATGAGCAATTCCAGAATAACAGTATATGGAGACTCCATAATTAGAGGGTTAGTTACTGACAATTTCACTCTCTATCTCGCTACCTCTCGTTTGGCTGCACTTTACTTCCTTTTCCGTATTCATACTTTCTTTCACTCCCGTATCACTAACTTCACTTGTACATCATTGCATTCTTTTGCCTCGTCAGTTTCTCTGTCTTTCATTTCATTTCTTTCATGTACTGCATCTATCTTTTCAGTCAGTTTTGCATTCTGTGTATCGTGGTCCAACAATATACTTCAACAATATACTTTCTCTTTCATTATCTCTCTCCACAAAGACATCTCTTACACTCTGCCATGCATACATATTGCACTCATGACATCGAATGAGTTTAGAAAAGTCTATCACCAATGCTATTTGACTATCACGGCATTTGCCTAGTAGCACCAGTCAACGCCCGCATGGTTGACCTCATGACTGTCGTGTGATATTTAAAACTGCAAGTTAGACTAATAAATCTGATAAAATTCACCAAAAATCACTCGGACACACTTCGTTATCAAAAATAAATAACGAAACCCTAAAGTTTATGAAACACTGCCAATTATTATTCAAAGTAGCACTTATCTTTCCGGAGCGCTTAATATCGGAAATATTAAGCGCTCCAGAAAATAAAATATTAATATCGGCAAATATCGGAACTTTAACCTTCTAGTGGTTAAAGTTCCGATATTTGCTATAAGGTAGTTGTTACTGGTCAGAAAAACTATTTTTAGAGTCAGCAGGGCTGACTAATGATTCACCTAAAAATAGTCTTCAAATGAATGCATGAAACATTCTCCTAACTTAACAAGTATGGCTGCATTAATCTGCCAAAAAAATTGGGAGGCTATTAGACTGTTATCTTAAGATCAACTCTCACTCAATTGTAGTACTTGTTTTTATACAACATGAAAGAGGGAATTAGTAGCACTGGTTTTGATTCACTATAGTGTCAGGTGGAGGTTGACACAAGAGAAGAGATATTTAGTTAATATTGTTATAGGCCAGAGAATATAGTGGAATAAGGGATGAAGGCTTTCATTTCTGTGAGATGATTTCTGTTGTTTGGTCTGAGCAGGGGTTTGGATTAGGTGTTAGAACTGAAGCTGTAGTCGGAACATGGGAAGGAGTAGAAGTCACAAAGGTCATCCCATTTGGTGTTCTTATAGTACTAAAGGACATGAGATGGAGAATTGTTGTTCCATGCTGGAGGAGACTTGTCTGAGGTTGTGATCTGAGTTACTAAGAGGAGAACACCCATCCTCAGTATATTTGGAAGGGGAGATTGCTCTGTGTTAGATTATTGCTAATGGCAAATACCTCTGCATCTCTACCTGCTTGATATTGATAATTAAAACAGGAGAAAGGGACCCAATTTGACTTGTGGACATTGATGTCCACCAAGAAAGATTATTTCACAAGAAGGAGATTTAGACTGCAGAAAATCGTCCGAGTGGTTATGAGAATGTGGGGAGCAGTAACGACATGTTGGTTTGATAGAGAAATTTTCAGCCAAAATATGTGGGGAGTGGGTTTCAAGGTTTGACAATCTGTTGTGGGATATCAGTTCTGATGAATGCAAATGTGCTGCCATGTGGTGAAAGGAACTGTGGAGAGCAGTTAAGGTGGAAGTGGTTGTTGATGTTGCCCACTTGGGTTCCATTAGGAATAGTAATTCTGGTTTAGATGACTAGGTGGTGCACATCATTCATGTTGTTGTCTAGGTCATGAATGTTATCAAAGTGGATATAGAACCTTTTTTTTTTTTGTTAGATTTTTATTTCTTTTGTTTGAATTTTTGTTACTTAGTATGATTTTTTTTAAAAATTATTTTTTGTGTAAGAATTTTTTTTAATCTGCAGTAAAATCATGTTTTTGGAGTTGTAATCCATTATATGTGGGGATGAAGAGATAATAAAGAATTGAGGCATGCAGTAAGAGGCAAGAGATTTGCAAACGTAATTCACTCATTCAGAGGGATCTCAGTCTTCTGTCCACATATGGCCTCAACAGTTCCATCAGCAACTACAGTACTTGGTCTCTCTTCACTCATAAATTGGCATAGTAAGTGAGAATAGGATTTAGCACTTCTGATTGGGAAGCCTCTGGATTTGTTACTGGTGCTCTGTGCATGGGACTGAATAGCTGACCAGCAGCACTGTTTTACTGCTTTACTCTCAAATGGGGGAGGGTCTGAACATCCTATGGTATGATTAGCACGTCATTGAGGGTATCCCTGACACTGCGTGTGGAAAGGGAGGGGCGGGATGACATAACCAGACCTCTTGCTTTTACAGTGCCAAATATGGATGTAGCTTACTTCAGGCCTGTGATTGAGCAAGATGCATGATATCATCATGCAGTGAAAGACATCTACCCACTTAAGAAGTCTGGTTCACTTATTTTCTGTTGATACTTCTATGGTGCCCATCTTGAATTCGCATACTGGAATTTGATCCAGTTGCACTTTTTTTTTGCTTATTTAATTGGAAGATTCCCCAGCCATCATGAAATTCCATTATGTTGTGCCATAATTTGGTTCTGGTAAGTCAATAAGAATGAAGAATGATTTTCATTTTAAATTAAACTTGCAAGAAATTATGTTCTTGTTTAATCTTTTATCTAAGTGTAAGCAAACAGTTTCATGTGAAGTAACTTCATGACTCAGAATTCATGAAGAACTTCAACTAATGTATTCAAAATGAATATTTTTAATTTTAAACTTATCTTGTTCAGATTGTTCACAGAATTTTATTTATTTCAGGTGTACCTTTTCCAAATTCCAAGTAGTTCAAACACGTTTGATGATAATCCTCCAGTAGTTGAAGGTGAACAGGTAAAATATACCATATTCTAAATATTTCTCTAGTAATTAAACATTAGTTTGTAGATAGATAAAATTATCAGAACCTTATTTATCACAATGATAGCAGAAATGTAGATATGTCTAAGTGTCTTGTATGTACGTAGGAAAGTTTTCCACTTGGTTACTGAGTAAATTATGCTAGACGGGAAATTATATTCTCGTTTTAATCCTTTACCAAGCATTAGCAAACAGTTTGTGTGTAAAGTATCTTCACTGCTAGGCTATTTGTATAGAGATGTGAACATAATATCAGTTGCCTCAGTATTCCAAACCTTAACCTCCTATCAGACATGGTTATTTCTATGCATTTGGGGAAAGGTCACTATACAGCTGGATTTTGGATCATTATTAGGGTCTTTTCAGTGAGTTAGATATGCAAGGGTATTGAAAGCTCAATCAGTATAGAAATGATGTATTTTCCATATCATCATCACAAACCATGGGTTCACTGCCCATTGGTGTCTGATGCCTCCTTCACTATCTTCTTCCACCTTTCTTTGTCCAAAGCACAGTGTCACAGTATAATTTCCATTTTATAATCTTCTGCATTAGATTCTCCTTTGGTTGTATCTTCCGATAGAGCTCTTCATTTGTGACTTTCTGTACCCACCCTATTCTTAGAATCTTACTGTAACAAGTTCTTTCAAATACCAAAATTCTTTTTCTTGATTCCTTATTTATTGCTTACATTTCAGATCCATACAGTATACTTCATAAAGGAGGTGATCTAACTCAAGCATCAAACTATAGGCCTATCTGTGTGTCAGGTGTTGTGGTTAAGTTGTTGGAGAAGCTTGTGAGAACTAGGATCCAGAGTTGGGTTGATAACAATGGTATTATCTTTGATGGACAGCATGGATTTGCTAAAGGGAGATCATGTTTTAGTAATCTACTTACTTATTACAATAAAGTGACTGCTTCCTTTTGGATTTTGCAAAGGCTTTTGATAGAGTACCTCATGATAGGTTGACAGCCAAACTAGAGCAGATGGGGTTGGATATTAGATTGGTGCATTGGATTGGAGACTGGCTATCTGATAGGTACCAACAAGTTGTGTATGGGGGAGTGATATCGAGGAAAAGGAAAGTCACTAGTGCAGTGCCTCAGGAGTCTGTTTTAGGTCCATTGCTGTTTAACTTGTATATTAATGATATTGGCGAAGATTTGGATGGAGATATTCAGTTGTTTGCAGATGATGCAAAGTTGGGATGAACCATGAAGTGTAGTGAAGATGATGTGGCCTTACAGGAAGACTTGAATAGATTGTGTGATTGGGCATGGAAATGGGGATGTGAGTTCAATGTTGCAAAATGTAAGGTTTTAAAATTTGGAAAACAAAGATGGGATGCAGAATTTATGCTTGGTAAGAATATATTTTTGGAGGTAGAGGAAATAAGAGACCTTGGGGTGATAGTGGATAAGGATCTAAAATTTAGGGGACACTTCGCCAAAATTGTGAAGACAACACAAAGACTTATGGGAATGATGCGGAGGACACTGACGTGTAGAAGTAGGGAAATTCTTGTTCAGTTGTATAATGGTTTGATTGGGTCACACAAAGACTATTGTGCCCAGATTTGGTCACCGGGTTTTCAGAAGGATGAAGAGATGTTGGAAAAGGTCCAAAGGTGACTGACTAAGGTAGTTTCTGACCTCTGGAATGTATTGTATGAGGAAGATTGAGAAGATGTAATTTGCAGAGTCTGGTGGACAGGAGGAACAGGGGAGACAGATATGATAGAGACCTACAAGTTGGTAAGGGATTGTTATAGGATCAATGTTGGAGAAGTTTTAGAGAGAATAGTGGGAGATCAGGGGAGAACCAGAGGTCATCCCTAGAAACTGTATAAAGAGGGTGTGGGTGGGGGAGTGAGAGGCAGGTTTTTTTCGTGCAGAGTTGTGAATGATTGGAATGCCTTACCTGAGAATGTGGTGTCTGCAAAGAGTTTGATTGTGTTTAAAACACGGTATGATGAGCTGTGTGTGTAATAAAAGGACCTCCCAGATGAGTCTTTGACTCCATGAGGTCTTGGGGCGGTAATAATATACCGGTAAAGATGCATGCTTTTAGTACTCTTAGTTTTGTTTGCAGGCTAGTCACTTTACTTTTCCAGATGTCCATGACCTTCAGATTTGTTCTTCCCTTGGCAATCCTGATCTTTATTTCTTTTTTACAGTCCAAATCATATGTCATTTTATTTCCCAAATATGTGAATTGTTGTATATTTTCTATATCAGTTCCATCCACTTGTATCTTTTGTTTCATGTTCTTCTCACCAAATACCAATGTCTTTGTTTTTTCCAAGTTCATAACAAGTTCAAATCTTTTCCCGTCCTCATTTAACAGTTTCAATGTTTTTTGTAGTTCTCTTTAGTCTTCTTCAATAATAACAATGTTATCTGCAAATCTCAGATTGTTGATTCTCATCCCATGTTCTGATATTCCTTACACATGTTTCTTTATCTTGTCCATTGCTGTTTCTTAATGCGTGATGCTTGGTGATATTGGATCACTCTGTCTAGTACCTCTGCTTCTTCTAATCCATTTTCCCATATCCTCACCTATTCTAACTGCTGCCATTGCATTTTTATAAATATCTTTCAGTATATCTGTTAGTTTCCTGTCAATTCCATTGGATTCTAAGCACTGCTAATGTCACTTTCTGGTCAATATTGTCAAATGCCTTCTAAAAATCAACAAAGCAAGTATATATGTTTTTGTTTTTTCTCCTAGCTTTCTGCTATTAACCGCACTGTCAAAATCTGTTGAATTGTAGTTCTATCTTTCCTAAATCCTGTTTGTTCATCTGTAAGGTATGCTTCCAGTTGTGTTCTCAATCATTCTGTCAATATCATCATTACCTTACCAAGATGACTTGTCAAGGCAATTGTTCTGTAATATTTGCATTGTAGCTTATTTCCTTTGTTGTATAATGTCACTAATATCGATTTCACCCACTCCTCTGGCCTTTTCCCTTTTTCCCATAACATATTACATAGTTGGTGCATTTCTGTAATCATACGTTCACCACCATATTTAATCATTTCTCCAGTGATATTATCATTATCAGGACTCTTGTTGTGTTTTAGCCATCCTATTGCTTTTTCTTCTTCTCCTCTTAAAATGTCCATACCATACTCATTACATGGTGGTGATATCTTATTCAATTCTTCAGTCAGTTTCCTGATGCTATCTAAATCATTTTTCTTCATATAACTCACTATAGTATCTTGTCCACCACTACAATTTTATCTTTACTGATCAATACTTGGCCTTTTTCATTTTTAGTTGTGGTCTGTTTTGGTTGCCACCTTCTATTAATGGTTCTAATAATTTTGTACCTCTCCATAGTGCTCTTCTATATTATTACATTGGGCTTCTAACCATTTCATCTTATCCATTCTGAATGCTTTTTTCACCTCATTACACTTTCTTCTATATATTGCTCCTCTATTTGTTCTGTTGTATCCCTTCTTATCTTCAACATTCTTTTCTCCTGTACTAACTTCAGTGTTTCTTGTCTAATCCACTTCTTCTTGATCTACACTTCTTCTGGTACTGTTTCTTCAACTGCATCTTCTATTGCCTTCATTACTCTTTTCACTCTTAGATTCGAATTTTTTTCTTTGTCCACACTTCTAAGTTTCTCTTCTAACACTGTTCTGTACCTTCTTCCTATTTCTGCTTCACTTATTCTTGCTGTATCTCTTTGTTTGTGATGATGGGGTTTATATTTTCTTTTTAATTTCAACTTGATGTTTGCAATCAGTAAACTATGATCCGAGTCTATATCCGCTCCTCGAAAAGTTTGGTACTGATGTTATCCATCTTCTTTTAATCATAATCATATCGATCATGTTCTTGGTTTTTCCCATTATTTGATTGCCATATACATTTTCTATAGTCCTTTTGTTGGAATCTTGTGTTACAGATCACCTCGTGGTCCACAGCAAATTCTAACATTTTTCAACTCTTTCATTTCTTTCTCCGAAACTATATTTTCCCATGACACTTTCTCAACTATCATTATCTATTCTGACTTTGGCATTCCAATCTCCTTGAATAATTAGTGCATCTTGCTTTGGTATTGTTTCTGTTGTCTTTGGCAGATCTTTGTAAAATAAGCCAATATCCTTATCTGTGCTGTTAGATATGGATGCATATATCTGGACCAGTGGTTCCCAATCATTTTTCACTTGTGTACCCCTTTTAAACCCATTTCTATAAATTGTACCCCTTATTTTTAAAATAGCTGTTTTTAAATACTGGCATTTATTGTTCCATAACTAACATTTTGCATTTTGTTTACTTTACTTGTTTTTCTGCCATTACTGATTATTTTTCATGTACCCCTGAATGGCCAGCACGTACCCCCAGGGGTATGTTTACCACTGGTTGGGAACCTACCTGGACTATCGATATATTAAATGGTTTTGCTTGAAATCTTGCTACTATGATTCATTCATTGACTGGTTTGTAGCTTAGTAGTGCCTCTCTAGTTCTTTTGTTAAGAAGGAAACCAACTCCTGCTTTGTGCTTGGTGTCATACCATGACCATATGACTTCGCATCCATTTATCTCTCCTGGTGATGTCCATTGCATCTCTGCCAGTCCTAGTATATCACATCGATATCTCTTAATTTCTTTGTGAAGTAGTTCTAGTTTTTCTGACATCAAAAGTGTCCATATATTCCATGTTTTTATTGACTGCATTGTCTGTATGTCTGTACATTCCATGTTCCTATTTTCCATATACAAGCAGTGAAATGGTGCACCACCATATTATTAAAATAATATGTCAGATAGTTGTAGGAAGTATCTTACTTGATAAAATTAATTATAATACACCCTCCATGGGTCTAGCTTCTGTTGATTCATCTTTAATAAAAGTTGAAACTGGTCTTGGTAGTGACCCCCTTCCTATAATGCATTGATTGATGGTAGTGTGCTCTGCATTATGGGATACCTAGGCCATTGTTTTGAAAACAACAATCTCTGTATACAAGTAGTCTACTTGTAAAGATCCTTTGCATGCAAATTTTTGTTTGTTTACACTTAAAGGAGTGAAACAAGAACATACTTTTTTTATCCTAATGTATTTTACTTGGTATACAGTATAATGTAACTGAGGACTTGTAAATACAGGCAGTCCCCTGGTTACTATTATTATTTTTATTATTATTATTATTAAACAAGACCTCATGGAGTCAAAACTCATCTAGGAGGTCCTTTTATCTCACACACATCTCATCATACCGGGTCTTAAACACATTCAAACTCCTTGCAGACACCACACTCTCAGGCAAGGCATTCCAATCATTCACAACTCTGCACGAAAAAAACCTGCCTCTCACTCCCCTACTCACACCCTCTTTATACAGTTTCCAGGGATGACCTCTGGTTCTCCCCTGATCTCCCACTATTCGCTGTAGAACTTCTCCACCATTGATCCTATAGCAACCCCTTACCAACTTGTAGGTCTCTATCATATCTCCCCTCTTCCTTCTCTCCACTAGTCTCTGCAAATTACATCTTTTCAATCTTTCCTCATACTCGACATTCCAGAGGTCAGAAACTACCTTAGTCAGTCGCCTTTGGACCCTTTCCAACATCTCTTCATCCTTCTGAAAACCAGGTGACCAAATCTGGGCACAATAGTCCATGTGTGGCCTAATCAAAGCCTTATACAATGGAACAAGAATCTCCCTACTTCTACACGTCAGTGTCCTCCGCATCATTCCCAGAAGTCTTTGTGTTGTCTTCACAATTTTGGCGATGTGACCCCTAAATTTTAGATCCTTATCCACTATCACTCCCAGATCTCTTATTTCCTCTACTTCCAACAATATATTCTTACCAAGCATAAATTCTGCATCCCATCTTTGTTTTCCAAATTTTAAAACCTTACATTTTGCAACATTGAACTCACATCCCCATTTGCTTGCCCAATCACTCAATTTATTCAAGTCTTCTTGCAAGGCCACAACATCTTCACTACTCTTTATGGTTCGTCCCAACTTTGCATCATCTGCAAACAACTGAATATCTCCATCCAAATCTTCGCCAATATCATTAATATACAAGTTAAATAGTAATGGCCCTAAAACAGATCCCTGAGGCACTCCACTAGTGACTTTCCATTTCCTGGATATTGCACCCCCATACACAACTTGTTGATACCTATCAGATAGCCAGTCTCCAATCCAATGCACTAATCTAATATCCAACCCCATCTGCTCTAGTTTGACTGTCAACTTATCATGAGGCACTCTATCAAAAGCTTTTGCGAAATCCAAGTATATTACTGTGTATCCTTCTCCTCTGTCCAAGGAAGCAGTCACTTTATTGTAATAAGTAAGTAGATTACTAAAACACGACCTCCCTTTAGCAAATCCATGCTGTCCATCAAAGATTATACCATTGTTGTCAACCCAACTCTGGATTCTAGTTCTCACAAGCTTCTCCAACAACTTAACTACAACACCCGACACACAGATAGGCCTATAGTTTGATGCTTGAGTTTGATCACCTCCTTTATGTAGTGGCACAATCTTGCCCTCCTTCCACTCTTTAGGGACTTGACCAAGTGCAAGACTTGTATTGCAAGCTGTCTCCTGAGCTAATCACCCCCCTTGTAGTTCCACATATACCCTTTTTTCACAGGGGTCCTTGCACTGCTGGCAACCACCCAAGTAATCACCTCATGGTCACTTTCACCAATTGGTGGATGATTTGATACCTCATTGATAATTACATCCTCCGATGAGATGACCAAATCCAAGATCCTTAATCCTCTTGTGACCTCTGTTACATACTGTCTGAGGTAGTTATCCCTCAAAAACTCAAGAAACTCATTTTCTTTACTTCCAGTTGCTATCTCTTCATTCCAGTCTATATTGCCATAATTAAAATCACCCATAATGATCACCCTTTTCTTATTTGCTTGGCTTATTTGACTATACATTTCACTATCACCACCATCCACATTACCAGGTCTATAACAACATCCCACCAAGTATTTGATTCTATTCACCTCTATCTCACACCATACTGCCTCAAAACCACTGGCCCCATTTCCCCCTTGCATCTCTACCTTGTATGGACATAACTCTTTCTCTATCATCAATAGCACTCCCCCTCCCTTTTTACCCCTTCTATCCTCACGAAACACATCATACCTTTCCATCTCTATTCCTGTCAGGATGTCATCCTCATCTAACCATGTCTCACTTATTCCGACAATCTCTGGGTGCACAGACGCAATTAGTGCAACCATTTCATCCGCCTTGTTTCTTATACTTCTAGCATTGTGTATACAAACACAACAACTCATTTCTGGATCTACAGCTAGTTCCACTGATACCACTCACTCGATGTGATCTCTCCATGCTGGACTGGGGCCATTTCCCTTTCTACTTCTTCATTTTAGAACCCCTTGCAATTCCATCTGTTTCCTTTTGATCCCTGATCATCCCATTACCATCCCATCATCCCTCCTCTTGGAGCATCCACTTTTCTCATGCTGTGTATCCCTGTCCACCCTGAGCCTCCCCGTTTCCCTGCTCCTCTTGCACACCCATTCTCTCATTATCTATACTCATACCACTCACTTCCACATTCATTTCCACTCCTTCAATCTCTCCTGTCTTACTCTCCTGCTCTCTTACAAATGAGATACGTTCCTGAGAACATCTTTAAGTCAGATTTATATGTAACTTGGATCCCTGATGAACATCTCATATGTGATGATAATAACAATGCTATACTGTCTCATATGTGGCAATAATAATACAGTGTAATACTGTAATAATACCCCTATACTGTAATAAAAAGCTATTACAGAAACTATTGTGCTCTTTCTTTTAATTCAAACAAACAGAACATAAAAACAAACTCATACAAAAAGTTTTGTTAGGAGAAATATCAAAAAAGAATATTAAAGGTTGCATCAATGTCTTGCTTATTGGAAGGGGCATTTATTGGAAATGCCCCTTCTAACATTAATTGGAAGATGATGATAGAGATGGTGCTAGAGAGGATGGACCTGGTGCTGGAGAATCAGGATTTGATTCTGTTTATGGAGGAGGGAAGCTTGCCACTGAACTCGGTGTCTTGAACAAGGTATCAAGGGTTGTTTGCACAGCCTTTCTCTTATTTTCATCATAAATGGCCTTGTAGCTGCTGATGTTCTCACTAACTGCATGGCAAACCTTTGTAAACTGTTGAATGTTAGGATCTTTCTCCTCAAGCTTAGCAAATCCTGCTTCATTGAGACGAAAGGCCAGCTAATTCTCTTATGAATGGGACTCTAGTAAGTCGATGAAAAAATTTTCATTGATATCCAAATGCATGTCCTTGCTATTTGTGAAACCCGAAGAAGTTCTGAATTAACAGCAAAATGGAACAATAGCAACCAAATTTTCCTGGGAGCTTCAGATAACACTCCAAGGGCTGGAGGAGTTGGCTTCTTCATAAATGAAAAGCTAACTAAAAATATTATTTCTTGCACAATCCATTCTGAATGACTAGGAACACTAAAATTAAAAATTGGAGAATCCATAACAATAAAAATAATAATAGCCTACGCACCCACCTCAACAGCTGACAAAGCAGAAATAGAAAATTTCTATGAACACCTACGAGAAACATTACAGAAAAAAAAACATACACAACAGTGTGTGGAGATTTCAACACAAAGATTGGTACAGGATTTATTGAAGAAAAATACATTGGACCGTGGGGGGGGGGGGGGAAGGGGAAAGAAATGAACTAGGTGAACTCCTGGCAGAATTTGTAGAAGCAGAAAGGCTGTACATTATGAATAGTTCCTTTAAAAAGAGAACTGGAAAAAGATGGACTTTGCAATTTCCAAATGGAGAGACAAGAAATTAAATTGATTTCATCCTAACAGATTTCAAAAGAATAATAAAAAAATGTCGAAGTCATTGGGAAAACCTACTGCGACATTCATTCAGATCACCATCCAATAAGAGCCACCCTCAAAATACATTAAAAAAAAAAAAAAATGAAGAATGCATATGAGCACAGTCCAACCATAAAAAACACTCAAAACAGATAAACCCAGAAGAATTTAGAAAAAATGTGGAAGAAACCGACTGAAATTTAAAAAATGACATCGAAGAAGATTTAACAAACTTCAACAATCACTTAATGAACTGCAAAGAAAGAACTTCGTGTGAACTTCCTCCTAAGACCAGGGAACACCTATCAGCAAGAACAATAGAACTATTGAAGAAAAGAAGAATACTGAGAGATACAGGAAAAGACTGTCTAGAATATAAAATTATTTGTAAACAACTGAGGCAGAATATTAAAGACGACTATAACATATATAGAACAACAAAATTGGCAGAAGCAGCTAGGCTCCGCAGTAGCCTAAAAAAAAGTAGAAAAAGGAATAAATCTAAAGCAACCACCACTGTCAGCCTTCATAGACAATCAAGGAAACAGACACACAAACAGAGGTGAAATAGAAAAAAATAGTAAAATCGTTTTATGAGAACTTTTACTCATCTAAACAAGTAATCACAGCTTCAGTACCAGACGAAACTTTGGAAATACCATCTATGCTACCTGAAGGAAGTAAAAATGGCTATCCACCATATGAAAAATGACTGATCACCAGGAATTGATGGTATAAAATCTGATGAATTAAAAATGGGTGGACAAATACTCTTTAAAGCTCTAGCAGAGAGGTTTACCTGATATATATATATATATACACACACACACACACACACACACACACACACACACACACACACACACACACACACACACACAAACAATTAAAGAAAGTACCTACTGAATGGAAAACATCAAAGACCATAATTCTGCATAAAAAATTTAATAAAGAAGACATCAGTAACTACAGACCTACCTGTCTATTAGCACATGCATATAAAATATTTGCCAGAGTCACAAATACAAACCTCCATCGATGAAAGTAGCTGCAAATATCAGGCTGGTTTCAAAAAAGGCTTTTCAACAATAGATCACATTCAAACCATTACTCAGCTAACAGAAAGATGCAAAGAATACCAGATTCCACTTTGTCTTCTTTTTATAGATTTTAAAAAGGCATTTGACATTGTTGAGCATAATGTAGTATTCCAAGCTTTAATAGAACAAGGTGTAGAAAAAGCATACATCAAACTCATAAAAGATATCTACAAAGAAGGCACAACAAATATCACCCTTTTCAATCACCCAATTAAAATTAACTTAAGTAGAGGAGTACATTAGGGTGATGTCTTATCACCTAATCTCTTCACATCTACTCTGGACAGCATCATTCGAAAAATTGACATGGAAGATGGAATAAACATTGATGGTGAAATGTTAAATATCATATTATTCGCTGATGATGTGGTATTAATATCTCACTCACCCAAACTCTTAGAATCAATGCTGAATAACATAAGCCAAAACTGCCAAAAAATTGGATTGGAAATACACCCAGACAAAACAAGATGGATGAAAAACAAATACTGTAAAGATCATACAATCACTCTAGAATCTCAGACCATTGAAAAAGTTGAAGATTACATCTACCTCGGTCAGCCCATAAAAATGAATAATGAAATAGCAAAGAGAAAAAGAGCTGCTTGGATAGCCTTCAACAAAATAAAATCAGCAATCACCAACCAAAACATAAATATAGAAATAAGAGCCCATCTTTTAAATAGTCACATCTTACCAGCATTAACTTATGGCAGTGAAACATGAAACACAACTTTAAAAGAACAACAAAGCTTAATAACAACTCAATGTGCAATAGAAAGAAGAATGTGTAATATAAACAAAATAGACCACATAAGACACACAGAAATCAGGAAGAAGTCTAGACTCAAAGATGTAATAAAAGTAATCTATAACAGCAAAAGAAGTTGGGCAGGACATCTCGCCAGAATGAGAGACAACAGATGGACAGTCAGAGTTACAAACTGGTATCCGAGAGATACCAAAAGGAAACCTGGAAGACCAGCCTTAAGGTGGGAAGACCCAATGATTAAGAAAGTTGGAAGAAAATGGAGAAGAAAGGCCCAAGATAGGAATAGCTGGATTCTTTATGACCTGCAGTCATGGAGAAATCCTGACTGAAATCACAGGTCCATAGAGGTAATCAAGGTAATCCAATTGCATTTCATTGCCACTATCCACCACAGCTTTTCTAGCTTTGGCAGTGTCTTCTGTGAAGACACAAAAATCATCACAGAATTGAGGGCACAGTTTGTTCCACAACCCTTTAATTGTTGATTGTTTCATTCTTCCCAAGAATCAGCAGTGTTTTTGATGGCATCATGGATGTTATAATTCTTTCAGAACTCTCTAGGTCATCATATCATCTTCCATAGCCTGAATATTTGCAGGAATGTATGCCGTAAACAAATAAGCCTTAAATGCAGAAATGACTCCCTGGTCATTGGCTTTAGTAATGATGTAGTGTTGGGTGGTAAAAATATTACCTTTCCATTAGGTTGTAGGCCATTTAAAGATGTTGGATGTCCAGGAGCATTGTCCCACACAAGCAGAATTTTAAAGGGAATTGTCTTTTGCAAACCATAACGTTCCACAGCAGGAATAAAACAGTTCAAGAACCAATATTCAAACATGGCAAGTGTAACCCAGGGAATCAAGGTAATCCAGTTGCATTTCATTGCCACTATCCACCACAGCTTTTCTAGCTTTGGCAGTGTCTTCTGTGAAGCCACAAAAATCATCACAGAATTGAGGGCACGGTTTGTTCCACAACCCTTTAATCGTTGATTGCTTCACTTCCTCCCAAGAATCCGCAGTGTTTTTGATGGCATCATGGATGTTATAATTCTTTCAGAACTCTCTCTAGGTCTAACTCTCTCTCTAAATTTTACTTCCCACTAATGGGAAGAGCTGCTTTAATAATGTGGTGAAGTGCAGGTTAGTTTACATGCATGAAAGAAACTAGTTCCTGAATTATTAATTTAATTATTTAATTATCTTTATGGGGAGCCTTGGGAGCCTGTTTGCAAGTATGGAATGGCGTAAGTTGGGTCATCTGTAACCTGGGGACTGCCTGTACTTTTTTTTGTGTTGCAGAAAGTCAAATTAGATATTATAATTTGAAAATGGAAATAAAAGAATTTTTTTGGAGAGATCTAAATGTATAATTAACAGATTACAAAGTAAGAAACAGATCATTGTGTGTGATGACTTTTATGGTCTGTTGATAAAAGTAATGAAGGTAGTTCCTTTAACCGACTATATAAGTAGTTGTTCCTTTTGATTCCATGTCTTGCTATTATTATCCCAAGATGCCATAGAGACACACCTCATCATACTGCACCTTAAACACATTCAAATTCTCTGCTGACACCATGGTCTCAGCCATTGGCTTCCATCATTCACAACTCTGCATGCAAAAAACCTGCTTCTCACACCCTCATTATATAGCTTCCAGGAATGACCTCTTATTCCCCCCCCCATCTCGTGCCTTATTGAAAACCTCTTCAACATTTATCCTATAACAACCTCTTACTTGTATGTCTCTATCATGTCACCCCCCTCTTCCTCCTAGCCACTAGACTCTATAAATTTCATCTTCTCAACCTTTCTTTATATTTAACATTCCAGAGATCAGAAATTGAGCATAACTTGGTCAATCACTACTGATCCCTCTCCAACATCTCTTCATACTTTTGAAAACCAGGTGAGCAGATCTGTGCACATGTCTTCGGTGAAAGGAATGACGAAGGCGATAGAAAAGCTGATTTTGCAATGGCAGGGAACCTTGCTATATTGAAAGCCTGTGCAGCTCTACCACTCATGGTAGTACTTTACAATAATTTACCTCCTCTATACAATCTACTACAGAATATATAGTCCAACTGGGAGTGATGGTGTTGGTGGGACAGCCTCAAAGAGTGCATAATTCTTAGATTTGCATACTAATCTAAGAAGTATCAGAATGGGTTGAGTTTATAGTATTGATCAAGTCGGTATGTTTAAAAATAATTGGTATAAGTGAACCTTGGTTAACTGAGGATGGTATAATGTGAAAACTAGAAATATAAGATATGGAATTTTCCAAAATGATAGGAAGGGGAAGAAAGCAGAGGGAATACTGATAATAATAACAGAGGAATTGTCCTTCATGAGTAAGTGGGAAATAGTAGTAGTATGAATGAAGATTTTGAAGCTGTCTGGTATGAAATTGAGATAAATAGGATAGTATATCTAATAGGATGTTGTTATAGGCCAAAGAATGTGGAGAGCACTGATTGTGAAATGTTCAAATTATTATTATTATTAACATTTGACCTCCATGGAGTCAGACTTATCATGGAAGGTAAACACTATTTCATACAATGCTCATCCAACTGTGCCTTAAACTGATTCATTGTGTCTACACACTCAGGCAATGCATTCCACTTGCCAACCACTCTCCATGCAAAGAATCTACTCTTTGCTCCTCTGTTCACACACTCCTTATACAATTTCCAGCAATGGCCTCTTGTTCTACTCCCCTCTCCCATTCTATGAAAAATCTCTTCCATGTCTACCCAATAACTACCCCTGACCAGCTTATATGTCTTAATCATACCCTCTTCCTCCTATTCACGAGGCTCTGCAACGTACATTCTCTCAATCTGTCCTTGTACTTCACATTCCAGAGACCACTGGCTACCTTTGTGAATCTGCTCTGGATCCTTTCCAACATTTCCTCTTCACCATGAAAACCTGGTGACCAAATCAGTGCACAATAATCCATATGAGGCCTGATCAAGGCCTTATACAATGGAATCATAACCTCTCTATTTCTGCATGTCAGGGTTCTCCACATCATTGCCATTATTCGATATGATGTCTTCACAACTTGTGCAACGTGGCCCCTGAATTTTAGGTCCTTGTCCACCATCACTCCTAGATCTCTCATCTCCTCTATTTCCTTTAAAATTTTCCCACCAAGTGTATACTTGCATCTCATTTTGCTTACCAAATCTCAAAACCTTACACTTTAAATTAGTTGGGAAAATGAAAGGAAGATAATTCTAATGGGAGATTGTAATTATAGGAATATGGATTGGAAAGAAGAGATAGTGTATGATAAAAATAAAAGTGAATTTGGTGAGTTTCTATGAGATAACAATCTTAAGCAGCAAGCAGCATGTAATGGCAGCAACACAAGGTTTATTGGTGATGGATATGGTGATATCCTCACAAGATGTAGTTGTGAATGAGATATTGGTTTTGAAAGTAGTCAAATAGGTGAAGGTTATGCCTATTTAGTCTATGTGGGACTATAAGGTAGGTCATTATAAGAAGCTCCTTAGTTCAATTAGCATCAATACACTGGGTTGATGAATTGTGTGGAAAAGATGTTGACAGTGCATGGGAAATGATAAGGTGATATCTAACACTAAACAATGCATAACTGCATACCAACAGTTAAGTGAATAAATAGAGTAGGAGTGAGATGGAGGAATAGTGAAATGAAGCATGCAATGTTACAAAAGAAGTTATGATGTTACTGCAAGACTGTTTGCAGTAACAGATGCATGAAGAATACAAATTGCAGGCTAGAAAATTGGTAAGCATCTTTAAAAACGTAAAAGTAGAATATAAGAGAAGATTGACAAGTTAGGCAAAACTGATCCAAAAGAATTTTTCTGCTATGTGGCAAGCAACAGGAAAAATTATCATGGCATGTTGACGCTGGTATACAGATATGGTAGTAGAGTAACTGTAGCAAATGATATAGTGGAATTATTTAAGGAACATTCATCAGTGTATATGATAGTGGTGGAATGATGCTATGCAACATGTAGAAAGGAGGCAGAGATTAGGAGAATTAAAGGTGAGAGAATCAGATGTATCAAGTGTTGAGAAGAGAGGATTGGAGTATGTGGTTACTTGGAGGGCATTTTGAGGACAGAAAGGAACTGTATGCGAGAGACTTCTTGCATTTGAATGAGGAAGGATGTAGACATTTGGAGAGATTGCTGTTTTCTGAATGAGTAGTATGTCAATGCAGGATGTCAATAGAATTCTCAGGGTGGATGGTAGCAGGGGTGGCCTTTTGTGGGAATGGGTGCTTGGGAGAAGGGGGACAACATCAGGTAACACTGAGTGCAATGGTGTCTGTAGGGTAATGATAGGTATAGAAGCAGTGATATTTTTATGCTTTATACTAATGCCAGGAGTATCCTGAATAAAGGAGATGAATTGGTGGTGCTGATAGCATCAGACTGGCCAAAGATTATTGGGATCTCTGAGATGTTGATGGAAGATGATATAATAACAGGAATAGAAGTAGCAGGGTACAGCATTTTTCAATGTCTTCTGCAGCAGTTATCTTTCTACCATTTTTTTACATTAACATCACCTTATCATAATTATTTATTCTTACCATAATATTCATTCTTTACTCTCCAGTTCAAGATTTTTTTTTCACCTTCCAAGTCATTTTGTGCTCTCAATCACTAACTCTTATTCCTGTTTCTTTCTTCTATGCAAAGCCTCAGTTATTTGTTTCACTGTGCCACTTAGAAAACGTTTTATGCATCACGATATTCATATCTGTAATGACTGAATCACCACACAATGTCACAAGTTGTTTTGACATGTTTTTTTGTCTTACTAATATCATCTCTCTTTCTCTTTATACTGTCTATTATATACTTCTTTAGATAATATTGATTAATATTATTGTTTAGATAATATTGTTTTCCTTGAGGGCAGTTAGAAATGTTTATTTTTCTTTTCAGGTAGGCGAATACTTTGGAGCAGCTGTGTTAGGAGTTAATTTGAACAATGAAGGTGAATACATTTTATTAGTTGGCGCACCATTGTATTCTACTAAATATGGTGGTGATGAGGGAAGAGTTTATGTATACACATTCAGTGGTCAGAATAAAGTGGTATGTTTATTTCTTTTCTTTCTGCACCTTTCATTTGTCACATACACCATTTTATAATTTAATCTGAAACACAGGATGGGGATTACTATGAGTTAAATGATATTCAAGGAATACAACTACTGTAGTTGACTTCTTGATTGTTGAACATAACACCCTACTCCTACCTAACATCAGCAATGTCTAAAAATCAATACTAGAGAATGCAAATAGACAGAGTGCCCATTATTTTACCTATTATATGAACATGGTCCTGCCCCTCCTACTCCTACCATTTAATTCCAAAATCTCTATCCTCAGGAACTGAGGATAGAGATTTCACTCATGGTATTCTGTTTCCATATTTATGAAAAATAATAATAATAAATAAATTGCTTTATTAAGCAGGATTTCTTTTTATTACAAATAAATTATGTGAATTAAAAATTCAAAAAAACTCAGTAAGTTATTTCTATATTTATATAAATCACCTGCAGAATAATTTAAGTAAATGATTTAATGATAAGTATAAAGTTATGTGTTTTGCATTGAAAAGATTACATACTCATTTATTATTATTATTATGATTTAGGCCTCCATGCAGTCACAAGACTCATACCATTCCTTGAACTCGTTAATTGTTCATACTCTCACCACTCTATCGGACAATGCAATTTATGAGTCAAACACCTTCCATCCAGAGAAGCAACTCCTCACTCTCTTGCTCACAGCTTCCTTTTGTAACTTCTAGGGATGGCCCGCTTGTCCTCACTCCTTTCCCCTGTTCCACCAAATGATAGTCAACCTGGTAACTACCTTTCAGCAGTTTAAGTCTCAATCATATCGCCTCTCCTTCTTTACATCAAACTCTGCAGTCCACATTCTCCAAGCCTGTTTTTATGACTAACATTGCTTCTGCACTCTTTCCACAGTTAATTTATCCTCTTCAAATCATTAGGACCAAATTTGAGAACAATAGTGCAAGTGTGATCTGATTAGTGCTCTATACAATGGAATGACAACTCTGCAAGCCAGTGTCCTCAGTATTGCAGTAATCCTCTAGGTTACTTTCACCTCTTTTGCAATATGTTCTCTGAATTTCAGGTTTTTATCAATCATCACTGCCAGATTCCTTGTTCCTCCAACAGTATGCAGCCTCCCAGCGATGTATCCCAAACTTCAAGACGTTACATTTTGCTGCCTTAAACCGATACTCCCATTCATTCGCCCATCTGTCCAGTTTATTCAAATCCTCTTCTAGGGCTTCAACATCTGCACTATTACTAATAACACTTCCCAGCTTCACATCATCTGCAAACAACTGACAGCGTGCCACATGATAAGCTGATATTTAAGTTGCAGCACATGGGTCTGGATGTCAGATTGGTCAACTGGATTTAGGATTGGCTGTCTGATAGGTATCAGAGAGTTGTGTATGGTGGAGCAGTTTCAAGGAGGCAGAGGGTTACAGGTGGGGTCCTACAGGGCTCAGTACTAGGACCTATATTGTTTAACCTTTATATCAATGACATAGCCAGTGGATTGCAGGGGGATATTCAGTTGTTGCGGATGATGCGAAGCTGGGAAGGATTACTAGTAATAGTGCAGATGTGGTAGCCCTGCAAGAGGATTTAAATAAGCTAGATAGATGGGCAAATGAATGGGGGTATCAGTTTAATGCAGCAAAATGTAAGGTCTTGAGGTTTGGGACACATTGATGGGATGCTGCCTACTCTATTGGAGGAAGTAAGGGAGATAAGAGATCTGGGGTTGATGATTGATAGAAACCTGAAGTTTAGGGGACATATTGCAAAGGTGGTGAAGGTAACACAGAGAATTGCTGCTATTATGAGAAGGACACTGACCTGCAGAGATAAGAGGATTATCATTGTATAAGTCTCTGATCAGACCACACTTGGACTATTGTTCTCAGATTTGGTCCCCAGGATTTGAAGGGGATAAATTAACTGTGGAAAGGATACAAAGACGGATGACAAAGATGTTTTCAGGACTGTACAAGGATAGTTATGAGGATCGGCTGAGAGAATGTGGACTGCAGAGTTTGGTGGATAGAAGGAGAGGTGATATGATTGAGACTTTTAAACTGTGGAGAGGTGGTTACAGGGTTGACACTGGGGAGTTCTTTCGCTTGGTTGAACAGCGGGAAGGAGTGATGACAAGAGGCCATCCCTGGAAGTTACGAAAGGAAACTGTGAGCAAGAGGGTAAGGAGTGGTTTTTTTGTGTGGAGGGTGGTTGAGCCGTGGAATGCATTGCCTGATGGAGTGGTGGGAGTGAGAACGGTCAATGAGTTTAAAGAGTGGTATGATAGACTTTGTGTTTCTCGGGGGGGGGGGACCTCCCCTCGATGAATCTTGACAGACTTTGTCTTAGGAAGGACCTCCCTCGATGAGTCTTTTGACTCTATGGAGGCCTGAATAATAATAACTGAATATCCCCTTGCAATCCATTGATAATGTCATTGGTATAAAGGTTTAAACAATACAGGTCCCAGTGCTGAGCCCTTTGATAACCCACTTGCAACCTTCTGTCTCCTTGATATCGCTCCTCCATACACAACTCTCGGATACCTATTCATTTTAAAAATTTACAACTTAGGAATTTAGGAATTTACAACTGTGTTTTAAAAAAAATAAAAAAAAACATCTTTTATTATCCTGACGTTTTAATCTTCACATCAAGATCATCATCTGGAGCGTACATAAATACTCAGGACAAGCTGAGTTACATCGTTAACTGTAAGCTAGAGAAACAATGATTTGATCACGTTATTCTACTGGCGTGACCTCTGGTGGAAAAAATATATATATAAAACAAAATAAAAAATTTATTTTATTTTATATTTTTTTTTTATTTTATTATATTATTTTTTTTCACCAGAGGTCACATCAGTAGAATAACATATGATCAAATCATTGTTCCTCTAGCTTACAGTTAATGATGTAACTCAGCTTGTCCTGTATATTTATGTACGCTCCAGATGATCTTGATGTGAAGATTAAAACATCGGGATAAAAAAAAAGTTTTTTTAACACGGTTGTAAATTCCATAAAAAATTTTTTAAAATGAATGCTGATTATTGTGTAAGCCTAAAAGAAAGGATTCTGATACCTATCAGATAGCCAATCCTGAATCCAGTTCACTAGCCTATCATCTAAACCCATGTGTAGCAACTTAAATATCAGCTTATCGTGTGGTTCCCTGTTGTAAAAATCCAAAAAAAATGGCAGAATATGCCTTTCCTTCATCAACTGCTCTTGTCACTTTATTATAAAAAAATAATAATATTACTAAAGAAAGATTGCCTCTTAACAAATCCATGTCGACTTTCACAGATAACATTTCCCTCATCTGCCTAAGGCTGTATATGGTTTCTCACTAATAAGATCTTAACTACTGATGAAACGCAAACTAGTCTATAATTTGACACTTCCAGTTTGCTACCACCCTTATGCAATGGCACTATCTTATCCTCCTTACACTCCTTGTATACCTTTCCCTTGTCCACTCTTTCATTGAAAAGCCAGGTCAAGGAAGTTGTCAATTCTTTAGTACATTCTCACAAATCCCATGGCAATATTTCATCCAGTGTCACTGCTTTATTGACATCCAGAGTATTCATTATTTGAAACACACTCACCTTTTGCACTCTAATCCTTGAATCTGTTCTATCTCTACAGTGTTAAAATCTATTTCTCCAGGATGAAATACTCCAATAAAGTGTTGATTGAATAATTCCTCTGATCCTTTGCATCAGTTACTCTATTCCCATTTTTATCCCACAATGTAATTCTTCCACAATCATTTCTCCTACTGGCCACATAGCTGAAAAAATTCCCTAGGATTATCTTTGAATCTTAGTGCCAATCTCCATTCATATTCGTTTTGCTTTCCTTACCATACTAGTCATTCTCCTGGCCTGAGTCTTGTATTCTTCATGCATCTGCTCTTCACCCTCTCCTTTTATCTCCTCCATAACCTCTTTTTAACCTGCAGTTCTTGTTGGATACTGTTTATCCATTTTACACTAAATTGTGGTCTCTTCAATTACAGTATATAGCTTTCTATTACTGCTAATAAATATTCCTTTACATTTCCTATGCACACTAATGATATCTTGCTCTTCCAATTCCTCTCTCTATGGAACTGCTCCAAGTTGATATTTAAAACTATTATAATCAACTGCCTTAAAATTCCACATACGTTCCCTTCTCTTTGATACTCCTGCATGTCTATTCATCTTCCAAGTCAAAACCACATGGTCACTCTGTACAACTGGAGGCAGAAATGCCATCTCAGTTATAATCAAATCTTCTGATGCTGTGACCAAATCTAAAACTCTTGAACCTCTTGTTTCTTCTATTATATGTTTCCTAAGATATTTGTTCCTCAAGAATTCTAGAAATTCTGTTCCTTTATTACTACATGCCATTTTCTCTTCATAATTTATACTGCTGTAGTTAAAATTTCCCACAACAATCATTCTTATTGCTTGCTATACTCAGCTGCATAAACATCTGCTCCTTACCCTCTATGCTCCCTGGCTTGTAGCAACACCTTCACTAAATATTCTGTTCTGGCCACCTCTACCTCACACCATATGTTCTGAAAATCATTAGTGCAACTGTCCTTTAAATCCTCCACTCTGAAAGGACATAAGTCATCACTTATCATAAGCAGTACTCCACCACTGCATTTTCCCTTACTATCCTGTTGAAAAATGCTGAATCATCCTACTTCCATTCCTGTTAGTATATCATCTTCCATCAACTATATTTTTATATTTGGATAGGCTGATGCTATCGTTGCTATCAATTCATCTCTTTTATTCCAGATATTCTTGGCATTAATATAAAGAATAAAAATGTCACTATTTCTATACCTATTGTTATCCCCTTCAGACTCCACTGGATTCAGCATTATCTGATGTATTTCCTCTTCTCCCAAGCACTGATTCCTTGAAGAGGCTACCCTTGCTACCATCCACCCTGATAATTCTAGTTTCTCTGCATTGACACACTGGCTTATTCAGAGAACTGCATTCACTGTAGATGTGTGCACCCTTCTCATTCAAATGCAAGCTGTCTCTCTCTCTCTCACACACATAAGGTTCCTTTTTTCATAAAGTTCCTCAAATGCCATCCAGGTGTCCACATATACCAAGCTTCTCTTTTGACACATTCTGGCTATTATGCTGTTCATTATTAATGCTCTTCTTCAACTCTGCTTTATCATACCTTGGCTACAAACAGTATATCTTCCCTATCTGTCTTCTTCCGTACAACTTCAAGCATGAACCTCGGATCTCTTGCCACCTAATTCACGCTGCCTCTCAAGTCATTCGGGCCCACCATCACAATCATATCACTCACCCTTTTACCTTGCTTAATTGCCATTGCCACACTTTCTGTCATTCCTCCAGGCACTTCTCAGGCATTCTATCTTGCACATCTGGGATCATTGAGTCTCCATACATCATGCCTCTTACCACTGTGTTCCTTCCTTATTCATTTGCATCTTACAATCTCTCTCTCCTCTAACACTTTTTTCCCTTAATTACCTGTTGTCCTGGCATCCCTCCATCCCTGGTTCCAGCACTACTCTCTTGCATTTTTCTCATTCCCTCTCTTCTACTGTTATTCTCTTCTATCATTCCCATACCTCTCTCTCTCACTCATACTATGATATGCTTTGCGTTCATCATTTCCAGTTGCTTAATCTCTTCTTTCATGCTTCTCAACTCATTAAGACATTCCATTGCTTTCATCACATCTATCTTTCTCTCTGCAAGCTACCCACTCTTGCTTGCCATTCATCCTCCCAATTAACACTGACTTTGAAAACTTCATGACTCAAATTTACCACACTCCCCACTTTTATTTTA
This sequence comes from Typopeltis vanoorti, assembly GCF_054136105.1. Taxonomy (NCBI): domain Eukaryota; kingdom Metazoa; phylum Arthropoda; class Arachnida; order Uropygi; family Thelyphonidae; genus Typopeltis; species Typopeltis vanoorti. The sequence continues at coordinate 94,566,462 of NC_143570.1, read as the reverse complement.
TCATGCTACTTATCTCTCCGGGTCAGTATTCTCCCACCTCTGATGCAATGCTGTGGAAGTCCATTATACAAATCTCCAAATCAAATTTCTTCCCGTTTTCTACATTTTCCTCATATATGCACTTCCTGATCTCTTACCTGCCACATGTCTATTGGGATGCATACATGTTGCACGCACCACATACCACAAAATCCTGTAGTATGCTGTGTAAAATATTTTATATACTTTTATATTTTTTTTCTTATTGATTTATATTCCATATTGTGTATTATATTGACAATATGGAACTACAGGAATTTGAGGCTAGGGATTTGGGGATGATGGACAAAAAGTTTTAATTCAGATTGCAAAAATGGGCAAAATAGCTGAAACGATTATTTTACTCAACATTGAAGTACACATTGACAAGTAGGAGATAGGGAGGTTTTTATACCTCCTTACTATGGATATAAAGCAAGAGCTGCAAAGAAAGTAAACATTGTGGAGAGAATATAAAGAAAAAGGTGATCAGTATATTTTTGAGCAATATAAAGTAAAAGTAAGAAGGGTGACCGGTATGGTAAGATAGACCAAATCAGATTATGAGAGAAAATTAGCTAAGGAGGCAAAAATAAATCCTAGAGTTTTTTGTAAGTTGTCTTACATGTGTAAGACAACTTACACACTTGTTACCTTATCATAAAATGCAAGTAAATTGCTAAAACAAGACCTAGCCTTTATATTTCTGCACTCTATTTCTATAATACCATGTCCATCAATCCAATCCTGTATTCTATTCTATTCCTAACCAATCTCTCCAATGCCTTGACTACAACTACAGTTATACAGACTGATCTATAACTGGAAACTTCTGTTTTAGAACCATGCTTGTGGAGTGGTTCTATTTGTCTTCTTTCCACTCCTTAGGAAATCTACCAACTGCAAGACTCATTAAATATCCAGGTCAAGGGCATAGCCAACTGTGGAGACATTCCTTAGAATACGTGATGATTTGTCATCCATTTCCATAGCCTTATTAACATCCAACCCAATCAACACCTGATACACCTTTGATTCTTTCACTTCCAATTCTAATACTTGCCTCCCTTCTATATATTGCACTACATCCTTTACACTAGTATGATATACACTAATAAAGTGCTCATTCAATAACTCCACTATATACTTTACAACTGGTATTTTGCTCCCATGACTATTCACCAGTGTCAACTTGCCATAATTATTCTTTCTCTTGCTTCTCAGATAGTGGAAAAATTTCCTTGAGCTAACCTTGGCCTGACCAGTCAATCTCCTATCATACTGTACCTTTTCTTTCTTTAGTATGCTTCTCACCTTCCTAGCCTGCACTTTATACTTTTCATGAATTCGATCACCACCAACTATCTTGTGCCCACCTAGATTGCATCACTCTCACACCCAGATCATACTGTAGTTACCTCAACTAAAGACAAGGCCAACTTACTGGCATCGCTCTTCTCTTCCAACTCCTGCATTGATGAACTGGGCAAAGTTCCCTTCACTTCCCCAAGAATGCCTCCCCATTCATGTCTTCAGTGGTCTTCCGACATTAAGAAATCCAAAGGATCCCTAATAAACTGAACACAAACAAGGCACCTGGTCCTGATAGTATCCCATCTATTGTGTTTAAAAAAAAAAAAAAAAAAAAGTGTCCCAGAAATAACACCTATCCCATATCGGTTCTTTAATATATAATATTCAACTGGTATCTACCCTACAACATATAAACTGGTCCACATTCAGCTCATCTCAAAGAAAAGTGACAAGTCAACCAATGAACTACATTTCAGTTGCTCTCACTTTTGTTCTCTCTAAAATTATGGAGAAGGTCATCTACAACCAACTTTTGAACAACCTAAAGACATACCAACTGTTCAGTGACCAGCAGTATGGATTCTGCCACTTGCAATCTACAGCTAATCTTCCTGCTTTCACTACCCACCTCTGGACTCGGGCCATGGAGAAATTTGGAGAAACTCACTTGGTTGCCCTCGACATTTCAAGGGCATTTGATCAGGTTTAGCACAGGAGTCTGCTTACCAAACTGTCATTCTGTGGTTTGCTTTCCTCACTCTGCAACTGGATTGCCAACTTTCTCACTGGTCACTCACTACGTGTCGAGGTGGATGGTTTCCTCTCAGAAATCTTCACCAATGCAGGACTACCCCAGGGTTCTGTTCTTTCACCCACTAACTTCCTCTTGTGTATAAATGACCTGCTTTCACAGACTTCCAGACCTATCCATAACTTTGCTGATGACAGTACATTTCATTTCCCCTTTTCATTTATAAACCTTATAGTGCTCAAGTATTAGAATCCTCAAGATCTGCTATGACCAGGGACCTGAATTCAGATCTCATAGCCATATCCCAGTGGTGCAAGGTCAGCCTTGTAAACTTCAGTGCCACTAAAACTCCCTTCTCTCTGATCTTTTGCAAGAAAGAGCTCACATCCATCCTCCTTACCTTAAGTAATACTGAGATATCTAAACACAATCAAATTTCTTTTCTTGGACTGACATGCACCTTCAATCTTTCTTTGCACAACCACGTTTCAACTGTAGTTTCTGCAGCTGCCAAAATACTCGGTGTACTTTTTTTGCACATGACACTAATTCACACCTTCGCAGTTGCTAACTCTATACAAAGACATCCACCTACCCACGGAATATTGCTCCCATAGTTGGGCTGATGCACCAAAATTCTCTAGAATTTCTCGATTCTATCCAGAAGAGGGTAGTGCAGCTAATTAATGATTCCTCTCACGTACACACTTCAATCCCTCTCTCACAGATATTCAGTTTCTGCCTTGTGCCTCTTCTGCAGATACTTTCGTGGATAATGTTCTGCTGAATTGGCCACTATTATTCCTCCACTCCTCCAAAATCATTAAAACAAGAACTACTGCTAACCAACATCCATTTACAGTCCCCTTGAAACTCACTGAACCAACATCACTGCCTCCTCTTACATTCTATCTACTTCTGCTTTCCCCAAAGATTATAACCCTCAGCAGTTTGAGCAAAATGTGAACAGATTACTCCTTTCTTCTATTCCTCATGTCCACATATGGCACTAATGTGCTAAAAAAAAATTCTAATTTCTAGCATATTTAAATGCAAATTTAATTCATTTTTCCTTCCAAAAGTTTGATAAATTTTTAATAATTTTAATAAAAGTTTGCAATTTATAAATGTAAAAAAATTATAATAAAGAACATGTATACTCTTATTAATTTAAGCTATTTTATAATCTCAATAAAACTTGGAATTTTCAGCATCAAAGTAAAAAATTGACTGGTCTGCAAAAGCCAAATGCCCGCTTTGGAATGACATTAGCAAGATTACAAGATATTGATCATGATGGATTTGCAGGTATGACCTCAAAATTATCATCATTATTATTATCGATTTCCTGGTATGTATCCCCAAGGGTTGTTCAGGTTAAGTTTACATTATTATTAATCTCATATCAACAATTTTCCTCCAAATCAATCTGTTACTTTTGAGTACTCCAATATTGTCATATCTAACATTCTTGTTACTAAGGCACTTCTGACTGATTCAATCTACATAGACCTTGATCTTCCTCTAGGTGTATTCTCTGACATCTTGGCATCGAATCCATTTTGCTAATCTTTCCTCACCCATTCTATTTAAGTGGTCATACAAACTTAGATTAGCTCTGCTGACACATTCTCGAATGCTAATAATGTCAAGTTCATTTTTAATATGATTCTGCCATTGATTCAATTTAGCTGTTAATTTAGGTTGTGAATCCTGGACTCTTGCACTAGATGTAATCTAGTGCAAAAGTCCAGGCTTCACAACCTAAATTGATTCACAACCAAGAGTCCAGGATTCGCAACCTTAATAACCGACCTTGTTTCTCCAGGAATGGGAAATGAATACAGGAAGATGATTAGTGTGATAAGAGAGAATGAAGAAAAAAATGTGAATGAGAAAATAATAGTTGAATGACATTAGCAAGATTACAAGATATTGATCATGATGAATTTGCAGGTATGACCTCAAAATTATCATGATGATGATAATTTTGAGTAAGAGATATAATGATATAATATGATATTGGTAAGAGATATAATGTATGGGGACTCAATGATCCAAGGTGTTCAAGATAGGATACGTGAGGAGTGTTTGCCAGGTGGAACGATAGAAAGGGCGGCTTTGGCAGTTAAGAGAGGTGAAAAGGTGGATGAGATGATTGTGATGGTTGGAACAAATTACTTGAGTGATGATGTAAATAGGGCAGCGAAAGATATGAGATTCTTGCTTGAGGTGGTACGAAAGAAGACGCAGAGAGTGGTAATGTTGAATGACATAATAGTTAGAATGTGTGATAAGAAAGGACTGGAATATGTGGATGCTTGGAGTGCGTTTGAGGACAGAGAGGAATTGTATGCAAGAGACCACTTAAATTTGAATGAGGAAGGACGTAGGCATCTGGAGAGAGATTGCTGTTCTGAAAAAGTCGATGTCTCTCAGGGAGGATGGTAGCAGGGTTGGCCTCTTGTGAGAATGGGTACTTGGGAGAAGGGGGACGAAATTAGGTAACACTGAACTCAGTGGAGTCTAGAGGGAATAATGCTGGGTATAGAAACAACGGCATTTATATGCTATATACTAATGCCAGGAGTATCTGGAATAAGGGAGAGGAATTGTTGGCGCAGATAGCATCAGCCTGGCCAAAAATTATTGGGATCACTGAGACATGGTTGACAGAAGAGGATATAATAACAGGAATAGAAGTTGCTGGGTACAGCATTTTTCGGCACCATAGGAAGGGAAAGCATGGTGGTGGAGTACTGCTTATGATAAGTGACGACCTATGTCCTCTAAGTCCTCTAAGAGTGGAGACTTTGAAAGACAGTGACACTAATGATTTTGAAAGCATATGGTTTGAGGTAGAGGTGGGCAAGACAGGATATTTAGTGGGGTGTTGCTACAGACGAAGGAGTGCAGAGGGTGAGGACCAGGAAATGTTTAGACAGTTGAGTTTGGCAAGTGCAAGAAGAATGATTGTTATGGGAGATTTTAACTACAGTAGTATAAACTGGGAAGAGGAAGATGCATGTAGCAATAAGGGAATGGAATTTCTATAATAATTCTTGAGGGACAAATGTCTTAGGCAACATGTAATAGAGGGAACAAGAGGTTCAAGAGTTTTGGATTTGGTTATAGCATTAGAAGAATTGATAATAACTGAGATGACATCTCCCCTCCAGTTGGAGAGAGTGACCATATGGTTTTAACTTGGAAAATGAATAAACATGCAGGAGTCTCAAAGAGATGGGAACTTATGTGAAATTATAACTCTGTGATTATAATAGTCTAAGACGTCAACTTGGAGAAGTTTCATGGAAGGAGGAATTGGAAGGCTGGGATATCATTAGTGCGTGGGAAATTATGAAAGAATATTTATTAGCAGCAGTGGTAACTTGTATACCACAAGTGAAGAAGAGGGCACAATTTGGAGTAAAGTGGATGACAAACAATATTAAACAGGAATTGCATGCGAAAAAGAGGCTATGGAAGAGATATTAGGAGACACGTGAAGAGAAGATGCATGAAGAATATAAGACACAGGCCAGTTAAAGACTAGTATGGTAAGGAAGACGAAACTGGAATATGAGAAGAGATTAGCTCTAAGATCTAAAGAAAATCCTAGGAAATTTTTTAGATATGTGGCCAGTAGGAGGAGAAATGACTGTAGAAGAATGATATTGTGGGATAAAAATGGGAATAGAGTGACTGATGCAGAGGACATAGTAGAATTGTTCAATGACCACTTGATTGGAGTATTTCATCCTGGAGGCGTCAGTTTTAATGCTAGAGGGATAGGTCAGGTTCAAGGTTTAGAGGAACAGGAGGAGAGTGTGTTTCAAATACTCAACATCACCAGAGTTAAAGATTGGTATACTATCAACGTAAGAAGCCTGAATGGCAAAGAAATGGAGCTAGCTGAAGAATTAGATAAGTACCAGATCGAAAATAATAGGGGTGACTGAAGCAAAAAAGGCCAAAACTGGTGAGATCTTTCTGAGCAATAAATACAAAATGTTATATTCAGGCAATGACAATCAAGGAAAAGAAGGAGTAGCCATAGTATTCAACACAAAATATGAGGCTAATCTTCTTGAATGGCAGTCAGTCTCAAGTAGAGTAATGTGAGCAAATATGAGAATGGGCACCTAGACAATGAGACTTATTTGTGCCTATGGTTCCACAGAAGGTTCTATTAAGGTAGAAGTGGAGGAATTTTTTGAGGCTTTAGAAAAAGCAACTGACACAATGAAAAAGGAAAAGTTGGTCCTTGTTGGGGATCTAAATAGCAGAGTAGGAAATGATTGTGAGACATACAAAAATATTTTAGGAAAATTTGGAGAAAAGAGCAAAGCTAATAATAATGGCAAATATTTGTTGGATTTCTGCTCAGGACATGGACTGGTTATTACTAACACCATGTTTCAGCATAAAAATGTGCACAAATTCACATGGAGAGAAGAGGCTAGGAATAAGAAAAGTCTCATTGACTATGTTATTGTTGATAGTGATGTTTTCTACCTGGTGCAGGACACCAGAGTGTACAGATGATTTGAAATTGGAAGTGATCACTATTTAGTCTTCAGCAGGATAAAATTGAATTTCTCATTGAAAAGAATAACATGTAAGAAAGTTTTAAAGCGAATAAAAGTTGAGCAGCTCTCAGATGTGAACTGTACACTAAAATACACAAAGATTATTGGAAAAAAAAAAAAATTGAAAGCATTTGAGAACAGGAATCAAACCTTGGAGATTCAGTGGCAAACTCTGAAGAAAACATTGAGTGATTCTGCCAGAGAGGCATGTGGTGAGGTTGACTGCAAGGATAAAAAAATCAGAACTCCCTGGTGGACACAGGAAGTTAAAGAGGCAGTGAAGGAAAAGAAGAAAGCATATCAAAAGCTCCTGTCAAATAAGTCAGCTTGTGCTCTTAGAGAATGTAGAGACAAATGCAAGAATGCTAAACACTGTAAAACTAGCTAAACAAAAGTCATAGGAGGACTTTGGCAAGAATATAGAAAATAAACATCAAGAAGGGGGCAAAATATTCTGGAGGTTGTTGAAGAAGCTTAGGAATGGAGGAAAGAGTGCTGTAAAAGGAGTTAGAGATGATAAAGGTGACAAGAAAATGGGAGAAAAAGATATTCTTGAAGTATGGAGTAATTACTTTGAAAAACTGCTAAATGAAACAAGCAGTGATGACAGAACAGTGGTAAAAAAACACTGACCAGGCATGCAGTCAGGAATACATATCCATACGTGAAGTAGAAGAAGCCATCAAAGGCTTGAAATGTGGAAAGGCAGCAGGAGTAGATGATATTCGACCAGAAATGCTGAAGTATGGTGGTATAAGAGTCTTACAGTGGCTGCACTGCATAGTTCAGAAAGCCTGGACAGAGGGACGAATTCCCGATGATTGGAGTAGAGCTCTCATAGTACCCATATATAAAAAGGGAAATAAAACTGCATCTGAGAATTACAGAGGTATTTCCCTACTGAGTGTTCTTGGCAAGATCTATACAAGTATACTTGAGAAACAGTTGAGAAGAATTGTGGAAGAAAAGCTTGGTGAAGAACAAGCTGGATTCAGACCAAATAGAGGCTGTCAGGATCAGATCTTCACTTTACGACAAATAGTCAAGAAAGCATGGGAATATAACAAAGATCTGTATTTAAGTTTTGTCGATCTGGAAAAGGCATATGACAAGGTGCCAAGAGAGAAGCTATTCAATATGCTGCAGTTATATGGTGTCAATGGGGCATTATATCAAGCAATACTTAGTCTTTATTTGAGCTGCAAGTCAGAAGTTAGAATTGAAGGAAGTACAGGAAGATGGTTTAATGTTAAATCTGGTGTGAGACAAGGATGTACATTATCCCCTCTGTTATTCATTATCTATATGGATCACATTATGAAGGAAAGGGGGCATTAAACATGATATCAAAATTGGAGAAGTTAATGTCAGCTCTTTGCTTTATGCGGATGATGTTATACTTCTAAATAAATCCGCTACAAGTCTGTTGTAATAGATATGGTATGAAGGTCAGCAATAAAAAGACAAAGACAATGAAAATAGGCAGAATCACTGAAAATGTCAACTGTGTTGTCAATGGAGAACCTGTGGAACAAGTAAAACATTTCAGCTATTTGGGCATGATTTTTACTGAAGGTGGTAAATTAAATAAAGAAATAGACAACAGAATCAGCAAAGCTGGTATGGTGGGAAGTCAATTGAATAAATTCATATGGAATAAGAGAGAAATTAGTCGGAACACTAAATTAGCTGTATACAAGACAGTGTTCAAACCAGTTTTAACTTATGGATCTGAGAGCTGGGTCAGAAGTAAAACACTTGACCAAAGACTAGAGACTGCAGATATGAGAGTCCTGAGAAAGATTATAGGCATGAGCAGATGGCATCACTAGCAATATCATATTAAAAACGAGGATATTAGGAAAGAACTTGACATTGTCAGCATCCAGGAATGCGTTAGCTGAGCTAATCTCAGGTTGTATGGTCACTTAAACAGAATGGCAAGGAAAGATTAGCAAAACAAGTGTTCTCTGCCAGGATGGCAGCAAAACGACCCAGAGGAAGACCAAGATATAGGTGGATTGATATGGTACAAAGTGCCTTAGACGATAGAAATATAAGATCTGATAATGTTGGAGTCATGACAAGTAACAGACTAATCTGGAGGAAAATTGTAGATAGGAAGTTAGTACTACATGAAAAAAATTACATCATTACTATCATATCCTGTATACCCCCTTGAGGGTACATGGCAGGAATTTGATGATGATGATGATGATGACGATGACTTATACTATATATTAAGCAGAGAAAATTATTTTTTTTTATGTTGTACGGGCACCTCCATGAAGGTCAAAGAGTCATCGAGGGAGACCCAAGTTATCCACACAATCTATCATACCTCTGTTTGAATCCATTAACATAGAAAGCACTCAAAACTGACTCTGGCAACCCTTTCTATTCGTTTACAACTCTACGAGCATAAAATTTAGTCCTCACGTCCTTACTAACCACACTTTTACTCAACTTCTAGAGATGGCCTCTTGTTCTGCTGCTCCTGCATCAATCCTATAAAACCCTTTAAGTAACTTAAATGTTTCTATCATATCCCCTCTTTTTAGCCTATCAACCAACTTTTGCAGTCTACACACACACACACACCCTCAATATATTCTAATTCTATGGAATGAGTATAGATTCACCAGCACTCATCATCTTTGTTGATTGCCTCTGAATCCTCTCCACCATTTCCTTATCCCAAAGAAACACAAAATATCAGACCTGACCACAGTAAGCCAGGTGTGAAGGTATCAAGTCCTTATAAAGAGGAATAACAACTTCATTATCTTTACTTTTTTATTATTTTTCAACAGACAAGTAATCTTATCAGCTACCTTAGTAGTATGTCCTCCAAACTTCAATTTTCTGTCTACCACCTGTAAATCCCTAGCTTCATCTGTTTTCTGTAGTATAGTTCGATCAAAGTGGTACACGGCTTGTAATCTATTTATCCATTAAAATGCTTAACATAACCTTACATTTCTCCACATTAAATTGATATCTATTTTCTTTTGCCTGCACTGTTAGCCTATTTACGAGGGACATCCAAGAAAGTAAGTTCCGATGGGCTGTCAGAGAAACAACAATATACTTACAAAAAAAACTTTATTGGAAATTAAAGTAGGCATCTTTCACTACTTTTCTACATAATTTCCAGCATTGTTCAGGCACTTATCATAATGGGGTATCAAGAGTTGTATACCTTTATCATAGAAGGTTGCTGCCTGTGACTCAAACCACTTATTGACTGCTTCTTTGACCTCGTCATCATTTTGAAACTGCCGGCCACCAAGGAAAGAGGTTTCAGATGTTTGAACAGGTGAAAGTCGCTTGGCGTGAGGTCAGGACAATATGGGGAATGATGGAATTCTTCCCAGCCGAAGGTGGCGAGAAGTTGTGTGGCGGCATCTGTGTGTGTGTGTGTGTGTTGGAGTGCGTTATCATGAATTAAAACAAGACACCTGGTTAGTATGCCACGTCATTTATTCTGGATTGCACGATGCAGATTTTTAAGTGTTTAGCAGTATATACTCGCGTTGATTGTGGAGCCTTGACCCAAGAAGTCTACCAGCAAAATTCCTTGTCTGTCCCAGAACAGTGCACATGATTTTCTGAGTGGAAAGAAACCATTGTCTTCAATTTCATCTTGACTGGTGATGAGGTGTGCCTCCACTCCATGGTGTTGTTTGGATTCAGGAGTTGCGTGTGACACCCAAGTCTCTTCCCTGGTGATAAGTCTGCTCAGAAAAGCATTCCCATCCTTATGGTAGCGTGCCGAGAATTCCAACGCACTACCCAGCCGATTCACTTTGTGTTGTTCTGTAAGCAACTTCAGCACCCAGCATGCACACAATAATTGTATGGAGTGTTTTGATTCCATGGAGTCAAAAGACTCGTGGGAGGTCCTTCTGAAGAAACAGTCTATCAAGACTCATTGAGGGGGCGCCCCCCCCCCCCCCTAGGAAACACAGTCTATCATATCACTCCTTGAACTTATTGACTGTTCTCGCTTTCACCACTCCATCAGGCAATGCATTCCACTGTTCAACCACCCTCCATGCAAAGAAACCACTCCTCACCCTCTTTCTCACAGTTTCCTTTCGTAACTTCCAGGGATGGCTCTTGTCATCACTCCTTCCCGCTGTTCAACCAAGCAAAAGAACTCCCCAGTGTCAACCCTGTAACCACCTCTCAACAGTTAAAAAGTCTCAATCATATCACCTCTCCTTCTATCCACCAAACTCTGCGGTCCACATTCCCTTAGCCAATCCTCATAACTATCATTGTACAGTCCTGAAACCATCTTTGTTATCTGCCTTCGTACTTTTCCACAGTTAATTTATCCCCTTCAAATCCAGGAGACCAAATGAGAACAATAGTCCAAATGTGGTCTGATTGGGATCTTATACAACAGAATGATAACTGTTTTATCTCTGCAGGTCAGCGTCCTTCTCATTATTGCAGCAATCCTCTGTGTTATCTTCACCACCTTTCCAATATGTCCCCTAAATTTCAGGTTGCTATCAATCATCAACCCCAGATCGCTTGTCTCCCCTACACCCTCCAGTATAACTCCTCCCAAACCTCAAGACCATACCGTTTTGCTGCATTAAACTGTCACCCCCCATTCATTTGCCCATCTAACTAGCTTATTCAAATCCCCTTGCAGGGCTGCTGCATCTACACTATTACTAATAATCCTTCCCAGTTTCGCATCATCTGCAAACAACTGAATATTCCCTTGCAATCCACTGACAATGTCATTGATATAAAGGTTAAACAATATGGGTCCCAGTACTGGTCCCTGTGGGACCACACTTGTAACCCGCTACTTCCTTGAAACTGCCACATCATACACAACTCTCTGATACCTATCGGGCAGCCAATCCTGAATCCAGTTGACCAATCTGACATCCAGACCCATGTGCTGCAACTTAAATATCAGCTTATCATGTGGCACCCTGTCAAATGCCTTCGCCAAGTCTAAGAAAATTGCAGTGTATGATTTTCCCTCATTTAATGTTCTTTTACCTTTATTATTAAAGGTTAGCATATTGCTAAAACAAGAGCACTGCTTCCCACATCCATGTTGACTCTCACAGATAACATTACCCTCATCTGCCCAATGCTGTATACGGTCCTTCACTACTTTCTCCAAGATCTTACTAACTACTGATGACACACAAACTGGTCTATAATTAGACACTTCCAGTCTGCTACTGCCCTTAAGCAATGGCACTATCTTACCTTCCTTCCATTCCATGGGCACCTTTCCAGCAGCAAGACTTTCATTGAAAAGCCAGGTCAAAGGCATTGTCAGTTCCCTAGCACATACTCTCAAAACTCTTGGTGAAATACCATCCAGTCCCACAGCTTTACTGACATCCAGAGTACTCAGTATTTGAAACACACTCTCCTTCTCTACCTCTAAACCTTGAACCTGGTGTAGCCCTCTAGCATTAAAACTGACTCCTCTACAATGAAATACTCCAATAAAGTGTTCATTGAATCATTTTACTATGTCCTCTGCATCAGTCACTCTATTTCTGTTTTTATCCCACAATATCATTCTTTTAGTAGAAATAACAGTTAGATTCATCATCCTTAATACAGATGAAACTTCCTAATCAGAGTTTTTTCAGTAAATTTCCCAATTTGCGTCTCCACGAACATTCCTTTAGTACGTAAATAGCACTTTCTTCTTTTATTCACTAATGCTTATTGATGGTCTTGACTCTTCCAGTTTAAAAAAATCACAGCTCTAAGATTCCCTTTTCGGAACCTACTATAAATCTTCCAATTAGCGTTTTCTCCAATATTCCTTTTAAAACACCTGTAGCATTATTTCCCTTTTATTTATCAACACTTATTTCACTTTGAAATTTCATAGTTCAGATTCCTTTTTTGGAATATACTATTAATTTTTCTCTGACTGTTACATAAAAAAACTCAAATTCCTCTAAATCTAAATGTCTGCTGGCTTGTGTTCTAATTTTCTCTCTGAACACTCTTCTTGTTTACTCTCCGTTACCCTAATACCAAACGCTGTTCTTGTCAGCTGTCAATCACACATCAAACTTCTCGGCAAGCATGTGCACTCCTTGAAAGTGGCAAGCGAGAAACTAAATACAATGGCTGACACGGTGTCTCCATTAGCGACAAGAGAATGTCTTCAAAAAACACAAACACTTAATATTTTAAACTACAATAAAATTCCTTTAAAGTAACACAACTATTCAAATCTGGTAAGTACATCAATTTTTTTTTTGAACTTCTTTATTCATTTTGACAAAACAATTTCAATAATGGGCGTATCGCAAGTGCTGACAATGCGTGTCATGAAACTAAAAATAATAAATATTCTAACTTAAACAATATGTAAAAATATTCAGAATTTTAAATTATGATTATTTTTACATCAGTTTCATCTTTTCGTAAATTTTTTTTTTTTTTTTTTAATTTTAAATATTTAATCTATATTTAACAAAACTGTTAATGCTTATTTCTTGATTTTAAAAAATAATGTCATTTACTATACTTACAAATATCATTTCTATACTGTTCAAATATTTCATTTAAACTATTTGCATTATGCCCTAAATCTACAGAGTCATCACTATCAGAATCAAATTCTACAGGCGTCTGAGATTCTTTATCCTTATTAACTAAATTAGAGGTATTTTCACATTCCTCTGGCTTACTTAACTCTATATTAACTAACCTATGATATTCTGCTATAATTTCATTAATGTTAGAGTCAGTTTGATTATCATCGCTTTTACATTGTACATTATCTAAATTATTTACCTTGGGATTTCTAAAATTTCCTGCATTAGGTTTTGTTTTACCTAAATTGCTTACATTTCTAACTTCCTATGTATTTGAAATATGAGGACTTTCAATGGAAAACAAGGAATTGAAATAAAAACATTTATTTGCTTATCAGCTGATATATCTGATTCAAATATATCCTTTAATTTAATTGGATAACTTAAAATTGAAATATCATTTGGGATTAGAGATTTAATTCTGTTAAACTATAAGAAATGAGTGAGATATGTGCACCAGTGTAAAGCAAGATTTCACAAGGCACATCTTCAATAAATCCTTGTAGAACTGTCAAAGGATTACCTCCATTAGCATAAGAAACTAATGCTATATCAAACTCTCTTTTAGGGTTGGAGCTGTCTTTAGCTTTACCTCTGTTTAATGAGTAGTTTGACAATTCTGTCCTTGCCACTATAATCCCACCAGTTGGAGAGAGAGTGACCATATGGTTTTGACTTGGAAAATGAATAGACATGCAGGAATATCAAAGAGACGGGAACTTATGTGGAATTATAAGGCAGGTGATTATAATAGTCTTAGATGTCAACTTCGGAAAGTTTCATGGAGGGAGGAATTGGAAGGCCGGGATATCATTAGTGCGTGGGAAATTGTGAAAGAATATTTGTTATCAGCAATGGTAAGTTGTATACCACGAGTAAAGTGGATGACAAACAATATTAAACAGGAATTGCATGCAAAAAAGAGGCTATGGAAGAGATATAAGGAGACAGGTGAAGAGAAGATGCATGAGGAATATAAGACACAGGCTAGAAGAGTGACTAGTGTGGTAAGGAAAGCGAAACTGGAATATGAGAGGAGATTGGCCCTAAGATCCAAAGAAAATCCTAGGAAATTTTTTAGCTATGTGGCCAGTAGGAGGAGAAATGACCGTGGAAGAATGATATTGTGGGATAAAAATGGGAATAGAGTGACTGATGCAGAGGACTTAGTGGAATTGTTCCATGAACACTTTATTGGAGTATTTCATCGTAGAGGAGTCAGTTTTAATGCTAGAGGGATAGGGCTGGTTCGAGGTCTGGAGGTACAGGAGGAGTGTGTTTCAGATACTGAGTACTCTGGATATCAGTAAAGCTGTGGGACTGGATGGTATTTCACCACGAGTTTGAGAGAATGTGCTAGGGAATTGACATTGCCTTTAATGTGGCTTTTCAATGAAAGTCTGGCTTCGGCAAAGGTGCCCAGGGAATGGAAGGAAGGTAAGATAGTACCATTGCATAAGGGTGGTAACAGATTGGAAGTGTCTAATTATAGGCCAGTCTGTGTGTCATCAGTAGTTGTTAAGATCTTGGAGAAAGTAGTGAGGGACCGTATACAGCACTGGGCAGATGAGGGTAATGTTATCTGTGAGAATCAACATGGATTTGTGAAAGGATGCTCGTGTTTTAGCAATATGCTAGCCTTTTATAATAAAGTTACAAGTACATTAGATGAGGGATAGGCATATACTGCAATTTTCTTAAACTTGGCGAAGGCATTTGACAGGGTGCCACATGATAAACTGATATTTAAGTTGCAGCACATGGGTCTGGATGTCAAATTGGTCAACTGGATTCAGGATTGGCTGTCTGATAGGTATCAGAGAGTTGTGTATGGTGGAGCAGTTTCCAGGAGGCAGAGGGTTACAAGTGGGGGTCCCACAGGACTCAGTACTAGGACCTATATTGTTTAACCTTTATATCAGTGACATAGCCAGTGAATTGCAGGGGGATATTCAGTTGTTTGTGGATGATGCAAAGCTGGGAAGGATTATTAGTAATAGTGCAGATGTGGTAGCCCTGCAAGAGGATTTAAATAAGCTAGATAGATGGGCAAATGAATGGGGGTATCAGTTTAATGCAGCAAAATGTAAGATCTTGAGATTTGGGAAACATCGATGGGATGCTGCATACTCTATGGGAGGAGTTATACTGGAGGAAGTAGGGGAGACAAGAGATCTGGGGTTGATGATTGATAGAAACCTGAAGTTTAGGGGACATATTGCAAAGGTGGTGTAGGTAACACAGAGGATTGCTGCTATTATGAGAAGGACACTGATATGCAGAGATAAGAGGGTTATCATTCCATTGTATAAGTCTCTGATCAGACCACACTTGGACTATTGTTCTCAGATTTGGTCCCCAGGATTTGAAGGGGATAAATTAACTGTGGAAAGGATACAAAGACGGATGACAAAGATGTTTTCAGGACTGTACAAGGATAGTTATGAGGATCGGCTGAGAGAATGTGGACTGCAGAGTTTGGTGGATAGAAGGAGAGGTGATATGATTGAGACTTTTAAACTGTTGAGAGGTGGTTACAGGGTTGACACTGGGGAGTTCTTTCGCTTGGTTGAACAGCGAGAAGGAGTGATGACAAGAGGCTATCCCTGGAAGTTACAAAAGGAAACTGTGAGCAAGGGGGTAAGGAGTGGTTTCTTTGTGTGGAGGGTGGTTGAGCCGTGGAATGCATTGCCTGATGGAGTGGTGGGAGCGAGAACGGTCAATGAGTTTAAAGAGTGGTATGATTGACTTTGTGTTTCTCAGGAGGGGACCTCCCCTCGATGAGTCTTGACAGACTTTGTCTTAGGAAGGACCTCCCTCGATGAGTCTTTTGACTCCATGGAGGCCTGAATAATAATAATAATATTGGAAGAATAATTATTTCCAGATTTACTTTTATCCTTAGATTTCTTATGTTGAAAACAAGATTTATTGCTAACATAACAGTCTTTAGCTAAATGACCAGGTTTATTTCATCTAAAGCATTTGGAATATATCTCCTTTGAGATATTTTATTCCTGTTAATACCATTAGATTTACAAGATAAAGATTGATTTTCTTTAGGATTATTGGACATTGTTAAATCAGATATCATCTTAAATAAAAGTTCCTGTCCTTTTACTATTGGTATCTGTTGTCTTTCTATTTCTTCACTAAGAAATGTTTTCAGTTCCTCTAATTTTCCCAAATCATGTAATTGTACCTTTCAATCAGATTCTGGAACATTTTCTGTTAGATTTACAGAAATTTCCTTAGACCGTTTCCTTTTCTTAGCACCTTTTAATTTATAAAACTTTCTTTCTCTCACCTTATCTGTAGCCACAATGTTAGGAGAATGAGTTTTATTATTATTATTCAGGCCTCCATGGAGTCAAAAGACTCGTCGTGGGAGGTCCTTGCTAAGAACATAGTCTGTCAAGATTATACTGAAAAGAATTTACCTGTTTATTATTTGTGGAATGAAATATATCTCTAAGTCTTTCTTCCTTTTCTTTAACAAGTTCAAAATGCTGTTCAAGATTTTTAACCTTTTTCTTGTATGCTGTTTCTTTCAAATTATCTTTAAAGCCATGCCTAAATTGATTAAACAGCAGCCATTCTAAAGAGAATTTCTCTTCACATGAAACATTAAATTTATGAGCAATGCCCCAAAGTCAGTCTGTGATAATATTCTGAAACAGATTCCTTATTACCTTGAATGCATTGATGAATTTTCCAAATGTTAGGTCCTAATTTTCTTACACTTGAAAATTCTGATATTAGTAAACTTTTGAAAGTTGCATAACTGTCAGTGTCTCTCAGTAAAGGAGATGTGTTTAAGAATGTTTTGGCTTTGCCCAATAATTTATTATGAAGTATAATCAACAAACGAAAATCTGACCATTTTCCTAAATCTCTAATTTTTTTTTGCATATCTGAAAAATGTTTCTACACTTTCACTATTATCACCTGAGAAAGAAAGTATTACTAATGGATTTACTAACTTAAATTCCTCATCTTTAACTAAAGAAACTTCACCATTAGAATAACTATCTTCTGTAGCTATTTTACTTGAGTCTAGATTTACTTTCTGGATTCTAAACTAAAGTTAAGTCATAACCAATCCTATCGCCGACTGCACCATTGTTAATAATTAGGGATTTTTATATAGAGAGGGGAGAGATTATTTTATTTAATATTGTAAAAATAGGATATTTTTAATTAATATTATTTTAATCCTTTTATTTATTTTATTTTATCTCTTTTTCTAACAATTATTTTTTTAATTCTGAGTGAACCTATATATTATTATATGCACAAGGATTCACTTCGATTGGTGCAATGACCTCTTTTTTACTGTTGCTTTCAGAATCCAAAAAATCACTGACTCAATACCAAAATAAACACATTTAATAAAACACAAACAATATATATATACACTTCAAACAACTTTACATAACTATAACTAATTACAGAATGAATTGGATCCGTGGCCTGTTAAAAATAAACTGACACTTAAGAGTAGACTAAACACTTTGTTTTCACAATGACAAAATGTTCATAGCCAGTTTCTCTGTTTGTTAAGGCCCTTTTCCGAAGATATATGACTTTATTTTCATAGGATCCTTTCTCAATACTTATGTAGCACACATTAATTCTTTCTGACTCAATTCTGTCTCTTCTTCAGTAGAAATAATAGTTAGATCTGGCATTCTTAAGACAGATGAAATTTCCCAATTAGCATCTCCACGAACATTCCTTTAGAACGTAAATAGCAATTTCTTCTTTTATTCACCAATGCTTATTGACAGTCTTAACTCTTCCACTTTAAAAAATTCACAGTTCTAAGATTCCCTTTTCAGAATCTACCACTAATCTTTCAATTAGCGTTTCCTCAAATATTCCCTTTAAAACATCTATAGCAATATTTCCCTTTTATTTATCAACATTTATTCCACTTGGAAACTTCATAGTTCCACGATTCCTTTTTTGGAATATACTATTAATTTACCTCCAACTGTCGCATAAAAAAACTTGAGTTCCTCCAAATCTAAATATCTGCCGCTTGTGTTCTAATTTCTTTCCGAACGCTCTTCTTGTTTACTCCCGTTACTCTAACACCGAACACTGTTCTTGTCAGCTGTCAATCACACATCAAATTTCTTGGCGAGCTTGTGCATTTATTGAAAGTGGCAAGCGAGAAACTAAATACAATGGCTGACATGGTGTCTATGTTGGCAACAAGAGAATGTCTTCAAAAAACACACACTTAATATTTTAAAGTACAATAAAATTCCTTTATTGTAATACAACTATTCAAATCCGGTAAGTATATCAATTTTTTTCAACTTCTTTACAATTCATTTTGACAAAACAATTTCAATAACGTGCACATCGCAAGTGCCGACAATGCATGTTATGAAACTAAAATTAATAAACATTCTAACTTTAAACAATATGTAAAAATATTCAGAATTTTAAATTATGATTATTTTTACACTCCCACCTATCTTCTATTCTGTTTGGGGCTGCAATTTATCTGCTGTCATTAGTAGTACCTCTCCCTCCATCCTATCTTCTTTATCTTCCCTGAAAATACTAAACCCTTCACGTTACTAAAGGAAACTGTGAGCAAGAGGGTAAGGAGTGGTTTCTTTGTGTGGAGGGTGGTTGAGCCGTGGAATGCATTGCCTGATGGAGTGGTGGGAGCGAGAACGGTGAGTGAGTTTAAAGAGTGGTATGATAGACTTTGTGTTTCTCAGGGGGGGACCTCCCCTCGATGAGTCTTGACAGACTTTATGTCTTAGGAAGGACCTCCCTCGATGAGTCTTTTGACTCCTTGGAGGCCTGAATAATAATAATAATAATAATAATAATTCTATCCCTGTAACTACATCTACTGTTAGCTAAGTCTCACTGATGCATATAACTTTTGGTAAGGTTGTGCTAACCAATGCAAAAAAAACTACTCCCTCTTGTTGTTGATACTTCTGGCATTAATATATAGAAACTGCAGCATCCCTTTAGGTCCCCACCCACCTTTACTTCCTGAATTGACTACCCTATTGAATATTTTTGCTTGAGAGAATAGATTCTCTACTAGGTTATTCACATACACTCACCTCATGGGTGCCTTCACAGAAACTCACCTGCTTTTATCCTAATTGCTTAAGTTTTCCTGAATTTGTGCTTTAGCATGCTTGTGAGCAAAGCTCTTTCTTTAGACTTATAACACCAAAACCATTTTGATCCAGTCTATCAGCATTATACAAGTCCTTCTTTCCATCAGACACAGATCCACAAATCCTACATATTCCTTCTGAATAACCTACATATAGACTCATTAGCTAGCAGTGCTCTCCTCTTCAGTTCGCCTCTATCATAGCATGGTAGGAGACTTATCTTCTTCACCTTCTCGTTCTTCAGTTTTGCCTTTTCTAACAACTTCTTTACATCCTCCCTCATAGAACTCTCAACATCCTTTCCTGTTCTTCGTTCTTCTCTCTCTCTCCTTCCCTTGTGCATGCACTATCTCTTAATTTTCTTTGGTGTTCATGCTAGTTCTCTTTGCAGCTGCTGACTTCTTTTCTATAGATTCCTGATCTGTTTAGCCCAGCTTATACTATCTGCTTTCTTCCACTCTACATGTATTCTATGCCATGCTCTCTGTTGTTAAATAAATTGATCGATGCTTCTTTACCTTCTCCTTGGTTATGCCAGATTGCTGGTAAATGATTGTAGTGTGAGTGATCATACTGTACGCATGTATCATCCAGGTGGAGATACTGCAGTGCCAGATGTAAACATTGACTAGTGCAAGAATAAAAGTTTATGCACTGGAGTTGTGAATGTGCAAGTGGAGGAGGAGCTTTTCTGACCAAGCTGTTTAATTTAAGCTTCAACTCTGGGAAAGTTTCTGAGGAGCAGAAAGAGATCAAAATAATTTTTCTATTTTTTCCTTTTATATAAGGAAATAGTTGTCTTAGAAGAGATGGTTAAGATGTCAGAGAAGTTGGGAATTTGCAGAATTCAGGTTTTGTGAATGGTATATCTAAGTAATTTGATCACTTTTTTAAAATCAAGTGGTCAAAGTAATTAGTGAAACTGGATAATGGAAATAGTTACACAGCAATGCTACTGAACTTTGTAGACATTTGGCAGAATACCATATGGAACTATCATATAAATATGATAGTTGGTGAGAGTAGCTAAAGAGGGGTATGAACAGCAGTTAGCAAATGAAGCCAAAAAAGGAGTTCTTTCGATATATAGCCAGCAAAAGAAAGAATGATTATAGAACAATGATATTGATTGGAGAAAATGGTATAAAGACAGCTGTTGCAGAATGTGTGGTGGAGATACTTAATGAGCAGTTCATAAAGATCATTCAATCTTGTGAAAGTGACTTCATGGAGAGATTGAGAGCAGTTGATGATGGGGAGGAGAGACTGACTGTAAGTGAGCAAGAGGTGTTTGGGGAGTTGAGTAAACTAGATGTAAATAAGGCTGTGGGACTTGATAATGTATCATTGCATATTCTAAAGGAATGTGCCAGGGAGTTGACACCTGCCTTGACATATATTTTTTTAATACGAGTCTTGCACTTGGTCAAGTTCCTAAGGAGTGGAAGGAGGACAAGATTGTGCCACTTGATAAAGGAGGTGATCGAACTCAAGCATCAAAACTATAGGCCTATCTGTGTATCAGGTGTTGTGGTTAAGTTGTTGGAGAAGCTTGTGAGAACTAGGATCCAGAGTTGAGTTGACAACAATGGTATTATCTTTGATGTACAGCATGGATTTGCTAAAGGGAGGTCATGTTTTATAATTTACTTATTTATTACAATAAAGTGACTGCTTCCTTGGACAGAGGAGAAGGATACACAGTAACATACTTGGATTTCACAAAAGCTTTTGATAGAGTACCTCATGATAAGTTGACAGTCAAACTAGAGATGGGATGGATATTAGATTAGTGCATTGGATTGGAGACTGGCTATCTGATAGGTATCAACAAGTTGTGTATGGGGGGTGCGATATCCAGGAAATGGAAAGTTACTAGTGGAATTCCTCAGGGGTCTGTGTTGGGTCCATTGCTGTTTAATTTGTATGTTAATGATATAGGTGAAGATTTTTGTAGATATAGGTGAAGTTGTTTGCAGATAATGCAAAGTTGGGACGAACCATGAAGTGTAGTGAAGATGTTGTGGCCTTATAGAAAGACTTGAATAGATTGTGTGATTGGGCACAGAAATGGGGATGCGAGTTCAATGTTGCAAAATGTAAGGTTTTAAAATTTGGAAAACAAAGATGGGATGCAGAATTTATGCTTGGTGAGAATATATTGTTGGAGGTAGAGGAAATAAGAGATCTGGGGGTAATAGTGGATAAGGGTCTAAAATTTAGGGGACACATCGCCAAAATTGTGAAGACAACACAAAGGCTTCTGGGAATGATGCAGAGGACACTGACGTGCAGAAGTAGGGAGATTCTTGTTCTGTTGTATAAGGCTTTGATTAGGCCACACATGGACTATTGTGCCCAGATTTGGTGACTGGGTTTTCAGAAGGATGAAGAGATGTTGGAAAGGGTCCAAAGGCGACTGACTAAGGTAGTTTCTGACCTCTGGAATGTCGAGTATGAGGAAAGATTGACAAGATGTAATTTGCAGAGTCTGGTGGACAGGAGGAAGAGGGGAGATATGATAGAGACCTACAAGTTGGTAAGGGATTGTTATAGGATCAATGGTGAATAAGTTCTACACAGAATGGTGGGAGATCAGGAGAGAACCAGAGGTTATCTCTGGAAACTTTATAAAGAGGGTGTGAGTAGGGAAGTGAGAGGCAGGTTTTTTTCGTGCAGAGTTGTGAATGATTGGAATGCTTGCCTGAGAGTGTGGTATCTGCAATTAGTTTGAGTGTGTTAAAGACACGGTATGATGAGATGTTTGTGATAAAAGGCACTCCCAGATGAGTGTTTGACTTAATGAGGTCCTGGGGTAATAATAATAATAAATTGGGGCATTGCAGATTGATATGAAGCTAGCAATTTGGATAAGAAGGCGGTGCTTGTGGACAGACATCAGAGTAGTATATTGTGGAAATGAAGAGAATGCAGGTGACTACTGGTGTACCAAAGGGCCCAATACTTGATCTTATTATGGTTTAATTTATATATCATTGATATGCAAAAGGATTTGAGGGGGAAGTATTCAGCTGATAGCCATTGACATAAAGCTTGGAGGAGTGAAAATTAGTGAAACAATGAGATGGTTGACACAAGACTGGGAGTAGGGGTACACTGGTGAGCTATAAGGGTCTCGCGGGGGCTCGTCCGAGAGCCCTTTATTAAATTTTTCTCAAATTTGTGAGTCCCTTGTTCTTCTTGTTTACGTTTTTATTTTTTCAAAAAAAAAAAAAAAAACATAATTTTTTTTTTAATATATTAAGCAACAAACTCAAAGAGTAACCTAACAAAGTGATTTTATTAAATAAAATATTATAGTTATTGTTACTACCATTTTACAAATAAGTATTCACTTTTGGTAACCACATATAAATAAACAGGACTATAAAATAATGCCCCTTGATTGGTACCGTTGATTATCACTTGAAGTATAAAAACAAAAGAGAAATATAACGTATTTCAATATTATTGTGTTTAGATAATATTTATTTATTATTCATACATTGTTTGTCATAAAAACTTCTAGCGCAAACAAAACAAATTTATTTTTTTATAAAAAAAATGCAGACTATTGCATATATGCGATTATAAAAGATTTTGTTCTTATTATATTTTGATAGTTAAATGTTTTTCTTATGTAAGATAAATTTACAGAGATGATTGTGTGCAAATATTTCATGTTTAGATCATAAAATATTTGTTTAAAAATGAAAGACTTTACAGGTTGATTGTCCCCTCATACTTTTTGATTAAGGAGTAGACAAGCTGTATTAATAAAAGTTTTTGTGTGAAATACGGCTTTTTTTGCTCGACAATGTGAGCCCTTTGTTAAAATTTTCATAGCTCACCACTGGGGGTACAGGATGATAGTTGCCATTTCAATCTTACTAGTTGTGTAAGGTCATTTATGTGAAGAGATAACAAATTGTATGCTATACTGATAAACCTGAATTACAAAAAAAATGAAGAAACCAAGGAATTGGGGATGATTATTATCAGGAAGTTGAAATTTAGATGGCATACTGCAAAACGAGGCCAAAATAGCACATCAGATTGCTTGGTTATAGAAGACAATGCTGACAAGCACAGATAGGAAGGTTATTATTACTCTTTACAATAAGGCCACATCTGGCCTAATTCTTGTAGATCTGATTTTCTGGATTCTATAGTGAAGTTGTGGAGATAGTCCAGAGGCACGTGACTATAATTGTAGCAGGTCTCTAGAATGGGCCATAAAGACTAGTGAAGTTCATAGTTGAAAAAGAGGATACATGTAGAAACATACTGTATTAAATTGGTTTTATAGGATTGATACCGAAGATGCTTCCCATTGCATGCAGGAAAGGGGAGAGAGAGAATAAAGGAGATCACCTTTGGAAATTGTGTAAGAGTGTAGTTAGCAGGGGTGTTAGGACTAGATATTTTTTGGGGGTGAAGGGTGAATGGATAGAAGTTTTTGTCATTGCTGAATGAGTTGTAGAACTTCTGTGAATGATTATAATGCATTGAGTTGCAAGTCTGTTGCAATGAGTACATGGAGGAGCCAGAGAAGATGATAATAATTAATCAGTTTCTTTTTGCTGTTGTGAAACAGAGCAGTCCAAGAAGACATGCATTTATTAAAAAAAAAAAAAAAAATGGTGCCTAAACACAGCTCCAAGTGGCTAAAATAATATTTTTTTTTTTTTAAAAAATAGCAGTTACTGATCTAACCTTTGGAACAGTGGTTTAATTTAAAAAAAATGAAATATATGCACTGACTCAATCAAGCAGATAGAGGCAACATAATTATATTATATTATATAAGGTAATAATTAATAAAAAATCATGTGGCAGGCTCACAGTTAGTTTTCTCTGTCCTGCATCTCAGAGTTTTAAATGAAATGACCAGCACACCATGTTGCTGGCTTGCCATTTATTATTATTACGGGTATCTCCATTGAGTCAGTAGACTCATCGCCGGAGACCCAAAATAACAAAACAATATCTGTCATATCTCTTCTTGAATTCATTTATAGACAAAGAGATCACAACTAAGTCAGGCAATGAATTCCATTCATACACCACCCTCCAGTCAAAAAAAACCTTGTTCTCACACCCTTGTTAACTACACTCTTCTTTAATTTCCAGGGATGACCTCTTGTTCTTCCATCACTATCACACAGCTGAAACATTTCTCCTGCATCAATCCTATAAAAACCTTTCAGTAATTTAAATGTTTCTATCATATCCCCTCTTCTCTGCCTATCAATCAACCTCTGCAATCCATAAGCTCTCAATCTATCAATGTAGGGAGCATTTTTTACATCACTCACCAACTTATTCACTCTTCTCTGAACCCGCTCCACAGACTCCTCATCTCAAAGGAATCCAGGTGACCAGACCTGAGCACAGTAATCCAAATGTAGAAGTATAGTTTGCCCACCGATTAGAGGTCCCTCAACACTTCTGCGCATCTCAGAAAAAGGAGACTCCATTCCGATAATAGGGTAATCAATCTGTCTTCTGGAATGTGTTTGTTTATTATTACAGGTCGAAAAATTTAGCTTTTCTTTTATGAACATTGTAGTTTTTAAAGTGTAACTATTTTGCTTGTATAACAGTTGGAAAAATGTATGTAGAGTATTAACAAAATTAAAAAAGGTATAGCATAAAACAAACATTTAACCAAGTTTATTTTTAAGAAAAGTTTTCTATAAAATAAAAATAATTATACAGAAATACAGAAATTTTTTCAAATGAACTTAGATATTCTAAACTTACAGTTGAGAGAACTGATACACTTTAATGTCCTAAACAGATTAATTATTTATGACTTGTTGTGACTCTTTTAACAAACCCATGCAAAGAAAGGTTGGAAAAAAATACCATTATCAAATCCTTTTAATCTTCAGAGTCATCAGAATCAGTTTCTGAATCGCCATCACTTTCACTTAAACTGATCACCAAAGGTTCGCATAATTCTTCAATAATTCCGTCTTAGTCCCAATACATATTTTCCAATGAGGTGACATAAAAGCAATATTTTCCCTAATTTTGAACTGTAATACTTTCAATCGCCTGTTCTGAAAGCTTAAAAAGTTTCGACATGTCAATATCTCCAGTTACGTTGTGATGGCGAATGAAACTTTTCACTTCTGCCCAAACATACTCAATAGTATTAATATCGCAATGATATGGTGGTAGCTTCAAAGGTAGAAATCCATGCTCTTTGAGCATCGTGTTGAATTTAAATAGTTTAATTGTGGGAGAGTTTCATTTGACCATATTAAGCAATTCAATTTTTTGCATATCTGGTGATTGTTATTTGCAGAGAGCCAATCCATAACAACATGCTTCTAATTAGACCAATTTGGAATTTTGTTTGATCGAATAGAGTGATATGAAGCGTTATCAATTATAATAACAGTGTTTTTAGGAAGGTTTCGAATCAGTCTTTCTTCTGCCCACTTTACAAAGATCGTAGAATTCATTTGCCTATGGTAATTGACTTTGTATAGTAAGTTTGAATTCAGTAAAAAGCCCATTTCTCCACCCGCACACAAAATTATTATGCGCTGCGAGGCATTTCCGGTTTGTAGCACTCCATATTCTTCTTTAGACTGCTAACATTTTCCATAAGTTAAATTACTATTAATCCAAGTTTCATCTAGATACATAATCGGTTTTTTCTCCTCCCTGAAATGTCTTGTTGCTCTCAAATACTGCGTTCTAGATAAAACAATGTCACTTCGCTCCATGATAAGTTTCCTTTTATTCAGGGAATTTTTAAAACAAAATCCAATTTCATGAAGTATTTTCCTTAAAGTTTCCCTCTTCCAAAGAAAATTAATTTTTTCTTTAAGCACAGGAATCAATTTCATAACAGTTGGCACTATTTTCTCTACCACGTAAAATTCGTGAATAGTTCTTCTTATAACGTCTACATTTAAAGCTACGGTTTCGATGGTTTTCTTTACTCTGGTGCTTTTTTTTAGAAGATTAAAATTTTGGCTTGCCTTCACCTTTTGATTCCCTACGAATTCTTTTAACAGTCTACCCCGATATGCCCGCAATTGCACTTGCACGTTTTATGACTTGAGAAAAGGGAACAAGGAGACGATTATTTTTCGCAGAATGTCAGCACATTATTCAATATTCTTTTGCAAGAGCTACTGAAACGTTTAACAACAGAACTTGTTGACTGCATTGTATCCATCATACAAATTAATAATAAAAAAAATGCAAAAAGCGACAATAAAAATCAAGCTAGTACTAGTGAAGCGACAGACAAGAAAGCACATGATTTCGCATGTTGGTGACCAATTCGTACATCCTTCATTGCTTTCTCCCCTTCAGCATGAATCGACTATTCTTGACAAAATGCCACAGGAGAGAGCTACAAACGGTGAGCGAACTATATCAACGCTTCATAAAGGAGAATAATAACCACTTTATCTCTGGATGTCAGTGTGTTCCTCAACAACCAAGTAATCCTATGTGCAATCTTGGACACCTTAGCAGTGTGTACCCTGAACTTCATCTCCCTATCTACCAACGCCACTAAGTCCCTAGCCTCATCAATCTCTTGGAGTACTGTTCCATCAATGTAGTACACAGCTCGTTATCTTTTAATCCCAAAATGCTTAACTTTACACTTTTCCACATTGAACTGACATCCATTACCATTTGCCCATTCTACCAGCTTATTTAACTGCGAACTTTCAACGTCAGCTTGATTTTTTATTGCACTACCAACTTTGCATCATCAGCAAACAACTGAATATCTCCCTTTAAGCAATTTCCTATATTGTTTATATACAAATTAAACAACAATGGCCCAAGCACAGAGCCCTGAGGCACACCACTGGTCACCTACATCATCCTAAACTCTGCTCCTCCATACACAACCTTCTGGTATCTCTCCCTGAGCCATTCTCCTATCCATATCACCAATTTAGTATCCATTTCCATCTGCTCCAATTTGCGTAACAGTGTTCTATGGGATATCCTTTCAAAAGCCTTAGCAAAATCCAGAAGTACCACTGTGTAGCCAGTTCCTTTGTCCAACTCAGGTATCATTTTATTATGAAAAGTTAATTGGTTGCTAAGGCAGGATCTACCTTTAACAAAACCATGTTGGCCTCTATAGAGTATCATATCCTGATCCACCCATTCTTGAATTTTGTCTTTAACCAACTTTTCAATACTTTTACCACTACTCCTGAGATGGTGATTGGTCTGTAATTAACTACTGCAGTTTTAGAGACACCCTTATGCAAAGGAACCACTTTGCCTAACTTCCACTCCCTAGGGACCATAGAGTTCAAACTTAAATTAAATATCCAAGTAAGAGGGGTTGACAATTCATTTGCACATTCACATAACACCCGAGCTGATATTCCATCTAAGCCTACAGCAGTGTTTGCATTTAAATTTTGCAGTATATTAAATACCTCTGATTCTTTAGCTTCAGTTCTCACATTACGTATTGCTACAGGTACAGAGATATCCTCACTTGGGTGATAGACTTTTGAAAAGTGATCACTCAGTAATTAGACTATTACATCTGATTTTGTCACCTCAATACCATGAGCATCCACTAAAGTTATCCTTCTAAAGTCATTCTTCCTTTTACTTGCCACATAGTGGAAGAACTCTTTGGGATTACTCTTGATCTCTTTGGCTAAGGTCTTCTCATAGTCTTATTTAGCTTTTCTTACTATGCTGGTAACCTTCCTATCTTGAGCCTTTTACTACTCATGGGTGTACTGATTGCATTTCTCCTTGTACATTCTCCATAACATTTTCTTTTTTTGTAGATCAAGCTTGATAGTACTGCTCATCCATCTAACACCAACCTTGTCTTCCTGACCATGGGGACACAATCTGATATTGCTTTCCTCAGATACCGGCTGATTTTATCCCATGCACCGCTAATATCTTTCCCCTGCAATATGTTCTGCCATGGGATAGCTGCAAGCTCACTCTGAAGCTTGTTATAATTGCCTAACCTGTAGTTCCGTATATACCCCTTCTTATGAGAGAAATCCACAAATTTTGCAACCTCCCAAGTCAGAGTGAGCTTGCAGCTATCCCATGGCAAATTAGTGCAGGTTTAGTGATTATTGTTGTGGGGGATTTTAATTATGGTGATATCAATTGGAAGGAGGAAATATCACGTAACAAAAAGGAAATGCAGTTCATACATCTTCTACGAGATAATTACTTGAAATAACACATAACTAAAGGGACATGAGGTGCGAGAGTGTTGGACCTGGTTACTGGTTCAGAGGATATATACTACATGATCGATCTCACTAATCGAAGGTAACGAGGACACCTTACTTGTGCATATATCCTCTGAACCAGTAACCAGGTCCAACACTCTCGCACCTCATGTCCCTTTAGTTATGTGTTATTTCAAGTAATTATCTCGTAGAAGATGTATGAACTGCATTTCCTTTTTGTTACGTGATATTTCCTCCTTCCAATTGATATCACCATAATTAAAATCCCCCACAACAATAATCACTAAACCTGCACTAATTTGCCGATGCATGAATTCAATATCTCCCCCTGTGCCCCCCCCCCTGGCCTATAGCAGCATCTACCTGTATATTTGGTTGCATTGGTCACTATTTCACACCAGACCGCCTCAAATTAACTCTCATTCACGTCTATCTTGATATACTACTTTCCTCGGCTTCAACACATCAGCTATCATCAATGGTACTCCTACCCCTGTTCTACCCTCTCTATCCTCCCTGAAAACACTGTACCCATCACATTCAATTCCAGTGACCACATCTGCTGACAGCAAAGTTTCACTAATGCCTGTAACTTTTGGTGAGATTGCACTGACTAATGCCAAAAATTCTTCTCTTTTATTTCTAATGCTTCTTTCATTGGTATACAAAAATTGCAGATTCTCTCCAGTTCTTGTACCGGCTTTAGAACTGATATATAAGTCATTAATTTCAGTAGTCCCATGCTGATTTTTATCCCCTCTCTTCTGCCATTTATTCTGCGAATAAGGATCAATAAATGTACAATCACTGCTAAAGTCTCTCTCTCTTACACTCAACCTTTTCAATATTAATTTCTCTGCCCAATTACTTCAACTTGTTCAGAAAACTAACTTTTTCAGTCGCTTATGTCCTTCCATGTTCAGATGCAGCCCATTTCTAGCATACAACTATCTTTTTCTTTCAAACACACTCCAGACATTAACAAATTCCAGACCTCTTTTTTTGCACATTCTTGCAATCATATCATTCATTATCATTGCTCGTCTACTTAACTCGTAATTGTCAAAACGAGGCAGCATACACACTATCCTGCCTTGATAAGACCCCATCTGGACTACTGTGCCCAGTTATGGGCACCAGGATTTCTTGGTGATGGGGAGGAAGTGGAGAGGATCCAGAGATGAGTGACCAAGATGATAGCAGTTCTGTGGAATGAACCTTATGAAAATAGGTCGAAGATTTGTGGGTTGCAGAAATTGGTCGATAGGCGAAGGAAGGGTGATATGATTGAGACATTCAAATTACTGAAGGGTTTCTATAAGATTGATCCAGAAGATATTTTTGAAAATATGACTGGTGGTGGGAGGACTAGGGGCCATGCATGGAAGCTGGGCAAGAGTGCGGTTGACAAGGGTGTTAGAGCTAGGTTTATACTTGGAGAGTGGTGAATGAGTGGAACAAGCTTCCAGAGTCTGTTGTGGGTGCTACGACCGTGAATGAGTTCAAGGAAAGGTATGATAGATACTGTGTGAATGTCGAATAGTTGTTCTTGACATGATGTTAGGGCCTCCCTCGATGAGTCTGTCGACTCCTTGGAGTTGCCCGGAACAATAATAATAATAATCCTCCCATTGACACTTTTCCTCTTGACAACATCTAACAATGTTTTTAAGTCTTTTGCTACCTGATTTATGCCACCACTCAGGTCATTTTTACCCACCATAACTATCATCTTGTCTGCATCATGCCCTCTCTTTATTGTTAAAGCTACTCTTTTTCTTGTCCCACCAGCCAAGCACTCTTCGGGCATACCACTCTCTATACCCTTAATCATAGAATCACCATATATCTTATCACTTTTAACTTCATTCAAGTCCACACAAGCATTACTCATGGACTCATTTTCTATGCTAATCAGCATGACTCTACCAGTTTGATTACTCAATGCTCTTTTACTTACCTCCCCCCCCCCCTCACGACATCTCGTTTCTTCTAGACCTCTTGTGGTTTTATTTTGTTGACTCCCAATCACTCCCATACTATTTTTATATAACAAGTTATTTTATTCTTTATTTTAAGTTCTTTTATATTCATACTGTGCATGCTTCATCTTTTTCAGTATTGGTTTTATTCATGTTTTTTAGCTATCTGGTAAATATTTTTACACAGATTTATCAGTTCATTTTGAACACTTCTAATTATGTACTATCTCAGTTAAGATTAATTCCCATACCAAGTACTATGTCATTCTTGTCTTCAAAAAATACACACACACAGGTACGTCAGGTTAATAGTCCTTTAATATAATAAATCTTTTAATTTATGTCATATTTAACCTAAGTTGGATTGAGAGGCAGCTGCATTAGCAAAATAGCTTTGCTTGTCTAGGTTGATAATAAACTTTAGGAGCATCATGAAAGTTTCAGATAATCGAAAGTATTTACACCATTTAATTTTATTCCAGATATTGCAGTTGGAGCACCTTTTGAAGATGACAAAGGAGCAGTTTACATATATCACGGTAGTGCTGATGGAACTGAATCAGAATTTTCTCAGGTAATAGTTATAATTACAAAAATGAATGAATGGTATGTGCATACTGATTATATTTTAGCTATAAGACATTATCTATTAGGAGGTAAGATGAATTAGTTATTTTTATTCAGGCATCTGCGCATTCCTAGGTCTAGCTATAGAAGACCTCTAATCATTATTCAAGCAATGCTTGCAATAACTCTCCTTAACCTATTCACCAATAATGATCCGTTCCGCTGATCACTACTTATCTACTCTTGATCTATTTCCAGGGGTGATATCTTCCCTTCCCTCCTATCATGTATCGAAAAATTTAATCTATTAGTAACTTGTATGGTTTTGAATATTCCACCTTACCCACATTTTCTACCTTTTACATCTACCTCTTACTCAATTGTTAATAGGTATCTACTTAGATATTGAATGAATGAGGATGGGCTGGGCAATTTAGGATTTAACTGATGAAACTGTACTCTTATTGGCTTAATAAAAAAATGACATGATTGTATGAGTTTTTAATGGCACTTATGACATAATAACAATTACAAGAAATACTTTTTCATGAGATAATGAATAATAATTATTGGTCAAGTTCCTAAAGAGTGGAAGGAGGGCAAGATTGTGCCACTTCATAAAGAAGGTGATCGAACTCGAGCATCAAACTATAGGCCTATCTGTGTGTCAGGTGTTGTGGTTAAGTTGTTATTCTAGTTCTGGATCCTAGTTCTCACGAGAAGCTTGTGAGAACTAGGATCCAGAGTTGGGTTGACAACAATGGTATAATCTTTGATGGACAGCATGGATTTGCTAAAGGGAGGTCATGTTTTAGTAATCTACTTACTTATTACAATAAAGTGACTGCTTCCTTGGACAGAGGAGAAGGATATGTAGTAATATACTTGGATTTCACAAAAGCTTTTGATAGAGTACCTCATGATAAGTTGACAGTCAAACTAGAGATGGGTTGGATATTAGATTAGTGCATTGGATTGGAGACTGGCTATCTGATAGGTATCAACAAGTTGTTTATAGGGGTGCGATATCCAGGAAAAGGAAAGTCACTAGTGGAGTGCCTCAGGGGTCTGTTTTTGGGCCATTACTATATAACTTGTATATTAATGATATTGGCGAAGATTTGGATGGTGATATTCAGATGATGCATAGTTGGGACGAACCATAAAGAGTAGTGAAGATGTTGTGGCCTTGCAAGAAGACTTGAATAAATTGAGTGATTGGGCAAGCAAATGGGAATGTGAGTTCAATGTTGCAAAATGTAAGGTTTTAAAATTTGGAAAACAAAGATGGGATGCAGAATTTATGCTTGGTGAGAATATATTGTTGGAGGTAGAGGAAATAAGAGATCTGGGGGGTGATAGTGGATAAGGATCTGAAATTTCGGGGACACATCGCCAAAATTGTGAAGACAACACAAAGACTTCTGGGAATGATGCAGAGGACACTGACGTGTAGAAGTAGGGAGATTCTTGTTCCATTGTATAAGGCTTTGATTAGGCCACACATGGACTATTGTGCCCAGATTTGGTCACCGGGTTTTCAGAAGGATGACGAAATGTTGGAAAGGGTCCAAAGGCGACTGACTAAGGTAGTTTCTGACCTCTGGAATGTTGAGTATGAGGAAAGATTGAGAAGATGTAATTTGCAGAGTAGTCTGGTGGAGAGAAAGTAGAGGGGAGATATGATAGAGACCTACAAGTTGGTAAGGGGTTGTTATAAGATCAATGGTGGAGAAGTTCTACAGAGAATAGTGGGAGAACCAGAGGTCATCCCTGGAAACCGTATGAAGAGGGTGTGAATAGGGGAGTAAGAGGCAGGTTTTTTTGTGCAGAGTTGTGAATGATTGGAATGCCTTGCCTGAGAGTGTGGTGTTTGCAAGGAGTTCGAGTGTGTTTAAGAAACGGTATGATGAGATGTGTGTGTGATAAAAGGACCTCCCAGATGAGTCTTTGACTCCATGAGGTCTTGTTTAATCATAATAATTTTATTACTACAAATATTCATCTTGAAACTAAGAGACTATCATCAGTGCACAATGACAAGATGAAGCTAGAATAAAGGAGTGTTCCTTTTTACAGATCCGAGCCATGTGATGAAGTGCCATAGAGGTGGTTAAAAACTGAGATGAAATTTAAGTAATTAAAATAAATTGATATATAATAAAATTATATAATTAAAATAACTAATTAAATGACATGACAGACAAAAAAAAAAAAAAAGGGAGATGGGGAACACTATTCTTGCTATTTACAAGGATGAGAGTCTCCCACATCTTGGCAACTGATACAGTATTTCCGATTTATGTTTGAGTTGCGTAGAAGTGCTTCGATGTTATCTTAAACAACCACTCAAATTTAAACCGACACCGATGTAAAATGAAAGTATTGGACTGAAGGATATTGTGGTCAATGTCCCCCCAGTGATGAGACAGGTAGATTTTTCAGGTTTACTGTGGTTGATATATGACTAAACACTAGGGTGGGGTATAGGAGCCTATTTAACTTTGGATTCAAAGGGAATAGAAAGAGGGGAAAATAATTCCATTGCATAATGGAGGTACTAAGACTGCAGTAGGAAATTATAGATCAATTAGTATCTCAGGCATGTGGTAAAAGTACTGGAAAAACTTATAGAAATTCATGAATGGGTTGATTAAAAAAAATAAAAAAAAAGGGTCAACATGGCTTTGTGAAAGATCAGTCATGCAGTAGTAATTTATTATTATTATTCAGGCCTCCATGGAGTCAAGACTCATTATGGGAGGTATTTCCTAAGAAACAGTCTTATCATACCACTCCTTGAACTTATTGACCATTCTTCCTCTCACCACTCTATCAGGCAATGCATTCCATGTTTCAACCACCCTCCATACAAAGAAACCACTCCTCACCCTCTTTCTCACAGCTTCCTTTTGCAACTTCCAGGGATGGCCCCCTTGTCATCGCTCCTTCCTGCTGTTTCACCAAGCAAAAGAACTCCCCAGTGTTAACCCTGTAACTACCTCTCAAAAGTTTAAAAGTCTGCATCATATCAGCTCTCTTTCTATCTACCAAACTCTGCAGTCCACATTCTCTCAACTGATTGTCTGCCTCTGTACCCTTTCCACAGTTAATTTATCCCCTTCAAATCCTGGGGACCAAATTTGAGAAAAAATAATCCAAGTGTGGTCTAATCAGGGTCTTATATAATGGAAAAATAACTCTTATCTCTGCAGATCAGCATCCTCCTCAGTATTGCAGCAATCCTCTGGGTTACCTTCACCACCTTTTGCAATATGTTCCCTGAATTTCAGTTTTCTATCAATAATCATCCCCAGATCTCTTGTCTCCCCTACTTCCTCCAATAGAGTATGAATTGTCCCATCGATGTCTCCCAAACCTCAAGACCTTATATTTTGCTGCATTAAACTGATAACCCTGTTCATTTGCCCATCTGACTAGTTTATTCAAATCCTCTTGCAGGTCTGCCGCATGTACTATTACTAAGAACACTTCCCAGCCTCACATCATCTGCAAACAACTGAATATCCTCCTGTAATCCATTGAAAATCTCATTCATATAAAGGTTAAACAATACAGGTCCGAGTAATGGTCCCTGTGGGACCCCACGTGTAACCTTCTGCCTCCTTGATACTGCCTCACCATACACAACTCTCTGATACCTATCAGTCAGCCAATTCTGAATCTAGTTTACCAACCTGAGATCCAAATCCATGTATTACAACTTAAATATCAGCTTATCCTGTAGCACCCTGTCAAATGCCTTTGCAAAATCCAGAAAAAGGCAGTATATGCCTTTCCCTCATCAACTGCTCTTGGTCACTTTATTATAAAAGGCAATCATATTACTAAAGCAAGAATGCCCCTTAAGAAATCCATGTTGAAACTCACAGATAACATTATCCTCACCTGTCAAATGCTGTATATGGTAGCTCACTAATTTCTTCTGGAACTTAACATCTACTGATGAAACAAACTGGCCTACAGTTTGACATATCCAGTCTGCTACCGCCCTTATGCAATAGCACTATTTTACCTTCCTTCCATTCCTTGGGTACCTTTCCCATATCCAGACTTTCATCGAAAAGCCATGGTCAATGGAGCTGTCAGTTCTTTAGCAAATTCTCTCAAAAAAAAAACCCATGGTGAAATACATTCCGGGCCCACAGCTTTACTGTCATTCCCAGGTACTCAGTATTTGGAACACACTCACCTCTTGCACCTCTAAACCTTGAACCTATCCTATCTTTCTAGTATTAAAATTTACTTCTCTAGAATGAAATAAAGTGTTTATTGAACAACTCTATCTGCATTAGTCACTCTATTCCCGTTTTGATCCCACAATATCATTCTTCCACAATCATTTCTCCTTGTACTGGCCACATAGCTAAAAAATTCAAGAATTTTCTTTGGGTTTGGATTTTAGGACCAATCTCCTCTCATATTTCAGTTTTGCCTTCCTCACCATACTAGTCATTCTCCTGGCATGTGTCTTATATTCTTCGTGCATCTGCTCTCCACCCCTCTCCTTATATCTCTTCCATAATCTCTTTTTTCACTTGCAGTTCCTGTTTGAAGTTGTATTTCATGACTAAAGAAGAGGACACAAATTGGTGTAAAGTGATGACAAACAATATCAAACAGGAACTGCAAGTGAAAAAAAGAGATTATGGAAGAGATCCTTCACAATTTCCCAAACTCTAATGATATCCTAGCCTTCCAATTCTGCACTCCATAGAACTGCCCCAAGTTGATATCTAAGACTATTATGATCACCTGTAATTCCACTATAATACTCTAATTCCACATATGTTCCTGTCTCCTTGATACTCCTGCATGTCTATTCATCTTCCAAGTAAAAACCACACGGTCACTCGCTCCAACAGGGGGGGGGGAGATGTCATTACAGTTATTATTAGCTATTCTAATGATATGCATAGGACATTTGTCCATGAAGCATTCTAGAAATTTCATTACCTTATTACTACATGCATTTTCCTCTTCCCAATGTATACTGTTGTAGTAAAATCTTCCATAACAATCATTCTTCTTGCACTTGCAAAACTCAACTGACTAAACATCTCCTGTTCCACACCCTCTGTACTCTTTGGCTTGTAGCAACATCCCACTAAATATCCTGTCTTGCCCACCTCTACCTCATGCTTTCAAAACCATTAGTCTCACTACCTTCGAAAGCCTCCAATCTTAGAGGACATAAGTCACTTATCATAAGCAGTACTCCACCACTGCGTTTTCCCTTCCTATTCTGCTGAAAAATGCTGTACCCTGCTACTTCCTGTTATTATATCATCTTCCATCAAGCATGTCTGAGAGATTCCACTAACCTTTGGCCAGGCTGATGCTATCAGCACCACCAGTTCATCTCCTTTATTCAGGATGCTCCTGGCATTAGTATAAAGCATAAAAATGTCCCTTCTTCTATACCTATTATTATCCCTCTCCAGACTCCACTATACTCAGTGCTGTTACCTGATGTTGTCCCCCCCCCCTTTTCCCAAGCACCCATTTCCACAAGAAGCCAACCCTGCTACCATCCACCCTGGGAATTCTAGTTTCCCTGGATTGATGCACAGACTTGTTCAGAAGACAACAGTATCTCCAGATGCCTAATTCTCATTCTTCATTCAAATGCAAGCAGTCTCTCGCATACAGCTCCTTTCTGTCTTCAAATGCCCTCCAAGCATTCACATATTCCAATCCTTTCTTCTGACACATTCTGGCTATTATACTATTCATTATTACTGCCCTTCTGCTCAGCTATTAATTATCATCCCTGAGGAACACAGCATGAGAAAGGCTGATGATCCAAGAGGAGGCATGTGTAGACAAAACCGGAAGGGGATGACCTGGGATCAAGGGAAAACAGTTGGATCTGAAGAAGGTTCTAAGATGAATAAGGAGAAAAATAAATGACTCAAGTTAAGAACGGAGAAGTCGCATCAAATAAGTGGTGTCAGTGGAATTAGCTATAGATCCAGGAATAAGCTGCTGTGTTTTTATACAAATGCTAGAAGACTAAGAAATAAGGCAAATGAAATGGTTGCATTAATTGAGTCTGTTAATCCAAAAATTGTTTGAAGAAGTGAGACATGGTTGGATGAGGACTACATCCTAACAGGAATAGAGATGGAAGGCTATGATGTGTTTTGTGAGGATAGAAAGGATGAAAAAGGAAAAGGCGTGCTATTGATGGTAGAGAATGAGTTATTTCCATACAAAGTAGAGATGCATGAGGAAAATAGTGCCAGTAGTTTTGAGGCAGTGTGGTGTGAGATAGAGGTGAATAAAATGAAATACTTAGTTGGATGTTGTTATAGACCTGATAATGTGGATGGTAGTGACTTGGAATGTATAATCAAATTAGCCAAGCAAATAAAAGGATGATTATTATGTATGATTTTAACTATGGCAATATAGACTGGATGATGAGATAGGAACTAGTAAAGAAAATGACTTTCTTGAGTTTTTGAGGGACAACTACCTTAAACAGTATGTAACAGAGGGCACATGAGGATTTGAGGGTCTTGGATTTGATCAACTCATCAGAGGATGTAATTATAAATGAGGTGTCCAATGACCCTTCAATTGGTGAGAGTGATCAAGAAGTGATCACTTGGATGGTTTCCAGTAGTGTGAGTAACTCTGAGAAAAGGATATATGTGGAACTACAAGGGTAGTAATTATGAGGAGCTCAGGAGACATTTTGCAGATGTAGTGTGAAATGAGGAGTTAGCTGGAAAGGTGATCAATGCAGTGTGGTGAATATGCAAGAACTGTCTAGTAGAAGCAATGTCTAAATGTATTCTAAGGGGTCAGAAGTTTAAACATGGTAGATGTGAAATGAATGAATGAAGAGATTAAGCACAATACAGAGGAAAAGGCATTATGGAGGCAGCTTAA
This sequence comes from Typopeltis vanoorti, assembly GCF_054136105.1. NCBI lineage: Eukaryota > Metazoa > Arthropoda > Arachnida > Uropygi > Thelyphonidae > Typopeltis > Typopeltis vanoorti. The sequence goes on along the minus strand of NC_143570.1, from coordinate 94,528,315 downwards.
GAGAAGTAATAATCAATTCCATGAAGATTATAAAGAACAGGCAAGGAGTAATTTGGTTGGTAAAGGTAGCAAAAGTGAAGTATGAAGAGCAGTTAGCTAATGAAACCAAAAAAAATCCTAGGGAGTTAAATTGATATGTAGCCAGAAAAAAAAAAAATGGTTATGGTAGGATGACATCGATTGGAGAAAATGGTAGAATGACAACTGCTGCATAAGATATTATTATTTGACACCTCCAGGGAGTCCAAGGACTCATCGAGGGAGGGCACCTGATCTACAGCTCTGTCTCCACTACTCAATCCGCCAACTGACCACAACTACACCAATGCCATCTACCGCTGACCACCACTTCCACAGACACCCGCACACACATCCATGCCCACGGCGGGATTCGAGCCTGCAGCCTTTTGGCTGGAGAACGGATACGCTAACCACTCAGCCAGCCAGCCAGGCCGGCCGACAATCTTTTGATAAAACTGTTTGGCATAGTTAATACTGTTAAAAATAAGTCAATCACCCAACCAGCATTGATCTCCTTTCCACCCAATCCCCCACTACCATGCCACAGCTGCAAGCCCTCTCCTGAGCTTCTCAATATCACTAGCCCTGCAGTTCCACATATATAGTTCCACAAATCATTCTCCAGTTGGTAAGAGTGACCATGAAATGATTACCTGGGTGGTTGCCAGCAGTACGAGGACCTCTGTGAGAAAAGGGTATATTTGGAACTACAAAGTCTGGTGACTATGAAGAGCTCAGGAGACAACTTGCAGGTGCAGCATGGAACGAGCAGCTAGCTGGAAAAGAGATCAATGCAGTTTGGGGGATATTCAAGAACCATCCTGCAGAAGCAATCTCCAATTGTATTCATAGGGTGAGAAGGCCAAACAAGGTAGGTGCAAAACGGATGAATGAAGAGATAAAGCATGCAACACAGAGAAAAAAAGGCATTACGGGGGCAACAGAAGAGAAGTAGCAATAACCAATTCCATGAGGACTGCAAACACCAGACAAGGAGGGTTACTTTGTTGGTCTATCTATCTCTCCCATAGTCCTTAATGGACCGTTGGGTCACTCATGGCTAAGCCATGAATGTCTAACGGCCAGTGAATTAAGACAGATGGCGCCCATCTTCTCTTCTGTCTTCGTCTATATGTCCTATGGCTGTATCCTGTATGTTCATAGGTCCAGTTTATATAGTGGATATACTTAATGATCAGTTCATAGAAGTCTTTCATTCTTGTGAATGTGACATGGAGAGATTGAGAGCAATTGATGATGGGGAAGAGAGACTAACTAAGTCAGCAAAAGGTGCATGTGCAAATTGAGCAAACGTAATGTTAATAAGACTGTGGGACTTGATAATATATCAGCATGTATTCTGAAGGAATGTGCCAGGGAGGTGACATCTGCCTTGACATTTTTTTTTTTTTTTAACGAGTCTTGCACTGGGTTGATTTCCAAAGGAGTGGAAGGATGGTAAGATTCTGCTGCTTCATAAGGGAGTTGATAGAGCCAAGCGTCAAATTATAGGCCTGTCTGTGTGTCAGGTGTGGTTAAGTTGTTGGAGATGCTGGTGAGAACTACGATCCAGAAGTTGGTTGATAACAATGGTATTATATTTGATGGACAGCATGGATTTGCTAAAGGAAGGGTCATGTTTTAGTAATCTACTTATTACAGTAAGGTCAGTGCTTCCTTGGACAGAGGAGAGGAATACACAGTAGTATACTTAGATTTCACAAAGGCTTTTGATAGATTACCACATGGTAAGTTGATTGTCAAACTAGATGGGGCTCGATATTAGATTAGTGCATTCGATTGGAGACTGGTTGTGTGTGAGGGAGCAATATCCTGGAAGAGGAAAGTCACTAGTGGTGTACCACAGGAGTCTGTTTTAGGGACATTGCTGTTTAACTTGTATGTTAATGATATTTGCAAAGATCTGGATGGGGAAATTCAGTTGTTTGCAGATGATGCGAAGTTTGGAGGAATGTGGATGAATTGTTCTACTAAGGATCTTGTGACCTTACAAGAACACTTGAATAGGCTGATAGACTGAGTGAATGGGCACAGAAATGAGGATGAAAGTTCAATGTTGCAGAATGTAAGGTTTTAAAATTTGGGAAACAAAGATGGGATGTAGAATTTATGCTTGGTGGGGATATATTGTTGGAGGTGGAAGAAATAAAAGATCTAGGAGTGATTAGTGATAAGGAAGTGAAATTTAGGGGACACATTGCTAAAATCGTAAGGACAACACATAGAATTCTGGGAATGATGCAGAGGACACTGATTTGTAGACGTAAGGAGATTCTTGTTCAAAGCATTGTATAAGGCTTTGATTAGGCCACACATGGACTACTGTGCACAGATTTAGTCACCTGGTTTTCAAATGAATGAAGAGATGTTGGAAAGGGTCCAGAGCTGACTTACCAACATAGTTTCTGATGTCTGGAATGTCGAATATGAGGAAAGGTTGAGAAGATGCAATTTACAGAGTGTGGTGGATAGGAGTTAGAGGGTATTATGATAGACCTACAAGTTAGTAAGGGATTGTTATAGGATTAATGTTGGAGAGGTTTTACAGAATATGGTGGGAGATTAGGGGAGAACCAAAGGTCATTCCTGGAAGCTGTATAAGGAGGGTGTGAGCAGAGAAGTGAGATGAAGTTTTTTTTGCATGAAGAGTTGTGAATGATTGGAATGCCTTGCCTGAGAGTATGGTGTCTGCAGAGAATTTGAGTGTGTTTAAGGCACAGTCTGAGCTGTGTGTATGACAAAAGGACCTCCTAGCCATGTTTGACTCCATGGTGTTTTGGGATAATAATATTAATTTAGTTTCAATTTTTAGTGAATTACATATGGAAAAGGAAAGGATAAATTATATATGCAGTAGACAACAGAATTGGTAGTGCTGGTATGGTAGGAAGTCAACTGAATAAATTTATATGGATTATGAGAGAAATTAGTTAAAATTCTGAAGTTGCTGTATACAAAATAATGTTCAAACCGTTTTTCATATATGGATCTGAGAGCTGGATTAGAAATAACACTTGATCAAAGAATGGAGAACACAGATATGAGTTTTGAGAAAGATTAGGGAAGTGTGCAGATGATATCAATGGCAGTATTATATTAAAAATGAGGATATTGGGAAAGAACTTGACATTGTTAGTATTTAGAAGTGTTTGAGCAGAGTAGATCTCAGGTGGTATTGTTGCTTAAACAGAACTGGAGAGGAAAGGTTAGGAAAAGTGTTTGTTTTTTTGTCAGGATGGCAGGGAGACTGAAAGGAACCAAGGTCTAAGTGGATTGCTGTAAGTAGTCTTAGAAGGCTGAAATATAGTATGTGATAATATTGCAATCTTGACAGATAGCAGATTACTGATTATTGTGTTATGTGAAGTTAATAATGTATAATTTTTTTCATTCTTGCTGTCATACTATTGTGTTCTCACCCTGAGGTTAAATGCCAGGAATTTGATCATGATGTTCATAGCTCCTGTGCATAGTCATTCTGCTTCACTACTCTTCATCTGTTTCCAGTCATGATGGCTTGTTCTTTTCTCTTCTATTATGCATTGAAAATTTTTTGTATTTCTTGTTTCTGCCTGTTACCTGAATGTTAGAAACCAAAACCTTCATCTACATAATGTGCATTGTGTAAATTTGTGCAAATTTTTTCCCTTGGTCTTCTGCCTCTGAATTCTCTCCACTACTCTAGTCCCAAAAAACATGCAACTAGATGTGAGCACAGTAGTCCAGATAAGTTTGTACAAGGTAGTCACATAAAGCAGAATAGTAACTTATTTATCATTGCTTATGTTTTTTAGCATTCATGTGATCCTCTGTGTTATTTGGCCCAGTTTAACAGTGTTTCCTCAGCTTCATCTTCCTGTCCAATATGATATTCAGATTCCTTCATCTGAATCTTAAGGTGAGGTCCCATCAGTCTCACAGATAGGTTATAATTCCCTTAATTCAAAATGGATAAAAAAATATTAATTTATTTATTTATATATATTTTTAAAATCTAAATGTCTAACCTCACACTTGGAAACATTAACTGGGCAACTATATCATTTGCCCACATCAATCAGTTCAAATCCACTTATAGGATTTATATCAGCTTTGTTTACTGTTTTCCTCTTCTTTTAGCATCATTAACAAATAAATGGATATTCACCTCTAAGGTATCTCCACTATCATTAACATGGATATTAAACAGAATGGGGAAACTGCATCATATTATGATTTTGCTTCTTATTTGATGAGAAAAGCTGAAGTCTTAGGTAGCTGTTTATGGAGATTCAGATACTGCTACTACTATGTTCACTGGGCATCTACAGATGCCGTATGGTCACTCTGATGCTTGGTGATATTCCATACTGGCCTCGCCATGTAGTCCTGTTTGCTTTTCTGGTGGCTTCAACTCTCTGAAGATCAGTCACTCCACACATGCCATCTATCCCTCATTGATGATCTGTCCCTCCTTCTTTTTCCAGGAACTTTACCTTCTATTACTGTTCTGACAAGTCCTCCTTCCATCCTTTCTATGTGTCCAAAATATTTTAATTTTCTTCTGTCAATATCCTTAAGGAGCTTTAAAATTCTACTGATCTTTTCTAACACCATTCAGGAGCTCTAGGGGCGCTGAAGCAAGTGGCAGTGGATTTGAGCTGTTGTAAAAAAAAATTATTTTTTTTAAAAGGTGTATAGTGCAAATTCCTTTTGTGAATTGTGCTCCATTTTTTTTTTCTCAGTAACACAAGTGTTGTTTAGAGGTTCTGCTTTAGAGTTTTGTGTCACGTATCGTGTTATTTTTGGATTACCGAGAACGTGTGGTCACAGGCGGGAGTATTGGTGGCGGAAGAAATTCTCTATTTGGTATAGATGAATATGGTGTTTATATATATGTATATATACATTTAGCGTTTATATATGTGTGTGTGTGTATATATATATATATAAATACAGTGTTTATTTAGTCTTTATATATAATTACTTTAGTAAACGATTACTTTAGTAGGTTGGAAGTTTATTTTCCAGTTGGTTAGACTATAATAAATTTAGTTTAATCCTTTACCCAAGTGTAGACAAACAAAGTTTGCGCCTGAAGTAGTTCAGGACTGAGGCAACTTGTAAAAATGGTGGACCAAGCTCTCATCGCTCCTTGTCTCAGTATCTCCCATAATGCAAATTATGCGAGATAAAAATTAAGGTAATAAATTTATTACTACTTTAGTAGTTCCTCGGCAGTAACGAATGATGGCAGATTCATCTGCAGTCGTAAATGGCGTGTCGCCAAGTCCTCCGCCATTTAAGAACTCCATTATAAGTAATATAAGGGACTTTGTGGCATGCAGTATTTGCAGCATGTATGTGTTTCGGGAGTTGGATATGTGACTGGTGAGAGAGGGGGTGAGTGCATGTGTGAGCAAAATGCAGGCAATGAGAGGATATAAATGAAATAGATATATCACTAACTGACCTAGTTGCTCCAGGAACGGGAAATGAATATCGGAAGATGAGTAGTGTGATAGGTGAGAATGAAGGGAAAAAAAACAATGAATGAGAAAATAATAGTCGATAGTGTGGAAGGCGTGAGTGACTGTGAACATTTCGGAAATGGTTTTGTTTGGGAGAGTGAATTTAGATTTAGAATGACTGACATGCAGAGGGAGATAGATGGGTTGAAAGAGGAGGTGGAATATCTTGTGAATACGATGAAAAGTATGAAAGATGAGAATGGAAGAGATAAATGCAAGGCAAATCAGAGTAGGATAGAGGGAGAGTTTTTGGAATGATAGGAGAGGAGAGCATTTTTGGAATGATAGGAGAGGAGAGCATTTTGGGAATGATAGAAGAGGAGAGAATGGAAACATCAGGAGAGAGAGGTATGGGAATGCTAGAAGGGAGAATAGAAACAGTAGGAAAGAGGGAATGAGAGAGAGGTATGGGAATAACACAAGAGGAGAGAATAGGATAAGTGGAAGAGAGGGAATGAGAGAGAGTTATGGGAGTGATGGAGGAGAGAATGGAAACAGTAGGAGAGAGGGAATGGTGAGAGGTGTAATGTATGGTGATTCAATGATCCGTGGTGTGCAAGATAGGATGCATGAGGAGTATTTGCCTGGAGGAACAATAGAGAATGTGGCTATGGCAATTAAGAGGGGTAAAAGGATGGATGAGATGATTGTGATGGCGGGCACGAATGTCTGGAGAGGCAGTGTAAATCGAGCGGCGAGAGATCTGAAATTCTTGCTTGATGTTGTGCAAAAGAAAATGCAGAGAGAGAAGATTATGTGTGTGTTGCCCAGGTATGATAGTGATGAGCTGAGCAGAAGAGCAGCAATACTGAATCACATAATAGCCAGAATGTGTGAGAAGAGAGGGTTGGAATACGTGGATGCTTGGAGGGCATTCGAAGATGGAAGGGAACTGTATGCTAAAGACTGTTTGCATTTGAATGAGGAAGGACGAAGGAATCTGGAAACATTGTTGTTTTCTGAACAAGTCAGTGTGTCAATGCAGGGAAACTAGAATTCCCAGAGTGGATGGTAGCAGGGATGCCTCTTGTGGGAATGAGTGCTTGGGGGAAGGGGAACGATGTCAAGAAACATTGAGCCCAGGGGGTCGAGAGGAGACAATGATAGGTATAGAAGCAGTGACCTTTTTATGCTCTATACTAATGCCAGGAGTATCTGAAATAAAGGAAAGGAATTGGAGGTGCTGATAACCACAACCCAGCCAAAGATTATTGGGATCTCTGAGATGTGGTTGACGGAGGAGGATATAATAACCGGAATTGAAGTGGCAGGGTACAGCATTTTTCGGCAGGATAGGAAAGGAAAATGTGGTGGTGGAATACTGCTTCTGATAAGTGATGACTTGTGTCCTCTTAGAGTAGAGTCTTCAGAAGGCAGTGACACAAATGGTTTTGAAAGCATATGGTATGAGGTAGAAGTGGCCAAGACAGGATATTTATTGGGGTGTTGCTATAAACCACGGAGCACAGAAGGTGGGGACCAGGAGATGTTTAGGCAGTCGAGCTTGGCAAGTGCAAGAAGAATGATTGTTATGGGAGATTTTAATTACAGCAGTAAAAGCTGGGAAGAGGAAAATGCAAGTAGTAAGAAGGGAATAGAATTTCTGGAATTCTTGAGGGACAAATATCTTCGGCAGCATGTGATGGAGGGAACAAGAGGTTCAAGAGTTTTGGATTTGGTCATAACATCAGAAGAGTTGATGACTGAGATGGCATCTCTCCCACCAGTTGGAGAGTGACCATGTGGTTTTGACTTGGAAAATGAATAGACTTGCAGGAGTATCAAAGAAAAGGGAACGCATGTGGAATTATAAGACAGGTGATTATAGTAGTCTTAGGTATCAACTAGGGGCAGTTCCATGGAGGGCAGAAATGGAAGGCCAGGATATTATTAGTGCTTGGGAAATTGTGAAAGAATATTTGTTTGCAGCAATAGTAAGCTGTATTTCATGGGTGAGGAAGCGGACACAATTTGGTGTAAAGTGGATGACAAACAATATCAAACAGTAATTGCAGTTGAAAAAGAGATTATGGAAGATATATAAGAAGAGGGGTGGAGGACAGATACACGAAGAATATAAGATACAGGCCAGGAGAGTGACCAGAATGATGAGGAAGGCCAAACTGGAATATGAGAAGAGATTGGCACTAAGATCCAAAGAAAATCCTAGGGAATTTTTTAGATATGTGGCCAGTAGGCGGAGAAACGATTGTGGAAGAATGACATTGCGCGAAAAAAATGGAAATAGAGTGACTGATGAAGAGGACATAGTGGAGTTGTTCAATGAGCACTTTATTGGAGTATTTCATCCTGGAGGAGGTTTGAATACTAAAGGGATAGGGCAGGATCAGGGTTTAGAGGTGTAAGAGGAGAGTGTGTTCGAAATACTGAGTACTCTGGTTACCAATAAAGCTGTTGGACTGGATGGTGTTTCCAACGGGTTTTGAGAGAATGTGCTAAAGAACTGATAGCTCCGTTGACCTGGCTTTTCAATAAAAGTCTGGCTGAAGGAAAGGTACCCAGGGAATGGAAGGAAGGTAAGATAGTACTGCTGCATAAGGTCGGTAGCAGATGGAACTGTCTAATTATAGGCCTGTTTGTAAAACCATAACAAATACTGTTTGTCATCAGTATTTGTTAAGGTCTTGGGGAAATTACTGAGGGACTATATATAGCATTGTGTAGATGAGGGTAATGTTATCTGTGAGAATCAATATGGATTTGTTAAGGGGCGTTCTTGCTTTAGTAATATGATTGTCTTTTATAATAAAGTGACAAGAGCAGTTGATGAAGTAAAGGCATATACTGCCATTTTTTTGGATTTTGCAAAGGAGTTTGACAGGGTGGCACATGGTAAGCTGATATTTAAGTTCAGCACATGGGTTTAAATGTCAGGTTAGTCAAATGGATTCAGGATTGGCTGACTGATAGGTATCAGAGAGTTGTTTATGATGGGACAATATCAAGGAAGCAGAAGGTTACAAGTGGGGTTCCACAGGGCTCAGTACTGGAACCTGTATTGTTTAGTCTTTATATCAATGATATTGTCAGTGGATTGCAAGGGGACATTCAGTTGTTTGCAGATGATGTGAAGTTGGGAAGGGTTATCAGTAATAGTGCAGATGTGGCATCCCTGCAATAAACTGGACAGATGGGCAAATAAATGGGGGGGGGTATCAGTTCATTGCAGCAAAATGTAAAGTCTTGAGGTTTGGGATCCATCAATGGGAGAATGCGTACTCGATTGGAGGAGCTGTACTGGAGCAGGTAGGGGAGATGAGATCTGGGTAGTGATTATTGATAGAAAACGGAAATTCAGGGAGCATATTGCAAAGGTGGTGAGGGTAACTCAGAAGATTACTGCAATACTGAGAAGGATGCCGACCTGCAGAGATAAATTAATAAATTAAGGGGATAAATTGACTGGAAAGGGTACAGAGGCAGATAACAAAGATGGTTTCAGGACTGTACAATGAGTTATGAGGATCGACTGAGGGAATGTGGACTGCAGTGTTTAGTGGATAGGAGAGATGATATGATCGAGACTTTGTAACTGTTGAGAGACAGTTACATGGTAGACATTAAAGAGATCCTTCACTTGGTGGAACGACGGGAAGGAGCAATGACAAGGGGCCATCCCTGGAAGTTACGAAAGGAGGCTGTGTGAAAGAGGGTGAGAAGTGGTTCCTTTGCATGGAGCGTGGTTGAACCTTGGAATGCATTGCCTGAGAGAGTGGTTGGAGTGGGAACGGTCAATGGGTTCAAGGAGTGGTATGATAAACTTCGTATTTCCTAAAAATGACTTCCCACGATGAGTCTTTGGCCTCCATGGAGGCCTGGATAATAGTAATAATTCATTTGTAAGCCTCTCAGTATATGATATCTTCAACAGCCTTCTGTAACACCACATCTCAAAAGTGTTTATCTGACTTCTTTAGGTTCCAAGTCTCACATCCATAAGTTGCTGTTGGAAAAACAACTGCATCCAAAATCCTCGACTTTGTTTCCATGGAGGTAGATCCATCCTTCCAGATTTTTGACAGGTCTCTGACTGTTGTTTTAGCCATTCCTGACCTTTTTCTGTCATCTTCTAAACAGCAATTCTTTAGATTAATAATGGATCCCAGGTATTCAAACTTATTAACTTCCTCAATTCTTTCTCCATTAAGGTACACTTGTTTCTCAAGATCTTCTCTGTTTGTTTTTCCTTTGAGAACCATGATCTTTGTCTTGCTAGGATTGAGTTGAAGTCCTCTGTTATTACTGATTTTGTTAACTTTGTCAAGAATTAGTCCTAGTTCTTCCATGTCATTACAAAGGAGTACTGTATCATCAGCATGTCTCAGATTACTGATCAATCTACCTCCTATCCTAGTTCCTGTCCTGAGCTCGTCCAATTCTTCACACATGATGTCCTATGCATATATACTAAACAAGTGAGGAGAAAGTAAACATCCTTTCATAATTCCTTTTCCAACTTGAAGCCAGTCAGTCCATTACCATGGATTCTTGCTCCTCATATAAGTTGGCTATCAACCTGATAGTGTGTTGAGGAAAACCCATTCTTTTCATTACTTCCCACAGTTTCACATGATCAACACAGTCAAAAGCTTTAGAGTAGTCTAAGAAACACATTACCAAAGAGAGTCTGCATTCTTTGTTTTTCTATAATCTGTCTAAGCAAAGGATCTGATCTCTGGTGAGCTTACCTTTCCGAAAACCTGCTTGTTCCTTGGGCATCTCTGCCTCAATTTTGGCCTCAATCCTATTTAGCATGATCTTTAATAAAATTTTGTTTGCATGAGATATCAAACTAATAGTTCTATAATTCTTGCATGCCTTCATATTACCTTTCTTATGTAGTGGTATGAAAACTGAATTCTTCCAGTCTCTAGGCCATGATCCTGTCTCCCATATCCTTGTAATCAATCTTTGAAACACTGATACCTCCATCCCCTGTGGCCTTAATTAACTCTACTGAGATTTCATCTGCACCTGGGGCCTTATTGCTGTTAAGCTGCTTAACTGCTCTTTCAACTTCATGCCTAAGTACAGGAGAGATTCATGCCTAAGATTCAGATAGCAAATAAAATTATTATTGTTATTCTCAGTCTCCATGGAGTCAAAAGCTCATAATGGGAGACCTTCTGTATACACACAGCTCATGATACTGTGCCTATTCACATTCTCTGTGCATTCACATTCTCTGAAGACACCAAACTCTTAGACAATGCATTTCAATCGTTCACCACTCTCCAAGCAAAAAAAACCTGCTTCTCGTTGGTTTGCTCACACCCTCCTTATTTAGCTTCTGGTGATGACTTCTTGTTCTCCCTCCCTCTTCCAGCTTTCTATGAAAAACTTCTTAAACATTAATTTGATAAGAACCACTTACCAACTTATTTCTCTATCACATCACTTTGCCATTGGCTTTCCATTAGCAAATCCATGCTGTTGTTCAAAAAGAATTCAATAGTTGTCCATCTAATTCTGAATCCTGTTTATCACTAATCCTTCCAACTTTCACCACAACACCTGACATGCAGATAGACTTATAATTTTAAGCTGGAGTTTTGTCAGCTCTTATGAATTAGTGTAATTCTGCCTTCCTTCCATCCCTTTGGAACATGACCCATTGTAAGACTCCTATTAAACAAGTATGTCATGATAGATGTCAATTCCTTGGCAAATTCTTCAAAACATGATATATTATGTTTCACTACCTTATAACACCAAGTTTACTCAATTTTCCATATACCTTGTTCACTCATAGTCAGTCTCTCCTCCTCCCCTTCTGTTGCTCTTCAACTCTGCATGATATCACATTCACAAGGATGAAATGCCTTTATGAACTACTCCTTTAATATTGCAACTATATCCTTTTACTATTTTTTTTCAACCATAGTCATCCTTCTGTAATAATTGTCTTTTCTATTGTCTAGATATTGACAGAAATCCCTTGGTTATTTTAGTTTCATTATCTGCTGCTCATACTGCACCTTTGATATCCTTACCAACTGAGTCGTCCTCGTTGCCTGTTCTTTTTACTTCTCATGGAACTGATTATTACCACTCATCTTATGTTGCCTCCATAATGTCTTCTTCTGTATTGCATACTTTCATTCCCTGCATTTCACACCTACCTAACTTTCTGACCCTCAGAATACATTTAGATATTGCTTTTACCAGGTAATTCTTGAATATCATCCAAGCAGCCTGGTTGGCCAAGTGGTTAGTGTATCTACTCTCCAGCAAAAAGGCTGCGGGTTTGAATCCTTCCGTGTGCATGGATATTTGTGATTGTCTGTGAAAATACTAGTGGTGGTGGTCGGTGGTAGATGGTGTTAGTGTAGATGACGAAAGTAGTTGCGTTTCGTTGTAGTTGGTAGATTGAGTAGTAGAGACAGTTGTGGAGTAGGTGCCCTCCCTCAATGAGTCTTTGGACACCCTGGAGGTGTCATGTAATCATAATAATAATAATCTCCTTTTCATTCAGCTTTTGTGACAACCACGTAACAGCTGTAAGCTATCTCCTGAGCTTTTAATAATCACCAGCCTTGTAGTTTTCCATTTGTATCCTTTCTCCACAAAAGTTCTCACATGGCTTGCAACCACCCAGCTAATTGCTTCATGGTCACTCTCACCAACTGGAGGGAGATTCAACACCTCATTTATAATAGCATTCTCTGATGAGATAATCAGATTCTCAATATTCTTGATCCTCGCATCTCATCTGTTACATGCTGCTTGATGTAGTTGTCCCTTAAAAACTCAAGTTCATTTTCTTATGTGGCATTGTTATATATAAATTTATAATGTGGAATTGTGATTGTAAATTATTGTTACATAATCTTTCCATTTTTCTTCATTCTAGAGAATTGGTGCTGAAGATATAAGTAACAGCATGACAGGGTTTGGATTTGGAATTGCAACAGGCACAGATATTGATGACAATTATTATTCAGGTATTTGTAAAATATTCTGATTTTAGCTTCCTTTTCTTCTGTTTATAATTACATGCTTTCCAGATGATTTATAAACTCTACAATTGGTGATGGAGTAAATACGTTTATTTACAGTTATACATCTGTTTTGAATCCCTCACCCAGCAGTGACTAGTGAGTGATATTATTTCCACAATGAGTCCTTCAAGCTCCAGGAATGAGTCCAAAGCATTGGATGATGCTCATATGCAAATAACCCTTATTATGGGTCTACTAAATTCACCACATGTGTTCCCCCCTTCCAAGCAAATCCATTCTATCCCTTCCCAAAAAAGCACAGCCACAACAGGCATGTCTACCTTTCACACTCTTGTTAATCACTTGTGCACTCCTACTTGGCTTAGGGATTGACTCCCCCTTCTTCTTTTCTCTTAAACATAGATCACCTACATTTATCTTGCAGTCCTTTTAGCAATTTATGTATTTCATTTTTCATCTCCCTGCTTACAAAGGTTTATAATTCATAGTCTTTCATTTGTTATTTCCACCTGATATAATTTTGGTTAGTTGCCTCTCTTTCTCTCTCTTCTCTCTCCACTCTTTTTTCATCCCTTCTCTTAGAATCCTGGTGACCAGATGTGACGAGTTTAGTAATCCAGGTATGGTGGAATCAATGTCTTATAGAGTGGTTGAATGATTTTCTGATTCTTGTACATCACTTCTCTCGATCACTATTTTCAGTTTGTTAATTTTTTATAACCTTTGCTATGTTTCCCCTGAAATTCCCTGTCTACCATCACTTAGAAATTCTTAGCCTTATTCATTTTTGGGGCAAAGTTTCATCAAAATAGTACTACCATCTTGAATTTCTTCAACCTTAACCTTCCTACCGGCTAGGACGTCTATAGACGTCCAAATAAATCTGGATAAGATTCAGCCCACCTGTTTAAAGAACCTGGATAAGAAGTGCAATTTGACTGTCATGTCCATTAGAAGGTGTGATAAACCCTCACTCTGAAGAGAAAGGTTAATCGGATTATCTCCCGTTCGTAGCTGCCTCTCAGTTGCCTATAACAAGAAACGGACTTTCTTGTTCCATGCTGGTGAACTGGATTTTAGTTATATATGATAGACTAAAAATAGAGAAATTATTTATATTTTTGTTTTCTCTTTTTATTGTACAATACAATTTTAATTTCTGGACAAAATAAAGGTCTTGCATAATTTCTTCACTTAACCAATTTAATTATTTATTTTTTTGCGCTAATTTTTTTCTAATCGCTACTAGACAAAAGATTTTTCTTTGTTCTCGAAGAAATTAATTCACGATAATTATTTGGAATATTCTTTTAAAAAAAGAAAAGAAAACCAGCTGCCGACGGTCCAGGTTATATTAATTTTATTTTTGTACAAAACCATCGAAATCGAATAATACTTAACAGATTTCCTTTAGGACACGCTTGAGCAACTTTGCTTTATAGAGAATAACATGAAATTCTTTAATCATATTACTAAATTTTTTCTTCATGTTGTATAGTAATCTGTACTTTCACTTTCTTGGTTTCCTTGTATAATTGGTCATTACAAAATGAAATTAACAGTTATGATTTAAATTTATATTTTCTGCATAATTCAGATATTTTATTCTCCAATTTTTAAAGTAAGCGATACATTTGCTTATTTTTATCATTCAAAATATGTATATCAAATGTGAAAGTTTATTTCCATATTTTTACAATAGAATTGCACTTTATTTCGCCTCTGATAATTTACCCCCCCCCCCCCCCGTTGAATTACTATCACACACCCGAAAACTGTTATGAAACATAGGTACAGTTTTTATTTAATTCGTTATTTTTCTCTAGTAACTGTTCCACATAACTTTAATTTTTCGATACTGAAACTATGTGGTGATTATTATAAATTAGCAAATTATAAATCAGACAATATACATATTTCGTGATTATTATAAATCGGGAAATTATGTGATATTCGGATACAGGTGAAATTAATATTTAAAATCACTGTCATCCTTCAAATGCAATATCAGAATAAAGAAAGTGAAAAACTCGAAGTTTCGAAATACATTTCGAAAGCCCGCTCTCGAAATGTATTGGTCTACAGACTGGATTCTGAACACGCCAATGTTTCGTGATGTTATGACTGAAAAACAATTCAGTCTCATCATGAAGTATTTGCATTTTCAGAATAATGAAGAATACGATCAGGCAACACATCCTTGCCCAGTCCTCAACAAAATTTATGATTTTCTGATGAAAATCCGTCAAAAATGTAGATCACTCTACATTCCTGAGAGAGACTTGAGTATCGATGAAAGCCTTATGCCATTCAAAGGTGGACTGAAATGTAAGCAGTATATTCCCAAAAAGAAAGCGAAGTATGGAGTAAAATTTTTTATGCTTTGCGAATCGTAAAGTGGATATCTTTGGGATTTCAAACCTTATACGGGAAAGCAAACTGTAATCGAGCACGATAAATATTCGGATCTCCCCTTGTCGATGCGTGCAGTAATGCAGTTACTAGACCCTTTACTGGGGAAAGGTTACTGCATTATAATGGATAATTACTATATATGTGTCCTGAACTCGCTGATTTGCTTTTACAGCATCTTACAGATAGTTATGGTACTGTAAATGCAAAAAGGCGAGATAATATATCTCCAGATCTGGCTTCAGGAAAGCTATCGAAGGGGGAAATCCGAACTTATCAGCGAGGGAAATTCTTTGCACTACGTTGGAAAGACAAAAAAGATGTTTTTCTGCTATCTTCCCTGCACAATCCATCAGCGGAATCCGTGGAGAAGCATGGTTTGAAGAAAGAAAAACCCATTGCTGGGTGTGCATACAACGACACTATGGGTTGAGTCGACAGGTGCTATCAGTAGCTATCATTCTTCTCTGTAATGAGGAAACAGCATAAAAAAATATTACAAAAAAGTGTTTGGACATGTTATTTGAATTTCGAAGTGTTTGTATTTTGTTATTTGGAACAGTTTTCTCTTGTACAAGAAAAAATGTTTGTCTACCATAACATATCTAGAATACAGAATAGAAATTGCGAAAGCATTGCTGCATGCACATGCACCTTCTTCAGCAAGCAGAAAAACAGGAAATCCTGTCAGACATCTGAGGTTGAACGCTGCTAACTCCAACTATTATCCCGAAAATCTACCACCAACGGCTAATAAAAAAAAAACCTCCACGCAAATATTATGTATGTAATAAAAAAAATATCAGAAAGGAAACAAAAATCTGGTGCCCTGAGTGTAAAATTGCTTTGTGTGTTTACCCTTGCTTCAAGGTGTTCCACGCTGTTCAAGAATTTTAAATTCTGAACAGTATGAAATAAAAAATGTTTGTTTTCAAGGCCATCAAAACAATCCTTTTCAGGACTACAAATATTGATAGAGGGATACCCGAATGCACTGTTTCTTTTTCATCTTGAAGGCTAATTTTTCAGTTCTTTTTTGACACAGAGAAACTGGAAAGAGTATTCCAGGTAAAGTATTTCATCAAAAAAATAATGAAATAAAATCTACCCTATATATATATATAAAATGATAAGCTTTTTTATGTCATGTTTATCGAAACGTTTTGAAACTCAGGGGCTACCCTGAGTGTCGAGTCTTCAAAATTCGAGTCATCAGAATTCAGTGGCTGAACCCCCTTTCGAGTTATCACAATTGAAGGAGAACTGGTCTACCATACCGGAACACGGGGGGTTGGGCATAGTCCCCTAGTTAATAAATGAAATATATAAATAATAACGGGAACATTTTCACCTTGCCAACACTCAACATTGATGTGATGTGGATTCCAAATTTCTTGTTTCGGAGATATATATATATATATATATTACAAAGTTTTGTAATAAAAATTTCTGCTACAATGAAGTTTGGCAGAATCAACAATATTTTTACTACCTTATTTCTGTTTCTCGTGTGGGAGAAAAACGGTAAAATGTCACTCTTATAATTATATCAGATGTTATAATGGCAAAAATAGTAAGAAAAAAGTCATTTGCAGTTTCTCTTCAAAACACAAAGAAAGAACATTGTAAATTCAGCCAGTGGAAAAGAAAATACTGCATATTTTTCTCCTGTTATCTGATTTTTTTTCTTATAGTTCAAAGAAGAAATCACTGCATATAACATGAAGTCTGCAGGAGGGAAAAAAATCTGGAAATTGGTTACATTATAACGAATAGAGAAATCATGTCAGAAAAATTATTCACGTATGATTCTAATCTCAGCAGACATAACATTTTCTTCTAGATTAGATATCTAAAGTAACTGAACCTTTGCTACTGTTTTACACTAAAATGAATGGGTATGTTCCCCAAGTGATTTACGTTTGTAACAGCTGTCTTGCAAACGATTTATGAAATAAATTATCTGAAATATCCGCAGATTGCTTAGGTCTATATCCCCCCCCCCAAAAAAAGAAGATTATGAAATGCATATGCACCTTTTCTTTGAAAATAATTCAAATCCTCTTTTTCAAGATAATTGTATGATTTAATTTCTAACTTTTGATAATAAAAGTGAAACTGATCATTATAAATTAAGCAATTATTTTGGCATAAATAATGTATAAGCATGTAAACGAAATATCAGTATTTCTGTTAGAATATAGGTAATCAACAATCGAAAAGGAAACAAGACATTCTTGACATATTCTGCACTACAGCCTGGGGCACTTTAGTATTCTCCCCTTTCTTCTCAATAGCACTGAGAATAATAAGCCTTCAACTTTCCCTCCAGCTAAGAGGATATTACCAAGTATTTAGAAGACGTAGATTATTTCAGAAATAGCTTCCAGCAGCAGAAGTAATATGTAGATTTTTTTAAAGAAAAACAAACAAAAATAATACTACTGAATTTTCTTTTGTGTGGTATGCATATAAACAATTTTGCATGGTGAAAATATAGCATATTATTTCTAAAATTTCACATAATTTCAGCGGGCAGTAGAACAGCTGGTTTTAGATTGCAAATAAATAGAACAGAATTAGAAGTTTCACAATACAATCTGATTGCCGTATATCTTTTGTCAAAATGGTAAAATGAAGTAATTGATTTTGAATGCTGTCTAGAAAAGCTTTCAAACCTGTGAGTTCTAGGAGAGGATAAGGAGGGGGGGAAGCATTAGAAAATCTTCAAAATGAAAAAGAATTTTGAATCATTCCGTATATGATATTTTTCCCATTATATTTTAAACATATCTACGAGGATGTGCACTAGATATTATCGTAATATGCATAATACAAATAAATAAATAAATAAATGACGAAGGCGAAGAATCACTGCTAAAATATCATTGGATATAAATTTTTGATACCAAAAAGACACACAATCGGAAACCGAGTAATGCAATGTAGCATTTTAACATTTTTTTTTATTTTGTCTTTATGAATAACAAAAAATCGTTTCTAAAACTGAAATGTGTTGATCCATATAATGCTATTTCGCTAGAAACGAAAGAAAAAGGATATATTTATTTCAATAAATATTGTTTAAAAATATAAATATTTGACATAATATTTTCAAAGCAAACATTTGAAAATTCTGAAATTCGAAAAAAATTTATTCAATTATTATACGTAAAGTGAAAGATCAATCAGTGCAACTCTTCCGGTGCACTGATTTGTAGAATTACCAAGTATTTATAAGACGTAGATTATTTCAGAAATAGCTTCCAGCAGCAGAAGAAGTAATATTTAGATTTTTTTAAAAGAAAAACAAACACAATTAATATTAACAGAACTTTGAACTTTCTTTTGCGTGGTATGCATATAAACAATTTTGCATGGTGAAAATATAGCATATTATTTCTAAAATTTCACATAATTTCAGCGGGCAGTAGAACAGCTGGTTTTAGATTGCAAATAAATAGAACAGATTCACAAACTTCACGATACAATCTGATTGCCGTATATCATTTGTCAAAATGGTAAAATTAAGTAATTGATTTTGAATGCTGTATAGAAAAGCTTTCAAACCTGTATAGAAATTTAGAGTAGTTATGCAATTCAGTTCCAGGAGAGAATAAGGAGTGGGGGAAGCATTAGAAAATCTTCAAAATGAGCAAAAATGTTGAATCATTCCGTATATGATATTTTTCACATTATATTTTCAACATATCTACGAGGTTATGCACTAGATATTATCGTAATATGCATAATACAAATAAATAAATAAATGACGAAGGGGAAGAATCACTGCTAAAATATCATTGGATATAAATTTTTGATACCAAAAAGACAATCGGAAACCGAGTAAGGCAATTTAGCATTTAAAATTTTTTTTTTTTAATTTTGTCTTATGAATAACAAAAAATCGTTTCTAAATCTGAAATGTGATGATCCATATAATGCTATTTTGCTAGAAACGAAAGAAAAAGGACATATTTATTTCAATAAATATTATTTAAAAATATAAATATTTGACATAATATTTTCAAAGCAAACATTTGAAAATTTTAAAATTCGAAAAAAAAATATTCAGTTATTATACGTAAAGTGAAAGAACAATCAGTGCATCTCTTCCGGTGCACTGATTTGTAGAATAAAATACACCAAATTCACTATCACTAAATAGATCCATTGCAAAAGCTGATCAGTGGGCATTTCAGGATTGATTTTTTTTTCGCATATGTGAAATTGGTTTCAATTTTTGGGAAGAGAGACAATAAATCATTTTAGAGGCAAGAAAGGTCAAATAACTTAGGACAATAAAGGAAATTCTAAGCAACACAATAGACGTAAAGACAGGGGGAGGGGACACAAAGGTCACTCAGCAACAGTTAATCCATTAATGCTATAGAATAGCCGTAACGAGATTAACGGCGGAGGAAGGTAATGGCATGATAAAAGGTAGAATGCCAACGAAGTTTTGATCCATGAAAAAAGCTAGGGAGTGTTGGATATTTCATCCACACTGGCCGGTTGGGAGGTTAACTGCATAACTTTGTATTTAACACTGAAGTGGTATCCATTATGTTGCCATTTTTCTGTGCCACCAGTCTGTACAAGGTCATTTTGCAGGGAATTTATATTAGAATTACTCCTCATCATCCTACACAACATAGTGTCGTCCATCAAAATACTACTATTCTTAATGTATTTCCAGTAAAGACTAAACAGATTAGTCCAAAAATAGATCTCAGTATCAGTTGTATCTCCCATGATGCTCAATGCAGGAGATACACATTGACATGAGGTTTCATACTTGCCATACCTGTCAACAAGCTGTTTTCTTACCCTACACTAGTTTATTTCCCCATCATCTACTCCAGTTTGTATAATAACCAATCATGTGGTATCTTTCTATTTCTCTTATGCAACAATCTGTAACTGTTGGAAACCAAGAGTAAATTACTGACACAAGATCTTTCCTTAACAGAACCATTCCTACAGAATACTGACTTATCCATCCATCTGAATTCTGAATCGGCTTTTTCAAGAATACCACTTAACAGATGCGAATTGACTGATAATTAGCTATATCTGTTTTTGACGTCACCCTTGTGTTATAGCCATTCTTTCAAGATTCTGCTTATTTTAAGGTTCAGTGAAATTAAGAAAATAGTTATTCATGAACTCAACTACTTCTTCTGTACATGCCACTTGCCTTCATCTGTTTTCAGTAAAATTATTATGATTAACTCCAGATCTCGACAGGATCAAAACTCATTGTATGATATACAAACTATTGCATACAAAGCTTATTAAACCATGCTTTCAACTCAGTGTCTGCATTCATCACAGTCTCAGGTAGTGCATTCTGCACACAATTCTCAATGCAAATAACCTGCTCCTAACTCCCTTGCACACCCTTCTTATATAGTTATTATCATCATCTTCAAACCTCCATGAAGTTGGACTCATCATGGGAAATCTCTGTTACACACAGCTCGTCATACTGTGCCTTAAATACATTGACATTCTTTGCAGTCACCACACTCTCAAGCATTGTATTCAAATCATTCGCTGCTTTCCATGAAAAAAAACACTGTTGTTCACTTCTTTGCTTGCACCCTCCTTATACAGTTTCCAGGAATGACCCTCTGTTCTATTCAAATAACAAAATGTCTTCACTGTTAATCTGATAAACACTCCTTACCAACTTATATATCTCTGTCATATTCCTCTCTTCCTTCTCATATTCACTAAACTCTGCAAATTGCATTTTCTCAATGCTTTTTCATACTGAACATTCCAGAAATCATCTTAATTAATCACTTCTGGATCCTTTTCAATATCTCTTAATCTTTTTGAAAACCAGGTGGCAAAATCTGTACACAGTACTCATATGTACTCTAATCAATGCCATATGCAATGGAACCATAATTTCCTTACGAGTGTCCCTAGCATCATTGCCAGAATTCATTTCTTTCCTTATGATCTTATTTCATCAATCAATTTCTCCTCATATTTCACTTTTGCTGTCCTTACCAACTGAGTTACCTTCCTGGTCTACTCTTTTTACTCTTCATGCAACTGATTATTACAATTCTTCATACTTTTTTTTTCATTTCTTTTTTTTTCTCCCTTCCAGGTTTCATTCTTACTCTTTGTTTTCATTTGATACCCACTTTAAATAAGTATTTTGACCTTTTAAATGCATTTGCATATTAATTATTAAATTCCTCATAAGTACTGATTGGTGGTCTTACAAGATATTAATGATAGCACCATGTGAAAATATTACATCATTGCTAACTTCCTATCAACAATTTTCCTCCAAATTAATCTGTTATCTGTAAAACTCCAATATTATCAATTTTATATTTGTCTTCTAAGGCTCTTCTTACTTTATTAATCTGCCAGATCTTAGTATTTGATTTTTTTTTTTTTCCCTGCCATTCTGGAAAGCACTTTTTTTGCTAAACTTTTCTCTCCCATTCTGTGTAAGTAACCATACCAACTAATATTAACTCTGCTCATACATTCCTGAATGCTAACAATGTCAGTTTCTTTCCTGATTTACTCATTTTTAATATGACACTGGCATTGATGTCATTTATTCACTCCTTAATTGTTCTTGAAACTCTTATATCAGCAGTTTCCAGTCTTTGATAAAGTGTTTTATTTCTAATCCAGTTCTAAGATCCATATATTAAAACTGGTTAGAACAGTATCTTGTACACAGCTAGATTAGGGTTTGACTAATTTCTCTCTTATTCCATACAAATGTATTATTATTATTATTATCACCCCAAGACCTCATGGAGTCAAAGACTCATCACACACACACACACTCGATATGATGAGCTCATCATGCTGTGTTTTAAACACATTCAAACTAATTGCAGACACCACATTCTCAGGCAAGGCATTCCAATCATTCACAACTCTGCATGAAAAAACCTGCCTCTCACTCCCCTGTTCACACCCTCTTTATACAGTTTCCAGGGATGACCTCTGGTTCTCCCCTGATTTCCCACTATTCTCTGTAGAACTTCTCCGCCATTGATCCTATAACAACCCTTTACCAACTTGCAGGTCTCTATCATATCTCCCCTCTTCCTCCTGTCCACCAGACTCTGAAAATTACATCTTCTCAATCTCTCCTCATACTAGACATTCCAGAGGTCAGAAACTACCTTAGTCAGTCTCCTTTGGACCCTTTCCAACATTTCTTCATCCTTCTGAAAACCCAGTGACCAAATCTGGGCACAATAGTCCATCATCAAATTCCTGCCATGTACTCTCAAGGGGTGTACAGAATATGATAGTACTACATGAAAAATTTATATCATTACTAACTTCCTATTTACAATTTTCCTCCAAATTGTCTGTTACTTGCCAAGACTCCAACATTATCAGATCTTATATTTCTATTGCCTGAGGCACACCACTAGTGACTTTCCTTTTCCTGGATATCGCTTCCCCATACACAACTTATTGATACCTACCAGATAGCCAGTCTCCAATCTAATATCTAACCCCATCTGCTCTAGTTTGACTGTCAACCTATCATGAGGTACTCTATCAAAAGCCTTTGCGAAATCCAAGTATATTACTGTGTATCCTTCTCCTCTGTCCAAGGAAGCGGTCATTTTATTGTAATAAGTAAGTAGATTACTAAAACATGACCTCCCTTTAGCAAATCCATGCTGTCCATCAAAGATAATACCATCGTTATCAACCCAACTCTAGATCCTAGTTCTCACAAGCTACTCCAACAACTTAACCACAACACCTGATACACAGATAGGCCTATAGCTTGATGCTTGAGTTCGATCACCTGAAGTGGCACAATCTTGCCCTCCTTCCACTTCTTAGGAACTTGACCGAGTGCAAGACTTGCCTTAAAAAAATATGTCAAGGCAGGTGTCAACTCCCTGGCACATTGCTTCAGAATACGTGGTGATATATTATAAGTCCCACAGCCTTATTAACATCTAGTTTGCTCAATTTCCATTACACTTCTTGCTTACTTACAGTCAGTCTCTCCTCCCCATCATCAACTGCTCTCAATCCCTCTATGAAGTCACATTCACAAAATTGAAAGATCTTTGTGAACTGCTCATTAAGTATCTCTGCCACGCATTCTGCATCAGCTGTCTTTATACCATTTTCTCAAATCAATGTCATCCTTCAATGGTTATTCTTTCTTTTGCTGGCTACATATCGAAAGAACTCCTTAGGATTCTTTTTGACTTCGTTAGCCAACTGCTGTTCATACCTCTCTTTAGCTACCCTCACCAACCAAGTCACCCTCCTTGCTTGGTTTTTGTAGACCTCATGGAATTGATTATTTCAACTTCTTATGCTGCCTCCACAATGCCTTTTTTCTCTTTATCTGTATTCAGCTGACTTCCTTCTATATCAGCTTTGCTAATTCTGTTGTATATTTCCATATGTAATTTTCTATCTTCACTAAAAATTGTGTTTAAATGGCTGAAATCTTTAACTAGTTCTATAGTTATGTCATTCAGAATGCAGTTGATGTTTTTTCTTATTTTCATTGTCTTTGGTATGAAAATAAACAATTAAAAGACAAATATTTTACAGCACATATTCAATTTAGTCAGGAAATCATGCATACTGGAATTATTTATGAGTATAACATTTGCATAAAGTAAAAAGTCAAGAATAACATATCCAATTTTGATTATTATTATTACTACCCAAGACCCCATGGAGTCGAAGACTCATCTAAGGTCCTTTCATCATACACAGCTCATCGTATCTTGTTTTAAAAACGCATTCAAATTTTATGCAGACACCACACTTTCAGGCAAGGCATTCCAATCATTCACAACTCTGTATGAAAAAAACCTGCTTCTCACTCCTGTACTCGCACTGTCTTTATACAGTTTCCACAGATGACCTCTGATCTCTCCCTGTTTACTGTAGAATCTCTCCAGCATTGATCCTGTAACAGCCCCTTACTAACTTGTAGGTCTCTATCATATCTTCCCTCTTCCTCCTGTCCACCAGACTCTGCAAATTACATCTTCTCAATCTTTCCTCATACTCGACATTCCAGAAGTTAGAAACTACCTCAGTCGCCTCTGGACTCTTTCCGACATTTCTTCGTCCTTCTGAAAACCAGGTGACCAAATCTGGGCACAACAGTCCATGTGTGGTCTAATCAAAGCCTATACAACGGAACAAGAAACTCCCTACTTCTACAGTCAGTGTCCTCTGCATCATTCCAAGAAGCCTTTGTGTTGTCTTCGCAATTTTGGCAATGTGTCCCCTAAATTTCAGATCCTTATCCACTATCACCGTTGACAATATATCCTCACCAAACATAAATTCTGCATCCCATCTGTTTCCAAAACTTTAAAACCTTACATTTTGCAACATTGAACTCGCATCCCCATTTCTGTGCTCAATCACTCAATTTATTCAATTCTTGTAAGCCAACATCTTCTCTACTCTTCATGGTTCGTCCCAACTTTGCATCATCTGCAAACAACTGAATATCTCCATCCAAATCTTCACCAATATCATTAATATACAAGTTAAACAGTAATGACCCTAAAACAGACCCCTGATGCACACCACTAGTGATTTTCCTGGATATCACTCTTCCATACACAACTTGTTGATACCTATCAGATAGCCAGTCTCCAATCCAATGCACTAATCTAATATCCATTCCGATCCACTCTAGTTTGACTATCAACTTATCATGCGGTAATCTATCAAAAGCCTTTACTAAATCTTGTTATATTATTATATTACTTACTATATTACTGTGTATCCTTCTCCTCTGTGCAAAGAATGTCACATTCAATGCCACTTTCTTTCATGTGATCCATGTAGATGATGAACAACATTGGACATGATGTGCGCCCTTGTCTCACAGTTGATTTAATGTCCAACCATCTTCCAGAAATTGCTTCAATTCTAACTACTGACTTATGACTCACACATAGACTGCGTGGCTCGATATACCATTTAAGAGTACACCATTGTAGCATTCTGAACAGAAAATCTCTTGGGAACTTGTCATGCTTTTTCTAGAGCTACCAAACTTATACACAGATCTGTGTTATTGATCACAATAATTGTCATGCCTTGCTTTGAACATATTCAATGTTGGAGTGCACACTATCCATTTCGGCAATACATTCCACTCATCAAGGGAAAAAATCTTTTTCACTCTTTCCTCACATGACCATTTTACAACTTCCAAGGATAACCTCTAGCTCTTATATTGCCCATTATCTTATGCAATAATTCCCTTGTGTCTATTTGGTAGGCTCCTCTCCAGCTTATACATCTCAATCCCCTCCTCCTATCTGCCAAACTCTGAAGACCACATTCTGTTAATCTGCCCTTATACTCAATATTCCCAAATCCTAAGACAGCCTTGGTTTTTTGCCTCTGCAATCTTCAATGTTTCCTTATAACCAGTGACTAAATCTATGCACAGCAGTCTTCAATGTTTCCTTATCACCAATATAACCAGTGACTAAATCTATGCACATCTATGCAATCGAGTATGCATCCTCCCAGGGCCGGTTTTATCATTTGGCGAACCTAGGCAATCGCCTAGGGGCACTAAGACTTTGGCCGCCAGATTTTGCTACATAGTTCAGGGAAAAATTACAACCTTCAAAAAAAATTAGTAAAACCTTGATTAATAATAAAAAATTGAAATAAGTCAATAGATGAATTAATTCAAAACTTTGCCAAAGCAAAAGCCCGAAAGATTTTTTCATAATTTTTGTATTTAAGATGTAATAATTTTCTTGCTATACAGATATTAGGAGTAATCATATATGTATACAAATGTATTGGTTTTGATTAATAATTTTTTTAATGTTCATAATGATATTATTTTTATAAATGTGTGCTTGTGTAGGACAAAATATATATAGAGAGACAATGTTAATAGCGCCTAAATTTTCTTTGCCTAGGGGTATCAGATACATCGGACTGGCCCTGCATCCTCCCATCGATGGATCCCAAACCTCAAGACCTTACATTTTGCTGCATTGAACAGATACTGCCATTCATTTGCCCATCTGTCTAGTTAATTCAAATCCTCTTGCAGGGTTACCACATCTGCACTATTACTAATAACCCTTTCCAGCTTCACATAATCCATAAACAACTGAGTGTCCCCTTGCAATACATTGACTATATCATTGATATATAGATTAAACAATACAGGTCCCAATACTGAGCCTTGTGAAACCCCACTTGTAACCTTCTGCTTCCTTGATATTGCCCCATCATACACAACGCTCTGATACCTATCAGTCAGCCAATGCTGAATCCATTTGACTAACTCAATATTTAAACCCATGTGCTGCAACTTAAATATCAGCTTATGTGGCACCCTGTCAAACGCCTTTGCAAAATCCAAAAAAAATGGTAGCATATGCCTTTCCCTCATCAACTGCTCTTGTCACTTTATTATAAAAGGCAATCATATTACTAAAGTAAGAGTTATATATCCCCCCTCCCACTCAGTGAACTTAATTTGATTGCACTGATGTAGGAGATTTTCAAGAAATTCAGATAGCATGTGTGAGAGAAGTCCATAATACGTTTCATATAACCAGAATATCCTTACATCAAGCCTTATAAAATGGTATAACTTTCTTCTTCTTACTTAAGAGCAAGTGTTTTTCAACATCTATCACTTTGGACTCGAATCATTATTAACATCTGATCTCCATGGAATCAAAAGATCCATTATGAGAGAATCGCATTCACCAAAAAAAAAGGGGTGGGGGGGGGATAATTAAACTGGGCATAAAATTCATTCAGTTTCTGCACTTACCTCACTCCTGTAATGTCAGCCTCCTTATATGAGGTGTGGCTATTAAATAACGAGACTGGTTGCAAAAAATGTGGTTTATTATTACAATTGTACAACTTTATTGTTATTCACTTCAACATACTCCCTCCTCTATCTATACACAGTTGCATATGAATTTTCCATTCTTGGAAGCAGTGCTGCAAGTCATCAGGTGTTATCTGCTTCAGTAGCGCTGCAGTTTTTCTCCTTTACCTCATCCTCTGACTAAAAATGAGTTCTCTTCAATGTGGATTTCAACTTTGGAAAAAGGTAAAAGTCGCATGGAGCTAAGTCCGGCAAGTAAGGTGGACAGTCCAACACTGGGATCTTCTTATCAGCCAGATACTGCTTTACAGACAGTGCACTGTGGGCTGGAGCATCGTCCTGATGGAGAATCCAAGCATTGTTCTTCCACAAATCGGGTCTCTTCTTCCTCACTTGTTCTCTCAGCTTGGCCAGAACCTCAAGGTAATAATATTGGTTAACTGTCTGACCCTCTGGTACCCATTCAACCATTACCATGCCATTGATAACAAACGAACAAAACAAAAAAAAAACGATCAGCATTGCCTTCAGTTTTGACTTGCTCATTCTTGCTTTTTTCATTCTCAGTGACGTAGGAGTTTTCCAGTGCATCAATTCTCTCTTTGTTTCTGGATCATACTGGAAAATCCATGTCTCATCATATTTGATGGCCTTCTCCTGCAAGTCTGGCTCTGCTGTCAGCTGGATGAGGTAAAGGAGAAAATGGCAGTGCTGCTGAAGTAGATAACACCTGATAACTTGCAGCACTACTTTCAACAGTGGAAAATTCGTATGCAATGGTGTATAGCTAGAGGAAGGGAATATGTTGAAGGGGATACAATTAAGTTGTACAATTGTAATAATAAACCACATTTTTGCAAAGTCTCTTTATTTAATAGCTACACCTCGTACAGATTTCAAACATAGAACAAGAGGAACAATCATACAGATTGTTCTATGTTTGTCTCTCTTTAAGCTCTGTAAAATATCCTTCATTAATCTTGTAACAACCCCTCACCAATTTATGACTTTATATCTCCTTTTTTTCATCTATCACAAGGTTCTGCTAATAGCATGATCTCATCATATCCCAAAGACCTGACACTAACTTTGTACATTCTATCTGAAATGCCTTTAAGATTCTTTATCGACATTGAAAACCTAGTGACTAGATCTGTGTATAGCAGTCCATATATATAGCCTGATTAAGTCATGATACAAAGGAATCATAACTTCTTTGCTTCTGCATGTCAAGGTCCTCTCATCATTATCATAATTCATTGTGATGTCCTTGCAATTTTAGCAGCATTGCAGCTAAAATTCAAGTGTTTGTTCATTACCACTCCCATATCTCTCATCTTTCAAAATTTCCCCATTAGTGTGTACCTCCATTTATCCCATCTCTGTAACATTGAACTAATAGCTTTAATGTCATATCCATGTATGTATATGAGAGAGAGAGATAGAGAAATAGAAATAAAATGAAGTTTTGGTTCACTAATTCATTTTTTCCCCCCCATCTTTTTATTTTAGACCTTTTGGTTGGATCTTACTCAACTGACAATGCTGTTCTTTTGAGGTGAGTACATTCGTGACTTCTGCTATTTCATTTGAAAGAACTACTTATTAATCATTGAAACTGAAAATGAAGATGTATAAGCTACAAAAATAAAATATAATATAATTTTTTCATTTTCATAATTTTCATCATTAATGCAACTATTCAGCCACCAAAAACTTATAATGCATTGGTTGCTGCTGGCATGTGAGATAGAGAACTATTGGCATGACGTAAGCATTTTATTAAATGTGCAATTTTTTAGTTCAACTTTCAGTATTCTCACACATTGCTGTGGTCTTCTAGTCTAAAATCTTTATGACCTAGGAAGGCTTGCATGTTACTTTGGTTTACTTCTGAAAATAATGTTATCATTAGCACTGCTGGCCTGGTTGGTAAGTGGTTAGCATATATGTTCTCTAACAACAGCTTGAAAGTTTGATCTGCTGTTGGCATGGATATTTGTATCTTCAGTGTGTGTGTGTAGGGGAGATGAATTTCATTACCCAGTGGAAACCATTTCCCACTTATTGGAAGCCTGAAGTAATTTGAAAAGATGTGTGTTTGTGTTAAAGCAGTAATTCTGGATCAGGTAAAAAAAATTAATTAATAGAATTATAAAAACATAAAAACATTATATAAAATTAATAAAAATGGAAGTAATTCTTAGTCTGCCCATGATATGAATGTTCTAGGTTGACATAAACCTTTTGTGGGTGGAGACATTAAAAAAAAACAACTGTATCCTGTTATAACAAAGTTTTAAACTAGTTTTAAATGAATTCAGACTGTTTATCCTGTTTTTATCCAGGTCCCCTTTGTTAGGGTCTGAGTAGTAATGGTTAATGTACACCTTATTGATACTGGTTAATACATGCCATATTGCATGAGGTGGGCATTAACCGTTATTCTTGCAGTGCCTATTATTCTTCTCCTTACTTTCATTTATTGATAGAGAACTCAAAACTGTTTCTTGCAATTCAGTCTTCACATTCATTCTAATCACACTCTTACTCCTATATAACTCTTAGTAGTTCATGTTTGTCCTATTTGCTTTTCAACCATATTCTGCAGGTCAGTGTCCTTCTCATTATTGCAGCAATCCTCTGTGTTATCTTCACTACCTTTTGCAGGTTTTAGAAACCCTAAATTTCAGGTTTCTATCAATCATCAACCCCAGATCTCTTGTCTCCCCTACTTCCTCCTGTTTAACTCCTCCCATAGAGTATGCAGTGTCCCAAACCTTAAGACCTTTTTTAATGCAGCATAATATGAGGCGGGAGCGTGCAAAAGAATTTATTGTATTAATTGGTGCAAATGATTTGAGAGAGAACAAAGAGCATGTCAAAATGAATGTCAGGAGACTGCTTGGAAAGATAAAAAAGAATAGTGTGACAGGAAGGGTAGTCAGTGTGTTGCCTAGGTATGGTTGTGGTGAAATGAGGCAGAGAGGAAGGATTATGAATGATATTCTGGCTGAAATGTGTGAGGAGATGGGAGTACAGTTTGTTAATGTGTGGAATGAGTTTGAGGGACGAAGTGAGCTGTATGGGAGCGATGGACTGCATTTGAGTGGTTATGGTGTGAGTCGCTTGGAGAGACTGCTGCTGGAAGGTAGAGAAGTGAATAGAGAAAATAAATCAGATTGAGAGGGGAGTGATGTGGAAGGGCAGGAGAGTAAGACGGAAGAGATTGAAGTGGAAATGAATGGGGAAGTGAGTGGTATGAGTATAGAAAATGAGAGAATGGGTGTGCAAGAGGAGCAGGGAAACGGGGAGTATCAGGGTGGACGGGTACACAGCGTGAGAAAGGTGGATGCTCCAAGAGGAGGAGAGAGCATGTGTAGGCAGGAAAGAAATGGGATGACCAGGGATCAAGAGGAAACAGATGGAATTGCAAAGGGTTCTAAAATGAAGAGGCAGAAAGGGAAATGGCCCTAGTCCATCATGGAGAGATCACATCGAGTGAGTGGTATCAGTGGAACTAGCTGTAGATCCAGAAATGAGTTGTTGTGTTTGTATACAAATGCTAGAAGCATAAGAAACAAGGCGGATGAAATGGTTACACTAATTGCGTATGTGCACCCAGAGATTGTTGGAATAAGTGAGACATGGTTAGATGAGGATGACAACCTGACAGGAATAGAGATGGAAAGGTATGATATGTTTCGTGAGAATAGAAGGGGTAAAAAGGGAGGGGGAGTGCTATTGATGATAGAGAAAGAGTTATGTCCATACAAGAGGGAAATAGGGCCAGTGGTTTTGAGGCAGTGTGGTGTTGAGATAGAGGTGAATAGAATCAAATACTTGGTGGGATGTTGTTATAGACCTGGTAATGTGGATGGTAGTGATAATGAAATATAGTCAAACATTTCACAAGGTGATAGTGAAAAGTATAGTCAAATAAGAAAAGGTGATCATTATGGGTGATTTTAATTATGGCAATATAGACTGGAATGAAGAGATAGCGACTGGAAGTAAAGAAAATGAGTTTCTTGAGTTTTTGAGGGATAACTAACTCAGACAGTATGTAACAGAGGGCACACGAGGATTAAGGGTCTTGAATTTGGTCATCTCATCAGAGGATGTAATTATAAATGAGGTCTCAAATCAAACCAGGTTTTTTTCGTGCAGAGTTGTGAGTGATTGGAATTCCTTGCCTGAGAGTGTGGTGTCTGCAAGGAGTTTGAATGTGTTTAAGACACGGTATGATGAGATGTGTGTGAGATAAAAGGACCTCCTAGATGAGTCTTTGACTCCATGAGGTCTTGTTTAATAATAATAATAAAATAAGTTTAATTGTGCATTAAACTGATACCCCCCCCCCCATTTATTTGCCGTTCTATCTAGCTTATTCAAATCCTCTTGCAGGGCTACCACATCTTCACTATTACTAATAACCCTTCCCAGCTTCGCATCATCTGCAAACAACTGAATATCCCCTTGCAATCCACAGACAATGTCATTGATATAAAGGTTAAACAATATAGTTCCCAGTACTGGGCCCTGTGGAACCCCACTGGTAACCTTCTGCCTCTTTGATATTGCTACATGATAAACAACTCTCTGATACTTATTGGATAGCCAATCCTTAATCCCATAATCTGACATCCAGACCATGTGCTGCAACTTGAATATCAGCTTATCATGTGGCACCCTGTCAAATGCCTTTGCTAAGTCTAGCCAAATGGCAGTATATGCCTTTCCCTCATCTAATGCTCTTGTAACCTTATCATAAAAGGCTAGCATATTGCTAAAACAAGAGCGCCTCTTCACAAATCCATGTTGACTCTCACAGATAACATTACCCAATGTCATCTGCCCAATGCTGTATATGGTCCTTCACTACTTTCTCCAAGATCTTACTAACTAATGACACAAACTGGCCTATTATTAGACACTTCTAGTTTGCTACCATCCTTATGCAGTGGCACTATCTTACCTTCCTTCCATTCCATGGGCACCTTTCCTGCAGCTAGACTTTCATTGAAAAATCAGGTCAAATTCACTGTCAGTTCCTTAGCACATTCTCTAGAAACTCATTGTGAAATGCCATCCAGTCGCACAGCTTTACTAACATCCAGAGTACTCAGTATGTGGAACACACTCTCCTCCTGCACCTCTAAAACCTCTAACCTGCCCCATCCCTCTAGTATTCAAATTGACTCCTCCTGGATGAAATACTCCAATAAATTGTTCATTGACCATTCCACTGCATCAGTCATTTCTCCTCTTACTGGCCACATAGCTAAAGAATTCCCTAGGATTTTCCTTGGAATACAATTAGAAACTGGAATACAATTCTTGTATTCCAGTTTCGCCTTCTTTACCATACTAGTAACTCTCCTGGCCTGTGTCTTATATTCTTCATGCATCTTCTCTTCACATGTCTCCTTATATCTCTTCCATAGCCTGTTTTTTGCATGCAGTTCCTATTTAATATTGTTTGTCATCCACTTTACTCCAAATTTTCTGACACACCTTAAATCTATCCTTAATCTTAATCACCTGTCTCTGGATTACTCCCCATTTCTCCTTGTTTTTAGGAAGGTTAGTGAGCATAGTAGTTCAGATGTAGCCATAACAAACCTTTATAAGCCTCTCTAAACACTTATTAAAAGCAAAAATTATTGGTATAATGGTGTTTTATGTAAATCACAAAAATATATAATTTTTTCCATTCTCATTCATATTAATGTAAACAGTCAACAAAAATATTTGCAATGTGTCAGCTAATAGGGATGATGTGTAGAGGCCATTGGCATTTCTATTTAATATTGTTTTTTCTAATGTGAAGAAGAATTGTAGAATAATAAGTGTAATAATAGAATGGAGAGGGAGAATGCAGGGGGGGGAGAATAGTCAAGAGCAGTGAACAGAGAGATTATTATTAAACAAGACATCATGGAGTTAAAGACTCATCTAGGAGGTCCTTTTATCTCACACACACATCTCATCATACCGTCTCTTAAACACATTCAAACTACTTGCAGACAGCACGCTCTCAGGCAAGGCATTCCAATCACTCACAACTCTGCACGAAAAAAACCTGCCTCTCACTCCCTTACTCACACCTCCTTATACAGTTTCCAGGGATGACCTCTGGTTCTCCCCTGATCTCCCACTATTCTCTGTAGAACTTCTCCACCATTGATCCTATAACAACCCCTTACCAACTTGTAGGTCTCTATAATATCTCCCTTCTCTCCACGAGACTCTGCAAATTACATCTTTTCAATCTTTCCTCATACTCAACATTCCAGAGGTCAGAAACTACCTTAGTCAGTCGCATTTGGACCCTCTCCAACATCTCTTCATCCTTCTGAAAACCCGGTGACCAAATCCGGGCACAATAGTCCATGTGTGGCCTAATCAAAGCCTTATACAATGGAACAAGTATCTCCCTACTTCTACACGTCAGTGTCCTCCGTATCATTCCCAGAAGTCTGTGTTGTCTTCACAATTTCGGCGATGTGTCCCCTAAATTTTAGATCCTTATCCACTATCAACCCCAGATCTCTTATTTCCTCTACTTCCAACAATATATTCTCACCGAGCATAAATTCTGCATCCCATCTTTGGTTTCCAAATTTTAAAACCTTACATTTTGCAACATTGAACTCACATCCCCATTTGCTTGCCCAATCACTCAATTTATTCAGGTCTTCTTGCAAGGCCACGACATCTTCACTACTCTTTAGGTTCATCCCAACTTTGCATCATCTGCACACAACTGAATATCTCCATCCAAATCTTCACCAATATCATTAATATAAAATAGTGTTGTTAAGTTGTTGGAGAAGCTTGTGAGAACTAGGATCCAGAGTTGGGTTGACAACAATGGTATAATCTTTGATGGACAGCATGGATTTGCTAAAGAGAGGTCAAGTTAAATAGTAATGGCCCTAAAACAGACCCCTGAGGCACTCTACTAGTGACTTTCCTTTTCCTGGATATTGCACCCCCATACACAACTTGTTGATACCTATCAGATAGCCAGTCTCCAATCCAATGCACTAATCTAATATCCAACCCATCTCTAGTTTGACTGTCAACTTATCATGAAGTACTCTATCAAAAGCTTTTGCGAAATCCAAGTATATTACCGTGTATCATTCTCCTCTGTTCAAGGAAGCAGTCACTTTATTGTAATAAGTAAGTGGATTACTAAAGCATGACCTCCCTTTAGCAAATCCATGCTGTCCATCAAAGATTATACCATTGTTATCAACCCAACTCTGGATCCTACTTCTCACAAGCTTCTCCAACAACTTAACCAAAACACCTGACACACAGAAGGCCTATAGTTTGATGCTTGAGTTCGATCACCTCCTTTTTCAAGTGCACAATCTTGCCCTCCTTCCACTCTTTAGGAACTTGACCTAGTACAAGACTCATATTAAAAAAATATGTCAAGGCAGGTGTCAACTCTCTGGCACACTCCTTCAGAATACATGGATATATATTATAAAGTCCCACAGCCATATTTACATCTAGTTTACTCAACTCCCCAAAAAACCTCTTGCTCATTTAGTCAATCTCTCCTCCCCATCATCAACTGCTCTTAATCTCTCCATGAAGTCACATTCACAAGACTGAGAGATCCTTATGAACTGCTCATTAAGTATCTCCACCACACATTCTGCATCAGCTGTCTTTATACCATTTTCTCCAATCAATGTGATCTTCCCATAATCATTCTTTCTTTTGCTGGCTACATATCGAAAGAACTCCCTAGGATTCTTTTTGGCTTCATTAGCTAACTGCTGTTCATACCTCTCTTTAGCTGCTCTCACCAACCAAGTCACCCTCCTTGCCTGGTCTTTGTAGACCTCATGAAATTGGTTACTTCCACTTCTCTTATGTTGTCTCCACAATGCCCTTTTTTTCTTTTATTGCATGTTTTGTATTGAATGCTTAATCTCTTTATTCATCCATCGCACGCC
Organism: Typopeltis vanoorti; assembly: GCF_054136105.1. Lineage (NCBI taxonomy): Eukaryota > Metazoa > Arthropoda > Arachnida > Uropygi > Thelyphonidae > Typopeltis > Typopeltis vanoorti. The sequence goes on along the minus strand of NC_143570.1, from coordinate 94,493,499 downwards.
TACCTTATTTAACCTTTTCACCTGCGGTATACATTTAGACATTGCATCTTCTAAATAGTGTTTGAAAATCCCCCAAGCTGCATTGATCTCTTTTCCAGCTAACTCCTCATTCCATGCTACATCTGCAAGCTGTCTCCTGATCTCTTCATAATCACCCCCCCCCCTTGTAGTTCCACATACACCCTTTTTTCACAGGGGTCCTTGCACTGCTGGCAACCACCCAGGTAATCACCTCATGGTCACTTTCACCAAGATTAGTCAGTGTATACTGACAAATTGTGGACATTAATTCAGATACATACATATATACATACATCTTCAAGGCCCACTCTTCCTAATTGGGTTGTGGGGGCAAAAGCTGCAAGAGGAACTTCCAATGGTCACGATCCTCTGTCACCAAGCTCAGGTCTTCTGGTCGGATTCCCAAACGTGTCCACCCAAGGTTTTGGATATAAGCTATCCAGCGAGTCCTTCGCCTTCCACGTGGACTTCCACCCTCTGGCTTGGCAAAGAGGGCCTGCTGAGGGAGCCTCTCTCATGGCATTCTGACCAGGTGCCCGTACCAGCCTAACTGTGATCTCTCAACACGGAGAAGCAGCGGTTGAGTATTCAGGGTTTCCCAAATTGCAGAGTTTCTGACTCTGTCAAGTTTTGTCAGCCCCGCAACCCCTTGAAGGAACCTCATTTCAGCCGCTTGGATTTGCGTCCGCAATCTTTGTCATTACCCAACTCTCATGATCATAGGTGAGGATGGGGACATAGACTGTATTGAAGACAGCCAGCTTTGCCTTCTGGCTTAACTCCCGCTTCAGTACTACCGAATGGCCAAGCTCCCGCAATATTGAGCTTGCTAAGCCAATTCGAGTATCTAGCTCTACGTCCCATTTTCCATCATTTGTGAATATGGACCCAAGGTATTTAAACTTCTCCACCTGTCTCATTGGGACTCCACTTACATTTAGAGTGCACTGGGATGGTTGTCTTGAGATCACAAATGTTTCAGTTTTGGCCACACTAATCTTCATTCCGGTGTCTGCACAAACAGCTACAAACCTATCCAGGGTCCATTAGGTCATCTGTGCTAAGCAGAACTAGGTCATCTGCAAAAAGCAGGTGTCCAATGCTACATTTTCCAATTCTGACACACTCACTGCCTCGGCTGTGCCTGTCAATCCAGTGCACAAATATTATGAAAAGGAGGGGTGACAAAACACACCCTTGGCGGAGGCCAACGGAGACTGTGAAAGGTTCAGACTTTGTGCTGTTTATCCTGACACAAAACTCTGGGCATTCGTACAGAGACTTGATGGCAGCTAATAGTTGACCATCCACTCCATACTCCTGTACTACTTGCCAAAGCTTATCCCGAGGAACCCGGTCATATGCCTTCTCCAAGTCCACAAAACATGTGTAGACATTCTTGGCATATGCCTTAAAGTGAAGATTTGGTCAGTTGTGCTTCTACCAGGACGAAAGCCACATTATTCTTCCTGGAACTTTGACTCAACTATGCTCCCGCACCGTCTTTCCAAGCACTTAGCATACACTTTCCCAGGCAGGCTGAGCAGAAAGATGCCACGATAGTTACTGCAATCTTTCTGGTCTCCCTTCTTAAAGACTGGTATTATTATTCCTGTCTGCCATTGCTTTGGTGCTCGCCCAGATATCCAAGCAGCCTGACACACTCGAGTCAGCCAGAGAACACTGTCTCGATTTAAGGCTTTTAGCATTTCGGGCTGAATTTCATCATCACCAGCAGCCTTGCCTGATTTTAGCGATTTTATTGCTAAATGAACCTCTTCTGCTGTGAGACTAGTCATTGCCCCGATCTGCACCTCTTGGATGTCCACAACTGCTGGGCTACCCGGGTTAAGAAGGCTCTCAAAGTATTCCCTCCATCTGTGGAGGATATCCTTCTCAGTTGTTAAAAGTGCACCATCAGAGGCCTTAATTACCCTTGCTGTGCACGATTTCCTCCCTCGAAGGCGGTGGATGGCCTGCCAGAATACTTTGTTTGCATTTGCATAGGATGAATCTAATCTTTCTCCAAAGGATTCCCAAGCCTTCTTCTTTGCTGTCTTTACTGCCTTAGCAGCAGCATACCGCAAACGCATCTCAGGTGACCTGACTCTAAGCCATGTTAGGTAGGACTCCTTTTTTGCTCGGACAGTTTTTTGGACTTCTTGGTTCCACCAAGGTGTCCTTTTCTCACTGCCCGTTTCCACGCTGAGCTGCTTTCTGCCACACCATGAGAGTGCAGAGGCAGTGACAGCTGTTCTGAACAGTTTCCATTCCTCCTCAACATCTGCAGTATGCTTGGGAATCTCTTTGAACCTGGAGGAAATGTCATCTGCAAAATTCTTCCTCACAGCCTCATTTTCCAATGCCTCCCATTTCACGTGGTATAGCTGCTTAGGCCTACCAGCATTGATGGTAGCATCTGGTTTCTGACGCCGTAGAGTGCACACAACAAGGTGGTGGTCGGTTGACAGCTCTACCCCTCTTCTCACACGAACGTCCAACACTGAGGAAAATAGGTCTGCTGAGGCTATAAAGAAGTCAATCAGAGACCTTTGTTCTAGTGCATTTCTGTACCAGGTATACTTATGGACTTCTCGGTGCTGGAAGAAGGTTTTCATTATGGACAAGCTGTTAGTACAGCAGAAGTCCAATAATTTCAACCCATTCGCGTTAAGGTCAGGGGCACAGTTCCTCCCAACCACACCCCTCCATATCTGGTCATCTGTTCCAACATGTGCATTGAAGTTGCCCATTAGCTGGACTGATTCCATGTCTACCACCCTGTCAAAAGCAGCATCCACTTCCTATAGGAAGGCAGAGTATTCTGAATCCAGATTAGGTGCATAGGCTTGCACCACAGCCAAATCATGGTTTTTCATCTGAAGCCTTAACACACATACCTGTCCCCCAATGGGATCCACTCAGCAACACAGTCTGACAGCTGGGGCCTTGTGAGTATCCCCACACCTGCCTGAGCAGACATTGTCGGGCTCACACCAGAGTAGTAGAGCTTCCACCCCTTATCCAGGTCGACAGTTCCAGAGCCTCTCCTCTTGGTTGAAGAAAGCCCGACTAAGTCTAGCCGGTAGCGCTTGGCTTCCTCAACCAGTTCCAACTCCTTCCCTGTCAGAGAGAAGATGTTCCAGTTGCCTAAAGCCATAGTCTGATGTCATTGCCATTTCCGTCCTTTTGCAGAACCATTTCTTTGCGCTGCCCCTAAACACCTCCCCAAATGGATAGCAGGCCCATTGATGAAGTTTCCTCTAGCAGAGTGCTGTGGAGTGGTGTCTAAGGGAGACTGTAACATATTTTTCGAATGGGTCCCTCTGCCTAAAACCCGAACGCGTCCCTTGGTAACCCGTGCGACGGACGATGCGGTATGAAAATTTTTTAATGGCCTGATCATGTTACAGTGTTTGATAATGTCCTGTTAGCACAAGACGAAATGATATAGAAAAATAGAAAAGATTCCCCTCGAATACTCTAATAGCATTCGGGGGAAGGAGCAAGAAGAGAAGAAAGAAAGAATCAAGGGAGGAAGAGGAGGGACCAGTCTACAGATAATATAACAGATGTATATTACATGAAGTAAGGCATGGTCCAGCATCAAGTACCTCGGGTTTGCCACGCCCATACTCACTAAAGTGAGCCCCTTAGGATTAATTCAGATAGAGCTCAGAATATTTTTTTCTGTTGCTCTCATCCACAAAAGGTTATTGCTAACCTATAGCACATTTTCATACCATGGATGGACTGAGAATTTATTTATATATATATATATTATTTTATTTTTAATTTATTTTTACAATCTGGACCCTGCGTTTGAGACCAAACATGGAACTTTTTCAAGCTACTTCAGGCTTCCAATAAGTGGGGTGGTGGTGGTGGTTTCATCTCCCATCTGAAGACAGTTAAAAACATGTATGCCCACAGCAGGATTCAAAAATGCAGCCTGTTGGAGAGTGAGTACACTAACCACTTGGCCAACCAGACTGGAAGTGATTTACTTTTCTGATAAGATATTAAGTCCAGTTGCATTGCAGTAAACACACACAAAAAAAGCACAGATTTGGTAGGATGCTATGCATTAAATTTATTATTATGTTGTATATATCAGTTTCACACATGGGAGGTCACACGAACATGTGTGAACAAATTATTATGGAGAAAGGAATCTGTTTCTTCATCAGCTTGAGGTTGTAATGAGAATTGGGGAAACTTTGGAAGTTTTTCTCCTTGGTTATACTATAAATTAAAGATGCCAAGAAATTATATTCTTGGTTTAATCCTTTATCCAAGTGTAAGCAAACAAAGTTTGTGCCTGAACTATTTTCAGTACTAGGCAACTCATATATAGAAGCTAATGACTTCACATCACTTGCCTTAGTATCCCATAATACAAAGCACATATCCTTATGGATGTGTATAATGTTCTGCATTATGGGAAAGGTCACTACTCGGACTGGTTTCAACATTTATTGAGTTATATTTAAGTGCTGGGATACCTCTCCAAAAACTTATGCGATCCCTCAGATCACCCAACAATGATTAACCAGAAGGATCATTTAACTGAGCAGTAGTTATACTCAGTGATAGGCTCACCCTACCACAGAGAAGAATCCTCAGTGGGGCCCTACTTAATGGCAGGCCCACCGACCACCACTGAGCAGAGCCACTCATATCTCATGGAAAGCAACCACTTCAGCACAAAAGCATCAGTGGGAGTCAGACCTAGAAATGATACCAAGGAACTTGGAACTTCTTTGGGAGATGGACCGAGTCCTTGATTCTTCATTGTGGATTATTGTGGGTAATTTACCCACTCATTGTGAGCATTGTAAGCTGTATTAGCTTTCTCTTGCGACGGCGGATTTCGGTTTTTTATATTTGAAACGATCTGAGGGCTTGTAGTCCGCTGTCTGTTGATTTGGGTGATGATCTGTGATTGTGAAGAATTTTTCTGCAATGCCTGTCATGTAGGTCTTGATATCTGGAAGGTTGGCTTCTTGGTGTAACTGGAGGTTTCTGATGAACCAAGGGGCATTAAATAACATTCTTCGGCATTTGTTCTGGATCTTCTGTAATCTGTGGATGTTCTGTTTAGACGGTTGCGTCCCCAAGTTGGTGAGGCATAAGTTATCTGAGGTCTTATCACTGATTTGTAGAGGAGAATTTTGTTGTTTATGTTTAGGAAGTTGTTCCTATTCAAAAGTGGATATAGCTGTGCAATAGTTTGACTTGCTTTAGTGGAGACACTATTTATGTGTGTCTTGAAATTTAGGCATTTATCCATATGAACTCTGAGATACTTGGTAGAGTTGTGCCAAGGGATGACTTTTCCTAACATTTGTATGCTTGTGTTTGGTTCTGCTTTACATCTGGTGAAAAGTACTGCAGAGCTTTTTTTTTTTCCCTGCGTTGATTGTGATACGTAATTTTTTGTACCAATTCTCTAATTCCTGGGTGGTGATGGATGGCAGACAACTTGGGAAGACCTGCCATGTATACAGAGAAGAGTAGAGGAGACAGCAGATAGCCTTGAGGGTCTCCAGCCATGACTCTCTGTGGATCAGATTCCATTGAGTTTTATTTTAAATTTTCTGTTAATCAGATATGATTTGATAAGTAGAACTAGTGGTAATGGAATTCCTACTTGGTGCAGTTTAAAAATTATACCATAATGCCATATTCTATCAAATGCTTATGTTATGTCCAGAAAGACTGTGCCAGAGTGTTGGTGGATCCTTGTGTGATGTATTCAATGACTCTGTAAATTTGAAGCATTGTGGAGTGATATTTCCTGAAGCTGAATTGCTAGTCTTGTATGATGTTGATATCTGTTGCCTCTTGAATCCGTGTGAGTATAGCACATTTGGCTATCTTGCCTACACATGATAGAAGGCTGATTAGTCTATAATTCTGAGGAAATTGTGTATTTTTTCCAGCTTTTGGAATTAGGAAGATATCCTCAAGCTTCCATTGTTCTGGAAAATAATTTAGCCGAAGGGTGGCATTAGTGATATCTACCAGATTCATAACCACTTTATGGAGGAGTAACTTGAGCGCTTTGTTCATTATTCCATCTCAACCTGGAGCCTTTTTGTTGTTTAGTTTTCTTATGATCTCATATATTTCTGTTGGTGACATGGATTTGTTGTTGGATTGGAATGAGGCATTTTGAGTAATTTTATGCACTTGTGTGTGGATTTTTCTTATGAAGTTTATATCTATATTGGTATAATTGGGGCTGCATCGTCTTTCTAAGCTGTCTGCAAATGCTTTCTGCTTTTTCCTCATCATTGTAGGCTACTCTATTTTGTTATTCCAAAGTTGGTTTCTGTGGTCCTTTAGAGCATACCAAATCTAGTTTGTTGCTCTGTTTACTGCCTGCTTATCTCCGGGATCCATTGTTCTGTGATATTGTCTTCTTAATCTGTTTTTTTCATGGATAAGATGTTTTATGTCCTCTGGGAATTTATTTGGTGGTGCACACTTGGTTATATTTGTTACATGTGATATTGCTGTTAGTCTTTGCTTTTGAAAGGTTTTCACTGCGTTTTCTATATCTTCAGTTTAGGAACTGGGCCAATGTTATCCTGGAAAGCTGAGGGGTAGTTGTTTCCAGTTTATAAAGGTGGTGGTGTTTTTTCATTAGATCTTGTATGGCGCCTAGTTGCAATATGATGGGGTTGTGATCAGAACTTAAGTTGTTAACTGCTTTTATTTGATAGCTGTGCAGAATGTTTTTTAGTTTTGCTATATCAAGTACATCTGAATGGCCAGTTGCTCCATAGTGTATGGGTTCTGTGGGTCCTATTGCTGTCATGTTTCTTGTAGTAGTATATGAATTCAATAGTCTACTGTTGATATTTGAGTTTTTGCTTTTCCATGTGGAATGGCTGGCATTAAAGTCGCCAGCTACGATTACTGCTGTACCTGCATTCAGTATTTCATCCAGATCTGAATTTTTTTATTTGGAGGGGTTGTTGTAGGCTGCAAATATCCTGATACTGTTGTGTTTTCCATATATATATATATTTCTATTCCTGTGGTTTCCATGTGTTCTATTTGAGGTTTGACTGTTGTATTATGCTTTGTTTCTTTTGACAAAAATGGCAGTGCCTCCTCCTCTTGCATAAGATCTGTCTGTACCGTAAGTGCTATAATTGTTGATTTTCTGACCTTGTCACTCATCCAAGTGACAAAGTCAGAACCTTTAAGTTTTTCAGAACCTTTAAACCCATTCAGTTTCTACATGCATTTCACTTGCCAACTACTCTCCATCCCTGCTCCTCACTCTCTTGTTTGCATTCTACTTATACAGCATCTAGAGATACTCTTATTCTATCCTTGTATCTCTCTGAAAGATCTTCTCCACATTAATATCATAATCCCTCACTAACTTATGATTTAATCATGTCCCCTATCTGTCTGTTATTTGTAAAACTTTATACGTTGCATTGCCTCAATCTGTCCTTATATTCCAGATATCATTCCATAGATTTGAAACCACCTTATTGACCCTTTGGTGGATCCTCTCTTAATATATGATGATCCCTTATCTACTCCCTTTCTGTCACGTATTGAAATATTTCTTTCAGGGATGAGGTATATAGAATTATAATAGTCTTAGAAATCAGCTTGGGCCAGTTCCATGGATGGAAAAATTGGAAGGGTGAGATATTATCAGTACTTGGGAACTTGTGAAAGAAATTTATTAGCAGCAATAGCCAGTTGTATACCATGAGTGAAGAAAACACAATTTGGTGTAAAGTGGATGGAAAACCATATCAAATGGGAAGTACAAGTAAAAAAAGAGGTTATGGAAGTGATAAAAAATCCCAAGGACTTCTTTTATTATGTAGCCATTAAGAACAGAAACGATTCTTGCAGAATGACATTGTTGGCTAAAAATGGGAATAGATAGACTGTGACTGATGCAAAGGACATAGTGGAGTTGTTCAGTGAACTCCTAATTGGGATATTTCATCCTGAGAACCAGGTTTTAATAATAAAGGGATAAGGCAGGTTGGATGTTTATAAGTGCTAGAGAGTTTGTTTGAAATACTGAGTACTCTGGTTGTCAGTAATGCAACAGGACTGGACGAAATTTTGCAATGGGTTTTGAGAGAATATGCTAAAGAACTGACAGCTCCATTGACTTGCTTTTCATTGCAAGTCTAGCCATGGGAAAGGTACCCAAGGAATGGAAACAGGGTAAGATGATGCCATTGCATAATGGTGATAGCTGACAGGAAGTGTCAAACTATAGACCAGTTTGTATTTCATCAGTAGTTAAGGTCTTGGAGAAATTAGTGAGGGACTATATACAGCATTGGGCAGATGAGGGTAATGTTATTTGTGAGAATCAACATGGATTTGTTAAGGGGCGCTCTTGCTTTAGTAATATGATTGCCTTTTATAATAAAGTGACAAGAGCATTTGATGAGGGAAAGGAATATACTGCCATTTTTTTAGATTTTTGCAAAGCCGTTTGACAGGGTGCCACATGATAAGCTGATATTTATGTTGCAGAACATGGGTTTTAAATGTCAGGTTAGTCAACTGGATTCAGGATTGGTTGTCTGATAGGTATCAGAGAGTTGTGTATGTGGGAGCAGAATCAAGAAGCACAGTTACAAGTGGTATCTCACAGGGATTAGTGCTGTGACCTGTATTGTTTAACCTTTATATCAATAATGTTGTCAGTGGATTGCAAGGGATATTCAGTTATTAGCAGATGATGATGTGAAGCTGGGAAGGATTATTAGTAATAGTGCAGATGTTGTAGCCTTTTAAGAGGCTTTGAATAAACTGGACAGATGGGCAATTGAGAATGGGGATGTCAGCTTACTTCAGCTAAATGCAGTCTTGAAGTTTGGGAATCATTGGTTAGAGGCTGCATACTCTGGTGGAGGAACTGTACTGGACATGGTTGGGGAGGTAAGGGGCAGGAACCTGAGAGATATGATTGATTGCAACCTGAAATCGAGGGAATATGTTGCAAAGGTGGTGAATGTAACCTAGAAGATTGCTTCATTACTGAGAAGGATGCTGACCTGTAGAGATGAGAGTTGTCATTCCATTGTATAAAGTCCTGATCATACCACTGAAGGGGTTAAATTTACCCTGAGAAGAGTGCAGAGATAACAAAGATGGTATCAGGTCTGTACAATGTCATGACAATAGGCTGAAGGAATGTTTACTGCTAAGTTTGGTAGATATGTGAGGTGATAGATAGAGATTTAAACTGTTGAGAGGTTGTTACAGGGTTGACACCAAATGAAGTACTTTCATTTGGTGGAACAGGAGGAAGGAACAAGGACAAAGGGCCATCCCTGGATGTTCTGAAAGTAAGTCATGAGCAAGATCATAAGGAGTTGTTTCTTTACCTGATAGTGGTGAAAGCACAAAACAGTCAAGGGGTTCAAGAGGTGGTTTGACAAACTTTGTGTTTTCTAGGGCAGGTCTCTCACAATGAGTATTGTGACTCCATGGAGGTCCTGAATCATAATAATAGTAATGATAATATCCTCATCTCCTTGAAGACTAAGGGACAAGATCTGCACATAGTAGTCCATATACAGCCTTATAAAGGCCTTGTAGAAGGGATAACTTCTTTGTCTCTGCATTTCAAGGTCCTCTTCCTCATTGCCATAATCTTTGTAATGTTATTATAGTATTAGTAACGTGATCCCCTAAACTTCGGCTCTCTTGACATCACCCCTAGAACTCCCATTTCTTCCACCTACTTCAAAAATTTTCTTGTTAATTGTATATTCTGCATTTCACTCTTGCTTACCAAATTTCAAGAACTTGCAGTTTGTGATATTAAACTTATAGCTCCACTCATTTCTGATGCTAACTCATAGTCTATTGAAATTCTCCTGCAAGAGGCTACACCTTTTTCTGCTCTTCGTAGTTCATCACAACTTTGCATTATTGGCTAATATTTGCATAGCTCCAGTTAAACCTGGTCCAGTATCATAAACAAGTTAAACAGTAATGGACCCTGTGGTATTTCAATAGTAACCTTCCTCTTTTGGGATGCCACTCCTCCATACATGCCTATTGATAAGCAGTGTGGTGGAGCAATACCAGTGAAAATAACTTATTATTTTACTGCATCTCCATGGAGTCGGGAGACTCAAATTAACCATTATACACACAAATCCTATTATACATCTTCTTGAATCCATTTTCTATCAGGAAACTCAACCAATTCTGGTAATTTGTTCCACTCATTCACTACTCTCCATACAAAAAAATATGGTCTGCACCCCCCCCCCCCCACTAACCATACTGGTTCGTACTTATCTTAACCCACAGACCTTCACCCTATCTTCATAGGGAGTGTTCCACAGACCTGTCACCATTTTGGTCACTTGTCACTGAATCTTCTCTACCACCTCCTGGTCCATAAGATACCCAGGTGACAATCTATGTGCAATAGTAAGATGTGGCTGAATCATAGCCTTATAAAGAGGATAAATTCTCTATTCTATCTTTGCTTGTTAGCATGTTTTTCAACATCCAAGCAATCCTTTGAGCTATTTTGAGGACATACTATAACTTTTGCAATATGTCTTCTGAACTTCAACCATTTGTCCATTATTATTATTAACCTAACCTCATCAATATCTTACAGTCCAGTACCAACACAATATGATACACCATATGCAACCTTTTCAATCTGAAGTGCATAATCTCACATTTTGCAACATTAAATTGATAATCATTATCCTTTGCTCACAATGCCAATTTATTTAAATCATCCTACAGTCCTCTGCTCAGTTTTGCATCATCAGTAAACAACTGAATATCCCTCTTAATCTTTCTCTATGTCACTGATATACAAATTAGAGTATTAGCATAATACCTAACCCTGAGGTACTCTACTAATTCTCCTAGATTCCAATCCACCATATTCTACTCCCTGGTGTGTCTGTATGTCAGTTCCCCCCCCCATCCAAATCAACGGTGATAATTTCACCATGCAGGCGTTCCCAATGGCCCTTCAACAACAAAAAGCAGGAACTACACCAGGAGTAGATGGTATAACACATTTGAGGCTTTAAAGCACTGCTCTACAGATGTCAAAGAACAACTCTTACATATATGTAACCTAGCACTTTTCTGTGGGAAAGTTACTGAACAGTGGAAAGAGGGTCTGATAATACCAATTCCAAAACAGGGAAACCTCAACAGACCTGAAAACTACAGAGGAATCGCACTCTTATCCACACCACTAAAAATTTACAATAGAATGATATTAAATAGAATTGAACTGCATATAACTTCATTACTTTGTACAAACCAAGAGTTCTCAAAAAACGTGGTACTCTAGAACATATTTAATGTATCAGAAGGACTAATAGAGGGTTTAAAGGGTAAGTTTTGGATTTTATTGACTTCGTTTGATAGGGAACGACTCTGGGAAACACTCAAACTTTATAGCATTCCCCTAAAAATTATCAGGGCAATTGAGGCATCCTACCAAGGTCAAGCTACCATACTAGTTAATGGAGATAAAGCAGATAGTTTTCCCATCACCACAGACTTGGGAGATATTCTGGCCCCATATCTATTCATTATAGTGATTGACTATCTTTTTAAATTGATCAAAGTTAAATCTGGTATTCTCATCCAAGACCCATATAATCAGATGCACCTTGCAGACCTGAGCTTTGCAGATGACATAGTCCTAATTGACTTCAACATCGTAGATGCCCAAAACCACTTCAACAGCCTTAGGAGAACTGCAGAAATATTTGGACTAAACTCAAAAAATAATGATATTAAAAAATCAGATAGATGGGCACATCTATATAAATCAAAATGATTACCTTGACAAAGTAGAGGACTTTGCATACCTAGGATCACACATTTCAGACTACTTAACTGACATTAAGACAAGAAAACAAGAAGCACTCCAGTTTCATAGAGAAGTCTTGAAGAAGTATCGAAGTCGAGCCTCATCTCAAAGGAGACAAAGATTTATCTTTATAAGTGCACCAGCCAGTCTATCTTTCGGTATGACTCCAGACCTGGAATATCTCAACAAAAGCAGCAACCAATATTATAAACAGCTTTGGAACTACTTGTTTAAGAAATGTCCTGGACTACTCCTGGCAAGACCACATTCCCAACTCTACTATATTAGTCGAAATCCAGCAAGATCATCTAGTTAGCACTGTTCAAAGCAACCAAATAAAATAGCTTGGCCACCAGCTCAGACACTCCCTAGAGATGGAAAAAGAGGCAGACCCTTGAACTCAATATTGGAAATACATCAGCAACATTCCCCCTGTTTCTTCCCAACTCTCTGCATTAGAGATTCGTCAATTAGCATACAACAGAGAAGCCTGGCTTTCCTTCACATCATGAGAACCTCCAAGTCTAATCTCAGTGTACACAGACTCATTTGTTTTGATTTGTTTCCTTATTTATAATTGTTAATTATAAATAAATGATGATGATCTTTACTGAATCCTGGTTGCTTGTGTGCAAGGTATGCTTCCAATTGTGTTCTCAATCTTTCTGTTAATATCATCACCTTACCAAGGCGCTTTGTCAAAGCAATTGTCTTATAATTTTACATTCTAGCTTGTTTCCTTTCTTGTATAATGTCACTAATATGGATTTCACTCGCTCCCTTTCTTCCATACCATATTACATAGCTGGTGCATTTCTGTAATCATAATGTTGCCACCATATTTAATCATTTTCCAGTGATATTATTGTTAGAAGTTTTCCACTTGGTTATACTATTAATTAAAGATGCCAAGAAATTATATTCTTGATTTAATCCTTTATCCAAGTCTGAGCAAACAAAGCTGACTTCTGCATTACTTCAACCTAGGTATCACCCCTGGGCTGGCTCCCACTGATGAGACCTCAATAAAGGTTGAAACCAGTCTGGGTAGTGATCCTTCCCATAATGCATAGTGTTATACATGGCTGTAAGGATATGTGCTTTGCATTATGGGATACTAAGGCAAGTGATGTGAAGTTATTAGCATCTTTATATGGGCACAAACCTTTTTTGCTTACACTTGGATAAAGGATTAAATCAAGAATATAATTTCTTGGCAACTTTAATTTTTATGATGTTATCATTACCAGGGCTATTGTTGTGTTTAAGCCATCCTATTGCTTTTTCTATCTCTCCTCTTAAAATATCCATGTCATACTCATTACCTGGTGGTGATATCTTCTGCAGTTTCCCAACTCCATCTAAATCTAGTTTTTCATCATATAGCCACTACAGTATCTTGTCCACTGCTGTACAATTTTATCTTTATTCATCAATACTTGGCGTTTTTCATTTTTAATTGTGATCTGTTTTGGTTGCCACCTTCTGTTAAGTTAGTGATTGGGAATGGGGATGCGAGTTCAACGTTGCAAAATGTAAGGTTTTAAAATTTGAGAAACAAAGATGGGATGCAGAATTCATGCTTGGTGAGGATACATTGTTGGATGTGGAATAAGAGATCTGGGGGTGATAGTGGATAAAGATCTGAAATTTAGGGGACACATAGCCAAAATTGTAAAGACAACACAAAGGCTTCTGGGAAAGATGCAGAGGACACTGACTTGTAGAAGTAGGGAGATTCTTGTTCCATTGTATAAGGCTTTGATTAGGCCACACATAGACTACTGTGCCCAGATTTGGTCACCTGGTTTTCAGAATGACGAAGAGATGTTGGAAAGAGTCCAGAGGTGACTTAGGTAGTTTCTATCCTCTGGAATGTCGAATATGTGGAAAGATTGAGAAGATGCAATTTGCAGAGTCTGGTGGATAGGAGGAAGAAGGGAGATATGATAGAGACCTACAAGTTAGTAAGGGGTTGTTATAGGATCATTGTTGGAGAGGTTCTATAGAAAACAGTAGGGGATCAGGGGAGAACCAGTGGTCATCCCTGGAAACTGTATAAAGAGGGTGTGAGTAGGGGGAGTGAGAAGCAGGTTTTTTTCATGCAGAGTGTGGTGTCTGCAGAAAATTTGAGTGTGTTTAAAGCATGGTATGATGAGCTGTGTGTATATGATAAAAGGACCTCCCAGATGAGTCTTTGACTCCATGGGGTCTTGTGTAGTAATAATAATATTATTCCATTGAGTTTCTAACCATTTCATCTTATCCATTTTGACTACTTTTCACCTCATTATACATTCTTCTATATTGCTCCTCTATTTTTTCTGATGCATCCCTTCTTATCCTCAACATTCTCTTCTCCTGTACTAACTTCACTGTTTCCTGTCTAATCCACTTCAAGAAGAAGTGGATTAGACAGGAAATTAGATCTTCTAATTTCCTGATTAGATTCTAATTTTCTGATTAGATCATCTCTTCTTCTGGTACTGTTTCTTCAACTCTGTTTTCTGTAGCCTACATTACTCACTCTTAGATTCAAATTTTTTTCCTTTTCCATACTTTTTATTTTTCCTCTAACGTTGTTCTGCACTTTCTTCCTATTTCTGCTTCATTTATTTTTGCTGTGTATCTTTGTTTCTGATGATGGGATTTATATTTTCTTTTTAATTTCAATTTGATGTTTGCAAGCACTAAGCTATGATCTGGATTTTTATCTGCTCCTTGAATAATTCAACACTGAAGCTGTTATCCATCTTCTTTTAATTATGCTCATATCAATCATGTTCTTGGTTTTCCCATCATTTGATCACTATGTCCATTTTGTATACTCCTTTTGCTGTATTCTTGTGTTACAGATCATCATCTTGTGATTCACAGCAAATTCTAACATTTTTCATCTTGTTCATTTCTTTCTCCAAAACCATATTTTCCCAAGATGCTTTCCCAACCATCATTTATAATATCAACTGTAACATCTTCAACTGGATGATATGTCTTTGCAAAATGATCACTAGCAACTCAACTATTTCTTTTAATCCAGTCACCTTTCTATCATGAGCATTGTTTAAAGTCATCCTACCATAGTTATTTTCCCCCTCTTACTTGCTATATAGTGAAAGAACTGTTTTGGGTTTACTTTCACCTGTTTAGCTAATTCTCTCTCATAGTCTGATTTGACATTTCTTACAATGCTATCACTTTTTTTGATTGCACTTTGTACTTCTCATTAGTATTCTGATCACTTTTTTCCCTTTATATTTCCTCCATAATGTTTTCTTTTTTTCTTTGTGACTCTTGCTTTATATCTCTACTCATCCATTTAATTCCAACTTTGTTTATCATCCTGACCTTGGGTATGCAATCTAATACTGATGCTCTCAAGCAATTTATGACAACTTGCCATGCACTACTGACATTCTTTTCTTGTAGCTTCTCTTGAAGCTATGGTACTGCTCCAAGTTGCCTCCTGAGTTTGTCATAATCACCAGCCTTATAGATGAACATAAACCCTTTCTTGACAAAGAATCTCACTTGTTTGGCAACTTCTCAGAACAAGACCGCATTGTCACTCTCCCCAGTTAAAGGCGGAGTGTCTACCTTGGTAATAGATATATCTTCTGATGCTACTATGAGATACAACACACTCAAATGCCTTGCCTCTTCTGTAACATGTTTCTTGTAATTATCCCTTAGCAACTGTATCAATCCCACTTCCATCTTGCCACACTACCCTCTTTCCTCCCTCCAATCAATGTCCTCATAGGTAGTCTCCCATAATAATTGTTCAGCCTACACTCATTGTGCTAATCTGCTTATACTTGGCAAATACTTCTTCCTGTGGACCCCCTGGCCTACAGGAACACCTAACAACGTATTTTGTTCTATTTGACTATCTCACACCAAACAGCCTCAAATGAACCATTTCCTTCAGACCTAATATTCTGTTTAACTTCTAATTTTGTTGGTTGTAATTCTTCAGCTATCATCAGCAATAACCCACCCTTTATCCTGTTCTGTCTATCCTTCCTGAAAGTACAATACCCTTTACAATTCTATCCCTGCAGCTATATCGTTTAGTTAACCAGGTCTCACCTCTGCCTATAATTTTTGGCCAAGTTGAGCTAACTAATGCCAAAAACTCCTTGTTATTCCTGATATGTCTTGCATTCATGTACATGCATTTCGACATCCCTTTATATCCATAGTTACATTTTGTGTAATGTCATTACCAGCCCATTGAAATCAAAAACCTATGAAATCCCAATTGGCATTGCATAATCATTACTGCACACATGTGCCTTTATCGCAGGGGGTGGCCAGACATATGCTTGATTTCATCCTCCCTAATATTTCCCTAATCCTCCATCCTTCCAAACGATTATGAATGATATGTTAGTGGAAATGTGTGAGGAGAAAAGAGTGCAGTTTGCTAAGGTGTGGAGTTTGAAGGATGAAGTGAACTGTATAAGAGTGATGGACTGCATTTGAATGGTTTTGGTGTGAGTCACTTAGAGAGACTGATGATGGGAAACAGATAAGTGAGTGCAGAGAACGAATCTGATCATGTGGGAAGCAATGTAGAAGAATGGAAGAGTAAGATGGGAAAGATTGAGGAGGAGGTTATAAATGAAGAAGTGAGTGGCATGAGTATAGAGAATGAGAGAACAGGTATGCAAGACAGACAGGGAAACAGGTAGGCTCATGATCAGGGAAACATAGCTGATGAGAAAGGTTGATGTTCCATGAGGATGTGAATGCATGTGTAGGGAAAAAAAAAAAAGGGGGATGACCTGGGAACAAGGGAAAACAGTTGGATTTGAAGAAGGTTTTAAGATGAATAAGGTGAAAAAGAAATGGCTGGAGTTAAGAATGGATAAGTCACATCAAATAAGTGGTATCAGTGAAACTTCCTGTAAATCCAGGAATGAGCTTTTATGTTTGTGTACAAATGCTAGAAGTGTAAGAAACAAGGCAAATGAAATGATTGTATAAATCGAGTCTGTTCACCCAAGAATTGTTAGAATAAATGAGACATGGTGGGATGAGGATGACATCCTGACAGGAATGGAGATGGCAGGGTATGATGTCTTTCATGAAGATAAAAAGGGAGGTGGGGGAATCCTATCGATGATAGAAAAGAGTTATGTCCACAAGGCAGTGATGCAAGAGA
The DNA here is from genome assembly GCF_054136105.1 of Typopeltis vanoorti. Lineage (NCBI taxonomy): Eukaryota > Metazoa > Arthropoda > Arachnida > Uropygi > Thelyphonidae > Typopeltis > Typopeltis vanoorti. The sequence continues at coordinate 94,476,433 of NC_143570.1, read as the reverse complement.
AAAATAGTGCGAGTGGTTTTGAGGTACTATGGTGTGAGACAGAGGTAATTAGAATGAAATACTTAGTCGGATGTTGCTATAGACCTGGTAATATGGATGGTAGTGACCATGAAATGTATAATCAAATTACCAAGGAAATGAGAACACTGTGATCATTATGGGTGATTTTAATTATGGCCATATAGACTCAGATAATAAGAGAGAAACAGAAAGGAAAAGAAAACAAGAGTTTGAGTTTTTGAGGGGCAGGTACCTAATACAGTATGTAACAGAACACATGAGAATTGAGGGTCTTGCATTTGATCATCTAATCAGGTGTTATTATAAATGAGTTTTAAATTATCCTCCAAAATTGTGAAGATAATACAACGAATTCTGGGAATGATGCTGAGGACACTGATTTATAGAAGTAAGCAGCTGCTTGTTCTATTGTGTAAGGCTCTGGTTAGGCTACATCTGGACTATACATGTTATGAGATATACCATTCGTCTGCATGCACATTAATAGAAGAGCATGTGTGGAGTCTATCACATTACATTTAGCTGTAGCAATGTGTTGACATTGGAAGAAAAATGTCAACTTTCAAAGAAAGTTGTGAAGCCCTTTTACATCGGCCAAATCTGAATCGTAACGATTGTCTCTCTCTCCCCCAAAAGTTTGGGAGATTCTTATCTTATGTGACCATCAAAAATAGGTGTTTAATAATATTATTTATTAATACTAATTTCTAGCATGCGGCAACAGTTTTTAATCAGTAAACCACTAAGCGCTGTATGTACTTTGTAATCCGGTTCCTTTAAGTTGCTTGTTTCTACTCTCTGATGTACTGTTATTTTCAGTACTAAATATCTGTGCTTTCATTTCATTCAAGTTAATTACTGTGGTTATTGTGTAATTTATTATTGATAATCATGCCACAGGTACCTTTTAAAGATAAAGAAGTTTATTGTTGAACATTATTTTCATTCATATGGAGTTGATAGAGCAAATCATCCAAGCCTGCAATATGTTTGTGAGCAGTTTGTTCATTGTTTCCATAAGCTTGCCCAAGTAGTAGCACCATCATTGCCTTAATGGAGTGGTTCCAACATACTGAGAGTGTTCTGCCACAGTGCAAAGTAAATTTGGGGAGAGCACGAAGTGTCAATACAAACGAGAATCATGGTTATGCGCTGGAGCAAGTGTTACAGTCTCCAAAATGCAGTGAACACCAAACAAATTTTGGTAAAACCTGAGATACTAGGGCACGCTACCAGTGACTTTCCTCTTCTGGAATATTGTTTCTCCATACACAATTTGCTGGTACTTATCAGATAGCCAGTCTCCAGTCTATGTATTAATCTACTATCTAGTCCAATCTTTCCCAATTTAATTACCAACCTATCAAAAGCTATGCAAAATTAAAATATACTATTATTTTTATGGCTATTTTGCCTGCTTTGGTTTAGGAATGCCCCTTTTTTAATGTCATTGGCTTTTTACTCAAGAATTCTTAGGGCGTTGCGGATCTATTTTTAGAGACAAATATATTGTTGTCGGAAACAGTGATGAGTTATCCCTTTTTCCCACCCAACATAAGTTACCGCAAAAGCAAGGGATAAGGACATGCTTCTGCCCCAGATGGGAAGTGTACTGTATAATATCCTAAGAAAGTGTAAGCAACCAGATGAATAAATTCCAAACACTGTATAGATAGCCCATGAGTTCATTAAGATAGTAATTGTGTATGAATTAAATTAGAAAGTCATGTAATATTAACGAATAAAAATGTATAAGCTAAGTACAAGTTTAAGGTTTGTAAAGGCAGTTCGAAGCCACGGCGTCCAATCAGCTGCCGCCGATTACATGACGACATATTCTACTATATATTTTGTAGCATGTATTCAATAAACTAATAACTTTGTAGTTAGCAGGTTTTGTTTTATCCATTTTTTTAAATATGGATATTATTATATTTGTATTCCATTCTATTGGTATTTGTCCATTTGTACATATTTTATTTAAAAATTTTAATAATCTTGGAAATTTTTTTTCCAACAGCTTTATACAGTTCGGAGTTATCCCATCTTCTCCTGCTTGGTTTACCATTTTTTATTTTATTTAGGTTGTCCTTTAACCCAAGAAACTGAATTTTTTCTGTGCACCCCATAAAACAATTTCTACATTTTTCAAATAATGATGAATTTGATCCAGCAAATCGCCCTCGCCCAAAGGAAATTGGCGGAAAAACGACCGCTTTCTGATTTTTAATTGTTAATACGTGTGACCGTTTCACACGTATTAACAATTTTGGTTTCACATATAAATACAACCGAATATACACACTAGACAATTTTTACGTTATATTTATTACCCTATCGTGGATAGCGATCAGGACTGGTTATTTAGTTCAGAAGATGAAAGCGGAAACACTTCGAGGCCATAAAACAATTTCTACATTTTTCAAATAATGATGAATTTTTCAAATAATGATCCAACAAATCACCCTCGCCCAAAGGAAACTGGCGGAAAAACGACCACTTTCTGATTTTTAATTGGTGCATTAAGGGGTTAATTCTTTCATTGTTATTATATCATTTAAAGTATTTTGCAAGTTTCTGGTGTAATTTTTTTTGATGCCAGTATTATCTGTCCAAAGATTTATAATTCTTTTACATCTATTTCACAATTTATATTTGCAGTTTCTTTTATATCTGCATTCATGTGTTTTAGTATCTTATATGCATTGGATCTTAATATGTATATGTCATTTTCTAGATATGATATAAATTTTTCCCAGCTTTCTCTGCATCTCTTTCTGGTTTCTGTTTTGGCTATTGCTAGTCTTTTTTTATATTCAATTTCAGGTTCTTCTTTTTTGCTGCTTAACCATCTTTTAAAAGCCAGCTTTTTATTTTCAATTATTGTTTTTATTTCATTGTTCAATTTATGTAATTTTTTTATTTTTATGATATTTTTTTGTGTGTTCCTAGACTTTCATATGCTGCTGATGCAATAATTTCTTTTACATTATTCCATTCTAAGTGGTTATTAATCCTCTGTTGGTATAAATTTCTTCTACTTGAATCATTTAGTAGTCTTACTTTATAATTAGATTTTGTTTCTCTAGTTTGGTTATTTTTTTGTATTTTTTGTAACAAGTTTGGTGGAAACCTTAGTTTTGCCTGCACTAAATAGTGATATGTGTCGATTTCTAACCCTCTTTTGACTTTAATGTCTAGGAAGAGGTTTGCTGCTTTTTCATTTTCTATAAAATAGTCTATTATTGATTTTGTCCTCTTGCACATGTATATTTTTATGTTATGAGAAACCTTTATCTGGTCTCTTTCAACTAAACATGAGTTAGCTGGTCTCATAAGGAGGTAGGAGGTTTTTTTCACCCAGAAAGTCGGGTCCCCCCCCCCCCAGAACAGGCAAACCGGCCCCCATGAACACAAGCATCTACAGACATAGGACCCACCGGGTGGTATAGAGCTAACCATATCCTCAATACAGTAGTGGTTAAATGAATAGAAAAGCTTCAACACTGCAAAGTAAAAGACGGGAAGGAATAATAAGAAGACAAAGAGAATGCTGCTGATGTCAACCCATTCCGAATGTTAGTCCTCACCAGTCTCTCAAACACACTGACCTCAACTCAAGACAAGCCATGTGTCCTATAATTCTTTAGTTTTATCACTCACTTTTATGAAGTGGAACAGTTTTGCCTTCTTTCCACTATTTGGAATAAACTTGGCCCAATTTAAGACTAGTGTTAAAGAAGTAAGTTAAAGCTATTAACCCTCTAGAATATTTGCTGAAGTCCTACAGCCTCATTAACATGAAGTCTATTCAAATTTTTTTTATATACCTCCTGCTTACTTTCCATCAGTGACTGTTTTCCTTCCTACTACTCCCAAGTTCTGCATTTTGTTACTTTCATAAGGATAAAATACTTCCAATGAATTGCTCATTTAACATCTCTACTATATCCTCCTCAGTGGTTATCATTTTACCATTGTTGCTAACCAGTATCATCCTTTCATAATCTTTTTCTTCTACTGGCCACATATCGAAAAAAATTTCTTTTGGACTCGTAAGCTAAATGCTGCTCATATAGCACTTTTGCTATCCTTATCAAGCAAGTCACCTTTTTTGTTTGCTCTTTGTATGCTTCAAGCAACTGATTATTACCATTTATCTTCTGCTGCCGTCACAATTTCTTTTTTCTTCAGATTTCATTATTTACTCTTCGGTCATCCATTTCACGTCTGTTTTATTAATATCATGACCTGCAGAATGCATTCACACATTATACCTTCCAAAAAAATAGTTTCTGGGTAAGGACAAGCAGCATTGATCTCCTTTCTGTCGAATTCATAATTTCATGATGTAGCTGCATGCCATCTCCTGAGTTAGTCATAATTACCAACTTTGTAGTTCCACACATCTCTTTCTCACATATATGCTTTTATATGGCTTTTCACTATCCAAGTGATCAATTCATGGTCACTTTCACCTCCTTACAGTAACATCCTGTGATGAGATAATTACATCTAAAACCCTTGATCCTCATGTACCCTCTGCCGTGTACTGCATAAGACAATTGTCCCTCAAAATCTCAAGATTCAGTTTAGTCCCCACCCACCTCCCAGATGCTCTGTCTTCATTCTAGTCTATATTACCAAAATTAAAATCATGATGATCATGCTTTTCTTATTAGCCAGACCAGTTTGTTTATATATTTCCTTCTTGCTGCCCTGCATGTCTATAGCAACACCCAATTAAATATTTCATTCTATCCACCTCACACCATACTGCTTAAAAATCACTGCCAATAATTGCTCCTTGCATCTCCTCCTTACATGGATACAAGTTCTCCACTATATCAACAGTACTCCTCCACCCTTTCTGTCCTATCTTCATGAAAAAAATGTCTGCATCTTTATTCTTGTCATAACACCATCCTTGTTCAACATTGTCTCAATTATTCTGACAATGTTTGGGCAAATGAACTCTATTTCATTTCCCTTATTTTGAATACTTTTGCATTTGTAAACAGACATGCTAACTCCCTTCTTGGTCGGTAACAAATCTCACTGGCCTCACTTCTCAGATATGATTCCTCCATACCCTCTTGCCCTTTCATTCCTCTCTATCATCACTGACTATCTTCCTCTCTCTCTCCTAACTTAAATAATGCCTCCACATCCTTTACCATCTCGATCGTTTCTTGTACTATCAGCCATCCACTCCTGTATCCATCATCAACACATCTGTGTCTCCCTGTCATTCCACTTTTTCCCCATTTCCATGTGTTCTTTCTCTGTCATTCTCTTCACTCATGCCACCCACTTCTCCATTCACAAGCCCTCTTACTCCACTTTTCTGCTTTTCCAAATCACTTCTTGCTTCTTCAGGTCTTCCATTCACTTCTGTCATTACTCTCTCTTGCAGAAACAGTTTCTCGAGGTGACTCTTACCAAATCCATTTAAAAATAGTCCATCTTTTTTATACAATTCCTGAAATTCTTCACACATATTCACAAAATTGAACCCCTTTCTCTTCACTCAACTTCATTAGCATACCATTCATAATCTTCACTTGCCATCTCAACTTATCACTATTATACCTGGGCAACACACTGACTACATTTCCTACGACACTTATCCTTCACTCTCCTCGATAACCTTCTGATATCTTTCTTAACATTCTTCTTCAACCAAATAATTTGTGCTTACTACCAATACAAACTCTTTTGATCACTAACTCCTCATAGGAATAGAATACAAGATTGGGTTGATAAACATGGTATCCTTTGATGATCAGCATGAATTTGGCAAATTTAGCAATTTACTTGCATTTTATGATAAGGTAACAAGTGTGTTAGATAAGCGAGAATCATATACAATGATATTCTTGGACTTTGAAAAAGCATTTGATAGATTACCACGTAAGTTGGTGTAGAAGCTACATAGATGATTGGCTCTCTGAATGATACCAGCAACTTGTGTATGATGGAGCAGTGTCAAAAAAAAAAGTATAGCCAGTGGTGTGTCCTCTTCACTCATGCCAATGTGAGGTGGTGTATCAGTGTCAAAAAAAAAAGTATAGCCAGTGGTGTGTCCTCTTCACTCATGCCAATGTGAGGTGGTGTATCAGTGTCAAATACAGTGCACTGTGTGAATACAGGGGCATAAGTTTTTGGTTCATTATGTTAGATACACTGCAAGTTAGGGCCTCTTGCAATAAGTTGAGTCTGACTCCATGGAAGTTTTTAATACTTGCATGACATTTTTAATAAATGTATGATTGTATCATTTAGGTAAAGATAGTGCAGTGGCACAACCTTTAAGGATTATATAAGGACCAATATAGGTGAAATAAAAGTGCAAAGAAATTACTATTATTATTACCCCAAGATCTCATGGAGTCAAAGACTCATCTGGGAGGTCCTTTTATCACACACACAGCTCATCATACCGTGCCTTGAACACACTCAAACTCCTTGCAGACACCATACTCTCAGGCAAGGCATTCCATCATTTACAACTCTGCCCGAAAAAAACCTGCCCCTCACTCCCCTACTCACACCCTCTTTATACAGTTTCCAGGGATGACCTCTGGTTCTCCCCTGATCTCCCACTCTTTTCTGTAGAACTTCTCCAGCATTGATCCTATAACAACCCCTTACCAACTTGTAGGTCTCTATCATATCTCCCCTCTTCCTCCTGTCCACCAGACTCTGCAAATTACATCTTCTCAATCTCTCCTCATACTCGACATTCCAGTGGTCAGAAACTACCTTAGTCAGTCGCCTTTGGACCCTTTCCAACAACTCTTCATCCTTCTGAAAACCAGGTGACCAAATCTTGGCACAATAGCCCATGTGTGGCCTAATCAAAGCCTTATACAATAGAACAAGAATCTCCCTGCTTCTACACATCAGTGTCCTCCACATCATTCCCAGAAGCCTTTGTGTTGTCTTCACAATTTTGGCGATGTGTCCCCTAAATTTCAGATCCTTATCCACTATCACCTCCAGATCTCTTATTTCTTCCACCTCCAACAATATATCCTCACAAAGCATAAATTCTGCATCACATCTTTGTTTTTCAAATTTTAAAACCATACATTTTGCAGCATTGAACTCGCATTTCCATGCCCAATCACTCAATTTGTAAGGCCACAACATTTTCACTACTTTTCATGGTTCGTCTCGCTTTGCATCATCTGCAAACAACTGAATATCTCCAACCAAATCTTCACCAATATCATTAATATACAAGTTAAACAGACCCCTGAGGCACTTTACTAGTGACTTTCCTTTTCCTGGATATCGCTCCCCCATACACAACTTGTTGATACCTATCAGATAGCCAGTCTCCAATCCAATGCACTAATCTAATATCCAACCCCATCTACTCTAGTTTGACTATCAATTTATCATGAGGTATTCTATCAAAAGCCTTTGTGAAATCTAAGTATATTACTGTGTATCCTTCTCCTCTGCCTAAGGAAGCAGTCACTTTATTGTAATAAGTAAATAGATTACTAAAACATGACCTCCCTTTAGCAAATCCATGATGTCCATCAAAGATATCATTGTTGTCAACCCAGCTGTGGATCCTAGATGTCACAAGTTTCTCCAACAGCTTAACCACAACACCTGACACACAGATAGGCATATAGTTTGATGCTTGAGTTTGATCACCTCCTTTATGAAGTGGCACAATCTTGCCCTCCTTCCACTCCTTAGGGACTTGACTGAAAAATTGTGAAATCTTAACATGAAAGTAACCATGGGATCAGTTGTCACATCTAGCTGTGTATATGAGAATGTGCAAAATAACTGGCATTGCTTCTGTTCAGGCTTTTTTATTACTATTAACACACTCCTCCATATAGTTGAGACTCATTGAGGGAGATACATAGTCGCACAAAAAACCCATCAAACTGTGCTTTAAACTTATGAGGGTGGTCTGAAAAGTTCTTGGCCTCAACCATAGATGACAACACTATCAGCAAGATTTTTTTTTTCCAACTTGGTACATCTGTCATAAGCATCCATATGAAATTGAAAGTCATTCTATCAAGTAGTTTATTTTATACAACTGTCTGAAGCAAAAGTGTTATCTGTATTACTTGAAATGGATAAAATTGAGTATCGTGCGGTTATAAAATTCTTTGTAAAAGAAGGTTTAATGACAAAAGAAATTCATTCAAAGTTCATAAAAGTTTATGGGCACTCTTCTCTTTCATTTTTGATAATTAAGAAATGGGCTGCCAGGTTTAAACGTGGCTGTACCAGCCTTGAAAATGATCCACTTGAAGGATGTCCAAAAAAGTGTAACAACTCCAAAAATCATTGATCGAGCACACAATATGGTATTGGGATGACCTGTGAGTCAAAGTGCGTGAAATTGATGAGACTATAGGCAATTCAAAATAATGTGTAGGATATTGATAAGCTGATATTTAAGTTGCAGCACATGGGTCTGGATGTCAGATTGGTCAACTGGATTCAGGATTGGCTGTCTGATAGGTATCAGAGAGTTGTGTATGGTGGAGTAGTTTCCAGGAGGCAGAGGGTCACAAGTGGGGTCCCAGAGGGCTCAGTACTAGGACCTATATTGTTTAACCTTTATATCAATGACATAGCCAGTGGATTGCAGGGGGATATTCAGTTGTTTGCGGATGATGCGAAGCTGGGAAGGATTATTAGTAATAGTGCAGATGTGGTAGCCCTGCAAGAGGATTTAAATAAGCCAGATAGATGGGCAAATGATGGGGGTATCAGTTTAATGCAGCAAAATGTAAGGTCTTGAGGTTTGGGAAACATAGATGGGATGCTGCATACTCTATGGGAGGAGTTATACTGGAGGAAGTAGGGGAGACGAGAGATCTGGGGTTGATGATTGATAGAAACCTGAAGTTTAGGGGACATATTGCAAAGGTGGTGTAGGTAACACAGAGGATTGCTGCTATTATGAGAAGGACACTGACCTGCAGAGATAAGAGGGTTATCATTCCGTTGTATAAGTCTCTGATCAGACTACACTTGGACTATTGTTCTCAGATTTGGTCCCCAGGATTTGAAGGGGATAAATTAACTGTGGAAAGGATACAAAGACGGATGACAAAGATGGTTTCAGGACTGTACAAAGATAGTTATGAGGATCGGCTGAGAGAATGTGGACTGCAGAGTTTGGTGGATAGAAGGAGAGGTGATATGATTGAGACTTTTAAACTGTTGAGAGGTGGTTACAGGGTTGACACTGGGGAGTTCTTTCGCTTGAAGAGGGTAAGGAGTGGTTTCTTTGTGTGGAGGGTGGTTGAGCCATGGAATGCATTGCCTGATGGAGTGGTGGGAGCAAAAACGGTCAGTGAGTTTAAAGAGTGGTATGATAGACTTTGTGTTTCTCAGGGGGGTACCTCTCCTCGATGAGTCTTGACAGACTTTGTCTTAGGAAGGACCTCCCTCGATGAGTCTTTTGACTCCTTGGAGGCCTGAATAATAATAATAATATATTTAGCATGAAGAATTGCAAATGATAAAGCTTTGCGCAAGGTGGGTGCCGCACTTGCTCACACCAGATCAAAAATGCACTCTCATGAAAATCTCTAAACAGTGCTTGGAGCATTTTAACATGAATAAAACTGATTTTATGCATTGATTTATTACTATGAATGAGACTTGGATTCACCATTACACACCACAATCCAAAACAGTGGAGAGAAGCCAGTTGTTGAGTGCCAAAGAAGACAGTTGGTTCCATCAGCAGGAAAGGTCATGACATTGGTGTTTTGGGATTCTAAAGGCATTTTGTTTATTAATTATCTTGAAAATGGTAAAACAATAACGGGAATATTATTCCGATCTTTTAAACTGACTAGATGAAAAAATTCGTTAGAAAAGACCCGGTTTGCAGAAGGAAAAAATCATCTTTCATCAGGGCAATGCACTTGTCCACAAAGGTATTTTGGCAATGGGAAAATTAAATGATCTGCACTAGGAATTGTTGGAACATCAACCCAATTCCCCAGATTTGGCTACCTCTGACTTCTGTCTCTTCCCAAAACTAAAACTCTTCCTCGCTGGTCAGCGTTTTTCTTCGAATCAAGAGGCGATTGCAGCTGTAGAGGGGTATTTTGCAGATCTTACTGAGAACCACTACAGGGATGGGATAATGGTGCTGGAGCATCGCTGGAGTAAATGTATTAGTCTTAAGGGAGATTATGTTGAAAAATAAAAATAATTTTGAAATTATAAATTCGTTTTTTTATTGTTAGGCTGAGAACTTTTCAGATCATCCTCTTATTTAATGTGTCCATATTCACTACACTTACCAACCACCCTCCATGCAAAGAATCTGTTCCTCACTCCCTTTCTCATAAATTCCATATATAACTTGGCTGGCCGGCCAAGTGATTAGCATGTCCGCTCTCCAGTCAAGAGGCTGCGGGTTTGAATCCTGCCGTGGGCATGGATGTTTGTGATTTTCTGCGAAAATACTAGTGGTGGTGGTGGTGTTTGGCATCGGTGTAGATGGTGGTTCATTGTAGTTGAGACAGAAAGCTGTAGAGTAGGTGTCCTCCCTCGAAGAGTCTTTGGACTCCTTGGAGGTGTCACGTAATAATAATTTCCAGGGATGCCCATTTGTTCTGTCCCCCTTTCTATGAAAACTTTCTTGCACATTAACCTGCTAAAAACCCCTGATCAAATTATGTCTCAATCATATCCTGTTTCTTCCTCCTATTCACAAAGTTTTGCAAATTGCATTACCTCAATCTGTCTTCATATTCCAGAGATCAGTTGCCATCTTAGTTAACTCTCTCTGGCCCCTAACACACACTATATATTTTCATCATGATGAAAACTATGTGACCCACTCTGCACATAATAATCCATATGATGCCCGATCAAGACTTTAACAACAGAATGATAACTTGTTTATTTTTGCATTTCAAGGTTCTTTGCATAACTGCCATAATCCAATGTTGATGACTTCGCAACTTGTGCAATGTGAGTTCTAAACTTCAGGACCTTGTTGACCACAACTCCTAAATCTCTCTCATCTCCTCTGTCTCTTTCAGAATTTGAACATGACCATTTAATCTGTTCAAGTCCTCCTTGTAAGGCTGCAAAATCTTCTTGACTTCTCATCATTCTACAGCTATCTTGTTAGACAGATTTGCCATGCTAACTCCCTGGAACATTCCCTTAAGATACACAGTAATAAGTCATGAAGCCCTTATTGCTTTAGCAACATAAAGCTTACCTAACTCTGCACTGGAGCTTCTCATCATGCCACATGTACCATTTTCATCCATTAACATGATCTTTACCATAATCATTCTTCCTACTACTCGCCATGTATTGAAAAAAAAAAAAAAAAAAAAAAACTAGGATTTTTCTTTTCCTTATTGCTAATTTCTACTCGTAATTTAGTATTTCTGTCCTTACCAATTGAGTCTCCTTCTTGTTCTGCTCTTCATGCAACTGAAAATTATCATTATCCATCTTGTGCTGCTTCCACATTTCCTCATAGATTTCATGCTTAAATTATTCTTTCATTTATCCAGTTCTCTCATTTATCCACACCTTTCTATCTTGTCATTTGAAAACATTCATACACTGAAGCTGTTAAATCTCTCTTGGCCAGTGTCCAGTAGCATTTATCTCCTTCATTATCACTTAACTCCTCATTCCATGATATAGCTCCATGTTGTCTCCTCATCTTTTCATAATCATCAGCCTTTTCCACATATCTTTTCCACATAGAAGTCTTCATATGACTGGTTCTGTCCAGCTGATCCTTATTCACTCATAATCATGATCTAAGAACAAGGGTTTATCTGAAAATGACTACCAGAACTAGTCACCACTGCTTTGTCAATATGAGTTTAAGAAATGTGATATGCACTGAAAATTTGAGTATGGGCCACTCAAACTGAGTCGATTAAATGGATATGCATGTGTACTAATAATAATACTAGTTTTTAATTGCATTTTACTTGCCTTTATTTTTTATTAATACGTGATGTTAATTTAATAACTGCTGAATCGATTAAATCTGAATATCTTTTTTTTTTTTTTATATACTAAGATCACATCCTGTGGTAAGAATCAAGCTTGTTCTGGAATTTGATACACGACGTGTAAACATCAATGATACCAAATGTCAGTCTGGAAATGAAAAAGTACCATGTTTTAATGCTAGCTGTTGTCTGACTTATGTAGGAACGCATGTTCCACAAAATTTAGGTAAGCCTTTTCATCTCCACATAAAAATGACACACAAAGTGTGAGAATTAAATAGTTGATTATGTTAGCAACAAGCGTTGAACTTTTATATTCCAGCTTTGTGTAAATTGAAGACATTTCACCAAGTGATAAAATGTGTAACTTCATTTATTTTTTAAAACAAATATGTAGAAAAATTTGTTAATACACATAACTATTGTTGTTGATTTGAGACTTGTAAGACAAGAAGTGGGTATAACTTTCAAAGTCATCATTCTGAAATTATGATCTTCAGCATAACTGGTAATTAGTTTATGGAATTAACAAAGCATATAAAGTATATTAATTAAAGGTAACTTTAATGAATAACTTCTATATTTCGGCAACGTCACATTGCCATCTTCAGGAACATAAAGATATGGTATGTGCACTCAGGAACTAACACAAAGCAAATGAGGAAGAAAGCAAGAAACTAATATTATTCCTAAAGTCCTAATCGTGCCCTCTTGCAGGCTAATTTGGTAGTCTTGGCAGTTGGGCTGAAGTTCTCATAATGAAAGTCTCCCAAATTTGGGGCAGTTTCATGCACCCAAATTTGTTGAGGTTAGGAACGTTTTTTAGAGCTGCTGAAGATTCTTTGAATAATCTTTCGTATTTAAACTTGCTGCTATGAATTATTTTTGTTTTCTTCCAACAAATTTTATGGTGGGTATCTAAGGCATGGTCTGCCAGCCCAGAGCAGCTGTACTGGTGAAACCAGATGTAGTCTTGGTGTTCTGAAATCCTGATATTTGTTGTTCTGCCTGTTTGGCCAAAGTAGGACAATTTGCAGCTGCAAGGGACCTGGTATATACCATAAAATTCAACAGCGAAAAGTCAGCTACTGGAACAAATCTGAAAACAAACCCCAACTCAACATCACCAGAGTTAAAGAGAGGTACTATCAACATAATAAGCCTGAATGGCAAAGAAATGGAGCTAGCTGAGGAATTAGAAAAGTACCACATCGACATAATAGGGGTGACTGAAACAAAACAGACAAAAATTGGTGAGATCTTTCTGAGCAATAAATACAAAATGTTATATTCAGGAAATGACAATCAAGGAAAAGGAGTAGCCATAGTATTCAACACTAAATATGAGGCTTATCTTCTTGAATGGCAAGCAGTCTCAAGTAGAGTGATGTGGGCCAATATCAGAATGGGGAATTGGACAGTGAGACTTATTTGTGCCTATGGTTCCACAGAAGGTTCTACTAAGGTAGAAGTGGAGGAATTTTTTGATGCTTTAGAAAAAGCAACTGCCACGATGAAAAAGAAAAAGTTGGTCCTTGTTGGGGATCTAAATAGCAGAGTAGGAAGTGATTGTCAGGCATACAAAAATATTTTGGGAAAATTTGGAGAAAAGAGCAAAGCTAATAACAATGGCAAATACCTGTTGGATTTCTGCTCAGGACATGGACTGGTTATTACTAACACCATGTTCCAACATAAAAATGTGCACAAATTCACATCGAGAGAAGAGGCTAGGAATAAGAAAAGTCTCATTGACTATGTTATTGTTGATAGTGATGTTTTCTCCCTGGTGCAGGACACCAGACTGTACAGAAGATTTGAAATTGGAAGTGATCAATATATAGTCTTGAGCAGGATGAAGTTGAATTTCATATTGAAAAGAATAACATGTAAGAAAGTTTTAAAGTAAATAAAAGTTGAGTAGCTCTCAGATGTGAACTGTAGACTAAAATACACAAAGATTATTGAAGAAAAAATGAAAGAGTTTGAGAACAGGAATCAAACCTTGGAGATTCAGTGGCAAACTCTGAAGAAAACATTGATTAATTCTGCCAGAGAGACATGTGGTGAGGTTGTCTGCAAGGATAAAAAATCAGAACTCCCTGGTGGACACAGGAAGTTAAAGAAGAAAGCATATCACAAGTCCTGTCATATAAGTCAGCTTGTGCTCTAAACAGCTAAACAAAAGTCATGGGAGGACTTTGGCAAGAATATAGAAAATAAATATCAAGAAGGTGGCAAAATATTCTGGAGGTTGTTGAAGAAGCTTAGGAATGGAGGAAAGAGTGCTGTAAAAGGAGTTAGAGATGATAAAGGTGACATGAAAATGGGAGAAAAAGATATTCTTGAAGTATGGAGTAAATACTTTGAAAAACTGCTAAATGAAACAAGCAGTGATGGCAGCACAGTGGTAAAAAACACTGACCAGGCATGCAGTCAGGAATACATATCCATACTTGAAGTAGAAAAAGCCATCAAAGGCTTGAAATGTGGAAAGATATCTTTGAGGGAAAAAAAGAGAAATTGAGGGAATACAGTTTGCAAAGCTTTGTGAATAGGAAGAGAGGGAGGATATGAATGAGACATTTAAGTTGGTGAAGGATTTTTATCAGATTAATGTGGAATAAATTTTTCATAGAATGGAGTAGACCAAGGGAACATCCCTGTAAACTGTATAAGGAGGGTGTGTAGGGGCTAAAGGAGCAGGTTCTTTGCATGGAGAGTACTTGGGATTCATTGCCTGACATTGTAGTGAATGCAGATGCATTGAATGAGTTTGAAGCATGGCTTGATGGGATTTGTGTGTAACAGTATGTACCTCCTGTGATGAGTGTTTTGACTCATGGAGGTCTAGTGCTAATAATAATTTATTTACATTTTTAGGTTGCAACATGGTTTTTGTCTGGCTGTCCCATGTCCTGAACAGAAATTTAGCAACCTTTGGTGTTTTCTCAAGACTTTCTCAAAACATTTCATTGTTTGTGATTCATTTCGTACTTTGCTGTTTAAGTTTTCAACAAGAACTAATATAAATTGAGTGGATATTAAATTCAACATCATTTCAAAACCGAATACAGAAACTATAAAAGTTTCATGAGAAAAAACAAGAACTAAGTTTTCCTTTATGTTAGCTGTCCTATCTAACAATCAAAACATTCCACTCCTTCCTTGTTAGAACAATGTATGAAACAACAGACAGAGATAAGTATCATTGGTCCATTCTCCCATTTTGAAATTTCTTGCTGTACTTTATTTTCAGATTTAAAGTAGTGATCAGGCAAAGGAGGAATGAATCCTTAAGTCTTGCTTTCCTTGATCATTTCTGCATATAACATATTATAGTCATTATTTAGAACTCATGTTTGTCTTCTTTGTCTCAGTAGTACAAATTATACTGATGTGGTGTTACCATAATTCTTCTTTTTTTATTTATATACTGGGGGGTTCACCCCCTGGCGCCTATGACACCCAACCCCTTGAGTTCCGGACTGGTAGGCCGGTTCTCCTTGAATTCTGATGACTCGAATTTTGAAGACTCTACATTCAGGGTAGCCCTTGAGTTTCAAAACGTTTCAAATAACTTAACAAAAAACGTGACACAAAAACGTTACAAAAAAAAGCTTATCATTTTATATTATAGAGTATATATGTGTGTGTGTGTGTGTGTGTGTGTGTGTGTATGTATGTATGTATGTATATATATATATATATATATATATATATATATATATATAATCCACAAATGGAATAGAAGAAAGGAAGAGTCTGTTCACAATTTTGGTTGAAAAGCTGAGGATTGTAATTTTTGGGGAAGGCAGAGTAAGGGAGACTGGACAGAAGTTTTAAAGAACAGAAGTAGATAGAATAAAAGAGGAGGCAGTGAAGTTGGTTCAGTGAGTTTTAAGTTGGACTGTAAAAGGGTGTTGGTTAGAAGTGGCTCTTGTTTTAAAGATTTTGGAGGAGAGTGGAGGAATAATAGTGGCCAGTTCAGCAGAGCACTGTCCAAGAAATTATCTGTAGAAGATTCAGAAACTGAACATCTGTGAGGGATTAAAGTGAGTATGTGAGAGAGGGATCATCAATTAGCTGGACTACTCTCTTCTGGATAGAATCGAGAAATCTTAGAGCATTTTGGTGTACCACTCCAAATATGGGAGCAGTATTTCATGGCTGGGCAGATTTGGTCTTTGTATAGAGTTAGCAGAT
Source organism: Typopeltis vanoorti (assembly GCF_054136105.1). Classification (NCBI taxonomy): domain Eukaryota; kingdom Metazoa; phylum Arthropoda; class Arachnida; order Uropygi; family Thelyphonidae; genus Typopeltis; species Typopeltis vanoorti. The sequence goes on along the minus strand of NC_143570.1, from coordinate 94,460,204 downwards.
GTGAAGTAGTGTCTTCTGCAAAAAAGTACACCTAGATTTTTGCCAGTTGTAGAAGCTATATTTGAAATATGGCTGTGCCAGGAAAGATTGGATGTGCAAGTCAGGTCAGTCCAAGAAGAGAAATCAGATCATGTTTGGATATCTCAGTATTACTGCAGGTATGGGGGAGGGATGAAAGCTCTTTCTTGCAAGAGATCAGGCAGAATTGAGTTTTGGTGGCATCTGAGTTCAGATCCTTGGTCCTGGTAGACCTTGAGGATTCTGATACTTGAGCACTTTGTCAAGGCGCATACAGTCATCAGCAAAGCTATGTATGGGATTGGAAGTCTGTGAGAGCAGGTCATTTATGTACAAGAGGAAGAGATTGGGTGAAAGAACAGAACTCTAGGATGCTCTTGCATGGTGGAGAAATCTGAAAAGAGCAAGCTGTCCACCATGACGTAGTGAGCGACCAGTGAGAAAGTTGGCGATCCAGTTGTAGAGTGGGGGAGACAGACCAAATGATAGAAATTTGGTGAGTAGATCTTTGTGCTAAACCCAATCAAATGCCTTTGAAATGCTGATGCCAACCATGTGAGTTTCTCCAAATTTCTCCATGACTTGAGTCCATAGGTGGGTGGACTTATGATTGCAAGTGGTGGAATCCATACTGCTGGTCACTGATTAGTTGGTATGTCTCTAAATGGTTCAAGAGTTGGTTGTTGATAACCTTCTCCATAATTTTCGAGAGAACAGAAGTGAGAGCAATTGGATGGTAGTTCATTGGTTGATTTCTATCACCTTTCTTTGGAATGGGCTGGATGTGGACCTGTTTCCATGTTGTCAGGTAGATACCAGTCGAATAGGATAGATTGAAGAGGTGATACAGGATAGGTGTTAGTTCTGGGACACAATTTTTTAACGCAGTAGGTGGATACCATCAGGACTAGAGACCTTGTTTGTGTTCGGGTTGTTAAAGATTTTTCAGATTTATTTTTGTCACAAGACTATGGAAGACATGAGAGGAACCGTTCTTTGTGGAGTGGAGGGGAACTTTATGCAGGTCATCAATGCAGGAATGGAAGAGAAGGGTGATGCAAATAAGTTTGCCTTGTCTTTAAGTGAGGTAATTACAATACCATCTGGATGCGAGAGTGGTGGAAACCTGGAGGAGCAGAGGTTTTGCACAATGGCCTTGGCGAGGGAGGACCAGAAGGAGTGACTGCCATTTGGGCAGGAGGGAGTTTGCAGCATTTGGCCCCTTTCAAAGTCTGACTTGGTGAAGATTCTTTTACAACTGTTGCTTGCTGTAGTATAGGCAGAGAGGGCAGCTGGTGTTTTGGTCTTGAGCAGATTGTGGTAAGCTGAGGTTTTTTCTTTTACAGCATTGGCACCCCTTTCTGAGAACCAAGGCGTGGATGGTGGCTGAGAGTTTGGAATGGGAGATTAAGCCTTCATTCCTGTGAGGATGATTTCTGTTATTCAATCTGAGCAGGTGTTTGGATCAGAAGAACTGAAGCAGTAGTTGGACCACAGGAAGGAGGAATAGAAGTCATGGAGGTCCTTCCAGTTGGCACCCTTGTGGTGCTAAATGACAAGAGACTGTGAACTAGTCAGTTTAAGTTCTTTTGTAGCAAAAGAGACTTGTATGAGGTTGTTGTCTGAGTTTCCAAGAGGATAAATGACAACTACAGTACACCTGGAAAGGGAGCTTGTTAGGATAAGGTCAATTATGTTGTCAAATTGGAGCAAGTTGTATGGTATTCTGGCAGGAAGACTGATATGAGATAGGTCATTGGTGATGGCAAACAAATTAGCATCCCTGCCTAGTTGATCAGTGAAATTGGAGAAACGGAGCCAATATGAGTTATGGACATTGAAGGATGACCTCACTATTGGGATACTTGGACTGCAGAAAGTCAAGCTTTAGAGAGGGAGAGAAAGGTAAAGAGGTCAGAGTGGTTGACTGAGTTTGGAGAGCAATAGAGGGAGCATATGAAAAGGGTAGATTGATTTGGTATAGAAATTTTGAGCCAAAGCAGATCAGACTGTAGGAATTCAAGGATCTGCAGTCTCTAGTGTGGTATGTTATTATTATTATTATTATTATTACGGGTATCTCCATGGAGTCAGTAGACTCATCGCGGGAGACCCAAACTAGCAAAACAATATCTGTCATATCTCTTCTTGAATTCATTTACAGATGAAGAGCTCACAACAAAGTCAGGCAATGAATTCCACTCATTCACCACCCTCCAGGCAAAAAACCTTGTTCTGACACCTTTGTTTACCACACTCTTCTTTAATTTCCAGAGATGACCTCTTGTTCTTCCATCACTATCACACAGCTGAAACATTTCCCCTGCATCAATCCTATAAAAACCTTTTAGTAATTTGAATGTTTCTATCATATCCCCTCTTCTTCGCCTATCAACCAATCTCTGCAATCCACAAACTCTCAATCTATCAATGTAGGGAGCATTTTTTATATCACTCACCAACTTAGTCACTCTTCTCTGAACCCTCTCCACAGCCTCCTCATCTCCAAGGAATCCAGGTGACCAGACCTGAGCACAGTAATCCAAATGTGGAAGTATCAATGCTTTATAAAGGGGAATAATAACCTCTTTATCTCTGGATGTCAGTGTGTTCCTCAACAACCAAGTAATCCTATGTGCAATCTTGGACACCTTAGCAATGTGTCCTCTGAACTTCATCTCCTTATCTACCAATACCCCTAAGTCCCTAGCCTCATCAATCTCTTGGAGTACCTTTCCATCGATGTAGTACACAGCTGGTAATCTTTTAATCCCAAAATGCAAGACTTTACACTTTTCCACATTGAACTGACATCCATTTTCTTTTGCCCATTTTACCAGCTTATTTAAATCCTCCTGCAAACTTTCAACATCAGCTTGATTTTTTATTGCACTACACAACTTTGCATCATCAGCAAACAACTGAATATCTCCCTTTAAGCCGTTTCCTATATCATTTATATACAAATTAAACAACATTGGCCCAAGCACAGAGCCCTGAGGCACACCACTGGTCACCTGCCTCATTCTGGACTCGGCTCCTCCATACACCACCTTATGGTATCTCTCCCTGAGCCATTCTCCTATCCATATCACCAATTTAATATCCATTCCCATCTGCTCCAATTTGCGTAACAGTGTTCTATGGGGTATCCTGTCAAAAGCCTTAGCAAAATCCAGAAGTACCACTGTGTAGCCAGTTCCTTTGTCCAACTCTGATGTTATTCTATTATGGATAGTTAATAGATTGCTAAGGCAGGATCTACCTTTAACAAAACTATGTTGGCCTCTATAGAGTATCATATCCTGATCCACCCATTCTTGAATTTTGTCTTTAACCAACTTTTCCAATACTTTTACCACCACTCCTGAGATGGTGATTGGTCTGTAATTCAATACTGCAGTTTTAGAGCCACCCTTATGCAAAGGAACCACTTTGCCTAACTTCCACTCCCTAGAGACCATACCAGAGTTCAAACTTAAATTAAATATCCAGGTAAGAGGGGTTGACAATTCATTTGCACATTCACGCAACACCCGAGCTGATATTCCATCTAAGCCTACCGCAGTGTTTGCATTTAAGTTTCGCAATATATTTAATACCTCTGATTCTTTAGCTTCAATTCTCACATTAGGTATTGCTATAGGTATAGAGATATCCTCACTTGGGTGATAGACTTTTGAGAAGTGATCACTCAGTAACTCGACTATTACATCTGATTTTGTCACCTCAATACCATCAGCACCCACTAAGGTTATCCTTCCGAAGTCATTCTTCCTCTTACTTGCCACATAGCGGAAGAACTCTTTGGGATTACCCTTGATCTCTTTGGCTAAGGTCTTCTCATAATCTGATTTAGCTTTTCTTACTATGCTGGTAACCTTCCTAGCTTGAGCCTTGTACTGCTCATGGGTGTCCTGATCGCCCTTCTCCTTGTAAATTCTCCATAACATTTTCTTTTTTTGTAGTTCAAGCTTGATACTACTGCTCATCCATCTAATGCCTGCCTTGTTTGACCTCCTGACCATGGGGACACAATCTGATATTGCTTTCCTCAGATACCCGCTGATTTTATCCCAAGCACTGCTAACATCTTTCCCTTGCAATATGTTCTGCCATGGGATGGCTGCAAGCTCACTCCGAAGCTTGTTATAATTGCCTAACCTGTAGTTTCGTACATACCCCTTCTTAATAGAAAAATCCACAGATTTTGCAACCTCCCAAGTCAATACCACATGATCGCTTTCACCAACTGGAGGTAACGAGGTCACCTTACTTATGCATATAACCTCTGAACCAATAACCAGGTCCAACACTCTCACACCACGTGTCCCTTCAGTTACGTGCTGTTTCAAGTAATTATCTCGTAGCAGATGTATGAACTCCATTTCCTTTTTGCTACGTGATATTTCCTCCTTCCAATTGATATCACCATAATTAAAATCCCCCATAATAATCACTAAGCCTTCACTCATTGCACTAAGTTGCTGATGCATGAATTCAATATCTCCCCCTGTACTCCCTGGCCTATAGCAGCATCCAACTGTATATTTGGTTGCGTTGGTCACTATTTCGCACCAGACTGCCTCAAATGAACTCTCATTCACATGTCTATCATCATGATATACTACTTTCTTTGGCTGCAACACATCAGCTATCATCAACAGTACTCCTCCTCCTGTTCTATCTTCTCTATCCTCCCTGAAAATACTGTACCCATCACATTCAATTCCAGTGACCACATCTTCTGCTGACAGCCAAGTTTCACTAATGCCTACAACTTTTGGTGAGATTTCACTGACTAATGCCAAAAATTCTTCTCTCTTATTTCTAATGCTTCTAGCATTGGTATACAAAAATTGCAGATTCCCTCTAGATCTTGTACCGGCTTTAGAACTGATATATAAGTCACTAACTACCGTAGTCCTAAGCCGATTTTTTTTCCCTCTCTTCTGCAATTTATTCTGCCTATAAGGATCAATAAATACACAATCAGTGCTAATGTTTCTCTCTCTTACACTCAACCTTTTCAATATTAGTTTCCCTGCCCAATAACTTCAACCTGTTCAGAAAACAATAACTTCTTCAATCTCTTATGTCCTTCCATGTTAAGATGCAGTCCATCTCTAGCATACAACTGCCTTTTTCCTTCAAACACACTCCAAACATCAACAAACTCCAGACCTCTTTTTCTGCACATTCTTGCAATCATATCATTCATTATCATTGCTCGTCTACTTAACTCGTAATTGTCAAAACGAGGCAGCACACACACTATTCTCCCATTGACACTTTTGCTCTTCACAATATCTAATAATGTTCTTAAATCTTTTCCTACCCGATTTATACTACCTCTCAGGTCATTCGTACCCACCATAACTATCATCTTGTCTGTTTCATGCCCTCTCTTTATTGCTAAAGCCACTCTTTCTATTGTACCATCAGCCAAGCACTCCTCATGCATACCACTCTCCATACCCTTAATCATAGAATCACCATATATTTTACCACTATTAACTTCATTCAAGTTCACACTCATGGACTCATTCTCTACACTATTCAGCATGACTCTCCCAGCTTCATTACTCAACTCTCTATTACTTACCCCCCCACTCTCACTACATCTCATTTCTTCTTGGCCACTTGTGGTTTTATTATGTTGACTCCCAATCACTCCCATACTATTTATTACTGAATCATTCACCAAAGACTCACCCATATGTAATCCTGTTCTAGTTACTTCAGCTAAAGTAATCTCTATAGTCCTAATTTCTCTGTTTAACACATTAAACTCAGCTTTAACTTCCAGTATCTCCTTACCGATCACTTCCACTTCCTCATGAAGAAGATGAAGGTCATTTTTCATTTTCATAAACTCCCGCCGAAGTTCTTCCGCTACGGTCCCGATGTCAGCTTCCATTCCTAAACGCTCCAGCCTATCCCGACACTTCTCACATACGTCGACATTTTCTTTCTTTTCATTTTGCCAGACCGACCACAGATCCTTCACATTTTTCGGTGCATACATGTAGCAGTTTCTGCAACGCATCCATTGCGAAAAATCTAACGCTGAGCCAGCCTTTCGTGTAGTAGTAGAAGTCCTGCGCGCCGCTGACGTACGTTTCTTGTTGGACGCCATCTTTACACGTTGATATAGTGAAACAAACGGCAGTGAAAACACTATACAACACAGTTCTAAACAATAATACCACTGAAGGACACTTGTTTCTAACCGATGCACAATTTTAGCACAATTTGTGACAAAAAGCCACACTATATTTAACTTTAAAAACACGTTTTCTAGACTAGCTTAACTCGACCGCCACATTTACCAAGGACATGTTGGTTCCAACAAATGCACCAGTGCCATCCTTGTTGTGAAAAGAGCTGTGTAATGTGTAGTTTGGGTTGAGGTGTACACTGGCTATTGAGGTTGACCAGTTGGGGGTCTGAAAGGAATATTAATTCTGATTTAGATTACTGTAGGTGGTGGTGCACATTGTTTATATTATTGTTTAGGCTTGAAGTGGATGTGGAAACATTTTTTTGTAAGCATTAGTGTTGGTGGGTTGTTTAGTTGGATTTCTGTTGTCGTTAATGATTTTTTTTTGTTGTTGGATTTTTTATGATTTTATTTTTATTATTTTGTGTGGGAGAATTTTTGAGATCCACAGTAAAAATGCATCTCTTTCAGTTGTTCATTATGTTTGGTGTGGAAGAGATAAAAAAGGAAGTGGGGCATGCAGTGAGGTGACACTCACAAACATACCACCTATACAGAGGGGAGTTGGTCTCCTGTGCATATGTAGCCTCAACAGTTTCCCCCTGCAGTTCTTGGTCTCCCTGAAGTCATGAAATGGCAAAATACGTGGTTGCAGGATTTTTTGTTAGCTGATGGGGAAACCTTTAGGTTTGTTACTACCTGGTTCAGTCTCATGATCTAACCAACAGCCGGCTTGTGGAATAGTTTTCCTGCTGTACCCTCAGATGGGGTAGGGTCTGGTATCCCTACATTGAGATTGTTGTCTTTGAGGGTATCACTCTCACTGCATGTGGGAAGAGTGTGGGGGGGGGAGCAACAGAAACTGGAACTTTTACTCTAATGACCTAACATGGGTGCAGCCACTTCAGGTCTCTAATAAGCAAGGTGGCGGTATTTCACTGGGTGACAAAAGACATCTACCACCTACAAGTTAAGTTTGCATTTCCTCCAACTAGGGAGGATATGCTTTTGCGGCAGCAATGATCACCAAGTGCATCACGGCCCCATTTGTAGAAACAGGCTATGCTGCTGGAAGGTGGGGATGACTAGACCGTGAGAGTCTATATATTGCACATCAACAGCCCTTTATATATAGTGAAACCTATGGGGTACCCATAACTATAGAATGTGTATATCACAGTAAATAACTTTTTTATTATGTAAATATTTCATCTTATGTATCATAAGACATCATCAGTGCAACTAACAAACAACAACAGGAATTGAATTCAAAAAACAGTATTGCATTTGCTTAAATACTTGAAGTAATTTTAATTAGATTCCTGAAGTAGGTTCTTTGCAAGGGAGTGGTTAGTTAGTGGAATGCATTGCCTGAGTGTGTTGTGGGTGTAGACATGTCGAATCAGTTTAAGGCACGGTTCGATGTGCAGTAGTGTGTACCTCCCATGATGAGTCTCTGACTACATGGAGGTCAGATGTTAATAATTTCAGCCCAGTAATTTTTAATCCATGACCACATGACTGTATATGTAGAAAGATGCCAATTTAAGCATGCACAATACCAATACTGTTTTTAAATTAAATTTCTATTGTTGCTTGTTAGTAATAGCCCTGTAGTAGATCCTCTACCAGTCCACAATTTTTTTTTTTTTTAATTGGTTGATGAACATGATCTCTTCTGGTTTATTATTCTATGTTGGAAAAAAAAGTTTTCCTTTTTTTAGATTTTAAAAAAAAGTTTTAAAATGATGTATTGCTTTCAGTTCTCGTTCTCTCTCTCTGTCTCTCTCACACACAGAGAGAGAGAGAGAGAGAGAGTAGCAGCAGGAAGTAGCAAAGTACTGTCAGTGAAAGCATAGCAGAGAAATTATGTCCATTCATGCTGAAGTAGAAAACAGCATCATATGATCAGGTATTTTTTAGGGCTGCTACATGCTTAGTGTTAGTGAAAAGCTCTGGAAAAGATAAGTGCTACTTTGTGTAATAATTGGCAATATTGCTTGCATTTTAGTATACTTTTGTTTAGTTTTCATAGCTTAGTGTGTCTGCATGATAGCTGGCTTTGTGGATTTGTTACTTTTTTTAATTCATTTTTTAAATCTTTCCTTGAGTGGAACACAATAACAGTATTCATGAGGTCTACATGCCATGCAACACAAAGATGAAATGTTGTTAATGATGTAGATTTTTGAAATTAGTTTGATGTTGTAAGTGCAATGTGCATGCATGGTGAAATGTGAAAGATGTGTTTATGAAGAGATTGAACGGGAGACGAGAGAAGGTATGGATTTCAAGCAAGTGTGATATTTTGTTTGACTACAGTTATCAGGGAATGTAAAACCGACTGAAGAAATCAGTTTTACATTCTGAAGTGTAAATGAAAGAAACATTAATGAAAGCTAATGAGACTGAGGTAATGAAAGAACACAAGAATAAAGAAATTCAATTAAATGATATTGGATCAAAAGGAAGTACGAATAAGGAAACAAATCTGTGCAGTAGAATGTGAGGTTGCAAGACTATATAGTGAAATTGCCAGAATGCATGATTTGAAGAAAGAGTTTTTCAGAATGAAAATGAGGCATATGAGGAGTGATATTAGGCATTTAATGGAAACAAATGAGAGTGCAAAAGAATAGAATGAAAGAAAAAAGACAAAAAGGTGACAAATGATTCGTGAATAGCAATGTATAGAGATTAGATTATTAGAAGATTAGTTAATGATTGGTTAACTTTATTGTTTTGTCTGTTTTTTTTTTTTTTTTTTTTTTTTTTTTTTTTTTTTTTTTCCTCTCCCATATAGTAAACCTATAGTACAACTGAACATCTCCATCCAAATCTTCACCTATATCATTAATATACAAGTTAAACAGTAATGGACCTAAAACAGACCCCTGAGGCACTCCACTAGTGACTTTCCTTTTCCTGGATATTGTTCCCCCATACACAACTTGTTGATACCTATCAGATAGCCAGTCTCCAATCCAATGCACCAATCTAATATTCAACCCCCATCTGCTCTAGTTTGACTGTCAACCTATCATGAGGTACTCTACCAAAAGCCTTTGCGAAATCCAAGTATATTACTGTGTATCCTTTTCCTCTGTCCAAGGAAGCAGTCACTTTATTGTAATAAGTAAGTAGATTAGTAAAAAAAATGACCTCCCTTTAGCAAATCCATGCTGTCCACCAAAGATAATATCATTGTTGTCAACTCAATTCTGGATCCTAGTTCTCACAAGCTTCTCCAACAACTTAACCACAACACCTGACATGGAGATAGGCCTATAGTTTGATGCTTGAGTTCGATTATTGAGTTCGATTCACAAGATAGTGGCACAATCTTGCCTTCCTTCCACTCCTTAGGAACTTGACCAAGTGCAAGACTCGTATTAAAAAAATATGTCAAGGCAGGTGTCAACTCCTTGGCACATTGCTTCAGAATATGTGGTGATATATTATCCATTCCCACAGCCTTATTAACATCTAGTTTGCTCAATTTCCATTACACTTCTTGCTTACTTACAGTCAGTCTCTCCTCCCCATTATCAACTGCTCTCAATCCCTCCATGAAGTCGCATTCACAAGATTGAAAGATCTTTATGAACTGCTCATTAAGTATCTCCACCACACATTCTGCATCAGCTGTCTTTATACCATTTTCTCCAATCAATGTGATCTTCCCATAATTATTCTTTCTTTTGCTGGCTACATATCGAAAGAACTCCTTAGGATTCTTTTTGGCTTCATTAGCCAACTGCTGTTCATACCTCTCTTTAGCTACCCTCACTAACCAAGTCACTCTCCTTGCTTGGTCTTTGTAGACCTCATGGAATTGGTTATTTCACTTCTCTTATGCTGCCTCCACAATGTCCTTTTTCTCTGTGTTACATGTTTAATCTCTTTATTCATCCATCTCACACCCACCTTATTTAACCTTCTCACCCTTGGAATACATTTAGACACTGCATCTACTAAACAGTTTTTGAAAATCCCCCAAGCTGCATTGATCTCTTTTCCAGCTAACTCTTCATTCCACACTACACCCGCAAGCTGTCTCCTGCGCTCTTCATAATCACCCCCCCTCCCTTGTAGTTCCACATATACTCTTTTCTTACCGAGGTCCTCACACTTTTGGCAACCACCCAGGTAATCACCTCATTGTCACTCTCACCAATTGGTGGATGATTTGACACCTCATTTATAATTACATCCTGTGATGAGATGACCAAATCCAAGACCTTCAATCCTTTCGTGCCCTCTGTTACATACTGTCTGAGGTAGTTATCCCTCCAAAACTCAAGAAACTAATTTTCTTTACTTCCAGTTGCTATCTCATCATTCCAGTCTATATTGCCATAATTAAAATCACCCATAATGATCACCCTTTTCTTATTTACTTGACTAATTTGATTGTACATTTCATTATCACCACCATCCACATTACCTAGTCTATAACAACATCCCACTAAGTATTTGATTCCATTCACCTCTATCTCACACCATACTGCCTCAAAACCACTGGCACTATTTCCCTCTTGCATCTCTATTTTATATGGACATAACTCTTTCTCTATCATCAATAGCACTCCTTCTCCCTTTTTTACCCCTTCTGTCCTCGGGAAACACATCATACCCTTCCATCTCTATTCCTGTCAGGATGTCATCCTCTTCCAACCATGTCTCACTTATTCCAACAATCTTTGGGTGAACAGACGCAATTAGTGCAACCATTTCATCTGCCTTGTTTCTTATACTTCTAGCATTTGTATACAAACACAAAAGCTCATTTCTGGATCTACAGATAGTTCCACTGATACCACTCACTCGATGTGTTCTCTCCATGCTCAACTGGGGCCATTTTCCCAGTCGAGTTATTTATTATTATTACAGGTATCTCCATGGAGTCAGTAGGCTTGTTGTGGGAGACCCAAACTATCAAAACAATATCTATCATATCTCTTCTTGAATTCATTTACAGATGAAGAACTCACAACTGAGTCAGGCAATGCATTCCACTCATTCACCACCCTCCAGGCAAAAAACCTTATTCTCACACCCTTGTTAACCACACTTTTCCTTAATTTCCAGGGATGATCTCTTGTTTTTCCATCACTATCACACAGCTAAAATCAATCTTATAAAAACCTTTTTAGTAATTTAAATGTTTCTATCATATCCCCTATTTATTTCCTCAAATACCTCCTGCTCACTCACAATTAAGCCATCCCCTTTTATGTCTTACACTTAAGTTCCTCATGATTCCACCCTGATCAGGATGAAACACCCTTATAAAGTGAGCACTGAATACCTCAATAATGTCTTGTGCAGCACTTTCTACCACTTTCATCCATTAACTTCATCTTACCATGAGCACTTGCATTTTTCTTTTGTGTGACTTGCCAATTTCTGCTCATACTCTACTTTTGTTTTCCTTACTGAGTCACTCTCCTGGCTTGTTCTTTATACGTTTCATGTAACTGATTATTACCATTATTCATCTTGTACTTACTGCAAAGTACTCTCTTTTTCGAGATTTCATGCTTAAGTTTCTCTTCATCTTCATCTGGTTTCAGGACTGTACAAGGATAGTTATGAGGATCGGCTGAGAGAATGTGGACTGCAGAGTTTGGTGGATAGAAGGAGAGGTGATATGATTGAGACTTTTAAACTGTTGAGAGGTGGTTACAGGGTTGACACTGGGGAGTTCTTTCGCTTGGTTGATCAGCGGGAAGGAGTGATGACAAGAGGCCATCCCTGGAAGTTACGAAAGGAAACTGTGAGCAAGAGGGTAAGGAGTGGTTTCTTTGTGTGGAGGGTGGTTGAGCCGTGGAATGCATTGCCTGATGGAGTGGTGGGAGCAAGAACGGTCAGTGGGTTTAAGGAGTGGTATGATAAACTTTGTGTTTCTCAGGGGGGGACCTCCCCTCGATGAGTCTTGACAGACTTTATGTCTTAGAAAGGACCTCCCTCGATGAGTCTTTTGACTCCTTGGAGGCCTGAATAATAATAATAATAATAATAATAAAAAAGTTCCACATTCATCCATTTTACACCTACCTCATCCTTTTGGCATTCAGAATACATTTACACATTGATGCTGTTATGTATTTCTTTGTGAGTTCCTACAGTATTTATTTCCTTGCCACTCAACTCCTCGTTCCATGTTATAGCTGCAAGCTGTCTCCCAAGCTTTTCATAATCACAAGCATTATAATTCCACATATATCTTTTCCTCACAAGTCTGCATATGATTAGCTACAATACAACTGATGACTTCATGATCACTTTCACCAATTGGAGGAAAGTGTGAAACCCCTCTCACAATCACATCCTCGGATAAAAGGATCAGATTTAGAAATCTCAATCCTCGCATGCTGTCTTTATGTGCCGTGAGATAGTTCTTTCAGGAAATTGGTTTTCCTTATTCCCAAATGCTATCTCTTCATTCCAGTCTATATCATCATAATTAAAATCACCCATAATAATTACCCATGCTTTATTCACTAATCCAAGTTGTTTATACATTTCTTCATCACCCCCCCTCCACATTCCCTAGATTAAAATAAACCAACTAAATGTGTCTTCCTCTCACCCTGCATGTTAAATAACACTGTCTCATAACTGTTGCCACTATTTCCCTCTTTCATGTCTGCCTTATGTGGACTTAATTCCCCTGCTATCATCACCCTTTGTTCTTTCTTGCCCTTTCTATCCTTGGGAAAAATACTGTATCATTCCATTTCTATTATCTTCATTCAATCATGTTTCACTTATTCCAGTGATTTAGGGGTGAATAAACTCAATCACTGAAACCATTTCAACCTCCTTATTTCTCATACTTTTGGCATTTGTAAACAAACGCAGTTCCTTTTTAGATCTATAGCCAGTCCTATTCAAGCCATGTGTTGTTTGTGATTTCCCCACCACACCTGCCCAATCACCTTTATCACCACTTTACAACATGCATCTGCTCGGTCTCAACTTTCCTACCAACGTTTGTAATATACTCCATCTTCACACATACACACTCACTGGTACTTTCAACATCCACTCTCCCTATAAGGTACAGCATGATCACTGTCACCAATTGGTGGTGAAATAGCCATATTCTTGACAAAAACCCCTTCTGATGCTATCAGCAAATCCAACACTCTTTGACCTTGAGGGTCCTACAATTTTATCTTTTCCCTCCCCAGACATACTTAAAAGGTATGAACCAAAGGCATATGTTTCCACCCCTTCGCCATATACATAATCATGTTCGAAGACATTCATATCTTTATCACATATGCATACCATAGCTGAACTTTCATACACATTTTCCCCATTCCTACCTTGATCTAGTTTCCCTGACTGTCTGCATTTAGGTCTCATACTAAGAGATAATTTCTCCTTTGTCATATTTTAAATTTTTGCTCCCATGAAACTAGAAGTGGTGACTCCCTCGATAAACACAAATTTTAAAATTGAGTCGCCATACCATATCACCTCTTTTTCTTAGATTTTAACAGACTTATCTTGTTATTAATATTTTTATTAATAACAAACAACATTGTTCTGATCCTTTTTCTTATCCTAAGTTTAGTCAAACGTTTTTTCACTTTTTCCAATTCCCTGGTTGATTTTCTAATAATTTTCTTTTAATCGAGATATTTCTAATGTCAATGTATCCTCAGATAAATTATCATCACTGTAGCAGTACTTTTGTTCATCAGGCACTATTTTTAAGAGTAGTAAAAATGAATAATATTTCTGCAATTATGGTATAAAATGCTGTATCACAATAATTACACTAAAAACTACAATAATATGCTTAACTACACAATTAAATCTAAGAAAACACTTCATAAATCAACAAAAATCACAAATCTTTCAGCAGCTCTCTAGCATGTCTTTTCACCTGATAGCCTCGACACAGCATATCCTCCATTATCTTTCACTCTTCGCAAGTCTCCTGATATTCATCCTCGCATCCTTCTTATGTATGATTCATTATTATGTATTATAATGAATGATCCACTTAGATCATTCATTCCTATAATCGCATCTAACTTTCTTGCTCATTTCTTCCTTATGTCCAATGCCTTAATTATCCTACTCATTTTCCCATCCAGATAGCAGACCTTATGGCTATCCCAGTAACCAGTCCTTTAATTACGGAGTCTCCATATACTGCTATTCTGGAATCATTGGTCACCTCTTTTACTCTTTTTTTTCTTTCTCTTGCGCACTTATATTAGTTTCCACCTAGACATCTAACATCACTCCACCTATTCTTCATTTCATTTTTCATTTTCAATAACCGTTTCATTAAATTTTGCATTCCAACAATTTCACTCTCTATCAATCCCGCAATCTCACTACCTCTAGTTCTGCCATACCTTACTTCTGTTTCCTCAGCAATACTTTCTTTTGCTCCCTTATCACTAACTTTTGCTTCTACATCTTTGCATTCTTTCACTTCCTCAATTTCTCTAGCTTTTGTTTCATTTCCATTTCTTTCATGTACACTATCTTCTGTCTTTTCTGCCAGTTTCACATTCTATGTCTCGTGGTCCAAAAATATATTGCACTTCCGACAGATCCATACTTTCTCTCATCTCGTTCACTCTCTCTCTCTCTCCACTAATGCATATCTTGCACTCCGTGCATACATGTTGCACTCACAACATCGAATCATTTTCGAAAAGTCTGTCGGCAATGCCACTTGACTTCATGGTGCTCGCCTAGTAGCACTAATCAAAGCTTGTGTGGTTGACCTTGTGACTGTCATATGTCATACTTCGACAATTTAAACTAATAAATCTGGCAGAATTCACACCAAATATTATGCACACACACACTTCGTTATCAAAAATAAATAAAACCCTAAAATTCATGAAATATTGCCACTTATTATTCAAAATTGCACTTATTTTTTCAGAGTTCTTTCTAACACTGCATAACTTTCGGCTCTCTAGTAGTCGAATTTACCAAAAAAGATTACAAGTAACTATGCAGGCTTCAGAAACCAGATTTAACAGAATAGGGTGATTAATCTTTTTTATTATTATTATCACATAACACCTCCAGGGCATCCAAAGACTCATAAAGGGAGGGCACCTGCTCAACAGCTCGCTGTCTCCAACACTCTACTAACCGTAACTATTTGATCATGTACACCAATGCCATCTAACAGCCGACCACCACCACCACTATTTTTATAGACAATCGCAAACATCTATGCCTACAGTGGGATTTGAACCCACAGCCTTTTGGCTGGAGAGCGGATATACTAACCACTCGGCCAACCAGGCTGGCTATTTTGTAGTCTGTTTATTAATTGCATCTGTTTTTCAGGCCAGTTTGCCTGTTTTGCAAGGTGATCAACCTGACTTTCTGGGAAGAAAAAGCACTTCCACCTCTGTATGAGCCTGGCTAACTCACCTTCACTTAAAGCTCTGATAAAGATTCTTTGCATCTTAGGTAGGATTTGAACCCTGGTCTTTCCAACCAAAAGGCATCGTCAAATCTCTGAGCAATGGATGCTCACTACTGAAGGTGTATTGTATGAAAATATTGACACGGGCAATGATGATATACCATGAAACTATTATTACTACTACTAAACATTGTAAATCCTGTAAAAATTGCATTCAAGCTGTTATCATACTTTATAACTAAATTTAATTTGTACGTTGACATACCTGGTGTAATATTATCCTATAAATACTTATCTTCAAATTAGGTATCCTGTGAGAGGTATTTCTCAAAACTAAAGTACATTCTGAATAGACTGAGAAATTGTCTTAGGCTGATTGTTAACAATTCATGCTAATGCAAAAATATTTAATAAGCTAAATGTGGGTATTCTTAATGAATTAGCATAAAAATGTATTATTTTTTCAAAATAAGTTATGTATTAATATAAAAATGTATAAATATGTATAAGCACTTCCTGGCCTGGTTGGTAGTGTAGTTGGCATATCCCTCTCCAACAAACAGGATGCATTTTGAATCCAGCAGTAGGCAAGGATGTGTGTGCATGCCTTTAGGTGGGAGATGAATTTCATCACCCAGTCGAAATCCACCATTCTGCTTGTTGGAGTCATTAAATGGTTTAAAAAAATTCTGCATTTTGTCTCTAGAGCAGGGATTGTATAAAAATTAAGAAAAACACAGAATGATATAAATTTAATAAAAGTAGAATTAAAAATATAATAAATATGCTAATCTTAATTAATAAAAATAATATTTCACAATATGGAGGTGGTGACAAGTGATAGACAAAAATAACAAAATGAAGGGTTGGTGGGCCATTCTCAAGTAATTTGCTAGTCCTCTTTGTTCACTGCTGCTGTTCACCTTTACTTACTCTCTTTGATGGTTGTCCATCACATAAAGAGTGATGAGTGAATAGAGTGTTGCTGGAGCATCTGGAATGTTAGTTTTTTGGTTCAGTACTCAACCAGCAACATATCAATATGATATGTTGCTGGTTGAGTGAAACATCTGTGATGAGGATCTATCTTCATGGAGATTTAATATTAATAATAAAATGTTTGTTTTTACTTTTATTATATTGATTTCTTAGCCATATGTTAACAGTTTGACTCTTATCAGATTTTAATGCGATGTTAGAGATGGACATAGGAAAACCAGGCATGCCTCGTGGATACATAGTTTCTGGAAAGGGAAAATCTACTTTCGTTAGTCAAACAGTGTCATTAACTGAAAATCAGAAAAAGTGTTTCTCTCAAGAAATACACATTTTTGTAAGTACTAAGAATTTCTTATAAATTATTCTGAAAAATGCATATAATCATATTTTTCCCTTCGAGAGAAGTGTGTTCTTTTATAAGGTATCCTAGATAGAAAAAACTGGATTGTCGCAGTGTAGATTAAAAAATGGTCCCTTTGATTTTTTTAATTTAATCATTCTTTCATTATTTTAATTTGGTATTTTCATTTCTCCAGTATTTATTTTGAGTAAAAAATCTCAAAAACACAACTGAAGACGGATGTCATCACCATAAGAAACTAATGGAAATGAGGTTGAGACAGCAGAAGAATTAGATAAATACGATGCTGGTATAATTTGTTTTACCAATAAGAAGAAAAAAGCATCTGAGACAGTTCTCAATAATAACTAATGTAGAAAACAGTAATCATGGAAATGAAGAATAATTATAGTATGCAACACAAGTTTTTGTGTTTAGTTCATCCACAGACGCCAATAAGTACTTATTGGTGTCTGTGGTCCAGAAAAACTTCTATTAAGAAAGAAGTAGATGAACGAGTAAATAAAGAATACTGTAAAAGAAATCAGATCATAAACTTGACATAAAATCTGAAGATAAGCATGGGCTAGAATAATTACTTTTCTGGACCACAGACACCAATAAGTACTTATTGGTGTCTGTGGTCCAGAAAAACTTCTATTAAGAAAGAAGTAGATGAACGAGTAAATAAAGAATACTGTAAAAGAAATCAGATCATAAACTTGACATAAAATCTGAAGATAAGCATGGGCTAGAATAATTACTTAGAAAGATTTTAGTCAATTCATCATTACTGAACTTTTTCATGGTAAGTGTGCTATGTTATATTACTTTGAAAGATTGCAGGTATTTGATCACCAGGTTTTCAAAAGGACGAAGAGATTATTGGAAAGGGTACAGAGACAATTGACTAAGGTCTCTTGTTTGTGGTCTCTGGGATGTTTATTTATTATTATACAGTATTTTCATTAAGTTTGGAGACTCGCCATGGGAGACCCAAACTAAATATTTTATGCACAAAACCTGTCATACCTCTCCTTAAATTGTCAGTAAACCTACAACTAATTCTAGTAATCTATTACATTCATTCACTACTCTTCATGCAAAAAATTTGGTCTGTATGCCCTTACTAACCACACACTTATCACTTCCATCTCTATTTGACGTATATTGAAAAATATCCTTTGCATCAATTTTATGAAACCTCATTAATAATTTAAGTTTCTATCATGTCTCCTCTTTTTCAGCCTACCAACCAAACTTTGTAACCCACTAACCTTCAACCTATCCTCATAGACAGCATTCCATAAACCTGTTATCAGCTTAGTCACTTGTTTCTGAATCATCTCTATCATCACCTAATCTACAGAGAAATCCAGGTGACCAAATATTATTATTACCTAAGACCCCATGGAGTCAAAGACTCCTCTAGGAGGTCCTTTTATCATACACACAGCTCACTTTAAAACACAATCAAATTTTCTGCAGACACCACACTCTCAGGTAAGGCATTCCAATCATTCACAACTCTGCATGCAAAAAACCTGCTCACTCCCCTGCTCACACCCTCTTTATAGAGTTTCCAGGGATGACTTCTGGTTCTCCCCTGATCTCCAACATTGATCCTATAACAACCCCCTTACTAATTTGTAGGTCTCTATCATATCTCCATTCTTACTCCTATCCACCAGACTCTGTAAATTGCATTTTCTCAATCTTTCCCCATATTCGACATTCCAGAGGTTAGAAACTACCTTAGTCAGTTGCCTCTGGACCCTTTCCAACATCTCTTCATCCTTCTGAAAATCAGGAGACCAAATCTGGGCAGAGTAGTCCATGTGTGGCCAAATCAAAGCCTTATACAATGGAACAAGAATCTCCCTATTTCTACAAGTCAATGTCCTCTGCATCATTCCCAGAAGCCTTTGTGTTGTCTTCACAACTTTGGCTATGTGTTCCCTAAATTTCAGATTCTTATCCACTATTCACCCTCAGAACTCTTATTTCCTCCACTTTCGACAATTGGAAGGACAGGATATCATTAGTGCTTGGGAAATTGTGAAGGAATATTTGTTAGCAGCAATAGTAAGCTGTATTCCACGAGTGAAGAAGAGGACACAATTTGGAGTAAAGTGGATGACAGACATTATTAAACAGCAACTGCATGCAAAAAAGAGGCTATGGAAGAGATATAAGGAGAAAGGTGAAGAGAAGATGCACGAAGATTATAAGACAGTCTAGGAGAGTGACTAGTATGGTAAGGAAGGCGAAACTGAATATGAGAAGAGATTGGCCCTAAGATCCAAAGAAAATCCTAGGGAATTTTTTAGCTATGTGGCTAGTAGGAGGAGAAATGACTGTGGAAGAATAATGTTGTGAGATAAAAATGGAATTGAGTGATTGATGCAGAGTACATAGTGGAATTGTTCAATGAATACTTTAATGGAGTATTTCATCCCAGATGAGTAGATTTTAATACTAGAGGGATAGAGCAGGTTTGAGGTTTAGAGGTGTAGGAGGAGAGTGTGTTTCAAATACTGAGTACTCTGGATGTCAGTAAAGCTGTGGGACTGGATGGTATTTCACCAAGAGTTTTGAGAGAATGTGCTAAAGAACTGACAGCTCCTTTGACCTGGCTTTTCAATGAAAGTCTGGCAACAGGAAAGGTGCCCAGGGATTGGAAGGAAGGTAAGATAGTGCCATCACATAAGGACAGTAGCAGACTGAAAGTGTCTAATTATAGACCAGTTTGTGTGTCAGCAGTAGTTACGATCTTGGAGAAATTAGTGAGGGACCGTATTGGGCAGAAGAAGTTAATGTTATCTGTGAGAGTGAACATGGATTTGTGAAGGAGTGCCCTTGTTTTAGTAATATGCTAGCCTTTTATAATAAAGTTACAAGAGCATTAGATGAGGGAAAGGCATATGCTGCCATTTTCTTGGATTAGCGAAGGCATTTGACAGGTTGCCCCATGATAAGCTGGTATTTAAGTTGCAGCTCATGGGTCTGGATGTCAGGTTGGTCAACTGGATTCAGGATTGGCTGTCCAATGGGTATTAGAGAGTTCTGTATGGTGGGGCAGTTAAGAGGCAGAGGGTTACAAGTGGGATCCCACAGGGATTAGTACTAGGACCTTTATTGTTTAACCTTTATATCAATGACATTGTCAGTGGATTGCAGGGGGGATATTCAGTTGTTTGCAGATGATGCGATGCTGGGAGGGGTTATTAGTAATAGTGCAGATGTGGTAGCCCTGCAAGAGGATTTGAATAATCTAGACAGATGGGCAAATGAAGGGTGTTCTTGGATTAATGCAGCAAAATTTAAGGTCTTAAGGTTTGGGACACATTGATGAGACGCTGCCTACTCTATTGGAGGAAGTAGGGGAGATGAGATCTGCGGTTGATGATTGATAGAAACTTGAAATTTAGGGGACATATTGCACAGGTGGTGAGGTAACACAGAGGATTGCTGATATAATGAGAAGGACACTGACCTGCAGAGATAAAACAGTTATCATTCTGTTGTATAAGACCCTGATCAGACCACACTTGGACTATTGTTCTCAGATTTGGTCCCCAGGATTTGAAGGGGATAAATTAAGTGTGGAAAGGGTACAAAGGTGGATAACAAAGATGGTTTCATGACTGTACAATGATAGTTATGAGGATCGGCTGAGGGAAAGTGGACTGCAGAGCTTGGTAGATAGAAGGAGAGGTGATATAATTGAGGCTTTTAAACTGTTGTGAGGTGGTTACAAGGTTGACACTGGGGAGTTATTTCGCTTGGTTGAACAGTGGGAAAGAGTGATGACAAAGTGCAATCTCTGGAAGTTATGAAAGGAAACTGTGAGCAAGAGGGTGAGGAGTGATTTCTTTGTATGGAGGGTGGTTGAACCATCGAATGCATTGCCTGATAGAGTGGTGAAAGCGAGAACAGTCGTTGAGTTTAAGGACTGGTATGATAGACATTGTGTTTCCTAGGAGGGACCTCCTGCGATGAGTCGTTTGACTCAATGAAAGCTTGAATAATAATAATATCCTCACGAAGCATAAATTCTGCATCCTATCTTTGTTTCTCAAATTTTAAAACATTAGATTTTTCAACATTGAACTCATATCCCCCATTCCCAATCACTCAATTTATTCAAGTTTTGTTGTAAGTCCACATCTTCTCCCCTCTTCATGGTTTGTCCCAACTTTGCATCATCTGCAAACAACTGAATATCTCCATTGAAAATCTTCACCGATATCATTAATATACAAGTTAAACAGTAATGGCCCTATAATAGACCCCTGAGGCACACCACTAGTGACTTTCCTTTTCCTGGATATCGTTCTACCATACTCAACTTGCTGATACTTATCATATAGCCATTCTCCAATCCAGTGCACTATTCTAATATCGAACCTATCCGCTCTAATTTGACTATTAACTTATCATGCAGTAATCTTTCAAAAGCCTTTGTGAAATCTAAGAATATTACTGTGTATCCCTCTCCTCTTTCCAAGGAAGCAGTCATCTTATTGTAATAAGTAAATAGATTACTAAAACATGACCTCCCTTCAGCAAATCCATGCTATCCATCAAAGATAATACCATTGTTGTCAACCCAATTCTGAATCCTAGTTCTCACCAGCTTCTCCAACAACTTAGCTACAATGCCCGACACACAGATTGATCTATAATTTCATGCTTCAGTTCTATCACCTCCCTTATGAAGCGACACAATCTTGACCTCCATCCACTCCTTATTAATTTGACCCAGTGCAAGACTTATTAAAAAAATATGTCAAGGCAAGTGTCAACTCCTTGGCACATTCCTTCAGAATATGCGGTGATATATTGTCTCACAGCCTTATCATCTAGTTTGCTCTATATAATAATCGATCAAATGCTTTGCAAAGTCTAAGAATATTACTGTATATGATTCTCCCTTATCTAACACACTTATCACCTTATAAAATGCAAGTAAATTACTAAAACAGTACCTGCCCTATACAAATCCATGTTGACCATCATAAAGAATGCTATGTCTATCAACCCAATTCTGTATTCTATTCCTTACTAATCTCTCCAATTTAATTAAATAATAATTTAATAAAATAAAAAAATAATTTAAAAGTCTTGCAGTGGATAGAGTTCATTATGAACTCTATCCACTGCAAGATTCTTATTAAATAACCAAGTCAAGGCCATAGCCAACTGTGATGCACATTCTTTAAGAATACTAGATGTCATCTATTCCCACAGACTTATTCGCATCCAAACCAACCAACATCTGATACACCTCTCTTTCTTTCACTTCCAATTCTCTTAATACTTGTCTCTCTTCTATATGTTGTACCAGATAATTCACACTAGTACAGACATATGCTGATAAAGTGCTTGTTCAGTAATTCCACTATATCCTTTGCAGCTGTTAGTCTGCTGCCATGACTTTCCAACAGTGTTAATCTGCCATAATTATTCTTCCTCTTACTTGCCATGTAGTGGAAAAATTCCCTTGGGTTAACCTTGGTCTGACCAGCCAATCTCCTCTCATATTGCACCTTTTCTTTCTTTATCATGCTTGTCACCTTTTTAGCCTGCACTTTATACCCTTCATGGATCTGATCACCACCAACTGTGTTTTATCTCCTCCATAATATTTTCTTTTCCAGCATAGCTTACTTGATTTCACTGTTCATCCATTTCACTCCTACTTTATTTACTCATTTAACTCTTGGTATTTTGATCCTCATGTTCCATCTACTAAATGTTGCTTGACACATCTCTCAAAAATTACTTTACAGAAATTACTTTTCCTCATTACTATCAGCTATTTACTCTGTCCAATTCATATTATTGCTATAGTTGAAATCTCTCAATGATCAGTCACTTTGCAATCCACTGTGATCTGCCTAAACATTTCCTGCTCATCACCCTCTGTATTCTCTGGCCTATAGCAACATACCACCAAATATCCTGTTCTGCCTACATCCACCTCACACCATACAATTTTGAAACTATTGCCATTTCCTTCCAAACACTCAACTCTGAGAGTACTCAGCTCATCACTTATCATATGTAACCTCTCAGCACCATTTGTCCTTCCTGTCCTTCCCTTTCTATTCCTATCAGGACATCCTCTGTCAACTGCATTTTATTGATTCTTATAATCTTTGGACAAGCTTTGGCTATCAATTCTACATTCACTTTCTTTATATGGACTTTTTCAATTGAAGGTGAGTTAGCCGATCTCATATGGAGGTAGCAGGTTTTTTTCTCCTGGAAACTCGGGTTTTTCATTCCATATACAGACAAATCAGCCCTTTAGAACACACTCAATTTACAGACAAAAATACTAGCTGTGGTAGTTGTGGGCAGTAGATGGCGTTGATGTAGGTGATTGGTAGTAGAAGTTAGGTGTTGTAGTAGAAATGGAGTGTTGTATAGTAGGTGTCCTCCTGCAATGAGTCTTCGGACACCTTGGAAGTGTCACGAATAATAATAATAATTACAAATAATAATTATTCTTGATATTCCTGGCATTGGTATAAAGAAACATCAATGCATTATCACTCTACACGTATTCTCTATAGACCCAAATTGACTCTACACTATACCATAGATTCTTCCATCTCCCAAGTGAATATTTCCCCTTTTATGGGAATATTCACTTGAGAGATGGGTGACAGGACTACCATCCGCCTTGACAACTTTAGTTTCCCTTCCATTAGAAAACAATCTCTCCAGATACCTCTGCCCCTCTATAGTCAAATGCTGTCAGTCTCTTGTATATAGCGCTCTTCTATCCTCAGATGCATTACCACCATCTGCATATCATGACCTCTTTTCTGACACATTCTTGTTCTCTTATTATTACCCCAAGACCTCATGGAGTCAAAGACTCATCTGGGAGGTCCTTTTATCTCTCTCTCTCTCTCTCTCTCTCTCTCTCTCTCTCTCACACACACACACACATCTCATCATACCATGTCTTAAACACACTCAAACTCCTTGCAGACACCACACTCTAAGGCAAGGCATTCCAATCATTCACAACTCTGCACGAAAAAAACCTGCCTCTTGCTCCCCTACTCACACCCTCTTTATACAGTTTCCAGGGATGACCTCTGGTTCTCCCCTGATCTCCCACTATTCTCTGTAGAACTTCTCCACCATTGATCTTATAATAACCCCTTACCAACTTGTAGGTCTATATCATATCTAATTAGAAATGTATACATGTTAGCACAAGAATAATGTTTAATTTGCCAAATATTTTGGTCTGAATATTACAGACCATCTTCAGTGGCTACATAGGAATAGTTTTAAAAAAAAACAAAGTGGAATATGAACAATTGATCATTCATATATAGAATGCGCCGAGATGTCATATCGCTAAGTAGAGTGGAAAAAAAAAAAAAAATGAAAAAAAATTTAATGTGTTATCCTGATTAAACTTTCCCAAATTTTTGATATAGATATACAACCATTACAATTCAAGTTAGGACATGGAAGTAAGGCCTCTACACTTTCTTTAAATAAATGGTCAAATTTGTAGTGACATCTGTGTAGGAGGAGAGTCTTGGACCAAAGGATGTCGTGATTTGTTTCTAATCCATGCTGAGCTAATCCAGATTTCTCTGGTTTGTTGTGTTGAATTGATGACTGATACTCTTGAATTCTTTTTTTTATGGAACGTCCAGTTTGTCCAAAGTAAGAAAGATTACAATTACAAGGAACTTGATACACACCAGGTAGAGACAAGGTTGAGTGTTTATCTTTAGATGATGGAAACTGGGTGGATGATTTGTTAATAGGTGTATAAGTGGCTGTTAGATCATATTTCTTTAGAATTCTCGAAATTGGTTCTGAAATCTCAGAAATGTAAGGAATTGGAACTCAACGTATCGAATATTGGTTGTTCTGTGTTGGTTTGTAAGAATCAAAGATGTTGTGTACTCTTTTCGGAGAAGCTTTTCTATTCTTACATGACAGTCATACTTAGGCAACACATTGACTACCCTTCCTATTACACTGTTCTCTTTTATCCTTCCAAGCAGCCTCCTGATATATATACTGATATGCTCTTTGTCCTCTCTCAAATCATTTGTACCAATTAATACTATTAACTCTTTTGCTCGCTCCAGCCTCATATCCAATGCCTCAATCACTCTACTCATTTTACAGCCTGGAAAACATACCTTGTGCATTCTGTCCTCTAGCACACCTTTAACACATTCACTGCCATGCTACTTCGGCATCGTCTGTTCTCGTACGAAGATTTGTTCCAGTGAACAAGCACTTAGAGATTCCTGAAAAACGGCTAGAGCCAAAATACTATCATCAAAATTCTTCACAAGACCTCACTTAAAAACAAAATAAAATAGATTACAATAAAATTGTAACCATTCCATACATTGAAGGGATATCAGATAAAATAAACAGAATACTATCGAAATATAACTTTAATGCACCCTTAAACCTTTTGCAAAATTAAAGAACTTATTCAATTCATTCAAGGATCCACTTCCTCTGCTGGCCCACCCCTGGAGTATACTGTATTCATTGCACCTGTAATATGCCATATATAGATGAAGCAGGATGTGCAATTCCTATCTCAAAAAAGAAATATAAACAGCAGATTAAATATAATAACTATGGTAAATTTGGCTTTGCTGATCATGCCCTGAATACTCTACATAGAATCAACTAGAAAGGTACCTGTTGTTTACACCACACCAAAACGTGGTATGAGCAAAAATTTAAGGATGCCTGTGAAATTCTTAACCACTCTAATCTTAACAATAATGATGGTCTGAAAATCTCAAGAACATGGAAGGCACATATTTTACCCACATACTCTTTTTGTCTAAGAGTTGATTATAAATAGAACTCTAAATAATCTAGAATCTTAACTCTAATATAACAACACTCATGTTAAATTAGGACACCACTTTTGTTGTAATAAAACTATATATGATTTGTTCTCTGATGATGTTATAAATAGGGTATAGCTCCTACCCCACACACAAGAGGTCAGACCAGTACAATAATAATAATTATTATTATCCAGGCCTCCATGGAGTCGAAACATTCATCGTGGGAGGTCCTTCCTAAGAGACACAGTCTATCAAGACTCATCGAGGGGAAGTCCCTCCTAAGAAACACAGTTTATCATACACCACTCCTTAAACTCATTGACCGTTCTCTCTTTTACCACTCCATGGTTCACCCACCCTCCATGCAAAGATACCACTCCTCACCCTCTTGCTCACAGTTTCCTTTCATAACTTCCAGGAATGGCCTCTTGTCATCACTCCTTCCCGCTGTTCAACCAAGGGAAGGAACTCCCCAGTGTCAACCCTGTAACCACCTCTCAACAGTTTAAAAGTTTCAATCATATCACCTCTCCTTCTTCTATCCACCAAACTCTGTAGTCCACATTCCATCAGCTGATCCTCATAACTATTATTGTACAGTCCTGAAACCATCTTTGTTATCTGCCTTTTTATTGTTTCCACAGTAAATTTATCCCTTTCAAATCCTGGGGATCAAATCTGAGAACAATAGTCTAAGTGTGGCCTGATCAGAGTTTTAATGGAATGATAACCCTTTTATCTCTGCAGGTCAGTGTCCTTCTCATTATTGCAGCAATCTGCTGTGTTACCTTCACCACCTTTGCAATATGTCCCCTAAACTTCAGGTTTCTATCAACCATCAACCCCAGATCTCTTGTTTCCCCTACTTCCTCCAGTATAACTCCTCTCATAGAGTATGCAGCGTCCCATCGATGTTTCCCAAACCTCAAGACCTTACATTTTGCATCAAGAATCCTTCCCAGCTTCACATCATCTGCAAACAACTGAATATCCCCTTCCAGTCTACTGACAATGTCAATGATATAAAGGTTAAACAATATAGGTCCTAGTACTGAGCTCTTTCGGACCCCACTTATAACCCTCTGCCTCCTTGAAACTGCCCCACCATACACAAATCTCTGATACCTACGGACAGCCAATCTTGAATTCAGTTGACCAATCTGACAACCAGACCCATGTGCTGCAACTTAAATACCAGCTTATCATGTGGCACCCTGTCAAATGCCTTCACTAGTCTAAGAAAATGGTAGTATATGCCTTTCCCCTCATCTAATGCTTTTGTAAACTTTATTATAAAAGGCTAGCATATTGCTAAAACAAGAGTGCCCTTCACAAATCTATGTTGACTCTCGTAGATAACATTATTCTCATCTGTTTAATGTTGTATACAGTCCTTCACTACTTTCTCCAAGATCTTAAGAACTACTGATGACACACAAACTGGCCTGTAATTAGACACTTCCAGTCTGCCACTGCCCTTATGCAATGGCACTATCTTACTTTCCTTCCATTCCCTGGGCACCTTTCCAGCAGCCAGACTTTCATTTAAAAGCCAGGTCAGAGGCACTTTCCTAGCACATTCTCTCAAAACTCATTGTGAAATACCATCCAGTCCCACAGCTTTACTGACATCCAGAGTACTCAGTATTTGAAACACACTCTCCTCCTGTACCTCTAAACTTTGAACCTGCCTTATCCGTCTAGCATTAAAACTGACTCCTCCAGGATGAAATACTCCAATAAATTGTTCATTGAACAATTCCACTATGTCCTCGGCATCAGTCACTCTATTCCCATTTTTATTCCACAATATCATTCTTCCACAGTCATTTCTCCTTCCACTGGCCACATAGCTAAAAAAATTCCCTAGGATTTTCTTTGGATCTTAGAGCCGATCTCCTCCTATATTCCAGTTTCACTTTCCTTCTGGCTCTTCCGGTCACTCTTCTGACCTGTGTCTTATATTCTTCATGCATCTTCTCTTCCCCTGTCTCCTTATATCTCTTCCACAGTCTCTTTATCGCATGCAATTCCTATTTAATATTGTTTGTCATCCATTTACTCCAAATTGTGTCCTCTTCTTCACTCGTGGCTTACAACTTACCATTGCTGCTAACAAATATTCTTTCATAATTTCCCACGCACTAATGATATCCCGGCCTTCCCATTCCTCCCTCCATGAAACTTTCCCGAGTTGACGTCTTAGACTATTATAATCACCTGCCTTATAATTCTACATATGTTCCGTCTCTTTGATATTCATCATCATCATCATCATCAAATTCCTGCCATGTACCCTCAAGGGGTGTACAGGATATGACAGTACTACATGAAAAGATTACATCATTACTAACTTTCTATCTACAATTTTCCTCCAAATCAGTCTGTTACTTGTCAAGACTCCAACATTATCAGATCTTATATTTCTATCGTCTAAGGCACTTTGTACCGTATCAATCCACCTATATCTTGGTCTTCCTCTGGGTCGTTTTCCTGCCAACCTGGCAGAGAACACTTGTTTTGCTAATCTTTCCTCTCCCATTCTGTTTAAGTGACCATACCATCTGAGATTAGCTCTGCTAACGCATTCCTGGATGCTGACAATGTCAAGTTCTTTCCTAATATCCTCATTTTTAATATGATATTGCCATTGATGCCATCTGTTCACGCCTCTAATCTTTCTCAGGACTCTCATATCTGCGGTCTCTAGTCTTTGGTCAAGTGTTTTTACTTCTGACCCAGCTCTCAGATCCATAAGTTAAAATTGGTTTGAACAC
Source organism: Typopeltis vanoorti (assembly GCF_054136105.1). Classification (NCBI taxonomy): domain Eukaryota; kingdom Metazoa; phylum Arthropoda; class Arachnida; order Uropygi; family Thelyphonidae; genus Typopeltis; species Typopeltis vanoorti. The sequence goes on along the minus strand of NC_143570.1, from coordinate 94,431,553 downwards.
AGTCTTGTATACAGCTAATTTAGTGTTCCGACTAATTTCTTTCTTATTCCATATGAATTTATTCAATTGACTTCCCACGATACCAGCTTTGCTGATTTTGTTGTCTATTTCTATATTTAGTTTACCATCTTCAGTAAAAATTGTGCCTAAGTAGCTGAAATGTTTTACTTGTTCCACAGGTTCTCCATTCACAACACAGTTGGCATTTTCAATGATTCTGTCTATTTTCATTGTCTTTGTCTTTTTATTGTTGACCTTCATACCATATCTATTACATCAGCTATTCAATTTAGCCAGAGAATCTTGCAGACTTGTAGCGGATTTATTTAGAAGTATAACATCATCCGCATAAAGCAAAGAGCTGACATTAACATCTCCAATTTTGATATCAGGTTTAATACCACATTCCTTCATAATGTGATCCATATAGATAATGAATAACAGAGGGGATAATGTACATCCTTGTCTCACACCAGATTTAACATTAAACCATCTTCCTGTACTTCCTTCAATTCTAACTGCTGACTCACAACTCAAATAAAGACTAAGTATTCCTTGATATAATGCCCCATTGACACCATATAACTGCAGCGTATTGAACAGCTTCTCTCTTGGCACCTTGTCATATGCCTTTTCCAAATCGACAAAACTTAAATACAGATCTTTGTTATATTCCCATGCTTTCTCGACTATTTGTCGTAAAGTGAAGATCTGATCCTGACAGCCTCTATTTGCCCTGAATCCATCTTCTTCTTCACCAAGCTTTTCTTCCACAATTCTTCTCAACCGTTTCTCAAGTATTCTTGCATAGATCTTGCCAGGAACACTCAGTAGGGAAATACCTCTGTAATTCTCACATTCAGTTTTATTTCCATTTTTATATATGGGTACTATGAGAGCTCTACTCCAATCATCGGGAATTCGTCCCTCTGTCCAGGCTTTCTGAACTATGCAGTGCAGCCACTGTAAGACTCTTATACCACCATACTTCAGCATTTCTGGTCGAATATCATCTACTCCTGCTGCCTTTCCACATTTCAAGCCTTTGATGGCTTTTTCTACTTCAAGAATGGATATGTATTCCTGACTGCATTCCTGGTCAGTGTTTTTTATCACTGTGCTGTCATCACTGCTTGTTTCATTTAGCAGTTTTTCAAAGTAATTACTCCATACTTCAAGGATATCTTTTTCTCCCATTTTCATGTCACCTTTATCATCTCTAATTCCTTTTACAGCACTCTTTCCTCCATTCCTAAGCTTCTTCAACAACCTCCAGAATATTTTGCCACCTTCTTGATATTTATTTTCTATATTCTTGCCAAAGTCCTCCCATTTACACACTGTTTAGCTTTCTTACATTTGTCTCTGTATTCTGTAAGAGTAAAAGCTGACTTATTTGCCAGGAACTTTTGATATGCTTTCTTCTTTTCCTTCACTGCCTCTTTAACTTCCTGTGTCCACCAGGGAGTTCTGATTTTTTTATCTTTGCACACAACCTCACCACATGCCTCTCTGGCAGAATCAATCAATGTTTCCTTCCGAGTTTGCCACTGAATCTCCAAGGTTTGATTCCTGTTCTCAAACTCTTTCATTTTCTTTTCAATAATATTTCTGTATTTTAGTCTACAGTTTACATCTGAGAGCTGCTCAACTTTTATTCACTTTAAAACTTTCTTACATGTTATTCTTTTCAATATGAAATTCAATTTTATCCTGCTCAAGACTAAATAGTGATCACTTCCAATTTCAAATCCTCTGTACACTCTGGTGTCCTGCACCAGGGAGAAAACATCACTATCAACAATAACATAGTCAATGAGACTTTTCTTCTTCTTCTTCTTCTTCTTCTTCTTCTTCTTCTTCTTATTATTATTATTATTAAACAAGACCTCATGGAGTCAAAGACTCATCTAGAAGGTCCTTTTATCTCACACACATCTCATCATACCGGGTCTTAAACACATTCAAACTCCTTGCAGACACCACACTCTCAGGCAAGGCATTCCAATCATTCACAACTCTGCAGGAAAAAAACCTGCCTCTCACTCCCCTACTCACACCCTCTTTATACAGTTTCCAGGCATGACCTCTGGTTCTCCCCTGATCTCCCACTATTCTCTGTAGAACTTCTCCACCATTGATCCTATAACAACCCCTTACCAACTTGTAGGTCTCTATCATATCTCCCCTCTTCCTTCTCTCCACTAGACTCTGCAAATTACATCTTTTCAATCTTTCCTCATACTCGACATTCCAGAGGTCAGAAACTACCCTTAGTCAGTCGCCTTTGGACCCTTTCCAACATCTCTTCATCCTTCTGAAAACCAGGTGACCAAATTTGAGCACAATAGTCCATGTGTGGCCTAATCAAAGCCTTATACAATGGAACAAGAATCTCCCTACTTCTACACGTCAGTGTCCTCCTCATCATTCCCAGAAGTCTTTGTGTTGTCTTCACAATTTTGGCGATGTGTCCCCTAAATTTTAGATCCTTATCCACTATCACTCCCAGATCTCTTATTTCCTCTACTTCCAACAATATATTCTTACCAAGCATAAATTCTGCATCCCATCTTTGTTTTCCAAATTTTAAAACCTTACATTTTGCAACATTGAACTCACATCCCCATTTCCTTGCCCAACCATCAATTTATTCAAGTCTTCTTGCAAGACCACAACATCTTCACTACTCTTTATGGTTCGTCCCAACTTTGCATCATCTGCAAACAACTGAATATCTCCATCCAAATCTTTGCCAATATCATTAATATACAAGTTAAATAGTAATGGCCCTAAAACAGATCCCTGAGGCACTCCACTAGTGACTTTCCTTTTCCTGGATATTGCACCCCCATACACAACTCGTTGACACCTATCAGATAGCCAGTCTCCAATCCAATGCACTAATCTAATATCCAACCCCATCTGCTCTAGTTTGACTGTCAACTTATCATGAGGTACTCTATCAAAAGCTTTTGCAAAATCCAAATATATTACTGTGTATCCTTCTCCTCTGTCCAAGGAAGCAGTCACTTTATTGTAATAAGTAAGTAGATTACTAAAACACGACCTCCCTTTAGCAAATCCATGCTGTCCATCAAAGATTATACCATTGTTGTCAACCCAACTCTGGATCCTAGTTCTCACAAGCTTCTCCAACAACTTAACCACAACACCTGACACACAGATAGGCCTATAGTTTGATGCTTGAGTTCGATCACCTCCTTTATGAAGTGGCACAATCTTGCCCTCCTTCCACTCTTTAGGGATTTGACCAAGTGCAAGACTCGTATTAAAAAAATATGTCAAGGCAGGTGTCAACTCTCTGGCACATTCCTTCAGAATACGCGGTGATATATTATCAAGTCCCACAGCCTTATTTACATCTAGTTTACTCAACTCCCCAAACACCTCTTCCTCACTTACAGTCAGTCTCTCCTCCCCATCATCAACTGCTCTTAATCTCTCCATGAAGTCACATTCACAAGATTGAAAGATCTTTATGAACTGTTCATTAAGTATCTCCACCACACATTCTGCAACAGCTGTCTTTATACCATTTCCTCCAATCAATGTCATCCTTCCATAATCATTCTTTCTTTTGCTGGCTACATATCGAAAGAACTCCCTAGGATTCTTTTTAGCTTCATTAGCTAACTGCTGTTAATACCTCTCTTTAGCTACTCTCACCAACCAAGTCACTCTCCTTGCCTGGTCTTTGTAGAACTCATGAAATTGGTTACTTCCACTTCTCTTATGCTGCCTCCACAATGCCCTTTTTCTCTGTATTGCATGCTTAATCTCTTTATTCATCCATCTCACACCTAACTTATTTAACCTTCTCACCCGTGGTATACATTTAGACATTGCATCCACTAAATATTTTTTGAAAATCCCCCAAGCTGCATTGATCTCTTTTCCAGCTAACTCCTCATTCCATGCTACACCTGCAAGCTGTCTCCTGAGCTCTTCATAATCACCCCCCTTGTAGTTCCACATATACCCTTTTTTCACAGGGGTCCTTGCACTGCTGGCAACCACCCAAGTAATCACCTCATGGTCACGTTCACCAATTGGTGGATGATTTGATACCTCATTGATAATTACATCCTCCGATGAGATGACCAAATCCAAGACCCTTAATCCTCTTGTGCCCTCTGTTGCATATTGTCTGAGGTAGTTATCCCTCAAAAACTCAAGAAACTCATTTTCTTTACTTCCAGTTGCTATCTCTTCATTCCAGTCTATATTGCCATAATTAAAATCACCCATAATGATCACCCTTTTCTTATTTGCTTGGCTTATTTGACTATACATTTCACTATCACCACCATCCACATTACCAGGTCTATAACAACATCCCACCAAGTATTTGATTCTATTCACCTCTATCTCACACCATACTGCCTCAAAACCACTGGCCCCATTTCCCTCTTGCATCTCTACCTTGTATGGACATAACTCTTTCTCTATCATCAATAGCACTCCCCCTCCCTTTTTACCCCTTCTATCCTCACGAAACACATCATACCTTTCCATCTCTATTCCTGTCAGGATGTCATCCTCATCTAACCATGTCTCACTTATTCCGACAATCTCTGGGTGCACAGACGCAATTAGTGCAACCATTTCAACCGCCTTGTTTCTTATACTTCTAGCATTGGTATACAAACACAACAACTCATTTCTGGATCTACAGCTAGTTCCACTGATACCACTCACTTGATGTGATCTCTCCATGCTGGACTGGGGCCATTTCCCTTTCTGCTTCTTCATTTTAGAACCCTTTGCAATTCCATCTGTTTCCTTTTGATCCCTGATCATCCCATTACTTTCCTGCCTACACATTCTCTCACCTCCTCTTGGAGCATCCACCTTTCTCACGCTGTGTATCCCTGTCCACCCTGAGCCTCGCCGTTTCCCTGCTCCTCTTGCACACCCATTCTCTCATTTTCTATACTCATACCACTCACTTCCACATTCATTTCCACTCCTTCAATCTCTCCTGTCTTACTCTCCTACTGTTCCACATCACTCCCCTCTCGATCTGATTCATTCTCTCTATTCACTTCTCTACCTTCCAGCAGCAGTCTCTCCAAGCGACTCACACCATAACCACTCAAATGCAGTCCATCGCTCCCATACAGCTCACTTCGTCCTTCAAACTCATTCCACACATTAACAAACTCTACTCCCATCTCCTGACACATTTCAGCCAGAATATCATTCATAATCCTTGCTCTCTGCCTCATTTCACATTATTCCTAGCCTCTTCTCTCCATGTGAATTTGTGCACATTTTTATGTTGGAACATGGTGTTAGTAATAACCAGTCCATGTCCTGAGCAGAAATCCAACAGATATTTGCCATTATTATTAGCTTTGCTCTTTTCTCCAAATTTTCCGAAAATATTTTTGTATGTCTCACAATCATTTCCTACTCTACTATTTAGATCCCCAACAAGGACCAACTTTTCCTTTTTCATTGTGTCAGTTACTTTTTCTAAAGCCTCAAAAAATTCCTCCACTTCTACCTTAGTAGAACCTTCTGTGGGACCATAGGCACAAATAAGTCTCATTGTCCAGTTCCCCATTCTCATATTTGCCCACATTACTCTACTTGAGACTGACTGCCATTCAAGAAGATTAGCCTCGTATTTTGTGTTGAATACTATGGCTACTCCTTCTTTTCCTTGATTGTTGTTGCCTGAATATAACATTTTGTATTTATTGCTCAGAAAGATCTCACCAGTTTTGGTCTTTTTTGTTTCAGTCACCCCTATTATGTTGATCTGGTACTTATCTAATTCCTCAGCTAGCTCCATTTCTTTGCCATTCAGGCTTCTTACGTTGATAGTACCGATCTTTAACTCTGGTGATGTTGAGTTGGGGTTTGTTTTCAGATTTGTTCCAGTAGCTGACTTTTCGCTGTTCGCCCTGGTTCCCTGGCGAAAACAACGGGGGCCTTGTTTAACCGGGCGACGCCCCAGCTGGCATGAAATTTTGTCATGTTGTACCATCATTTTTTATTTTGGTTTAACCAATAAGAATACAATTTGGTCGGCTAAATCCCAAATTGCCAGCCCATCCTCGTTCGTTCAGTATCAAAGTAGATACCCAACAGGGTGCACCACGAGAAGGTGAGGATTGTACATTAGGTCAGAAGCCCTGGTCGGTTCTCTGCATTCCTTTAAAGGCTATGTGGAGGTCTCCTCTCAGTTATACAGCTTTGACCCTTAAGCACCCCCTCTTTGATATTCCTGCATGCCTATTCATTTTCCAAGTCAAAACCATATGGTCACTCTCTCCAACTAGTGGGAGAGATGTCATCTCAGTTATTATCAACTCTTCTAATGCTATAACCAAATCCAAAACTCTTGAACCTCTTGTTCCCACTGACGCATGCTTCCTAAGATGTCTGTCCCTCAAGAATTCTAGAAATTCCATTCCCTTATTGCTACATGCATCTTCCTCTCTCCAATTTATACTACTGTAGTTAAAATATCCATAACAATCATTTGTCTTCCATTTGCCAAACTGAACTGTCTAAACATGTCTTGGTCCCCACCCTCTGTGCTCCTGGGTCTGTAGCAACACCCCACTAAATATCCTCTTGCCCACCTCTACCTCACACCATATGCTTTCAAAATCATTAGTGTCACTGCTTTCCAAAGCCTCTGCTCTTAGAGGACATAGGTCATCACTTATCATAAGCAGCACTCTGCCACCACACTTTCCCTTCCTATCATGTCGAAAAGTGCTATACTGTCTCTTTGGCATGCTGTTTGAAATGTAATATAGCTTGTGTCTATATATATATTATTATTATTATTACATAACACCTCCAGGGAGTCCAAACAACACAAAAGCACATAATGTTTTTAACATGATTATAGAGTAAATTCTACAAAACAGGAAATAATATTTTTGGTTTCATCCTTTATCCAAGTGTGTAAGCAATTGTGAAGAAAACACAAAGGCTTCTGGGTATGATGCGGAGGACACTGAAGTGTAGAAGTAGGGAGATTCTTGTTCCATTGTATAAGGCTTTGATTATGCCACACATGGACTATTGTGCCCAGATTTGGTCACCTGGTTTTCAGAAGGATGAAGAGATGTTGGAAAGGGTCCAAAGGCGACTGACTGTCAGAAACTACCTTAGTAGTTTCTGACCTCTGGAATGTCAAGTATGTGGAATGATTGAGAAGATGTAATTTGCTGAGTCTGGTGGACCCTATAAGTTGGTAAGGGGGTTGTTATAGGATCAATGCTGGAGAACTTCTACAGAAGATAGTGGGAGATCGGGGAAGAACCAGAGGTAGTGCCTTGAAACTGTATAAAGATGGTGTGAGTAGGGGAGTGAGAGGCAGGTTTTTTTCGTGTAGAGTTGTAAATAATTGGAATGCCTTGCCTGAGAGTGTGGTGTCTGCAATTAGTTTGAGTGTGTTTAAGACACGGTATGGTGAGATGTGTGTGTGATAAAAGGACTTCCCAGATGAGTCTTTGACTTCATGAGATCTTGGGATAATAATGACTCATCGAGGGAGGGTACCTACCTACAATCCCCTACAACTAGCTGAACCACTCTACCAACCACAAATACCCTCATCTACCGCCAACCACTGCCGCCACTACTAGTATTTTCACAGACAATCATGAATATCCATGTCTTGCGGGATTCAAACCTGCAGACTTCTGGCTGGAGTGCAGATACACCAACCACTCAGCCAACCAGGCCAGCATTATATGTGTGTATACTCCAGATGATGACCTTAATTGGGAAATTAAAGTAATTCTGACATGGTTGTAGTCTCTATAATTTGTCAAAAATGTATCCTGATCACCGTGCAACATTAAAGGAAAGGACAATCGCGTTATTCTCGGCAAGAAATTGTAACTCTGTTAATCACAAAAAAGTGATGACATTGATAATAATAATTTATTATTAGTAGCTGCCAAAGTCATGCACATATGTTTTTAACATGATCATAGAGTAAATTCTACTAAACAGGAAATTATATTGTTGGTTTCATCCTTTATCCAAGTGTGTAAGCAAACAAAGTTTGTATGTGAAGTCACTTCACGACTGAGCTTGTATATAGACGCTAATGGCTTCACATCAATTACCTTAGTATCCCATAATGCAATGTACATATCCTTATGGACATTTATAATACTATGCATTAAGGGAATGGTCACTACCCAGACCATTTTCAACCTTTATTGAGGTCTCATCACTGAGAGCCAGAAGCAAGACCCAGAATTAATACCAAGGATGAAGTAATGCAGAAGTCATATTTCCATATATAAGTTGCCAAAAGGTGTCACACCTTATTACTAAAATACTCTGGATTAGATAAATGTTGAAAGCTTTATCACTTGGTTATACTATAAATTAAAGATGCCAAGAAATTATATTCTTGGTTTCATCCTTAATCCAAGTTTAAGCAGTACTTCAACCTTGGTATCACTTCTGGGTTTGGCTCCCACTGATGAGACCTGAATAAAGGTTAAAACCGATCTGGGTAGTGACCCTTCCCATAAACTAAATAATGACTCATACATAAGAATGTGTATGAGTCATTAGCCTCTTTATACAGTCGTTAAGTGATTTCACACAAACTTTGTTTGCTTACACTAGGATAAAGGATGAAACCAAGAATATAATTGCTTGGCATCTTTAATTTAGAACAGGGGTCGGCGGCCCAATTGTGCATTTTTGGTGGCCAATAAAAGGTTTACCATACTTGCATGGCATGTGGCACGTATGTTGAATTATTTAAATAATATTTTATAATATGAATAATAAATTAAAAATAATTTTTATGCCTATACTTCGTGATATCGCTGTGCATCTAGGCGCTAGTCAACCATGTGTGTCATCAAACGTGTGGACAGACTTATGTGTTCGTCGAACATGTTGTTTATTATTTTAACGGTATAATAGAACACAGAAACTAAGTAAATAATTAATTTATTAACTTGATGCTGATATTTTGCTGGTGTTATAACCAGCATCTTCAGAGCACAAAAACACTGTCACAATACGCGAGACTAAAACAACATGGTGTACTTAAACAAAATTGTAGCAGAAACACAAAGACTAGAGTCCTGATTTTGGTGCCCTCTATCTGAAAAAAAAAAAAAAAAAAAAAAAAACTATCATATATTACTAGAGTTCTAGAAAAGTGCTAGTTTTTTCTTAATATGACTGTCTTCCAGATCTTCGGCAAGTTTATACAGCCATATTTGTTGAGATTTGGAGTGTGTTTTAGGGCTTCTGTCGCCTCTAAGAACAATCTCTCTGATTCATGTGAGTCATCATTAAATAGGATAACAAAAGCGACTTCATTCGACGACAACAGAGATTTTGGCACACTTTTGCAGTCGCCAACTATGTCTGTTGAAGAAACATATGATGGAGGAAAATCTACATCATTAAACATGTTGCAAATCTGCATCTACAGTTGGATGGCAAACATAAAAGAAAACTTTTGTTGGTATTATTGAAGATTTACGAACGGAATTTTCAACAAGATTTGTGGATTGTCATAAAAATAGCATAGAAATGCGATTATTTTTGAACCCTTTTAATGTCAACATTGATGAGATACCAAACGAACTACAGATGTGAGTTTTGGAATTACAACACAATGAAAGATTAAGAAACTCATTTTCGTTAGAAATTATCCAAAACTTTTATCAATGCTTACCAAAAAATTTGAAGGATTAATCAGTTTAGCAAAGAAGATGATTGTCTCATTTGGAAGCACAATACATTGGCAAACAAGCATTTTCTGACATGAGTTTTAAAAAAAAAAAAATTTGCTTCTTGACTGACTGAACATTTGCATTCTTCGATTCAAATTTGCACCTCAAGTTATAAAGTGAAATCAGATAATTTGACTAAGGGAAAACAATCACATTAAGCAGGGAGATGCACATATTGTGATGCATAAACTAAATAACTTTGTTTTTACGTGATAATGATTTTTCATTGAGTTTCATTTTTATGCTTGTTTCATATCTGGTACTCTAAATATTTGTGTTTTTTAAGGTAGGTATTATTTCCATGTTACGCCTCTAAACAAAAATAGGCTAAATAACCATAAAAATAATAAACTGTGTTTTGTTAAGATTGATATAATAAAAATTGATAACTAAAGTATTTTTATTATTAAAAATAAATTTCAGATTATTAAAAATAAAAGCTGAATGTTGCCCGGGAGTCAGAAAAGGTTGCTGATCCTTGATTTAAAGTATAACCAAGTGAAAAAACTTTCAACAAGTAAATAAAGATTTGCATCTGAAGTATCTTTATTAGGCTACGTTTATATGGGAGCTGTTAATTTCACATCAAATTGCCTAAGCATCTCATCAGACTGCACACTCCCTTTTGAATGTGTATATTGCCCTGTATGATGGGAAGGATCACTACTCAATTTTGGCCTTTACTGAGGTCTCATCAGTGGGAGTCATAATGTTGGAAATACTGGGAACTAAATCAATACAGAAGCTATATTTTTCATATGCACATTTCCTTTTGTTTATATTTGGAAGAAGAATTAGAAGATAATTTCTTGTCAAGTATAATTTCCACCTGTGCACATACATGCGAGTGTATGTGGATATGTTACAGGGGACAGAATTTATACAATTTATAAATTTTAATATCACAGTCTATAAAACTGTTTTATTTTTTATCTGCTGAATATCCACTATAATATTTTTTTCTCTTTTTGTGTTATCTAGAAAAATGTAAGAGACATAATTACTCCCTTACATTTTCGTTTATCATCAAACTTATCAAATCCTGTGACTAATAATTCAAGATTCCTTTCAAATTCACCTGTCCTTGACAGAAAGATGCCTAATTTTATTACAAGTGAGGTGAGTATTGATTTTATAGAATTATTTGCAATTTAAAGAAATTTATAATTCTCGTGGAAAGGCTTAGATGTTGGTTATACATTCTTACTAAATAGCTTAAGGAAATTGCAACATACAATAGAATATACATTAAAATAAATTTTAATACACTTCCAATATTTCGGCAACATCACGTTGCCATTATCACAGGAACTTAAATACAAAACACGTGCATGCAAGCACAACACACACACAGTAAATGAGTAACAAAGCAGGAAGCTATTCTTTCTTCTAAAAGGCCTGATGTTGCACCCTAGTGGGCAATGTTGGTATTCTTGGCTGATTGGGCTGAAGGTCTTCTGATGTAGGTTTCCCAAATTTGGGGCAGTCTCATGCATTAGACTGGATGTAGCTTGTGTTCTGACCAAAGCAAAACCACCAAAAACCAACATGCCCAATAAGGAAATTAAATCTGTGCAAGAATTAAAGAAAAACAAAGAAATAATAATCACCAAAGCAGATAAAGGGAATGCCACAGTATTGCTTAACCAAAAGGATTACAGAGGTAAGCTGAATGCTCTATTGTTAGATCCGGCTACTTACCTCCCTATCGAGTACAATCCCACCAACTCACAAATTAGAAAACTCCACAGGCTCCTTAAGAAGGTCACTTCTTGGCATGTGAAAGTCACTAACAAATTAAAACGGTTAACTCCATACCCCCCGTATATATGGACTCCCAAAAAATGCATAAAGAAAATGTGCCATTACGTCCCATAGTGGATGGCATTGATTCCCCCACATACAAACTAGCTCAACATTTGGCCAAAGCCCTCGCACACTATACTGGCAACACACCTTCACACATAAAAAAAACTCAGCCCACTTGAAAGCCAGCATAGAAAACCTTACACTCAAACACACTGACACAATGGTCAGTTTTGATGTCTCCTCCCTATTCACAAATGTCCCACTCAAAGAATCCTTAGAGCTAATCCAAGCTAAATTTCCTCCCGATATCACAGCCCTATTTCAGTTCACAATGAACTCAGGCTATTTTGTTTGCCAAAGAAAATTCTACAAACAAATAGAAGGGACAGCCATGGGTTCTCCACTCTCCCCACCCTTGGCTAACTTTTATATGGAGACTTTTGAAGAGAAAGCCTTAAACTCTACCCTACAAAAACCAACCATATGGCTTCGCTATGCTGATGATGTGTTCGCTATTTGGCCATATGGCTCTGATGCACTCCTCTCTTTCCTAACACACTTAAACAACCAACACCCCAGAATCAAGTTCACCCTGGAAGAGGAAAAAAAACAACTGCCTTCCTTTCCTAGACACACTAGTTACCTGCCAGCCTGATGGAACCTTGGTTTTCTCAGTTTATAGAAAACCCACTCATACAGGCAGATACATTCACCAACAATCCTTCCCCCCCCCCTCACAACAATATGGAGCCATTAAGACTCTACACCATAATAAATTTAGTTTAATCCTTTATCCAAGTGTGAGCAAACAAAGTTTGCACCTGAAAGTATCTTCAGGACTGGGGTAATGTGGTACAACACAGGGGCAACTCGTTGCAAAGGTGGAGCAAGAAAACATCACTTCTATCTCAGTATCTCCCATAATGCAAAACACATCTCCTTCCGGATATGTATAATGTTATGTATTAAGGGAAGGGTCACTACTCAGACTAGTTTCGACCTTTATCGAGGTCTCTTCAGTGGGAGCCAGGTCCAAGTGGAGATACGAGGCAGAAGCATTAGCAAGGTCATCTCTATCTATAGGAGTTGCCAAAGAGATGACCTTGCTAATGCACTTGCACTATTCCCTATATCTGTCGGAAAAAATTACTTAAAAATCCTAAAAAAAAACATTACTTCTTGTTATAGACCTTATAAAAAAATAGGCATCCCTTATCCGCTCCACTAAAGACCAACCTCCCCCCAGACCTACTTGGTGTATACCAAGTCCCTTGCAGCTGTAAGCTGTCCTCCTTGGGCTAAACAGGCAGGACAGCTGATATCAGAACACAAGGACTACATCCGGTTTCACCAATACAGCCACTCCGGTCTTGCAGACCATGCGCTGGATTCCCACCATAGAATACGATGGAAGAAAGCCACGATAATACACCGTAGTAAATTCAAATATGAAAGGCTATTTATGGAATCAGCCTCAGCCCTAAGAAACAATCCAAACCTCAAATTTGTTGCATGAGACTGCCCCAAATTTGGGAAACCTACATCAGAAGACCTTCCACCCAATCGGTCAAGAATACCAACATTGCCTGCTAGGGGGCAACATCAGGAGAAAGAATAGCTTCTTGCTTCGTCCCTCATTTACTGTGTGTTGTGCTTGTATGCGTCTTGTATTTAAGTTCCTGTGATAATGGCAACGTGACGTTGCCGAAATATTGGAAGTGTATTAAAATTTGATTCTCATTAAAATTTATTTTAATGTATATTCTATTGTAAGTTGTAATTTCCTTAAGCTATTTAGTAAGGAAATTTATAGTTATTGGAATAAATTGTCAAAAAAGAAAAAAATTATCTGATTAACTAAATAAATAAAATAGTAACAAGAAAACTTTAATATTTGACCATCTGGATGCACACTTTTTAAAATAAATTCATGTTTTCAACTAGAAACAAGAAATGATTTTGTTATTTTATTGAGGAAATAAACGAAATAAGTCAGTTTTCCAAAAAAGCAACAAAAAAATTATTACAACACTACTGTATGTGAATAAGGTGTAACTCCACTGCTAATTGGTATTAATAATCATTTGGAGGCAGTAAAGTGAGTGATAGTTTCATTCAGGTGTGTATGTGTGTGGAACTGTAAGTTGATTCACTGAACATTGGAATTGGTTAGGATTCAATAAGATAGGTGTGAAATTTAATTCTGATTGTCTAATTTAAGCAAAATTAGACAATCAGTGGGATAAGAAATTGTCATGGAGGGGATTAGAAGATAGTAAATAATGATCAGACACACCGGAGCATAAAATACAAGCTAGAAAGGTGAAAAATTATGGTGAATAAAAAACAGTATGAGAAGAGATTAGCTAGTTAGATAAAGGAAATAAAAGCAATGTTTTCACTATATATGGCAAATAAAAATAAGGTTGATTACAGAATATTGAAACTGATTGACTGGCCATCATAAATCAATCAATACAAAATTAATAACGGAAAAAACTCGCGTACAAAAATTATAAAGGGGAAAATTATACTATTAAATAATCTTTGTACGTGAGTTTTTTCCATTATTAATTTTGTATTGATATGTCTACTCACGGTATTCCTCTTTTAAAACTTATCATAAATCAATTTTGAAAAAAATTAGAAGAATAAACAGATGGCAATTTTAAAAATTGAAGCTATTAGAAAAGCTTTTGCCATTATTAATATTAAATATGTAACTAGAGCTATTATAAAATTTTATTGTAATTTAAACAGGCTAGTAGATGAAAGATTGAGTAAACACAGTGCTTGAGATAAATACAGGATGTAAAAAAAAAAAAAACCAAGGACAACAAATGTTCCAGCCTGAGGATAAACATCACACATGTTCCCTTAGGCTGCCTCTCCTTCACTGTCTACTGCAAACCTACATATACAGGCCAGTACATACATAAAAATTCATACTACCATCCAACACAAAAACTAGGAGTAATCAGCACCTTCAAACAAGCCCTAACAATTTTTTCCAATGAATAAGCTCTGAATCAAGAATTTGAAATCATTAACCAAACATTTGTAAAAAAAAAAAAGTTCACGAGATCATCCAAATGCCATTAAAAGCAAAAAAAGATTACAAGAATGACATAGCCATATCCTACATTAGGGACATTTCAGAAAAATAGATAGAACACTATTTAAATACAACATCAAGACAACCTTCAAACCCTGGCAAAGTTAAGAAATTTACTTAGCCCTTCCAAAGATCTCCTTTCATACCTTGTCCACCCAGGGGTTTACAAAATTCAGTGTACCTGTAACTTGCCTTATATAGGTGAAACAGGATGCACCATCCCAATCAGAAAAGAAGAACACAAACACCACATTGGATACCTCCACTATGGTAAAACAGGCCTATCAGACCACACATTTCAAACATGCCACAGAATTGACTGGAAAGGCACTAAGTTCCTACACTGTACCAAAATCTAGTTTGAAAGAAAATTCAAAGAAGCTTATGAAATGCTGAAACATCATCCAAGTCTGAACAAAAATGGTGGATTAATTATTCCAAGAATGTGGAAGACCCATCTTCAACTCATATATAGCAACCAGGACAACCCCAGACAGAAGAAAATCTCAATACAAAAGACTGTAGAAATTGTTTAATGCAGTTCTATTTTTTTTTCCTACCAGAGATCAGGCTAGGATAAATGATTAACAAACATTTAGATTAATTTTACTTTTGTTATTTTCCTGATGATGACTGCAATACAGAGGTCAAAACATCAGTTGTTACTTGCGTAATGTTAAGTAATTATTCTAACTTGTGTGTTATGTCTCCATAAATTTTTCACTATGAATTTACTATAAACAAGTGATGCACAATAGATACAAATCAGTGTATTAAATCATTCACCTTTCCATCTAAAGGAAATTGACAAAATTATATTCCCTGCAGAATTTTAATTATTAAAAATTAACATCTACTGTCCTCTAAACCTAACTTTTAAATTCTTATTGAATTCAGAGAATAATTATATGGCTTTTCGAGAATTTACATGATAAGAACTCGAAACATCCTCTTACATTCTGATTCACAACGAACTCCATTTTATGAGGGATGCCATTAAGCACTATGCAAGGAATTTCATATAGCATTACTATATGGTAATTTACATTGCAGCATTTATTTCATCAATGTCCTCTTTATCCACCTTTATTTATTTCTTTGTTTTTTTCACGTTAAATCATTCAGTTTATTTTATCTATCAAATTCTTTAGCTTGCAGAAAAAGAAACAGAAGAACTCGCTTGATTATTATCTGTTTCACGATTTGATTTGGATTCGATGACATATCACTACCTGTCTTAAGAGAATGTTCAATGAAATCGACCTGCCTGTTTAATAAGATTCTTAAAATCTTATTAAACAGGCTAGGAGAGAGTGGGAAAAAAGGTAAAATTGTTCCACTGCATCAAGATGGTGATAAGGCTGTGGCTACAAATTATTGACCAATCTGTATATCTGGAGTTGTGAAAGTACTGGAGAGATTGGTGAAAACTAGAATAAAGAATTGGATTGATAACAGCAGTATTCTCTGGTTGTTAGCATGGATTTGTTAAAGGAAGATCATGTTTCATGAACTTAGGAACTATAACAAGGTAGCCAATGTTTTGGACAAGGAAGATGCTTATACATCAGTACACTAAGATTTTGTTATTATTATTATTTGGTAACTTCCATGGAGCCCACTCATGGAAGTTACCAAATATCATATCATCGTTGTGGAGGTCCACTCATCCAGCAACATGTTTGTCATAATTAGCTTGGAAGTTATTTAAACTACCTGCACTCACAACATACTCAGGCACTGCCTTCCACTCACAACTCTCCATGTAAAGAATCTACTCCTCACACCCTTCTTCACCAGAATTTGATACAACTTCCAGGGATAACCTCTCATTCTTCCCATCTTAACATCCACTATTTTTATAATTTCTTCTGTATTAATCTGATAGAATTACTTAACTAACTTCAAGGTCTCTATCATGTCTGCTCTTTATCTCCTATCCACCTCTGTAATCTACGTTCTCTCAAATGATCTTCATAACCAACACTCACGAGTCCTGATATCACTTTGGTTATGTCTTTGGACCCTCTCTAGTGTTTCCACATCACAATGAAAACTAGGTGACGAAATCTGAGACAACAGTCCACATGCAGTCTAACCAATGCCTTATATCTGTGCGTAGAGGCTTAAGTGCTGTGAGGACATCATATTGGAGGCTTAATGGATTGTATGCAGCACTTAGAAAGGATTAAAACAGAATTTAATGCTTCCTATATATTTTGTCACAGTAAATGAGACATCTTCAGGGATTACAAAAAACTAATGTAACATAAAAACAAATAACACACAATACTAAGCCCAACCACGTGGGTGACACTAAAGCCCTATCTAGGTGGAGCGCCCTCTAAGGGTGGTTGTAGGTGGCCTGGAATGTTAAGTGGGACCTCTGGTGATAAGCATTTCCCAAATCTTGGGAAGCTATAATGCAACCATATTTGTTATGATTCGGTTGATTTCTGAGAGCTGCTGATTCTAAGAATAGTCTCTCTTTTTTGAATTTGCTGTGGTGGAGCATGGTGGATTTTTTTCCCATGAGATCCTGTGGGTTGTATCCAAGACATGGTCAGCCAGGCCTGACTGACCATAGTCATATTTGCAGATGTATGACTTATGTTCCTCCAGGCGGATAATGACTGATCTGCCTGTCTGTCCAAAGTACACCAATTTACAGGAACAGGGTACTTCATAGACTCCAGGCACTGAGAGAGGAGGGAGCCGATCTTTTGTAGCGTGGATAAGGGTAGCAAGTTTGTGGTGGGGCTTAAATGCTGTGTGTAGGTTGTACTTTTTTAAAATCTTGGCTATTTTTTCGGATGTGTCACGGATGTAGGGTTATGGTGATGGCATTTCTAAACTCTTTCTGAAGAGAAGACTGAGGAAAGGGGGAGGATCTGATTATTTTTTTAATACTATGATCGCTGTAGCCATTCGAGAGGAAAGTGCTGTGTATATGGCCAAGCTCAGTTGTGAGGGAGGTTCCACTGGAACAAAGATTGTGGGCTCTCTTGGTAAGAGTTTTAATAATGCCATATTGTTGAGCAGGGTGGTGGTGGGAGAGTTTGTGAATGTATCTGCCTGTGTGCGTGGGTTTTCTATATACAGTGAAGGAAAGTGTACCGTTGGGAAGGCGTGTAACTGAGGTGCATAGGAAGGGTAAACAATTGTTCTTTTCCATCTACAAGCAGTTCTCTCTATCTGCTTGTAGATTTTGTTTTTCCAAGAAAAGTAACCAGAATTGATGGCAAAGGAAAAGAGATTTAAGATGTCAGAAGGAAAAACGTTTTTTAAGAGTGATAAGGTATCAATTAAGGGAATATTGGTAAACAATGAGGAGATGTCAGGGCTTACCAATATGTTCTGTGTTATTTAAGGTTAAATTTTCTATGAGG
The DNA here is from genome assembly GCF_054136105.1 of Typopeltis vanoorti. Lineage (NCBI taxonomy): Eukaryota > Metazoa > Arthropoda > Arachnida > Uropygi > Thelyphonidae > Typopeltis > Typopeltis vanoorti. Next base: position 94,413,470 of record NC_143570.1, on the reverse strand, counting down.
GCTTTAAAATGGGTAGAGTTTTTTATATAGGATGTGACAAGTCCAGTGAGGGGGGTCAGGAAGCTGGCCAGCTGTTTTGACAGCTTGTAGTGGGGAATTGGGTTTGTGGATTTTTGGTAAACTGTATATTTTTTTGGGAGTGGGACAGGAACGGAACAGTTAGAGTTTTTTTGTGATTTCTGGGGGCCAGGAATGCACTTTTTTAAGTAAGTTTTTTAATTTTTTTGACTTGTGTTTTTGTTGGGTCCTGTTCTAGCAGGGTGTAGGTAGAGCAATCTTGGAGGATAATCCCCATTTTCCGATTGTATTCCATGGTATTAAGAATGACTGTGGCATTACCCTTATCTGCTCTGGTGATGATGATACTTTTTTCTTTTCGTAATTTCATGAGAGCAGTACATTGGGCAGACGATAAATTTCTTTTTGGAGGCAGAGACTGGGCGAGGATGTTGGCAATGTCAAGTCTGATGTTATTTGCTATCTCCGGTGCTAAGCGACAGATACCGCGTTCGATATTGTACATCACATCAAGCACCGGCACTTCTTTAGGAGCGATTGCAAAATTGTGGCTGAGGTTTAGAGTACTGATGGCATCGTCGTTGAGCCTTTTGGATGATAAGTTCACTAACTACTGTCTGGAGCGGTTGAATTTGCAGTTGCGGTTTGGAAATTTAACCAGGTTGTTAAATTTCTTGATATGTTTATTTTTTATTTTTTGAAATTCTTTCTGTGCTCAAGCTTCCGAGATGCCAGAGAGAATAGACCAAAGTTCAGGATTAAGTACAGTGGAGAACTCTGATTGTAGGGAGCTAATGGCGGTGTTCATCACGGGGAGGGTGGCCCGAGTAGCGGCGATTTGTTCCCGCAGAAGTGACAAGCTGGTGCCGTGATATATGTGGAGGGCTTTTTTGGAATGAAAGTTGATATTTAGCTTGACACAGTTTGGTATTACTCTTATATCCCGACATCTTTTTTAAAAAGGCCAGCCTATTTAGTTGCCTAGATAGTTGTAGTTTGGACTTACCGTATTGTCTGGATTTGCGTGCTATATCTTCTCAATGAAGATATAGCACGTAAATGTGTGTAGAGGCTTAAGTGCTGTGAGGACTTCATATTGGAGGCTTAATGGATTGTATACAGCACTCAGAAAGGATTAAAACAGAATTTAATGCTTCCTATATATTTCGTCTCAGTAAATGAGACATCTTCAGGGATTACAAAAAACTAATGTAACATAAAAACAAATAACACACAATACTAAACCCAACCACGTGGGTGACACTAAAGTCCTATCTAGGTGGAGCACCCTCTATGGACGGTTGTAGGTGGCTCAGAATGTAAAGTGGGACCTCTGGTGATAAGCGTTTCCGAAATCTTGAGAAGCTTAATGCAACAATATTTGTTGGGATTCGGTTGATTTCTGAGAGCTGCTGCTGATTCTAAGAATAGTCTATCTTTTTTGAATATGCTGTGGTGGAGCATGGTGGTTTTTTTCCATGAAATACAATACAATATGCAACACGTGGTGTAATCCTGAACTTTCAGTCCACTGTCTACCATCACTCCAAGATCCTGAATCTCATCCACTTTCTGAAGTACAGCACCATGAATACAATACGTAGTCTTATATCTCTGTATCCCGAAGTGTAACACCTTGCATTTATTAATCTAACAGATAAGCTTAGATGTTTACGGTTATTCGTTATTCGTGACTTTAACGGTATTAACAACACCAACAATTTTATCAAAAAATGTTTTATTAACTGCTTATATTTCGCTGAATTTCAAATCAGCATCATCAGAGCACAACACAGCTTGTATATACGTGGAAGTGAGTAAGTGAATGAATACAATTGTAATGGACAAAAGATCTGAAGTCCTATTTTGATGCCCTCTAATGTTGTAACAAAACAAAAAAAAAAACGCAGCTATGTAGGAGTTGCTCTTTTTAGCCAACACTCACGGGAAGATACTTACATAAACAATCACATCATCATCCAGTCCAACAGTATGGAATTTCAAAAAACACTCGGAGCCATTTGTTCTAACGATACAGCTCTGTCCACAGAACTCAAATATCTGTGCCATACGTTCTTAGCCAACAGCTACAATTCCTACAAAATAGATAAAATACTACATAGCCCCATTACCCCCCCCCCCCCCCAATATACAGAAACACTACCATTTCTATTTGAAATTCCTATGTTAGAGGTATATCAGAAAAGATAGAAAAAGTACTGATGAAACATGGCCTTCACATCACATTCAAACCTCATGCTAAATTAGCAACTCTGATTCACTCGCCCAAGGATAAACTTCACTCTCTAGCACACCCTGAAGTGTATGAAGTTCTCTGTGACTTGGCCTACTGTGGGCAAACAGGAAGATCGGTTAACATCTGCCTGGAAGAACATAAAAAAATACATTCGCTACTATTACTATGGCAAGTCAGGACTGGCAGACCATGCTTTGGACACCCCTTCACACAGGGTTATATGAAAAAAAAAACGAATGTACTATTTAGAAGTTGTTACAGATCTGAAAGATTAATTTTTGAGTCAGCCATGGCTTGGAAGAATTCTCAGAACTTAACAAATATGGTTGTATTAATTTGCCAAAAATTTGGGAGACTTAAGAGCAACTCATACATAGCTGTAATGTTTTTTTTACATTAGAGGTGCCAAAATAGGCTTTAGATCTTTTGTCCATTACAATTGTATTGTTTCATTTACTCACTATCGCTCATTTACTCAGATGTGTTGTGCTCTGATGATGCTGATTTGAAATTCAGCGAAATATAAGCAGTTAATAAAATATCTTTTGATAAAATTGTTTGGTCTTGCATTTATTAATATTAAAACTGCAACCTCATTCATTTGTTTAAGCTGAAAGACTGTTCAGATATTCTTGTAAAGAATTAACATCACACAGTTGATAATTCTGCTCTTGATAATTCTACCTAACTTTGCATCATCAGCAAACATTTGAAGATCCCCAGTCAATCCACATGAAATATCATTAACAAGTAACTTAAACAGGAAGTGCCCAGTGGCGCATTCAGGATTTAATCTTGGAGGGGGGGGAGACGAGCACTCATGGTTTAATCTGGGGGGGGGGGCGAGTTGAGTAGACAATTTGAAAATACACACAACGCATTGCATACGACCTATGACTGAGCATCTGCAGTGATCGTCAATACATGATATCCGTGATTTCTGGCCCGGCTCGGGCAAAGTATCGCCCGAGCACTACTTCGTTCGCCTTGAGTTCACAATGGCCGTGATTCCCGAGAGCCAGAGAGTATTCCCCTTATGTGACCGCTAATTCATAAGTAGTACAGAAATAGAAGACACGACACAACATAAATAAAAAAAATAAAGAATTTTAATTAGGAAAAGATTTTTTTTGAAAATTTTCTAGTATTTTTTCCTTTTTCTTTTGGGGGGAGCCAGGGCCCCTGGCCCCCTCCCCTGGGTGTGCCAATGATACTATCTATTCCTATTCTCTGCAGCTTCTACACCAACTTATCATGTGGTAATCTATCAAATGCTTTTGCAAAGTCCAAGAATATCACTGTATATGATTCTCCCTTATACACCTTATCATAAAACATAAGCATATTGCAAAATCAGGACCTGCCCTTCATATATCCATGCTGACCATCACACAGAATATTCTGTCGTTGAACCCAATGATGTATTCTATTCTAACCAGTTTTTCCAACACTTTGATCACAACTGCAGATATATAGACTGTTCTATAATTGGAAACTTGTATTCTCAAACCATGCTTGTGGATATTATTATTTTGCCTTCTTTCAATTCTTTAGGAACCTCCCCACTGCAGGATTTTCATTAAATAACCAGGACAAGGACTTTTTGCTAACGAATTGGATAGACTGCCCCATAATAAACTGTTAAACTGAAATGGTTGGATTAATAACACTAGCGAGTTGTTCTGGGACTGGCTGTTACATAGGTATCTGAAAGTTGTATATGGGACTGTAGTATCCTGTTCGAGGAAAGTCACTAGTGGTATGCCACTGGAGTCTGTATTGGGGCCATTGTTGTTCAGTTTGTATATTAATAATATAGAGATGGGTTTAACTGGTAATATGAAGCTGTTTGCATATGATGCAAAATTGGGGAGAGCAGTGCGGAGTCAAGCAGATGTGTCCTTACAAGAGGACTTGAATGGATTGTATGAGTGGGCCTGTCAGTTCATTGTTGCAAAGTAAGTTTTCAAATTGGTAAACAATGATGGGATGTAAAACATACACTTTGAGGTATGTTTTACATCAGAGATGAGAGATCTGGAATTGGTGGTGGACAAGCACCTGAAATTCAGGGACCACACTGCACAAGTTGTGAAGTCATCACATCAGATAATGGCAATATTATTATTAACAGAGACCTCCAGGTAGTCAGAACTCATTGAGGGAAGCCATACTATTCACATTATGGCAATCCATTCCAATCACACACCACTGAGAGAAAAATCAAGCCCTTACCCCCCCCCCCCCCCCCCCTTCTTGACAACATTCATTCTATTCCAAAGATGCCCTGGTGTCCTTTCCCCACACTCCATAAAATGAAAAATTTTATTTACTGAAATTCTGCATAAATCTTTCAGAAGTTTCTAACTCTCAATCATGTCACCCCTCTTTCTGTTGTTTGCTAGTGCCTGCAACCTACAAATTCTTAATCTGTCTTCATAATCAGTAATCTACAATATTACTTTTAACACTCTCCTTTGCACTCTCTTCCACTGTATCAGAATCACCATAGAAACCAGGAGACTAGACTTGCACACAGTAATTCAAATGAGGTCTTGTAAAAAGGCAAAATGACTTCCTTATGTTAGCATGTCAAGGTTCATTTCAGAATTGCAATTATTCTCTGAATTGTATTTACAATTTTTGCTGTATAACCGTTCAACTTCTTGTCTACTAAAACTCCAAGATATCTAGCCTTGTCACTTTTTTCTAGCATAATCCCAACAGCATAATACAGCTTTAGTTCCTATCACCAGTCCTGTACCCTGAAGATGCCGACAGCTTAAGTTGGTGAAACTAGTTGGTATTAAAATAGTTTTTTCTCAGGTAACACAGAGGATTGCTGCAATTATGAGAAGGACACTGACCTGCAGAGATAAGAGGGTTATCATTCCGTTGTATAAGTCTCTGATCAGACCACACTTGGACTATTGTTCTCAGATTTGGTCCCCAGGATTTGAAGGGGATAAATTAACTATGGAAAGGATACAAAGACTGATGACAAAGATGGTTTCAGATGATGACAAAGATGAACAGTGGGAAGAAATGATGACAAGAGACCATCCCTGGAAGTCACGAAAGGAAACTGTGAGCAAGAGGGTAAGGAGTGGTTTCTTTGTGTGGAAGATGGTTGAGCCGTGGAATGCATTGCCTGATGGAGTGGTGGGAGCAAGAACGGTCAATGAGTTTAAAGAGTGGTATGATAGACTTTGTGTTTCTCAGGGGGGGACCTCCCCTCGATGAGTCTTGACAGACTTTATGTCTTAGGAAGGACCTCCCACGATGAGTCTTTTGACTCCATGGAGGCCTGAATAATAATAATATTTGATCAACATTTCCCAAATAGTCAATTTACATAGTATAATACAACATTGGATATCTAATCACACCCAAGTGCATGAACTTACATTTATTAACAATTGAACTGACAGCCATTTTAGCATCCTCAAAATTCTAGCCTATTTCAAGTATTGTATATCATTAGCAAACAGCTGCATGTTACATCTCAAATGGCAGATTCAGCTGCAGTTGCAAGTGGCATATCGCCAAGTCCTCTGCCATTTAAGAACTCTATTATAAGAAATATCATAAGGGACTTTGTGGCATGCAGTATACTTGAGGCATGTATGTTTCTCAGGAATTAGATATGTGGCTTGTTAGAGAGCGGAGAGAATATGTGTTCAAAATGCAGGCAGTGGGAGGAAATAAGTGTCGAATTATCAATATCCGACCTTGTTGCTCCAGGAATGGGGAATGAATGTAGGAAGACAAGTAGTGTGATAGGAGAGAATGAAAAAAATATATGTATGAATGAGAAAATAATAGTTGATAGTGTGGAAGGCGTGAGTGACTGTGAAAGTTTAGGAGATGGTTTTGTTTGGGAGAGTGAATTTAGATTAAGAGTGACTGACCTGCAGAGGGAGATAGATAAGCTGAAAGAGGAGGTGGAATGTCTTGTGAATGAGAGCAGAAGTATGAAAGATAAGATTAGGAGAATGGAAGAGATAAATGCAAGCCAAATCAGAGTGGGGGGGGAGAAATTTGGGAGTGTTAGAAGAGGAGAGAAAGGAAACAGAAGAGAGGGAATGAGTGAGAGGTATGTGGATGCTAGAAGAGGAGAGGATGGAAACAGTAGAAGAGAGGGAATGAGAGAGAGGTATGGGAATGCTAGCAGACGAGAGGATGGAAACAGTAGGAGAGAGGGAATGAGAGAGAGAGAGAGAGAGATGGAAATGCTAGAAGATGAGAGGATGGAAACAGTAGGAGAGACGGAATGAGAGAGGGATATGGAAGTGCTAGAAGTGGAGAAAATGGAAACAGTAGGAGAGAGGGAATGAGAGAGATGTACAGGAGTGCTAGAAGAGGGGTGAATGCAAACAGTAGGGGAGAGAGGTATGCGAATGCTAGAAGAGAGAATAGCAGTAGAAGAGAGGGAATGAGAGAGATTTCTATGGGAATGAAAGAAGAGGAGCGAATGGAAACAATAGGCGAGAGAGAATGGTAAGAGGTATAATGTATGGCGACTCAATGATCTGTGGTGTTCAAGATAGGATGCGTGAGGAGTGTTTGCCAGGATGAACAATAGAAAGGGTGGCTATGGCAATTAAGAGAGGTGAAAGGGTGGATGAGATGATTCTCATGGTTGGAACAAATGATTTGAGTGGTAAAGTAAGTCGAGCAGCGAGAGATATGAGATTTGTGCTTGAGGCTGTGTGGAAGAAGACAGAGAGAGGAAAAATAGTGTGCATGTTGCCTAGGTATGATAATGATGAACTGAGCAGAAGAGCGGTGATATTGAATGGCATAATAGCGAGAATGTGTGACAACAGAGGACTGGCATATGTGGATGCTTGGAGTGCATCTGAGGAAAGAGAAGAATTGTATGCAAGAGACCGCTTACATTTGAATGAGGAAGGACGTAGGCATCTGGAGAGATTGCTGTTCTGAACGAGTCAGTGTGTCCCAGTGAGGATGATAGCAGGGGTGGCATCTTGTGAGAATGGATGGAATGGATACTTGGGAGAAGGGAGACGATGTCAGGTAACACTGAGCCCCGTGGAGTCTAGAAGAGATAATGCTGGGTATAGAAACAATGGCATTTATATGCTTTATATAAATGCCAGGAGTATCCAGAATAAGGGAGAGGAATTGGTGGTGCAGATATCATCAGCCTGGCCAGAAATTATTGGGATCACTGAGACATGGTTGACAGAAGGGGATATAATAACAGGAATAGAAGTCGCTGGGTATAGCATTTTTCATCAGAATAGGAGGGGAAAGCATGGTGGTCGGGTACTGCTTATGATAAGTGATGATCTATGTCCTCTAAGAGTGGAGAATTTGGAAGGAGGAGAGACAAATGATTTTGAGAGCATATGGTGTTGAGGTAGAGGTAGGCAAGACAGGATATTTAGTGGGGTGTTGCTACAGACCCAGGAGCACAGAGGATGGGGACCAGGAGATGTTTAGACAGCTAAGTTTGGCAAGTGCAAGAAGAATGATTGTTATGGGAGATTTTAAGTTCAGTAGTATAAATTGGAGAGAGGAAGGTGCATGTAGCAATAGGGGAATGGAATTTCTAGAATTCTTGGGACAAATGTCTTAGGCAACATGTAACAGAGGGAACAAGAGGTTCAAGAGTTTTGGATTTGGTTATAGCATCAGAAGAGTTGATAATAACTGAGATGACATCTCTCCCACCAGTTGGAGAGAGTGACCATATGGTTTTGACTTGGAAAATGAATAGACATGCAGGAGTATCAAAGAGACGGGTACTTATGTGGAATTATAAAGCAGGTGATTATAATAGTCTTAGACGTCAACTTCGGGAAGTTTCATGGAGGGAGGAATTGGAAGGCCGGGAAATCATTAGTGCGTGGGAAATTGTGAAAGAATATTTCTTAGCAGCAATGGTAAGTTGTATACCACGAGTGAAGAAGAGGACACAATTTGGAGTAAAGTGGATGACAAACAATATTAAACAGGAATTGCATGCGAAAAAGAGGCTATGGAAGAGATATAAGGAGACAGGTGAAGAGAGGATGCATGAAGAATATAAGACACGGGCCAGAAGAGCGACTAGCGTGGTACGGAAAGCGAAATTGGAATATGAGAGGAGGTTGGCCCTAAGATCCGAAAAAAATCCTAGGGAATTTTTTAGCTATGTAGCCAGTAGGAGGAGAAATGACTGTGGAAGAATGATATTGTCGGATAAAAATGGGAATAGAGTGACTGATGCAGAGGACATGGTGGAATTGTTCAATGAACACTTCATTGGAGTATTTCATCCTAGAGGAGTTGGTTTTAAAGCTAGAGGGATAGGGCTGGTTCAAGATTTAGAGGTACAGGAGGAGAGTGTGTTTCAGATACTGAGTACTCTGGATGTCAGTAAAGCTTTGGGACTGGATGGTATTTCACCATGAGTTTTGAGAGAATGTGCTAGGGAACTGACAGTGCCTTTAACCTGGATTTTCAATGAAAGTCTGGCTTCAGCAAAGGTGCCCAGGGAATGGAAGGAAGGTAAGATAGTGATATTGCATAAGGGTGGTAACACCCTTATGGAATGGCACTGGAAGTGTCTAAGTATTGGCCAGTCTGTGTGTCATCAGTAGTAGTTAAGATCTTGGTGAAAGTAGTGAGAGACCGTATACAACATTGGGCAGATGAAGGTAATGTTATCTGTGAGAGTCAACATGGATTTCTGAAAGGGCGCTCTTGTTTTAGCAATATGCTAGCCTTTTATAATAAAGTTACAAGAACATTAGATGAGGGAAAGGCATATACTGCAATTTTCTTAGACTTAGCAAAGGCATTTGACAGGGTGTCCCATGATAAGCTGATATTTAAGTTGCAGCACATGGGTCTGGATGTCAGATTGATCAACTGGATTCAGGATTGGCTGTCTGATAGGTATCAGAGAGTTGTGTTAGGTGGAGCAGTTTCAAGGAGGCAGAGGGTTACAAGTGGGATCCCACAGGGCTCAGTACTAGGACCTATATTGTTTAACCTTTATATCAGTGACATAGCCAGTGAATTGCAGAGGGATATTCAGTTGTTTGTGGATGATGCGAAGCTAGGAAGGATTATTAGTAATAGTGCAGATGTGGTATCCCTGCAATAGGATTTGAATAAGCTAGATAAATGGGCAAATGAATGGGGGTCAGTTTAATGCAGCAAAATGTAAGGTCTTGAGGTTTGGGAAACATCGATGGAATGCTGCATACTCCATGGGAGGAGTTATGTTGGAGGGCGTAGGGGAAACAAGAGATCTGGGGTTGATGGTTGATAGAAACCTGAAGTTTCTATCAATTATGAGAAGGACACTGACCTGTAGAGATAAGAGGGTTATCATTCCATTTTATAAGTCTCTGATCAGACCACACTTGGACTATTGTTCTCAGATTTGGTCTCCAGGATTTGAAGGGGATAAATTAACTGTGGAAAGGATACAAAGACAGATGACAAAGATGGTTTCAGGACTGTACAAGGATAGTTATGGGGATCGGGTGAGGGAATGTGGACTGCAGAGTTTGGTGGATAGAAGGAAAGGTGATATGATTGAGACTTTTAAACTGTTGAGAGGTGGTTACAGGGTTGACACTATGGAGGTCTTTCGCTTGGTTGAACATCAGGAAGGAGCGATGATAAGTGGCCATCCCTGGAAGTTATGAAAGGAAACTGTGAGCAAGTGGGCAAGGAGTGGTTTCTTTGCATGGAGGGTGGTTGAACCGTGGAATGCATTGCCTGATGGAGTGGTGAGTGCGAGAACGGTCAATGAGTTTAAGGAGTGGTATGATAAACTTTGTGTTTCTTAGGGGGGACCTCCCCTCGATGAGTCTTGACAGACTTTATGTTCTTAGGAAGGACCTCCCATGATGAGTGTTTCGACTCCATGGAGGCCTGGATAATAATAATAATAATAATAAATTCTTCCAAATGTCATTAATGCACATATTGAATAGCAATGGACCAAGGAACTGATCCTTGAGGCACACCACTTCTTACCTTGAATCTTGCAGATTCAGTCCCCCCCATGACTTTTTGATATGTCAGTCAGTCATCTTATCCATGCCAATAGTTTATAATCCAATTCCATATTCTCTAATTTATGCAATAATTTCCATGCTGTATTCTGTCAAAATCCTTAGCAAAATCACAGAGTATCATGGTATATCCATTCCCCTTCTCTAACTCAGAAGTAACATTATTAACATTAAATATTTGTTGCAAAGTAGATTATATCTGTCAATCCATTTCTAAATACAAGCCCTAACCAACTTTTCAAAAGTCTTCACCACCACTCCTGAGACACTGATTGGTCAATAATTTGATAAATCAGTCTTTACAACACCCTTGAACACTAGAGTGTTATAAAGACTGAAGAAGACTGAGTTGTGAAGAATGGTGTTTTGATATTTAAATTATTATAACCTGTTCAAAGGAATAGCCAATTTAGCAGAACACCTGGCATCAATGCTGATATCCTATCAGTTCCTATTGCAGTCCTTATTCAGGTTGTGTAATGGTTCTAGTACTTCCTCCTCATACACTGAAGAGGTAGCTGTGAGTTCAATGTTGAAAATATAATGTTGATATCTTTTAACAAAATGGCTACTTATTAGTTGAGCAGTCACTTCTGCATCAGTTATCCACATACCATCTGCATTCAGTAGTTATTCCTTCACATTCATTCTTTCTTTTACTTACATGTCGATAGAATTTTGTTGTCTTTAATTTGCAGAAAAATCCCCCCCCCCCCATACTTGTACACCTTTCTGTACTTGTGACTCTTCTGCCCTGTTGCTTATAATTGTAATAATTGACATCAAAATTCCTTATTCACATGGTATTCCTTGCACATCTTTTTCTTATGAATCTCTTTCTTAATTAGATTACACATCCATTTCACTCTTTCTCTATTTATTCTTTGAACTCTAGGGACACGTTCCGATATCGCATCATTTAAGTAATTTTTAAACACTTCCCACATGCTGTTGATATCCTTCCACTCTCCATTCAGATCTGTCTCTGGCCATATCTTTCAGAATTTCCAGGCACATTCCAGTCGCTTCTTCAACTCCATCCACCCAACTAATTCTTGGTCTTCCTCTTCTCCTGCTTCCATCAACTTGAGCAAGCAACATCTCCAGACTGTCATTTGCTTGCATATGTCCAAAGTATGACAATTTTTGCTTGATAATCATAGCTTCGAGGGAGCAATCTTGCTGTATTCTGTCTATCACAGATTTATTGGTTTGCTTTGCAGTCCATGGTATTCTTAGTAAGTATTTCCAAACCCATAATTTAAATGCATTTATCTTCCTTCTTTCACTCTTTCTCAAGGTCCAACTCTTTCACATCCATACAGTACCATAGGGAATACCATTGCTTTCACGATTCTGATTTTTGTTGCGAGGCTAATATCTTTAAAAATCTTGCTTAAATTTGTCATTGCTTTCTTTCTGAGTAATAATCTTCTAACTTCTTCAGTACAATACCCATCTTTATCAATTTGGGATCCTAAGAGCACAAAATTGTTCACTACTTCCTTAAACTTCCATTTTCTCTCCATCTACTTCAAAATCATTAAGCTTGCATGTTGCCATAACTTTTATCTTTTTGAGGTTAAGTTTAAGACCATGTTTAGCACTTTCTTCTTTAACTTCCATAATAAGTTCCTCTAAATCTTCTTTGCATTCTGCCAGCAAGGTGGTATCATCTGCATACCTCAAATTATTAGTATTTCTTCCACCAATTTTAATTCCAACTGAAGACTCCTCCACAAGTTAAATAGGTACGGAGATAAAATACACCCTTGTCGCACACCTTTACCTATTGTGAAATACTCAGTTTCTCCAAGATCTGTTTGGATAGTAGCTTCTTGTTCATAATAGATTCCTCAGAAGGATAATGAAACATCCTGGTACTCCCATTGTTCTTAACACATTCTACAATTTCATATCATCTACAGAGTCAAAATCCTTACTATAGTCAAGGAAACAAAGGTAAACATTCTTTTGATATTCCTGTGTTCTTTCTATTATCCATCTCACATTGATGATCTGATCTCTTGTTCCTCTGCTTTTTCGAAATCCTGCCTGTTCATCAGGCATTTCTCTCTCTCTTCATGAATGGTTCCAGTCGAAATATGGGTAGTTATTAATTAAAATTTTTATAATTAATAATTTAGTTTATGTTGCCATTTCCTAAAAAAAAATTAGAAGTATATCTAACCAACATATAAATTTATCTACAAGAATTATGATCATCCACAGAGATTCCATCGCAATCAAGACCCGTCAGTGTGGCAAGTTAAAGCTGAAGATATCAAGATAGCTAAATCGATTAGCCTTCTAAAACTCTGCTGGGTTAATAATGTGATTCCGAACTGTGTAAAACTAAAACACTGATTTACATCACTGAAGGCTCTCTACATATACAGATTCTCTAACTTTGCTCTTATACAGGAGCAGATTGCTACCACCCACATTCTCTTGGCTGACACCAACAAAGTTATTTGTGTGCTAGAAGTAGAGCTTGCCATTATGTTGAATATTGACCTTTGGATGATCCTTTCTGATGTCATGATCGCTTCAACAGAAAAAAGAAATTTCAAAGAATACAATGTTGGCATATTAAGAAAAATTTTGAAGTTTAAAAAAGAATCCATCTTCCAAACCTCAACTACCTCTCAAACATGGTTATAAACCTATCATCCCTTACCCTGAAGCAATCAGCGCATTTGTGCATCGCAACAATTTTTGCTATAGCACCTAAAAAGATCCCTGCAGAAGAAATGATGATACAGGTAGAATGAGGTATCTGCAGCCTTCTCAACCATATTGCCAACAATATCAGACTAGATGTAGCCAGTGATCTTACCCAAGCGAAACCACCAGAAAAGCAATCTATCAAAAGAAGAATTCAAAGCTCTGCAAGAAGTGAAAGACAACAGAAAAATAGTAATTACTAAAGCAGATAAGAGAAATGCCACTGTGGTTTTAAACCAATCCGATTACACAGGTAATCTTGCTTCTTTACTTTTAGATCGACCCCCTTATCTCCTTATAGAATATGATCCCCCACCAGCATCCAAATCAGAACACTCAGTAGGTTCCTTAAGAAGGGTACCTCTTGTCCTGTTGAAGTGACTAACAGACTAAAACCTTTTAACTCTAGACTCCCCCCCCCCCGGATATATGGACTACCAAAAATCCTTAGGCAAAATGTACCATTACATCTCATTGTGAATGGCATTGATTCCCCCACAACAAATAAGCCAAACATTTAGCCAAAGTGCTCACACAATATATTGGCAACACACCTTCACACACATTAAAAAATAAAGTATATCTAACCAACATATAAATTTATCTACAAGAATTATGATCATCCACAGAGATTCCATCGCAATCAAGACCCGTCAGTGTGGCAAGTTAAAGCTGAAGATATCAAGATAGCTAAATCGATTAGCCTTCTAAAACTCTGCTGGGTTAATAATGTGATTCCGAACTGTGTAAAACTAAAACACTGATTTACATCACTGAAGGCTCTCTACATATACAGATTCTCTAACTTTGCTCTTATACAGGAGCAGATTGCTACCACCCACATTCCCTTGGCTGACACCAACAAAGTTATTTGTGTGCTAGAAGTAGAGCTTGCCATTATGTTGAATATTGACCTTTGGATGATCCTTTCTGATGTCATGATCGCTTCAACAGAAAAAAGAAATTTCAAAGAATACAATGTTGGCATATTAAGAAAAATTTTGAAGTTTAAAAAAGAATCCATCTTCCAAACCTCAACTACCTCTCAAACATGGTTATAAACCTATCATCCCTTACCCTGAAGCAATCAGCGCATTTGTGCATCGCAACAATTTTTGCTATAGCACCTAAAAAGATCCCTGCAGAAGAAATGATGATACAGGTAGAATGAGGTATCTGCAGCCTTCTCAACCATATTGCCAACAATATCAGACTAGATGTAGCCAGTGATCTTACCCAAGCGAAACCACCAGAAAAGCAATCTATCAAAAGAAGAATTCAAAGCTCTGCAAGAAGTGAAAGACAACAGAAAAATAGTAATTACTAAAGCAGATAAGAGAAATGCCACTGTGGTTTTAAACCAATCCGATTACACAGGTAATCTTGCCTCTTTACTTTTAGATCGACCCCCTTATCTCCTTATAGAATATGATCCCCCACCAGCATCCAAATCAGAACACTCAGTAGGTTCCTTAAGAAGGGTACCTCTTGTCCTGTTGAAGTGACTAACAGACTAAAACCTTTTAACTCTAGACTCCCCCCCCCCGGATATATGGACTACCAAAAATCCTTAGGCAAAATGTACCATTACATCTCATTGTGAATGGCATTGATTCCCCCACAACAAATAAGCCAAACATTTAGCCAAAGTGCTCACACAATATATTGGCAACACACCTTCACACACATTAAAAAAAAAATAAATAAATAAATAAAAAAAAAAAAAAAAACTCGGCCCAATTTAAAGCTAGTATAGAAAATCACTTACTCCAACACACTAACAATGGTCAGTTTTGATGTCTCTTCCTTATTCACCAATGTGTCACTCAAAGATAGCTTAGCCATCATCCAAGCCAAATTTCTTCCCAATATCTCAGCCTTATTTCAGTTCATCATGAACTCAGGCTATTTTGATTGGAAAGGAAAATTCTACAAACAGATAGAGGGGTCAGCCATCAGTTCTCTTTCTCTCTCTCTCTCTCTGCTCCTTGCCAACTTCCTGATGGATACCTTTGAAGAAAAATCCTTAAACTCTGCTCCATATAAACCCACTGTTTGACTATGCTATGTGGATGATGTGTTTGCGATTTGGCTGCATGGCCTGGATACACTCCAGGATCCAGTTTACTTTGGAAAAGGAAAACAACAGTCTTCCTTTCCTAAACACTCAGATTACATGCCAGCCTGATGGATCCCTGGCTTTCTCTGTTTATAGAAAACCTATGCATACAGGTAGATATATTCACCAGCAGTCACCTCCTCCCTTCCAACAATGTGGGATTATAAAAACCTATATAACAGGGCAAAATTAATCAGTTCAGATAACAATGCCCTAACTATTGAATTTAACCACATTCTTAACACCTTCCTAACCAATGTCTATAACCCCCCCCCAAAAAAAAAAATTAAAATCAGTTAACCGCAACTTTTCTTTCCCCTCTCTCCTTCATAGCAGAGATTATTCTGTTATCATTCCATATATCTGGGAGTACATCCAAAAAACTAAAAAATCCTAAAAAAAACATGACCTCATAACTATTTACAAACCACATAAGAAATTGGCATCTCTTATCTGCTCCACCAAAGACCAAGCACTTTCTGGTCTATATACTAGATCCCATGCGGTTGCAAACTGTCCTACTATAGCCAAGCAGGCAGTATAGCCAATAACAGGATATCCGAACACAAGGACTACATCTGGTTCCACACTCTGAGATGCCAAGGTTTAAGTAATACAGAGCTTATCAATTTTACCTATGCAAGTTGCTACAAGGTGCTTTGACCTTATTATTGGTATCTTTAACATATATTATACCCAAGGTAAAAAACTTTTCACATCTTTCTCTCATCCAGAGATTCTTAATGAGGTCAAGGCACCTTGTGGCAACTTACATAGGTAAAATTGATAAGCTCTGTATTACTTAAACCTTGGCATTTCAGGTCTGCCTACTCACTGATGAGACCTCAATAAAGGTTGAAACTGGTCTTGGTATTGACCCTCACCCATAATGTATAACATCATACATCTCTTAGGAGATGTGTTTTACATTTATGGGAAATGCTAAGGAAAGTGATCAGAACTTAATCCATCTTTACCACGAGTTGCCTTGGTGTTGCACCACCACCGTAAGTCTTGAACCACGTTCAGGTGCAAACTCGACTTACTTGTCTGTTTGCTTACTTGGGAAAAAGGATTAAAACCAAGGTTATAAAATTACTTGGTATCTTTAACATATATTATACCCATGGTAAAAAGCTTTTCACAAGAGAAGAGACTTGTATCTTACAAACTTTCAAAATTAATTGCCAAATGTGGAAAGCCATATACTTTTGGCAAAACTCATCTTACCACCTATAAATTAAGTTTTAGTTATGATTGGCCTAGGTAAAAGTAATGACGTTGTCAATTCCTCTCAGTAATAGTTCAGTATCAACAAGAATTGACGAAATGGCCAAGGACATTGAAAAAAAAAAAAAACTTTGTGATGATTTAAAAACCATAGAATTTCTTTGCAACTTGATAAGACCACTTTACATGACAACGAAGTTTTGTTAAAGGCCTGTGTGCATTGGCCTAATGAAAAAATTATGAAGAAATACTAATGAAGAAATTAGTAAAGAGTTTCTATTTGCTGAACAACTGACACAAAAGGTTCTATAGTTTTTAAGGTTGTTTAAAGACTTTTGTTAATGCTAAAAACATTCCTCTTTCTGTTCTTAGGAAGGACCTCCCACGATGAGTCTTTTGACTCCATGGAGGCTTGAATAATAATAATAAATATTATTGTGTGCACAATTAATGGAGCACTAGCTGTAATTGGTCATCACCATGGATTTATAGCACATTTAAAAGAAGCAGTTTCAAATATCTTTACAATTCATTGTATTCTTCAAAGACAGCACTTAACTGCCAAACATCTTAGTGGGAGACTACATAAGACTTTGGATGATGTTATTAAAGCATCATCCAAAGTGAACAAATAAGAGCCCAGTCATTGAATACCCACATTTTTCGGGCACTTTGCCATGAAAATGAAGAATTTGGGTGTCTTTTGTTTCTCACTGAAGTTAGATGGCTCCCAAATGGAAATGGTCTGCGATGCTTTAATGATCTCTATGATGCTATTTTGGAATTTCTTAATTTACGTGATGAGAACATGCATAATGTTCTAAAAATAAAAAAAAAAGGAAAAGATTGACATCGCATATCTTTCCGATATTTTCAACAAATTAAATTAGGTTAACATCAAATTTCAGGGAAGCAACATGAATCTTATTAAAACAAAGGGAATTATAAATGAATTTATCAGCAAATTAATATTCTATAAGCAGAGTATTGCAAGACGAGAATTTCTGCAGTTCCCAAGTTTACAAATAATAGTTGATTTAATATTAGATACAGATTTGGATTGTTATTGTTCCTATCTTCTGACACTGAAAGAAGACTTGACGATTAGATTCAAAGACTTTGATGAACTTAAAATATGCAATTGGATTATAAATCCATATCCATTTCTTTCTGTTGTCACTTCTGTTCATCCAAATTTGGGTAAAAAATTTATTCACTTAAAAAAAACGATTCTTAAGTCCAAGTACAATTTCAACAGTGTGGGTAGGAAAGATTCTGGCCAAACATGCATTTCAAGCATCCTCAGCTTTGGCAAGAAATAAAATTGCTGTTCATTGCTTTTCCTTCATACTTGGTTGAGAAAAGATCGAGTGTCATATTGCAATTGTTAGCTAAGCAGCAAAACAGATTGTAAATAAGTGAAAGAAGAGACTCGAGACTTCATTTGTCAAACATTGAACCTGATATTGAAAAATTGCAGGATCTCATCAGGCTCAGGGTAGCCATTAATGTTTGGCTTATTAAATACAGTAAGTTTACATCTTTTTTGAGTAAAAATTAATTTCTATCAAAGTCATTAATTTTAAATTAACTATCAGTTCAAATATGTTGAGAGTAATTTAGGTTTGCCTAATAATATATTATAATTATCTTATTGAGTCATTAACCTAGGGTAAAATTGAGCAGGGATGCCAGGCAAAAAAAAAAGGTTAAGAACCACTGGTATACACAAATGCCAGGAGCATCAGAAACAAAGGAGGGGGGGTTGAGTTCATTGCTTTATTGAAGATGATGTGGCCTAAAATTGCTGGTATTAGTGAAACCTGGCTATCCGAATCAGATATGGTAACTGAGATTGAGTGTAATGAGTATACTATTTTTTAGGAATGACAGAAGAGTTAAGAGAGAAGGAGGAGTACTACTGATGATATCAGATGACTTAAGTCCATTTAGGGTAGAAACACAAGAAAACAATGATGGTAACAATGCTCCATGTAGCAATGAGTTTGAATCTATCTGGTGGCGTATTGCTGCAGACCTAGTGGCTCAGTTGCAGGGGGACGAAGAAATGCATAGCAAATTTAACTTTATGGGGTACCAAACGAATGATCATTATGGGTGACTTTAATTTTCCAAACATTGATTGGGTAGATGAGAAATCTCATAATAAGAAGAGGAATTTATTGAATTGTTGCAAGACTACTTTCTCAAACAGCATCTGAAAGAAGGAACCTAAGGTCAAAGAGTGTTGAATTTGCTGATAGCGTCAAGAATATGGCTATTTTGTCACCAATTGGTGACAGTGATCATGCTGTGCTTTCTTGGGAAGTATCTAATTGTATTGATGCTCTGATTTAAAAAGGTTACATGCTGAATTACAAAACTGGAAATTATGATTCCTTTCTTTTTAGATAGTTCGAATCATTGACACAATTCTTCCCCTACAGAACAAATTTCTGCCTGACATTACAGTCCTCTTTGTCCACGTACTACATTCCGGTTACTTGATGTGGCAAAATAAATTTTCTTTACAAAAGAAGATACAGCCATGGGCTCATTACTACCCCCCCCCCCCCCCAATTGCTAACCTTTATATGGAAGCTTTTGAGCAAAGTGCTCTTGATTCCTTTACTCTAAAACATAGTGTGGCTTAGATATTTGACGATGTTTTCGTTATCTGGCCACATGGTCAACAAACTTTAAACACATTCCTCAGCCACCTGAACAAACAACATGAACGCATACAATTTACTATCAAAATTGAAAATCAGAACTCGCTCCCATTCCTGGATGCGCTGGTCACACATCTTCCCTCAGGCAGTCACGGTTTATAGCAAACCATCACATACTGGTCAATATATACATGCTAACTCATATCACCACCCATCACAAAAATTTGGAGTCATTAACACCCTTAAAAACAGAACTTATAACAATTTGCTCTAATCCACAAGTTTTTAAACAAGAATTAAAGATTATTAGCAACAAATTTATAAATAATGGCTATAACAAAAATACTATTAATAAAGTTCTTCATAAAACTTCATCAAAAAAGAATATAGATTACAGTAAAATCATAGCCATCCCATACATTAAAGGGTTATCAGAAAAAATCAATAGAATCCTACACCATTATAATCTCAATGCCATTTTTAAACCACCTATAAAATATATTCAACTCCTCTAAGGATCCTCTCCTGCCATTGGCACATCCTGGAACTTGCCTTATATTGGTGAAACTGGATCTACAATCCCTATATGTAAAAAAAAAAAAAAAAAAAAAAAAAAAAAAAAAAAAAAAAAATTGTGAAGCAGGCCTCTCAGATGCTCTCTACACCAAATTTATTGGAAAAGTACCTGCTCCTTACATCATTCAAAAACCCAGAATGAAAGAAAATTTAAAGAAGCCTGTGAAATTCTGATTAACCACCCTAATCTCAATAATAATGGTGGCATAAAAGTTTCAAGAATTTGGATGGCACATATTCAGCCTACTTAGTATCTAGCATACTTTAGAACTTGAAGCAATTTTCAGCTTTTATTGCAAACTATTCCATACCAGTTGGTTGAAATTTGTATGTATAATCACAGTTTTATTATTTTTTATTTATATATATATAAACATGTTGATCTCCAGCCCCATTTAATTTTGTAACCTAATAGATCCTAATAATAATAATAATAGGACTCTAGCTTTGATGTAATAGTTTTTTTTTAACCAGAGGTCAGGCCAATAATTGTTGTAACAGTTGGTCAGTAATTTTAGCAAACCATGTAGATTGTAGTGCAGCTTGTTTCTCTGTATATATGGGTATGCTCCAGATGCAGAGGCATAGCTAGGGAGGGGAGGAGGGGGCGGTCCACCCTGAGCGGCACTTTGAACCTTTTTGAACTTTTGCAGTTAATACTAAAATACGGTCTCGAGAATTCAATCCCAAATATTATAATACTACTGCGAATTTTCTTCACAATTTCTGTAAGTATTGCTAGTTGTGAGAGGAGTTCTTCTAAATAAAATTGATTAAGAATTACCTACATTATTATGAAATAGACTTCGCCAATGTCATCGATTTTGCTAACAGAAAAGCAAGAAAAATAACATTTTAGAAAGTTGAAATTAAAGTTTTACTTCAAAAATAAACATAGTGTTTTAATTTATTTTCCTATACGTCGTTTTGACTTTTTGTGGTATTTTTGGTATTTATTGAGAGGGATGGCAAACTCAGGGACCACCCCAGGTGGCAAAAACTCTAGCTACACCATTGTCCAAATGATGACCTTGATATGGAGGTCGAAACATTGAGTGTTCATTTTGGTTTATATTAAACTAAAGTTTTGCTCTAACACAGTAGTTGTCTCTATAATTTTCCATAATGTATCCATAATGGAAATTGATTAACTTAGGAGAATACTACCTTTGGTCCCATTGTATGTCAGCAATGCATGAGAATGTTTGAAAGAGTGCTTAAATGAAGCAGTATCTGAATGTGTCCCAACTGTTCAAGGAATAAATAGGCTGAGAGTGAAATGGATGTGCAGCCTTATTAAGCAAGCGATCCACAAGATGGTGTGGAAAGAATATTGTGAGAATAAGAGTGAGAGGAGTTATGAAATATATAAAGCTCAGGCCAGAAAAGTAACTAGTATTGTGCAGAAGCTAAATCGAAGTATGAAAAGAAATTGGCTATGCAAGCTAAAGGCAATCCAAAGAATTTTATGATTATGCTGCAAGCAAAAAAGAATGAATGTTGAAGAATAACTTTATTGATACAGATGATACTCTAGTTAATGAGATTGTTCAATTAATGAGTGCTCACTTTGCTAAGATATATCAACCAGGTGTACATGGTTCAGAGTGCTACTACTACATTAGAGTTAGAGGTGCACAAAAATATGGTTGAAGAGCTGTTACATAACCTGGATAAGAATTTGTCAATAGGGACAGATAGAATATCAGCATGTTTACTAAAGGAATGTTCAGGTGAATTGAACAACAAATGACACAAGGACTGAATCCTGAGGTACACCACTTTCTAATATCTGTCTGTCAACCATCCACCAATCCAAGTCAAGAGTTTACATTCCTATCCCATACGCTCCAGTTTATGCAACAGCCTTTCGTGTGGTATCCTATCAAATGCCTTAGCAAAATTCAGCATTACAGTAGTGTATCTAATAGTGTGACTAGGCCTTTAACTTGTCTTGACTCAGGAATGATACCACAGGAATGGAAGGAATGTTCCATTGTACAAGGTTGGTGTAAGAACTGATATGTCTAACTAACTACTGACCTATCAGTATCTCTGGTACTGATAGGTCATGAATATTATGACCTATCAGTTACCAGAATAGAATGTTATGGCCGAGCTGGATAAAGGAATGGATACACTATTATAATGCTGAATTTTGCTAAGGCATTTGATAGGATACCACATGAAAGGCTGTTGCATAAACTGGAGAGTATGGGATAGAAATGTAAATTTTTGACTTGGATTGGTGGATGGTTGCTAGACAAATATTAGAAAGTGGTGTACCTCAGGATTCAGTCATTGTGTCATTTGTTGTTCAGTTGTTCAATCTATACATTAATGACATTAGGAAGGGTCTAACAGGCAATGTCCAATTGTTTGCTGATGATGTGAAGATAGGCAGGGCAATCAGGGAGGCTATTGATATCCAGCACTTGCAAAATAATTTGAATAGGCTGGAAATTTGGGAAACAAGAATGGGATATCAATTTACTGTTAACAGTTGTAAACTTATGCACTTTGGTATGATGAGATTTCCAGTGGCATATTATACAACCCCTGCAAAAATTATCTGATCAATGTTGCTGATCCTGCAAATTATCTGATCGTGATAGGAGAGAATGAAAAAATATATGTATGAATGAGAAAATAATAGTTGATAGTGTGGAAGGCATGAGTCACTGTGAAAGTTTAGGAGATGGTTTTGTTTGGGAGAGTGAATTTAGATTAAGAGTGACTGACCTGCAGAGGGAGATAGATGAGCTGAAAGAGGAGGTGGAATGTCTTGTGAATGAGAGCAGAAGTATGAAAGATAAGATTAGGAGAATGGAAGAGATAAATGCAAGCCGAATCAGAGTGGGGGGGAGAGAGAAATTTGGGAGTGTTAGAAGAGGAGAGAAAGGAAACAGAAGAGAGGGAATGAGTGAGAGGTATGGGAATGCTAGCAGACGAGAGGATGGAAACAGTAGGAGAGATGGAATGAGAGACATATGAAAGTGCTAGAAGAGGAGAGAATGGAAACAGTAGGAGAGATGGAATGAGAGAGAGAGAGAGATGGGAATGCTAGAAGACGAGAGGATGGAAACAGTAGGAGAGATGGAATGAGAGAGGGATATGGAAGTGCTAGAAGTGGAGAAAATGGAAACAGTAGGAGAGAGGGAATGAGAGAGATGTACAGGAGTGCTAGAAGAGGGGAGAATGGAAACTGTAGGGGAGAGAGGTATGGGAATGCTAGAAGAGAGAATAGCAGTAGAAGAGAGGGAATGAGAGAGACCTATGGGAATGAAAGAGGAGAGAATGGAAACAATAGGAGAGAGAGAATGGAAACAATAGGAGAGAGAGAATGGTAAGAGGTATAATGTATGGTGACTCAATGATCCGTGGTGTTCAAGATAGGATGCGTGAAGAGTGTTTGCCAGGATGAACAATAGAAAGGGTGGCTATGGCATTTAAGAGAGGTGAAAGGGTGGATGAGATGAATGCGATGGTAGGAACAAATGATTTGAGTGGTAATGTAAGTCGGGTAGCGAGAAATATGAGATTTTTGCTTGAGGCTGTACGGAAGAAGACAAAGAGAGGAAAAATAGTGTGCGTGTTGCCTAGCTGAGCAGAAGAGCAGTGATATTGAATGGCATAATAGCGAGAATGTGTGACAAGAGAGGACTGGTATATGTGGATGCTTGGAGTGCGTTTGAGGAAAGAGAGGAATTGTATGCGAGAGACCGCTTACATTTGAATGAGGAAGGACGTAGGCATCTGGAGAGATTGCTGTTCTGAACGAGTCAGTGTGTCCCAGGGAGGATAGCAGGGGTGGCCTCTTGTGGGAATGGATACTTCGGAGAAGGGAGACGATGTCAGGTAGCACTGAGCCCAGTGGAGTCTAGAAGGGATAATGCTGGGTATAGAAACAATGGCATTTATATGTTTTATACTAATGCCAGGAGTATCCAGAATAAGGGAGAGGAATTGGTGGCGCAGATAGCATCAGCCTTCCCAAAAATTATTGTGGTCACTGAGACGTGGTTGACAGAAGGGGATATAATAACAGGAACAGAAGTCGCTGGGTATCGCATTTTTCGTCAGGATAGGAGGGAAAAGTATGGTGGTGGAGGTATTGCTTATGATAAGTGATGACCTATGTCCTCTAAGAGTGGAGGTTTTGGAAGAAAGTGAGACAAATGATTTTGAGAGCATATGGTGTGAGGTAGAGGTAGGCACTACAGGATATTTAGTGGGGTGTTGCTACAGACCCACGAGCACAGAGGATGGGGACCAGGAGATGTTTAGACAGCTAAGTTTGGCAAGTGCAAGAAGAATGATTGTTATGGGGGATTTTAACCACAGTAGTATAAATTGGAGAGAGGAAGATGCGTGTAGCAATAGGGGAATGGAATTTCTAGAATTCTTGAGGGACAAATGTCTTAGGCAACATGTAACAGAGGGAACAAGAAGTTCAAGAGTTTTGGATTTCGTTATAGTATCAAAAGAGTTGATAATAACTGTGATGACATCTCTCCCACCAGTTGGAGAGAGTGACCATATGGTTTTGACTTGGAAAATGAATAGACATGCAGGAGTATCAAAGAGATGGGAACTTATGTGGAATTATAAAGCAGGTGATTATAATAGTCTTAGACGTCAACTTTGGGAAGTTTAATGAGGGAGGAATTGGAAGGCCAGGATATCATTAGTGCATGGGAAATTGTGAAAGAATATTTGTTAGCAGCAATGGTAAGTTGTATACCACGAGTGAAGAAGAGGACACAATTTGGAGTAAAGTGGATGACAAACAATATTAAACAGGAATTGCATGCGAAAAAGAGACTATGGAAGAGATATGAGGAGACAGGTGAAGAGAAAATGCATGAAGAATATAAGACACGGGCCAGAAGAGTGACTAGCGTGGTACGGAAAGCGAAACTGGAATATGAGAGGAGGTTGGCCCTAAGATCCAAAGAAAATCCTAGGGAATTTTTTAGCTATGTGGCCAGTAGGAGGAGAAATGACTGTGGAAGAATGATATTGTGGGATAAAAATGGGAATAGAGGGACTGATGCAGAGGACATAGTGGAATTGTTCAATGAACACTTTATTGGATTATTTCATGCTACAGGGATAGGGCTGGTTCGAGGTTTAGAGGTACAGGAGAACAGTGTGTTTCAGATACTGAGTACTCTGGATGTCAGTAAAGCTTTGGGACTGGATGGTATTTCACCATGAGTTTTGAGAGAATGTGCTAGGGAATTGACATTGCCTTTAACCTGGGTTTTCAATGAAAGTCTGGCTTCGGCAAAGGTGAATTTGCAAATTGGGCAGATGAGGGTAATGTTATCTGTGAGAGTCAACATGAATTTGTGAAAGGATGCTCTTGTTTTAGCAATATGCTAGCCTTTTATAATAAAGTTACAAGAACATTAGATGAGGTAAAGGCATATGCTGCAATTTTCTTAGACTTAGCAAAGGCATTTGACAGGGTGCCACATGATAAGCTGATATTTAAGTTGCAGCACATGGGTCTGGATGTCAGATTGGTCAACTGGATTCAGGATTGGCTGTCTGATAGGTATCAGAGAGTTGTGTTAGGTGGAGCAGTTTCAAGGAGGCAGAGAGTTACAAGTGGGATCCCACAGGGCTTAGTACTAGGCCCTATATTGTTTAACCTTTATATCAATGACATTGCCAGTGGATTGCAAGGGGATATTCAGTTGTTTGCGGATGATGCGAAGCTGGGAAGGATTATTAGTAATAGTGTAGATGTGGTAGCCCTGCAAGAGGATTTGAATAAGCTAGTTAGATGGGCAAATGAATGAGGGTGCAGTTGAATGCAGCAAAATGTAAGGTCTTGAGGTTTGGGAAGCATCGATGGGATGCAGCATACTCTATGGGAGGAGTTATGCTGGAGGAAGTAGAGGAGACGAGATCTGGGGTTGATGGTGGATAGAAACCTGAAGTTTAGGGGACATATTGCAAAGGTGGTGAAGGTAACACAGAGGATTGCTGCAATTATGAGAAGGACACTGACCTGTAGAGATAAGAGGGTTATCATTCCGTTGTATAAGTCTCTGATCAGACCACACTTGGACTATTGTTCTCGGATTTGGTCTCCAGGATTTGAAGGGGATAGATTAACTGTGGAAAGGATACAAAGACGAATGACAAAGGTGATTTCAGGACTGTACAAGGATAGTTACTAGGATTGGCTGAGGGAATGTGGACTGCAGAGTTTGGTGGATAGAAGAAGGAAAGGTGATATGATTGAGACTTTTAAACTGTTGAGAGGTGGTTACAGGGTTGACACTGGGGAGTTGTTTCGCTTGGTTGAACAGCGGGAAGGAGTGATGACAAGAGGCCATCCCTGGAAGTTACGAAAGGAAACTGTGAGCAAGACGGTAAGGAGTGGTTTCTTTGCATGGAGGGTGGTTGAACCATGGAATGCATTGCCTGATGGAGTGGTGAGAGCGAGAACAGTCAGTAAGTTTAAGGAGTGGTATGATAGACTTTGTGTTTCTTAGGGTGGATCTTCCCTCGATGATTCTTGACAGACTTTGTGTTCTTAGAAAGGACCTCCCACGATGAGTCTTTCGACTCCATGGAGGCCTGAATAATAATAATAATAATAATAATGTTGCAATATACACTGTATATTTCTTGGAAAGTTTAACATATAAACGTTGTATCATGCAAGAAATGAAATAACTCACTTTAAAGTATAAAAAGGAAAGAGAATTTTTTTTTGTATGATTCTGAGATTTAAACGCTAATTTAAAGAATGAAGAGTGTTAGAAAAAAGTATCCGATCAAGCTGACAGTCTGGGAAAAAAGTAAGCAATTGCTTAGGAAACAAACATAATCAATTCCCAATATGTAAATTTACAATTGTCTGTACATGCATAAAGAAAACCTTTGTAAGGAGTGGAATCATGATTGCGAGATCTGAATTTTATCTATAGTGTTAAAGGATGGCTCCTGTGAATTGCTCAAATGAACCTTTGAGCAATTTAAAAAAAAAAAAAAAAACAGAATGATTGAATATCTGAAAGATGGAGTGTCTCAGAGACAAGTAGCTAGATAATTAAAATGTGCTGAAAATACTGTATGTGAAATTTGGAAAAAATATTGTTCGTCTAATAGTGTAAAAAGCATGCCTTGAAGTGGATGTGCCACCTCATGCAGACAGCACCTAAAACTGGCTGAACTTTTGAAGACCATGTGATGTTCAACATTCAAACAACTTAATGCTGCATGGTTGAACTACAGAATGAAGGTAAGTGACCGCACAGTATGAAATCAGCTGAATAGTCAAGGATTTCACTTTTGCAAAGCAAAAATGAAACCTTTTTTGAAAAAGCTACACAAAAAAGCTCATTTCCAATGATGTAAAAACAATATAAATTGGGAATTTGATGACTGGAAAAAAGTCTTTTTAGTGACAAATCTTGAATTGACCTTGGAACCGGTGATAATAATGGTACCTTTGTATGGAGAAGAGTTAGTGTAAAGTTCTTCGATGAGTGCATTAATACCAATGCTAAATTTTCACCCTTGTTTTCCGCATGACATCATGTATTATTGGAAAACTGTATCGTTGCTATGTACAGTCGACTCCAAAGTCAACAAAGATATTTTAGAGCATTTTTGGTTCCTAGTATCGAAAAATGGTTCCAGGATTCCAATGACTTCATTTTTCATTGGAATCCTAGAACCATTTCATCACAGCAGATGAATTGGGAACTATCTGCAAAACAATGCAAACACTCCAATTTAAACTCTGACTTGGCCTTCAAATAGCCCGGACCTTAATCTGATCGAAAATGTTTGGAATATTTTAAAGCGAAAAGTCAACACCAAAAGGTTCACAAATGCCATTGAATTACATCAAGCAGTCATGGAAAGCTGGAGTTAAGTTCTGCTAACTGACTGGCAAAAGCTTATTGAGTCCATGACATGAAGGATGAAAGCTATCATTTGGGCTAAAGGAGGAATAACAAAATACTGAGTTGGTGATCGGATATATATTTGCCAATCAAAGAATGATCGTATACTTTTTTCTTCAGTGTTTGATTTTCCATTCACCTAATTTCTGGTTAAAAGTAACTATAAAATGTTTTTTGTAATAAATTTTATTTCTTTGTTAATCATATTTATATTCACAACTGTTTAATCAAAGGCATGGAAATATATTTTTGTTAAATGATTAGTTTAAGAATAAGAATACAGTGGTTGCAACTGTTGAAACTACCCTTGTATTTTAGCAAATATGAGACATGAATTTTGTTAAAGCAAATGGTAATTTTTACAGGTAATGTTCTGGATTGGATGTGGAGAAGACAGTGTATGTTCTGCAGACCTAAAATTAAGAGCAGCTATTTTTGGACTAAAGTAAGTAATTCCATCAAAACATGAAGTTGAATCGTTAATGATTTGCGATTGTTGTTATAACAGATGCCCAATAAAGCATGTGGAGATATTTACTGAAAAAAATTAAGATATAGAAGCAGCAAATATTATTAATTGTGAATTGAATGTTGTCAATGAATATGTTAGTCAGTGAAATGAAATGGATAGGAATATAATTTCATTAATAGCTTTAAGATTTGTAAACATTATACAGCTAATGTTTCTCTAGTGTAACATGTGCACCATGAAAGCTAACACAATCACTGTTAAAATTGTTAATTCAAGTCTAGTAAACAAATACATTGAAAATGCAAAGCCATTTATCTCTGTTTCTCTTGGGAAAAAATACATGATTGAGTCATTAAAATACGATAAATGTATATGTTCTAATACAAATATTCATGTTGTCTGATAATAATGGTGAGTTTTGTAGAGTGCCCTCCTGTGATGTGTGCTTTGCTACTTTGAAGGTATCTCATAATAATGTGAAATAATTCTTATTCAGAATCAGCTGGTGGTATAGAAAGCATTCTCAATATTCTTTAAATAACTTAACAAATATGAAGGTAATGTGAATAAGCCCTTATTTTTTTGTTATTTAATATGTTGGTCATTAGTTATGCCATTGTCAACCAATCCTGAAATTCCATGTTTTTGGATTTGGTGTAATATACGTTCTTCACATTTTACCTAGCAGATTGATCAGTCTGACAATAGTAAGAGAGCTACATAAGCATGGAGTACTGTATACACAATGAAGAAACTCTGAGACACACTTGTTTTCTGGAAGCAGTGTTGATACAATCCTATTGCATTGTACTATTTGATATTAATACTTTTGTGATCTTATATTAGTCCAGTTGAGAAATAAGCATTTCGATGTGGGTTTTCACCATACCCGTTTCTTTCTGCAGACCTATGTATGTGTGGCACTGTGACATATACTTAAAAACCTAAGATTGTATTCAGTTGAATCACACTACTAAGTGCGATTCAACTCATTTCAGCCTTTTATCATCAAAGTGTATATTATTATGATTATTATTACCAAGACCTCCAGGCAATCAGGGATTCATCAAGAGAGGTTCATATCACAAATGCTAGCCGTCATACCTATTCTTGAGTTTGTTTGCAATGCCTTTGCTCACAAACTCTAAAGCAATCCATTTCAATCATCCACTGCTTTATGACAGAAAAATCTTTTACCCATTACTTGAATGCCATTCTCAACTTCCATGCCTGACCTCTCTCTACGTCCTATAAAATGAAAAATACCATCCACTGGTATAATCTGCAACCATTCCAGAAGTTGGTAGGTCTCTATTATATCACACCTCTTTCAACTCATTGCAGTGTCTGCAGTGAACAGATTCTCAGTCTGTCCTCATAATCTGCAATCCACAGTCATATCATATTTGGGATCAGGGAAACGAGAGTGGTCACACCAAAGAAAGAAGTGGGATAT
Source organism: Typopeltis vanoorti (assembly GCF_054136105.1). NCBI lineage: Eukaryota > Metazoa > Arthropoda > Arachnida > Uropygi > Thelyphonidae > Typopeltis > Typopeltis vanoorti. The sequence continues at coordinate 94,383,967 of NC_143570.1, read as the reverse complement.
GGCAGCTAGAATAGAGAATGTTGGTGTGGTAGAATGGTCTCAAAGACACAGGGATTGTTACATATGCATACAAATGTAAGGAGTATTCGAAATAGGAGAGCATTTTGTCACATTGAGTCAGCATGCCCAAAGATAATTGGTATCAGTGAAACTTGGTTGTCTGAGGATAATGTGATGTCAGAAATAGAAATGGAAGGATATGCAGTTTGCCAGAAGGATAGGAAGGTGAAAAAAGGAGAGGGAGTGCTGTAAATATTACAAAAGAATTTTGTCCAAGTGTAGAAGTTGATAGTTCGTGCAATGATTTCGATTCTGTGTAGCATGAAGGTGAAATTAACAGTCTAGTATATCTAGACTATATGTTAAAAAAAAAAAAAACCGATAGGATGCTGTTATATGATAGGGAATGTGAGAATACTGATTGTGAAATGCTTAGGCAAGTGGTTAGGCATGTAAAAAGAAAGTGACCCTCATGAGAGACTTTAATTACGGAAATGCAGAATGGAAGGAGGAGATAGTATATGGGAACAAGGAGAATGAGTTTGTTGAATTTCTGAGGAATAAATATCATAATCAGCATATGACTGAAGCAATGAGAGACTTGATTGTTTTGAATTTGGTGATAACTTCACAAGATGTAGTTGTTAATGAATTATTGACACTTTTGCCAGTTGGTGAGAGTGATTATGAGGTACTTGTTTGGGAATAGTGAAACAAGAAAAGATGACTGCCAAAAATGATATATGTTACCTTGTAAGATGGGTGATTATGCAAAGCTTTGTAGCCAACTAGTATCAATACATTGGGTAGATGAGCTCTGCAGAAAAGATGTTGACAGTGCATCGAAATTCATAAAGCAGTATCTGACACATGCAACATATAACTGCATACCAAAGGTTAAGCGAGTAAATAGAGTAGGAAGTGAAATTGATGAACAGTGAAATCAAGCAAGCTCTGTTGGTAAAGAAAATGTTATGGAGGAGGTATCAGACTGTTAGCAGCTATCAGATCCATGAAGAGTATAAAGTGCAGGACAGGAAAGTGATGAGCATAGTAAAGAAAGAGAAGATGCAGTATGAGAAAAGAGTGACAAAACTTCCTTAAGAAGATTTGCACATCCCTTTCACTCCAACTATTTTTCATACTCCAGGGCAACATTCTGAAACTGCATCATTTAAGTATTTTTAAACGCTTCCTATGTACTGCTGATATCCTTCCCATCTAGCAATTGATACCATGGGATTGAACTTAGTATTTTGCTGAGCTGGTCATGATTTCCTGCTTTGTAGGAAATTATGACCAGCATGTAACCTTTTCTGAATGGAACATTCATAAACTTTGCCACTTCCCAAGTGAGTACTACATGATCACTGTCAGCAACCATGTAGTACTCGATTATATCTTGAACTAAAATTTCCTCTGACACTATAATCAGATCTAACATTCTTCAGTTCCTTCTGTCACACTGCTTGAGGAAGTTGTCTGGTGAGAGCTGAATAAATTTGGTCTCATTCTTGTTGTTTATTTTTTAACGGTATATATTAGAACACAGAAAAATAAGTAAATAATTAATTTATTAACTTATTGCTGATATTTCGCATATTGTGACAAACTGTGTTTTTGTGCTCTGAAGATGCTGGTTATAACACCAGCGAAATATCAGCAGTAAGTTAATAAATTAATTATTTACTTGAAAGTTTATTTTTCACTTGGTTAGAGTATAATAACTTTAGTTTAATCCTTTATCGAAGTGTGAGCAAACAAAGTTTGCGCCTGAAAGTATCTTCAGGACTGGGTTAAGGTGGTACAACACCAGGACAACTCGTTGCAAAGGTGGAGCAAGATACCAACACCTATTTCAGTATCTCCTATAATGCAAAACGCATCTCCTTGCGGATATGTCTAATGTTATGCATTAAGGGAAGGGCCACTACCCAGACTAGTTTCGACCTTTATTGAGGTCTCTTCAGTGGGAGCCAGGCCCAAGTGCAGATATCAGGCAGAAGCATTAGCAAGTCATCTCTACCTATAGGAATTGCCAATTGGTGTGCCAACCTTTTTTAATAATTTACTCTGGATTTACAAAAGTAATGCACAGAGGCTTCTACAAGTCAGAGAGGTTGTTCCTGGAATCAACAAAAGCCTTAAAACATACTCCAAACCTTAACAAGTATGGCTGTATAGATCTACCAAAGATTTGGGAGACAGTCATCCTAAGACCAAATTAATATTTATTACTTTTATTATTTTTTAATTTATATTTTTTCAAACTTTCTAAGACTATCATTTGGACTACTATTTCAAAACTTTGAAATTTTTTTTTATATTTTTTTTTTAACCTAGATGGTGCCATATTAGGACTTTAGTCTTGTGTTGCATGCTGCAATCACTTATACTAGCCCCACTGTTACACCGGATTGTGGTTGTCTTGCCTTTGTAACAAACTTTGTGTTGTGTGCTCGGATGATGCTGGATATAATACCAGCGAAATATTAGCTTTTAAGTTAATAAATCGTTATTTTCTTAACCATCTGTGTTCTTATTATACCGTGAAACCTATTACAACATGTCTGACGAACACATAAGCCTATCCACACCTACAAGTTGGTAAGAGGTTGTTATAGGATCAATGCAGGAGAGGTTCTATAGAAAATAGTGGGAGAACCAGAGATCATCCCTGGAAGCTATATAAGGAGGGTGAGTAGGGGAGTGAGAAGCAGGTTTTTTTCATGTAGAGTTTGGGAACTCTACATGAAAAAATTTCATGTGGTGTCTGCAGAGAATTTGAGTGTGTTTAAAGCACAGTATGATGAGCTGTATGTTTAATAAAAGGACTTCCTAGATGAGTCTTTGACTCCATGGCGTCTTTGGTAATAATAATAATTGTCTGTTCACCAAAATATTGTTGGAATAAGTGAGACATAGCTGGAAGAGGATGACATCCTGACAGGAATAGAGATGGAAGGGTATGATGTGTTTCGTGAGGACAGAAGGGGTAAAAAGGGAGAGGGAGTGCTATTGATGATAGAGAAACAGTTATGTCCATATAAAGTAGAGATGCAAGAGGGAAATAGTGCCAGTGGTTTTGGGGTAGTATGGTGTGAGATAGAGGTGAATGGAATCAATTACTTGGTTGGATTTTGTAATAGACCAGGTAATGTGGATGGTGGTGATCATGAAATGTATGATCAAATTAGCCAAGCAAATAAAAAAAGGGTGATCATTATCGGCGATTTTAATTATAGCAATATAGACTGGAATGATGAGATAGCAACTGGAAGTAAATGAAATGAGTTTCTTGAGTTTTTGAGGGATAACTACCTCAGACAGGTACGTAACAGAGGGCATGAGAGTATTGAGGGTCTTGGATTTGGTCATCTCATCAGAGGATGTAATTATAAATGTGGTGTCAAATCATCCACCAATTGGTGAGAGTGACCATGAGGTGATTACCTGAGTGGTTGCCAGCAGTGTGAAGACCTGTGAGAAAAGGGTATATGTGGAACTACAAAGGGGGGGGGGTAATTATGAAGAGCTCAGGAGACAGCTTGCAGGTGTAGCATGGAATGAGTAGGTAGCTTGAAAAAAAGAGATCAGTGCAGCTTGGGGGATTTTCAAAAACTATCTAGTAGATGCAATGTCTGAATGTATTCCAAGGGTGAGAAGGTTAAATAAGGTAGGTGTGAGATGGATGAATCAATAGATTAAGCATGCGATATAGAGAAAAAAGGACATTATGGAAGGCATAAAAGTGGAAATAACCAATTCTGTGAGGTTTACAAAGACCAGGCAAGGCAGGTGACTTGGTTGGTGAGGGTAGTTAAAGTGAGGTATGAACAGCAGTTAGCTAATGAAGCCCAAAAGAATCCTAAGGAGTTCTTTCGATATGTAGCCAGCAAAAAGCAAAAGAAAGAATGATTATGGAAGGATGACATTGATTGGAGAAAATGGTATAAAGACAGCTGTTGCAGAATGTATGGTGGAGATACTTAATGAGCAGTTCATAAAGGTCTTTCAATCTTGTGAATGTGACTTCATGGAGAGATTGAGAGCAGTTAATGATGGGGAGGAGAGACTGACTCTAAGTAAGCAAGAAGTATAATGGAAATTGAGCAAACTAGATGTTAATAAGGCTGTGGGACTTGATAATATATCACCATGTATTCTGAAGCAATGTGCCAGGGAGTTAATACCTGCCTTGACATATTTTAATGTAAGTCTTGCACTTGGTCAAGTTCCTAAGGAGGGCAAGATTGTGCCACTTCATAAAGGAGGTGATCGAACTCAAGCATCAAAGTATAGGCCTATCTGTGTGTCAGGTGTTGTGAGAAGTTTGTGAGAACTAGGATCCAGAATTGAGTTGATAACAATGGTATTTTCTTTGATGGACAGCATGGATTTGCTAAACGGAGGCTATGTTTTAGTAATCTACTTACTTATTACAATGAAGTGACTGCTTCCTTGAACAGAGGAGAAGGATACACAGTAATATACTTGTATTTCACAAAAGCTTTTAATAGATTACCTCATGATAAGTTGACAGTCAAACTAGAGCAGATGGGGTTGGATATTAGATTAGTGCATTGGATTGGAGACTGGCTATCTGATAGGTATCAAGTTGTGTATGGGGGAGCGATATCCAGGAAAAGGAATGTCACTAGTGGAGTGCCTCAGGGGTCTGTTTTAGGTCCATTGCTGTTTAACTTATATATTAATGCTATCGGTGAAGATTTGGATGGATATATTTAGTTGTTTGCAGATGATGCAAAGTTGAGACAAACTGTGATGAGTAGAGAAGATGTTGTGGCCTTACAAGAAGACTTGAATAAATTGAGTGATTGGGCATGGAAATTGGGATGCGAGTTCAATGTTGCAAGATGTAAGGTTTTGAAATTTGGAAAACAAACAAGGGATGCAAAATTTATGCTTGGTGAGAATATATTGTTGGAGGTGGAGGAAATAAGAGATATGGGGTGATAGTGGATAAGGATCTGAAATTTAGGGGACACATTGCCAAAATTGCGAAGACAACAGGAAGGTTTCTGGGAATGATGCGTAGGACACTGACTTCTAGAATTAGGGAGATTCTTGTTCCATTGTATAAGGCTTTGATTAGGCCACACATGGATTATTGTGCCCAGATTTGGTCACCTGTTCGTTATGTCTTTAATTGTAATATCCAAATATTTAAAGAGACGGAGTAAACACAATAAGCACTACGAACACTTTACTATTGGTGCCAACTGCTTATAAATAACAGTGGAACTGCACGATGGACAGGGCTGCATTACGCTAATAGCTCGTATCTTACTATGACTTGCATAGCAATATGACACTGTGGTAAACACAGTGCTGCTAGCATTCTTCACCCTCCTGAGTGCTACCAGATGGATTTTTATTATTTTTTATATGAAATAAGAGAATTGTATGGGATTGTTGATGATAAAATTAAATATTACAAGCAAATATAAATAAATTAATAAATATATTTATATATCAAGAAAAACTGGGGGTGCTGCAGTTCCACAGTGCCTATGCACAAGCTATCCCTGGTTCTGAGCCTTCTCTTTCAAGGTTGTGTAGCTGTCTCCATTCAGCATGTCATCTAGCATTGTTTTCCTTACTCTTCCTCTGGGACTTTTTCCATCTGCTTTTCCTTCGATGGCATCTCTGATGATTCCATTCCCTCTCAGAATATGTCTGATCCAGTTTCCCTTTCTTCTTTTTATCCTCTTTAATTGACTTCTTTCTTCTACTCTTTTTAAGACCCCTTCATTAGTTATTTTATCTGTCCATTTGATTTTTTTCCATCCTTCTCCAAATCCACATCTCAAAGCTTTCCAAAATCTTAATTTCTTCTTTTTTCAATGTCCAACTTTCAGCTGCATAGAGAGCAACACTCCACACATAACATTTTGTTAGTCTTTTCTTTAGGTTTCTATCCATTTTACTTCTGAATAAATTCCATTTTCTATTAAAGGCGTCTCTTCCCATTGTTATTCTTGCTTTTATGCCACTTTTACATCTTCCATCACTGCTAATAACACTTCCTAGATATTTAAATGTCTTTACTTGATTCAATTTTCCCCCATTTATTCTGATATCCATATTTGCCTCTTTCCTTGCTATTTTCATTACCTTTTGTTTTTCTGATGTTAATTTTCTGGATTCCAGTAATCTGTACAACAGATGTTGTAGTCTTGTTTCAGTATTTGATAATAATGCCTTGTCATCTGCTTATCTTATTGCAAATATCTGTCTATCTCCAATCTTTATTCCTTCTTCAGAATTCTCCAGCAAAATTCTTCAGAATTCTCCAACAAAATTGGTGACAGAGAACAGCCTTGCTCCTTGTCCAATGATACCTGGTTCTGTTGTACCATATATGTCTCTCACCATGGCAGTTTGTACCATATATAGTGACATAATTAGCCTTCTGTCTTTCCAATCTATACCAATCTTTTCCATTACTTCCACCATCTTATCCCATTTTGCAAAGTCAAAAGCTTTGTCAAAATCTATATAACAGATTCAACTTCTTTATTCACTTCCAGACTTCTTTTACTTATTATTCTTAATAGTCCAATTGCATCTCTTGTTACCCTACCTTTCCTGAAACCAAATTGATCTTCTCCAAGAAATTCTTCCACCTTAGATGCAATTTTTCAGGTTAAGATTCTCATAAGTATTTTTGATGTATGGGAAATGAAGCTTATTGTTCTAAAATCCTTGCAATTTACTGCATTACTTTTCTTTGGTATAGGTATAAATATTCATCATCATAACACTGATTATGGGTATAGACCATATTGGTCTGTTCTGGTCTAATTATCCATCCAATATCCTTTTTTGAGGTCTACCCTGCCTTCTCTATCCAATTGACTTATATTTTAGTATTTGTTTAGGATATCGGGTGTTGGCCATTCGGTTTACATTTTCAATTCATTTTTGTTTATAATTGTTTAGTTTTTCTTCTATCGATTTTTTTTTAGTTCTTTTGAAATGTCTTCATTCCTTTTTTGATCTAATAATGTGTATTTTGCGGTTATTTTCATAAATCTCATTTCACTTGTGTTTATTCTTTGTTTATATTGTTTGTTTATTGCCCAAATTTCACTGCCATATAATAATGTGGGCACTGCTCAAGTATCGTATATTTTCAAGTATGTTTCTTTTTGTACTATATTTAGGTTGAGTGTTCTATTTATCAGGCCTATAATCTGTAGAAATTTTTAATTTTGTCTTTTTCTCATTCATATGATATTTCACATCCAAGATAACTGAAAGTACTTATCTGTTCTATTATTTTATTATTAACTATTTTGTTTCTAACTGGAGTTTGTCCACAAAATGCCATTGTTTTAGTTTTATCTGTGGAAATTTTTATTCCAAACTGTTCTACTATAATGTTTAAGTTATATATTGCTCTTTGTAAATTGTCTTCTTTATCTGATATTATTACGTGATCATCTGCAAATAATAGTGTATTTATTTTGTTATTCTGAGAAATTTTTATACCTTGATTGTTTAAGGTGTTCCACTGTATTAATATTTCATTAATGTAAATATTGAAAAGTGTTGGAGACAGAGGGCATCCCTGTCTTACTCCTTGGTTTAAACATTGTTTTTCAGACAACTTTTCATTTATTATTTTTTTTTATTTCATTATCCTTATATATATTCAATATTGCATGTAGTAAAATATTAGGTATATTTATTCTTTGTAAAATATCAAACGGTATATTTCTTTTTACTTTGTCAAATGCTTTTTTTTTGTAATCTATAATCTATGCACACATAATCTATAAACAAAAGATGAGTTTCTAAATTAAATTCTCTTCTTTTTTCTATAAGTAGTTTTAAACAGAAAGCTGCATCCATTGTCAAGCGTCCTTTTCTAAATCCATTTTGACATTCTAATAATATTTTTTCACTGTATATTTTTATTTTTTCATTAAGTATTCTGCTATATATTTTGTAGCATCAATTCAAGTAAGTAATACCTCTGTAGTTAGCAGGTTTTGTTTTATCCCCTTTTTTTAAATATAGGTTTTACTATGTCATGTTGGAGGCTTAATGGATTTTTTACAACACTCAAAAAGGATTAAAATAGAATTTAATGCTTCCTATATTTCGTCCTAGTCACTAGGACATCTACGGGGATTACAAAAACAACTAATGTAACATGCACACAAATATCATACGATACTAAGCTCAACCACGTAGGTGACACTAAAGTCCTATCTAGGTGGAGCACCCTCTAAGGGCGGTAGTAGGTGGCCTGGAATGTAAGGTGGGACCTCTGGTGACGAGTGTTTCCCAAATCTTCGGAAGCTTAATGCAACCGTATTTATTGAGATTTGGTTGGTTTCTGAGAGCTGCTGCTGCTTCTAAGAAAAGTCTCTTTTTCTTGAATTTGCTGTGGTGGAGCATGGTGGTTTTCTTCCATGATACCCTGTGGGTGGTGTCCAAAACATGGTGAGCCAAGCCTGAATGACCATAGTTGTGTTTACAGATGTAAGACTTGAGTTCCTCCAGGCAGATGGATGCTGATCTGCCTGTCTGTCCAAAGTATGCCAGCTTACAGGAACAGGGTACTTTGTAAACTCCATGCATAGAGAGAGGAGGGAGCTGATCTTTCGTAGAATGGATAAGGGTAGCAAGTTTGCGGTGGGGCTTATATGCTGTGTGTAGGTTGTAGTTTTTTAGAATCTTGGCTATTTTTTCGGGTACCATGGATATAGAGTATGGTGATGGCATTTTTCAAATCTTGTTGACGAGAAGGACGGGGAATGGGGGAGGAACTGATTTTTTTTTTATACTGTGATCGCTGTAGCCATTGGAGAGGAAAGTGCTGTGTATGTGGTTAAGCTCAGTAGTGAGGGCGGTTCCACTGGAACAAAGTTTGTGGGCTCTCTTGGTAAGAGTTTTAATAATGCCATATTGTTGAGAGGGGTGGTGGTGGGAGAGTTTGTGAATGTATCTCCCTGTGTGTGTTTTCTGTATACAGTGAAGGCAGGTGTATCGTTAGGCAGGCGTGTGACTAAGGTGTCTAAGGAAGGGTAAACAATTGTTCTTTTCCTTTTCCATAATAAACTGGATTCTTGGATGTAGGCTATTGAGATTACTGAAGAAGGAGTCTAACATGTCTGGGCTATGAGGCCAAATAGAGAACACATCATCTACATATCTTTGCCAGATGGAAGGTTTGAGTGGGGCTGAGTATATGGCTCGTTTTTTGAAATCTTCCATATAGAAATTGACAAGGGGGGGGGGTGAGAGGGGGTAACCCATGGCAGTTCCCTCTATCTGCTTGTAGATTTTGTTCTTCCAAAAGAAATACCCAGAGTTAATGGCAAAGAAAAAGAGATCTAAGATGTCAGAGGGGAAAACGTTTTCTAAGAGAGATAAAGTGTCAGTTAAGGGAATATTGGTAAACAAAGAGGAGATATCAAAGCTTACCAATATGTCTGCATTATTCAAGGTTAAATTTTCTGTGAGGGCTTTAAAGTGGATCGAGTTTTTTATATAGGAAGTGGACCTTCTGGTGAGGGGGATCAGAGAGTTGGCCAGCTGTTTAGACAGTCTGTAGCAAGGTGCATTGGTGGCATCTACTATAGGCCTGAATGGGGAATTGGGTTTGTGGATTTTTGGTAAACCGTATATTCGGGGGGGGGGGGATAGGAGCGGAAAGGTTTAAGTTTTTTTCGTGATGTCAGGGGGCCAGGAAGATACTTTTTTAAGTAAGATTTTTAATTTCTTAACTTGTGTTTTTTGTGGAGTTGTGTTCTAGCGGGATGTAGGTGGTGCGATCGTGGAGGATAATATTCATTTTATGATTGTATTCACTGGTATTAAGAATGACTGTGGCATTACCCTTATCCGCTCTAGTGATGAATACTTTTTTCTTTACGTAGTTTCAGGAGAGCCGTGTGTTGGGCATACGATAAATTACTTTTTGGAGGCGAAGAATGAGCGAGGATGTTGGCTATCTCCGATGGTAAGCGACCGATCCCCCGTTCAATGTTAACCATTACATCAAGCACCGGCACTTCCTTCGGAGCGACGGCAAAATTACGGCTGAGGCAAAGGGCGCTGACAGCATCGATGATGTTGGCGTAGTCAACATCCTCGCTCATTATTCGCCTCCAAAAAGTAATTTATCATATGCCCAACGCACGGCTCTTCTGAAACTATGGAAAGAAAAAAGTATCCTTTTTGAGTGCTGTAAAAAAATCCTTAAGCCTCCAACATGATGTCCTCACAGCACTTAAGCCTCTACACACGGAAGGTTTTACCATGCTTGTATTCCATTTTATTGGTATTTGTCAATTTGTATATATTTTATTTAAAAGTTTTAGTAATCTTTGATGAAATTTTTTTCCAGCAAATTTATACAGTTTGGAGTTTATCTCATCTTCTTCTGCTGATTTGCCATTTTTTATTTTATTTAGGTTGTCCTTTATTCCTTCATTGTTATCATATCATTTAAGGTATTTTGTGAGTTTCTGGTGTAATTATTTTTGATGCCAGTATTATCCATCCAAGGATCTGTAAAGTAATCCAAGAATTTTTTTACATCTAGTTCACAATTTATATTTGCAGTTTCTTTTATTATCTGCATTCATGTGTTTTAGTATTTTGTATGCAGTGGGTCTTAATTTGTATATGTCATTTTCTAGATATATAAATTTTTCCCAGCTTTCTCTGCGTCTCTTTCTGGTTTCTCTTTTTGCTATTGCTCGTCTTTTTTTTTTACATTCAATTTCATCTTGTTTTTTGCTACTTAGCCATCTTTTAAAAGCCAGCGTTTTATTTTCAATTATTGTTTTTATTTCATTGTCCCATGTATGTAATTTTTTTATTTTTATGATATTTTTTGTGTGTTCCTAGACTTTCATATCCTGCTGATGGAATAATTTCTTTTATATTATTCCATTCTTTCTCAATGTCTTAATTTTCTTGTATTTTTTCTAAGTAGTTATTAATCTTCTGTTGGTATAAATTTCTTATACTTGAATCATTTAGTAGTCTTACTTTGTAATTAGATTTTGTTTGTCTAGTTTGTTTATTTTTTGTATTTTTTGTAGCCAGTTTGGTGGGAAATCTTGGTTTTGCCTGTACTAAATAGTGATCTGTGTCATTTCTAGTCCTCTTCTAACTTTAACATCTAGGAAGAGGTTTGCTGCTTTTTCATTTGTTATAAAGTAGTCTATTATTGATTTTTGTCCTCTTGCACACCATGTATATTTATGTATATTTTTGTTTGCAAAATGTATTCATTATTTTTAAATTATTATATATTATATAATCAACGAGTCTCTTTCCATTTTTGTTTACTGTTGGTTCTCCAAATTTTTATTTAATTTTTCATATATTCCTTGTAACTCTTTGTAAAAGTAATAATTTTCTTCTTCTTTTCCTTCTTCAGGGGCATACACTCCAACAACCATTAAATTTTCTTTATTTAATTTTAATCGCACTTCTAATATTCTTTCATTCCAGTACGTACAATGAGTTATTTTTGCTTAGATTTATGGATCCAAATCATTACACCAGCTTTGGCATGTATTTGTTTGTCCACTCCAATATATATGATATTGCAGTTTGCTGTTTCTTTTGTGCCTTTAAGTTTCTTTTTTGTTTCTGTAAGAACTGGAATTTCTATATTTTCATCATTTAAAATTTTATCTAATTCTTCTTCTTTATGTGCTATGCTTCTAATGTTCCATGTAGCATATTTCACCACGTTTTTCTTTTTTCAAAGTTTCTTAACATTTTCCGGTTTGCGGTTGTTTCCCATGTTTTTTGTCCAGTTTGGATTTCGTTGAGACTTGGAAGTAATGTGTTTCCCTATGTCAAGTGACTAGCATGATAATGGGTATCCTAGTAGTGGGGCTGCCACCTTAAGACTAGGCTTGCCTTTTTTTTTAGTAGACAAAACTACAGTTTGAGAGGAAAGAGTTACCCCCCTCACCCTCGAATTGCTCTAGTAGCACTGGGGGGGGGGGAGTAAGAAGTAAGGGAGTAGAGGGAAAGAAGAGTAGAAGACCAGTCTCCAGATATGATATACCAAGTGTATATTGTATGAAGTAAGATCGGGTCTAGCTTGGGTATCTTGGGTTTGCCATGCTCGTACTCACCAATGTGAGCCCCTGAGATGTATAAATATTAAGGTCATAAAATCTTTTGGTAATTCTCCTTTGTTATAAATTAAATTTATTATTTTGGTTATTTTTTCAGTTCCTTTCTTCTGAAGTTGTTTCAGGAATTCTGAAGGTATTTCATCTATTCCTTTTGCCTTTACACATTTTAGTTCTTTAATTGCCATTTCTACTTCTGTCTTCAAAATCTCTGGGCCTAGATCATCTTCATTTACTTTCTTTATATCTTCTAATGGCAACTCATTTGGTCTATTTTCCTTGTCATGTAGATCTTCAATGTATTCCTTCCATCTCATTAGGATTTTATCTTCTTCAGTTATGACTTCTTATTTTCTGTGCCTCTAGCTCAAATTCCATTTCTCTTGTGATTCATGCTTTTGGCTTTTTCATACAAAAGATCATACTTTCCCACTCTCTCATAATTTTCCATTTCTTCACATTGTTTTTTAAGCCAATCTTCTTTACTTCTTTCTGCTTCCTTTCTTAATTTGTCATTCAGGGTTCTATATTGTATTTTCCCTTCTGGGGTGTCTTTATTTTTCCATTTTCTTCTTTCTTCCATTAGAGAAATCATTTCATTAGTTATCTAATATTTTTTTTATACTTTTAGCTCTTACAAATCCATTTCTTCTTCAGCAATCTTCTTCATTTTCTCTTTTTGTTCCCATTTTTTTTCTGGATCTTCTGGAGAAACTGGATGTCCAATCCCTACCTGTAATTTAAAAAAAAAAAAAAAAAAAAAAAAAAAAAAAAGCAGCAGCACATTAAATTTAACAATTCTTGGAGAAGCACGTCTCTCAGATCGTGCTCTTAACACCCTATACCAAATTGATTGGAAAAGTACTTGTTCTTTACACCACACAAAAACCTAGTATGAATGGAAATTTAAAGAAGCATGTGAAATTTTAATTAACCACCCCAATCTTAACAATAATGGTGGCATAAAAATCCCAAAAATTTGGATGCCACACATTTGGCCCACTCAGTTTTCCAGCAAACCCTGACTTTAGGACTGTAAGCAATTTTCAGTTTTTGTTGGTGGTGGAATAATAATGTACAAGTGGCAGTGACAGCTAAGAGAAAGGCAAAGCAGAAGTGGGATGAGTCAAGAGTGGAAGAGGACAGAGAGGCGTACAGAGAGAGAAAGCAAGAAGCCAAGAGAGTTGTGGCACAGGCGAAGGCCGTGGCATATCAAGATCTGTATGATCAATTAGAAACAAAGGAAGGACAGAGAAAAAGTTGCCAACTAGCGAAATATAGAAATAAAGCAGCAAAGGACCTCTTACATGTGAGGCAGATCAAAGACGCTGAAGGAAGAGTATTATGGAGGGATGTGGACATAAGAAACAGATGGAAAATATACTTTGAGGGACTTTTGAATGAGGAAAATGCAAGGACTCAGAGAGGAGATGGGCAGCCTTCTGAGGGGATGGTGCAGAACATCAGTAGAGTGGAAGTGACGGAGGCCATGAAGAGGATGAGGAATGGAAAATCGGTGGGCCCTGACAGAATTCCAGTGGAGGCATGGAAGGTACTGGGGGAAGAGGGAATTGACCTGCTGTGGGACCTGTTCATGAAAGTTTGCCAACAGGAAAATATACCTGAGGAATGGAGAGAGGGTACTCTTGTCCCCATCTACAAGGGTAAAGGGGATGCACAAGACTGTAAAAATTAGAGGAATAAACTTGATGTCCCACACAATGAAAATCCTAGAAAGGGTTCTTGATGATAGATTGAGGAAGGAGGTGGAGATTGCAAAGGAACAATTTGGCTTCATGCCTGGTAGATCAACAACAGATGCTATCTTTGGGTTATGACAGATGATGGAAAAGTATCGAAAGAAACAAAGGGAGCTACATCTGGCATTTATTGATCTGGAGAAAGTATGATAGAGTGCCAAGGCAAGAAATCTGGAGGTGTCTGAGGGAGAAGAAGGTTCCGGAGAAATATATCAGGTTGGTGCAGGAGATGTACAGAAATGTGAAGACAAGTGTTCGGACCTGTCTGGGACAGACAGAAAGTTTTCAAGTTACAGTTGGCTTGCATCAAGGGTCAGCATTAAGTCCTTTTCTGTTTAACATTGTGATGGAGGTGGTGACGGAGGAGGTGAGAGAAGATGCGCCTTGGACAATGTTGCATGCAGATGACATCTTGCTATGTGCACATTCAAGAGAAGAAGCAGGAACTAAACTGGAAAGATGGAGAAAAGTACTGGAAGAGAGAGGTATGAGACTGAGCAGAAGTAAGACAGAGTATATGTGTTGCACAGTGGGCAGGAGACAGATCTGGAGCTGGAAGGAAATGTAATCAGGAAGGTGAGAGACTTTAGATACTTAGGTTCAACAGTGGAAGAAGATGGAGGAGCTGAGAAGGAAGTGGGATGCAGGATACAAGCGGGTTGGAGGAACTGGAGGGAGATGGCTGGAGTGTTATGCGATAAGAGGGTGACGATCAATCTGAAAGGCAAAATCTATAGGACAGTAGTGAGGCCAGCTACGACATATGCTATAGAAACTGGTGAATGCTTAGGTGGATGTGCGTTGTGACCAGAAAGGATCGTCTGAGAAATGACTGTCAGGGGAACAGTGAACGTTACGAACTTAGGAGTGAAAATACAGGAGGCAAGGTTGAGGTGGTTTGGTCATGTGATGAGGAGGGAGGACGAATATGTGGGAAGAAGGGTCATGCAGATGGATGTGCAAGGAAGGCGGAAGCGTGGGCGGCCAAAGAAGAGATGGGGGGAGCTGGTAGAAGAGGACTTGAGGATGAAGAACTTGGATGTCGTGACTGCCCAAGACAGGAAGGTGTGGAGGAGACTCATCACCAGCAGTGATTCCACTTAAGTGGGAGAAGCTGCAGAAGAAGAAGAAGAAGATTGGCCACTATCCATACTGGTTTGGTAACTTATATGTATAATTATAAGTAATTTTTTTGATGTGAACATGTTGCTCTCCAGCCTAATTTAATTTCAGAACCTAATAATGACAGGACTCTAGCTTTGTAAGTTTTTTGTTTTTTTACACCAGAGGTCAGGCCAATTTTAACCGTTGATCAGTAACTTTAGCATACCATGTAGATTGTTGTGCAATAGTTTCTTTGTATATATGTGTATACTCCAGATGACCTTAATGTGAAGGTCGAAACATTGAGTGTTTATTTTGGTTTATATTAAACTAAAAGTTCTACTCTAACATGGTGGTAGTTTCCATAATTTTCATAATGTATCCTATTCAAACCCTAGCCAGTACCATTAAAATACAAATTAAACAGCAATGATTCTAAAACACTTTTCAACTATACCACTAGTGGCCTTCCTCTTCTAGGATATTGTTAACCCATACACAACTTGCTGATGCCTGTCAGATAGTCATTGACAATCCAATGCACTAATCTACTATTTAAGCAATTCATTCTGGTTTAACTATTAATCTTATTGTGTGACAGTCTCTCAAAAGCCTTTGCAAAATCTAAGTATACCACTATGTATGGACTGCTATGTCCAATGCATCAGTCGTCTTATTGTAATAACAAACAGGTTACTAAAACATTACTTCCTTTTAGCAAACATGTCCATCAAAAATAATGCGACTGTTGTCAATCCAGTTTTGAATCTACGTCCCCACTAACCTCTCTAACAGTGTTTATCCTATAATGTGATGCTTGAGAGAGCATCGCATTATATGTGACCATAGGATCACATGGTATAATCTTGCCTTCCTTCCAATCCTTTGTAACTTGGCCCAGTGAAAAACTCATATTAAACCAGTATGTCAAAATACATGTAACAACCTTGCACATTCCCTCATGTCATGATATATCAAGTCCTATAACTTTATCAACATGAATTTTTCTCATTTCTCCATATACCTCCTCCTCGTGCAGTCAATTGGCACTCTCTTTACTGTATTCACTCTACATAATGTCAATCACAAGGAAGAAATAGCTTTATGAATTGCTCATTTAATATATCATCTGTATCCTCTTGCAGTGGTTATCCAGGTTGCATTCTTAGTTCATTCATCCATGCCTCCCTTGTGTAGCCCTCTGACCCTTGGAATACATTTAGACTGCTTCTGCTAGATGGTTGTTGAACAGCACCCAAATATGCATTGGTCTACTTTTCACACAACTCCTCATTCCATGATATAGTTGCAAGCTGTCTCCTGAGTTTCTCACCAGCTTTGTAGTTCCACATGCTTTTTCTCACAGAAGTCCTCACATGGCAACCACCCAGATAATCACTTAATGGTCACCCTTATCAAATTGGAGAGGGAAAAATTTGACACTCCATTTATAATGACATCCTGTGATGAGATCATCAAATCCAAGATCCTTAATCCTTACGTGCCCTCTCTTACTTACTGCCTGAAGTAGTTGTCTCTCAAAAACTTGAATAAAAATTCAATTTCTTTACTTCTGAATGATGTCAACTCAATCTATATTACCATAATAAAAATTACCCATAATGATCTCCCTTTTCATATTTGCTTGATTAATTTGCTTAGGTACCTTTCATTTTCACTAGCTTCCATGTTGCCAGGTCTATAGCAACATCCGACTAAGTATTCATTCATCTCTCCCCCTCCTCCCCATGACTTGCCTCAAACCAATTACCACTATTTTCTCCTTGCATTGGGCACAACTCCTTTTCTGTCATCAGTAACACTCCACCTCTCCTTTTGCCTTTTCTGTCTTCATGAAAATCATTGTATTCTCTCTCTATTCTTGCCATACTTTGTCTCTTCATCCAACCACATCTCACTTACCGCAATAATATTTTGGGTGATCAAACTTAGTCACTGCAACAATTTCATTCTCCTTATTTTTGATATCACTAGCATTTGCATAACATTTCATTTCTCGGTCTGTAACAGGATCAATTAATACCATTTCTTAGGGTGTAACTCCTCTTTGCATTTCTGCAGCTGTTTCTATTTGTTTTGTACTCTTCTCACTCATGCTACTCGCTTCTTCATTCATGAGCTCTCCTTGAATCTTTCCATACATTATGTTCTTCCACATTGTTTCTTACTTGCTCAGATCCATGCTGTGATTCTCTGCTATTCTTACTCTTTCTTCCAGCAGCATTCTCTCCAGATGACTTGTACCAAAACCATTTAAATGCAATCACTGTTATCACTCTTACATAATTCCTTTCCATTTGTCCCTCAAACTCATTCCACACATTCACAAACTGCACTCCATTTTCTTCATACATTTCTGTTACCATTCCATTAATTATCTTTGCTCTCCACTTCAGCTTATCACTGTCATGCCTGTGAAAACCAGACTTCCTTTTTTATCATTATTATCTTTGATTTTCCTCAACCACCTTCTGATATCCATTCTTACCTTCTCATTGTTTCTGCCTTAGTTATTTGTTACTACTACTTCCACCACCAACTCCTCGTTTACTCTTCATATCAAATACCTCCATCACTCCACCCATTCTACCTCCCAGAAAACAAACCTTGTACATATTGTCATTCATTACACCCCTATTAACATCCCCATATCACCCCACTTACAAGTCATTCGTTGTTCATTCCAATCTTCTTTTTTGTTCTATACATATTCTACAATTCTCTTCATTTCATTCTTCGTATGCTTCATCTCTTGCCTAATCTTCACGAACTTCACTTTCAAATCTTTTCACTGTCATCATTTGTTCCCACTGCCTTACCATTAGTCACAATTTTTTGACATCAGCCCCACTCATTAACTTAATTGCACTCTATTTTTCACCATCAGTCTTGCATTATTTTGTACTGTCAGTTGCACCCCTTTCTGAACAGTCGAATCAAACATTCTTTCTCATTGTCTTCTGATTAACTTAGTATGCTATGTTCTCTGCTTTGATTCAAACAAGCCATATGGTCCATCTACATGTCATACTTCCTTTTAATTATGAAAATAAATAAATATTTGTCTATAGACAAATTATGTGAAGACATTTAAATGAATTTAAATTCCTTTCATACTAAAAATAGCTTCAGGAGAAAAGTAAGTGGAAACTTTGAATATTATTAGGGTATGAAACCCCCCCCACACACACAGAAACTGTTCTTATATATTATTATTATTATTATTATCATCAACACCCGACCTCCATGGTGTCAGAGACTCATCGTGGGAGGTACTCACTATTGCATACAATGCTCATCCAACCACGTCATAAACTGATTCAATGTGTCCACATCCACAATGTAGTCAGGCAATGCATTCCACTCACTAACCACCCTCCATGCAAAGACCCTGCTTCTCACTCCTTTGCTCACACCCTCCTTATACAGTTTCAAGCAATGGTCTCTTGTTCTACTTCCCTTCTATGAAATTCTATGAAAAATTTCTTCCATGTCTACCTGATAACAACCCCTGACCAGTTTATGTCTCAATCATATCTCCCCTCTTCCTCCTATTCATGAGGCTCTGAAACTTACATTCCCTCAATCTGTCCTCGTACTCCACATTGCAAAGACCACTGACTACCTTTCTGAATCTTCTCTGTACCCTTTCCAACATATCCTCGTCACCATGAAAACCTGGCAACTAAATCTGTGCATAATAATCTATATGAGGCCTGATCAAGGCCTTGTACAATGGAATCACAACCTCTCTATTTCTGCATGTCAGAGTTCTCTGCATCATTGCAATTCTTCAATGTGATGTCTTCACAACTTGTGTAATGTGGCCCCTGAATTCTAATTATTATTACACCTCCAGGGAGTCCAAAGACTCATGAAGGGAGGGAACCTGCTTTACAACTGTCTCTGCCACTCAATCCACTAACTGACCGCAACTACACCAATGCCATCTACAACCGCCCACCAACACCACCACTAGCATTTCCAAGGACAATCACAAACACCCATGCCCATGGTGGGATTCGAACCTGCAGCCTTTTGCTGGAGAGTGGATACGCTAACCACTCGGCCAGCCAGGCTGGCAATATGGCAAAATTTCAGGTCCTTGTCCACCATCACACCTAGATCGCTCATCTCCTCTACTTCTGTTAAAGTTTACCTACCAAGTGTATACTTGGAATCCCATTGTTGCTTACCAAAATCTCAAAACCTTACACTTGACAACATTGAACTGATAGTTCCACTTCCCTGCCCATTCATGCAATCTATTCAAGTTCTCTTGTAAGGCATTAACATCAGCCTGACTGTGTATTGCTCTCCCCAGTTTTGCATCATCTGCAAACAGCTGGATATCACTAGTTAAACTCAACCCAATATCATTAACATACAAATTGAACAACAATGGCCCCAAAAATTACCCGTGGCACACCACTGATGACTTTTCTCTTTCAAGTACTGCATCCCCATATACATCTTTCTGATATCTATCTGACAGCCAGTCACTGATCCAACACAGAAGTCTGTTATCCAATCCCATCTCTTTCAATTTAATTAAGAGCTTCTCATGTGGCAGTCTGTCAAAAGCCTTTGCAAAATCCAAGTACAACACTGTATATGCAGCTTTCTCGTAGACAGACTTATACATTGGTTATGCATTACTAAATCACTTAAGGAATTGACAACGTAGATACAAATATGAATTAAATTACACTTCAATAAATATTTCTGATATTTCGGCAACGTCACATTTCCATCTTCAAAAGGAACTTACAAAAAAGGCACATGCACTCAGGCACTACAACACAATAACTGAGAATGAAGTGATGAAGCAATTGTTCTCCTAAAAGTCCTGATGGTTCCCTCCTAGCGGGCTAAGTAGGTGTTCTTGGCCGTTGGGCTGGTCTGCTGATGTAAGCCTCCCAGATTTTGGGGCAGTTTCACACAACCAAATTTGTTGAAGTTTGGAGAGTTTCTTAGGGCTGAGGCTGATTCCATAAATATTCTTTTGAATTTGTATTTGCTATGGTGTATTACTTATTAACATCAAGGTTATTTATTTCCTCAAATACCTCCTGCTCACTCACAATTAAGCTATCCTCTCCTATGTCCTCTACACTTAAGTTCCTTATGATTCCACTCTGATCAGGATGAAATGCACTTATAAATTGATCACTGAATACCTCAACAATGTCTTCTGCAATAGTTACCATTCTACCACTTTCATCCCTTAACTTCATCTTTCCATGATCATTCTTCCTTCTACTTGCCACATATCTTAAAAAAACTCTCTAGGGTTTTTCTTAGCCTCATTTGCCAATTTCTGCTCATACTCTACTTTTGTTTTCCTTACTGAGTCGCTCTCCTGGCTTGTTCTTTATATTCTTCATGTGACTGATTATTATTATCTCGGGCAACTCCAAGGAGTCGACAGACTCATTGACGGAGGCCCTAACATCATGTCAAGAACAACTATTCGACATTCACACAGTATCTATCATACCTCGCCTTGAACTCATTCACTGTCATAGCACCCACAACAGACTCTGGCAGCTTATTCCACTCATTCACCACTCTCCAAGTAAAAAACCTGGTTCTAACACCTCTGCTAATCACACTCTTGCCAGCTTCCATGTATAGCCCCTAGTCCTCCCACCACCAAGCCTATTCTCAAAAATATCTTCTGGATTAATCCTATAGAAACCCTTCAGTAATTTGAATGTCTCAATCAACCAATTTTTGCAACCCACAAATCTTCAACCTGTTCTCATAAGGTTCATTCTACAGACCAGCTATCATCTTGGTCACTCGTCTCTGGATCCTCTCCACCTCCTCCCTATCAAGAAGAAACCCTGGTGCCCACATCTGGGCAGAGTAGTCTAGATGGGGTTTTATCAAGGCTTGATATACAGGAACAATAACTTGTTTGTCTCTGCTTGTTAAAGTATTTTTCAGCAACCAAGTGATTTGATGAGCTGTTTTGGCCACTTTTGCAATGTGCCCCCTAAACTTCAACTCCCTATCCACCAACACTCCCAAATCCCTGGCCTCATCAATCTCCTGGAGTATGGTTCCACCAATGTGATATACTGCTGCTAATCTTATCACTCCAAAATGCATAACCTTACACTTTGCAACATTAAATTGACATCCATTTTTCCCTAGCCCAGTCCTCCAAATTATCCTTCAAAATGTTGACATCCTGTGCACTCACAATTGCCCTACTCAACTTTGCATCATCAGCAAACAAGTGAACACTCCCTCTCAGATCCTTTCCTATATCGTTAATGAACAAATTGAAAAGTAGTGGACAGAACCCTGCGGCACACCACTAGTCACAAGCAGTCTTTTGGACTCCACTCCTGAATAAACCACTCTCTGGTATCTCTCCATCAACCATCCTCCTATCCATCTCACCGACCCTATATCCATCCACATCTGCTCCAGTTTACTGATTAGAGTAACATGTGGTATCCTGTCAAAAGGCCTTGGCAAGGTCCAGTAGAATCGCTGTAAACCCATTACCCTTATCCAGTTCAGCCGTCACTGTGTTATAAAACGTGAGCAAGTTACTGAGGCATGATCTACCCTTCACAAAACCATGTTGTCCCCCATACGGTATCCCATTTTCATCTATCCAGTCCTGTATTCTTCTCTTGACTAATTTCCCCAAGACCTTGACAACGATTCCTGATATGCTAATCAGTCGGTAATTTACAACAGCAGTCTTTGAACCTCCTTTATGCAGTGGAACTATTTTCCCCTCTTTCCACCCCCTTGGGACTAACCCAGACCCGAGACTCAAACAAT
The DNA here is from genome assembly GCF_054136105.1 of Typopeltis vanoorti. Classification (NCBI taxonomy): domain Eukaryota; kingdom Metazoa; phylum Arthropoda; class Arachnida; order Uropygi; family Thelyphonidae; genus Typopeltis; species Typopeltis vanoorti. The sequence goes on along the minus strand of NC_143570.1, from coordinate 94,362,132 downwards.
GGTCAAGGGTACTGACAATTCTTTAGCTGCTTCCCGTACGACACGAGCTGGTATACCATCCAATCCCATAGATGTATTGACATTGAGGTTATGCAATAGACTACTCACCTCCACTTCATTCACCACAATTCCCGTATAATCTACTGGTTTATTCGTTTCTGCAATGTCACCACCTGGATGATATATTCTTGCAAAGTGCTCACTCAGTAACTCAACTATATCAACTGATTCAGTTACCTCCCTACCATCGGCATTCTTTAAAATTATTCTGCCATATACATTTTTTCTTTTATTCGCAACATATCAAAAAACTGTTTAGGATTCTCTTTAGCCTGCATGGCCCATGTTCTTTCATAATCCTTTTTTGCTTTTCTTACCACACTCGTTACCCTTCTGGCCTGCGCTTTATACCATTCATGTGCTTGCAAGTCACCTTTCTCCTTAAATTCCCTCCATAGTTGTTTCTTTTTTTGCAGCTCAAGCTTAATGGTGTTATTCATCCATTTAACCCCTACTTGATTTATTATTCGGACTCTAGGTATACAGTCAGCCATTGCTTCATGCAAACACTTCTTTACCGCATCCCATGCACTATCAACTTCTAGCACTTGCAGTTGTACATGCCATGGCACTGAACCCATCAATCTCCTAAGCTTGTCATACTTACCAGCCCGATAATTCCACATGTACCCCATCTTAATTGTAAAATCCACACCTTTAGCCACCTCCCAAGTCAAGACCCTATGATAACTCTCACCAATTGGTGGCAAGGTGGTCATATTCGTTACAGTCAAATTCTCAGATGCAATTACCAGGTCAAGCACTCTCTGACCCCTAGTATTTTCCATTACATGCTGTCGCAGATAGTTATCCCTTAATAACCACATAAAATCCAATGCCTTCCTCCCATGTGTCTTCTCCTTCCAATCAATGTTACCATAGTCGAAATCTCCCATAATAATTACCCTCCTTCCAGTCATTTCTTCTATTTGCTTATGCATACTATCTCCACCATCTATTCCATCACCTGGTCTATAGCAGCACCCAACTGTATATTTAGTTCTGCTAATTTCAATCTTACACCAAATAGCCTCAATTGTGCTCTTTTCTCTATCCTGCAGTTCCATTTCTATTCTTCTTGGCTGTAGCTCATCAGCTATCATCAATAACACTCTGCTCCCCATTTTATTCTCCCTGTCACTCCAGAACACACCATACCCCTTACATTCAATCCCACTAGCTGTGTCATCTTCTGTCAGCCTTGTTTGGCACTTTCAGACCACAGGTTATTGGCATTAGTGAAACATGGCTGACAGAAGATGACACAGCTAGTGGGATTGAATGTGAGGGGTATGGTGTGTTCTGGAGTGACAGGGAGAATAAAATGGGGAGCAGAGTGTTATTCTTCCCTCTTGTTCCTAATACTTCTGGCATTTGTATACATGAATTGATGAAGCCGATTTGTTCCATCCCTATTTCGATGACTTATACTACTATCCCATTCTGATTCGGGGTCTTTCCTACTTGCTTGGGCATATTACACACATTCACACACTCTGTCTCCCTAAAATCTGCAAATCTACTTCCCCCTCCCTTAATAACTCTAGTTTCCCTGGTTCTGTAACTTCACTTCCACCACATTCAACAACACCTTTTCAAGCCTCTGCACACCAAATCCATTCAGATGTAATCCATCCATTTTATATAAATCCCTTCGCCCATCGAACTCATTCCACACATCCACAAATTCCACACCACTCATCAAACATAATTCATGCATAAAGTCATTAGGGTCCTCCTTCTATATGCTTCACTGTCATGCCATGGCAACAGACTCACCATCCTAACTCTCTCACTCTTTTCTTTTGCTACCTCAAGCAATTCCTTCACATCCTCACTCATAGTCTTTTTATTTCCTTTCAAATCATTTGTACCCACTACCACTATCAATTCCTTCACCCGCTGTTTTTGCATCCTAATTGACTCGCTTACATTCTTTACTGTCACACCGGGTTGGCACGATTTTGTTAAACTCTCAACTAACACACCTCTTACTAGGGAATCTCCATACAATATATGCTCTTTCATTTTGTTTACACTCACTATCATACCCTTATTTTTTCTATCATACTTTTGCCAATTGTTAGTCGGTATGCTTGTTAAAGATTTTTGCCAACGTTCCAGTTGCTGGTTTACACTATGTATCATTCTGTGTAATAGAGCTATTTCACTCATTGTGTCAGTGTCGTCATTTTTATTTTCCGATGATTCATTCAATCGTTCTGTATGCTTAACTTCATTCACTCTATCAACGCCACTCTCACAGCTATCAGGTACTACCTCGCAAATATCCTCGTTCATACCTCGAATATCGCTGTTATCCAGATTCTCACTTTCGACAATATCATTCACACGACCTGACACATTCTTTAAATCCTCATATTCTTTACACTTTTTGCACACATTCACTCCACAATCGTTGTTTAACCAGACTCCAACCGCTCTCCTCGATGCATACATTTCGCAAATAGAACACTGAATCAAGTCTTTTAAATTAAGATTTTCTGACAAATATGGTGACCTGGATGCCATCTTTATGTTCCTCTTTATGGGAGCCATGAGCACAGATAACCGATCTATCAGTTTACTGTTAAATATTCAAAAAACACACAAAAATCACCCAGGCACATTAAACTACTAAAGGAAACAATATTATGTACTATGTAATACTTAAATATTATTATTATTATTATTCAGGCCTCCATGGAGTCAAAAGACTCATCGTGGGAGGTCCTTCCTAAGAACAAAAAGTCTGTCAAGACTCATCGAGGGGAGGTCCCCCCTAAGAAACACAAAGTCTATCATACCACTCCTTAAACTCATTGACCGTTCTCGCCCTCACCACTCCATCAGGCAATGCATTCCACGGCTCAACCACCCTCCACACAAAGAAACCACTCCTCACCCGCTTGCTCACAGTTTCCTTTCATAACTTCCAGGGATGGCCTCTTGTCATCACTCCTTCCCGCTGTTCAACCAAGTGAAAGAACTCCCCAGTGTCAACCCTGTAACCACCTCTCAATGGTTTAAAAGTCTCAATCATATCACCTCTCCTTCTATCCACCAAACTCTGCAGTTCACATTTCCTCAGCCGATCCTCATAACTATCCTTGTACAGTCCTGAAACCATCTTTGTCATCCGTCTCTGTATCCTTTCCACAGTTAATTTATCCCCTTCAAATCCTGGGGACCAAATCTGAGAACAATAGTCCAAGTGTGGTCTGATCTTAATTATTCCTAGAATAACTTATCTCAATCAGGAGCTCTTCTTAGACATGTCTACAGTGCTTTGCTCACTAGTGCCACCTCCCTCACCTCTTATTCATCTTGTACTTCCTTCAAAGTACTTTCTTTTTCCAGATTTCATGCTTAAATTCCACATTCATTCATTTTACACCAGATTATCATCAGATGTTTTTAGAGTCCAGAGATCCCATGGGACTACTGTGCCTGAAATGCTTTTGCTGTCTGTGTTCTTACAATGTTCTCAGGCAATGCATTCAAATCATCCACCACTTTATAATATGGATTAAACAAGGACTTATTAATTGAAATCCTAACTTTCTTACTTCTAGACACGAGTGTTCTGTCCATCACTGCCATAATCTGCATAATTTTAGCAATGGGTCCCTGAAAGTTAAGGTTTGTACACAAATGTAAGGAGTATTTGAAACAAGAGAGCTGAGTTTGTTGCATTAATTGAGTCAGTATACCCAAAGATAATTGGAATAAGTGAAACTAGGTTGTCTGAGGAGGTTGTGATGTCGGGAATAGAAATGGAAAGATAATTTTTGGGAAGAATAGAAATGTGAAAAGAGGGGAGTGCTGTTAATGATTGCAGAGTAATTGTGTCCACAAAGTGTGGAAGTTGATAGTGCATGCACAGATGTTGAATCTGTGTTGTGCAAGTTGAAATTAACAGGATAGTATATCTGATAGGATGCTGTTATAGGCTAGGAAATAGAGAGAATACTAATTGTGAAATGTTTAGGAATATAGACTGGAAGGAGGAGGAAATAATATATGGGAACAAGGAGAGCGAGTTTGTGGAATTTCTGAGAGATAAGTATCTTAAGCAGCATGCGACTGAATCAACTAGAGGCTTTAATGTTTTGGATTTGGTGATGACTTCACAAGATGTAGTTGTTAATGAGTGTTGACACTGCCACCTGTTGGTGAGAGTGATCATGAGGTACTTGTTTGGGAAGTGATGAAATAAGAAAAGGTTACTGCCAAAAATGAATGTTGTTATTATTTCAAGAATCCATGGAGTCAAAAACTCATCTAGGAGATCCTTTTGTCATACACACAGCTCATCATATCGTGTCTTAAAGACACTCAAATTCTCTGTAGACACCACACGCTCAAGCAAGACAAAGTATTCTTTATTATATATTTGGAAGTACAAAGCGACTGATAATAGGAAGTTCTTTAGTAAGTTAGATAATAGTAATAGATATGATTTCAGTAATTTAAAATCAATTAAATGCAACTTAATGCGAAATTAAGCTGCAGAATAATTTGATATTTTATATCTGTAAAACAGGGCACTTGTTAATATGTTATTAAAGTACATATTTTAATATTTTTTTTAAGTCCTCTCCCTTTTTTGAGGTGAAGTAATTTATAAAAACTTGTAATGCTATTACATTCAGAAAGATATATAAACAAACACAGAAAACAGTGTCTTTAAATTTCTTGCAGGAGAAATGTGTAAATATTGAAATAAATATTTAAACAAGCACTTAAATGTGCTTGCTTGATTTTTTTTTTTTTTTTTTTTTTTTAAATTATTCTTTCCATCCCCCTTCCATGCACTTCATTTATTCACCTTATTTCTAGTCACTGACATGAAATAAATACAAATGCTGACGAGATATTTTATATGGTTTAAATATATTCTTATTTAAAATTAGAATTATAATAGGACTGTAGTCTGCTGAACAAACATTGTTTTATGTATACGAGAGAAAAATTGTGTAATGCAGTACAACTATTATTTTATAAGGCTATTATAATAAGTAGAATGTATTATTATTTAAATTAAGGGGATATCAAATCCCACATTATTTCAAAGCCGAATAAGAAACTCAAAGATCGGAATCAAAGAGTTTCATGCCGAATATAGTAAACTATAAAATGTTTGGCAGATTGTAGCGTAAGCTAAAGCACATAGTTCAACACTAGGGCAACTCGTTCATGCCGAATATAGTAAACTATAAAAAGTTTGGCAGATTGTAGCGTAAGCTAAAGCACATAGTTCAACACTAGGGCAAGTTGCCCTAGTGTTGAACTATGTGCTTTAGCTTACGCTACAATCTGCCAAACTTTTTATAGTTTACTATATTCGGCATGAAACTCTTTGATTCCGATCTTTGAGTTTCTTATTCGGCTTTGAAATAATGTGGGATTTAATATCCCCTTAATTTAAATAATGTTACATCACCGAAGTGAAGCCTATTGGCTCTTTTATTTAAGTAATAGAATGTATTAGTTATTTAATTAAACTTGGGAATGAAGCATAAAGATTTTCACATAAAGCAGAAATTTCATTCTGCTCCTTTGGTATAATAAGAATAAGAGACTGTGAGGAGCCATAAATTACCATATTAAACATACATGTAGCTTTAAAAAGTTTTTATGTGAAATTACCATATATAAAGGAAATTAGCATGCTAATTCCCTGTTGGGGAGAATGACCATGTGGTTTTGACTTGGAAGATGAATAGATATAAAGCAGTATTAAAGAAAAGATAATGTATGTGGAATTATAAGGCAAGTGATTATAATAGTCTTAGATATCAACTTGAGGCAGTTCCATGGAGGGCAGAATTGGAAGGCCAGGATATCATTAGTGTGTGGGAAATTGTGAAGGAATATTTGTTGGCAGCAATAGTAAGCTGTATTCTACGAGTGAAGAAGACAATTTGGTGTAAAGTGGATGACAAACAATATCAAACAGGAGCTGCAGGTGAAAAAGAGGTGATGGAAGAGATGTAAGGAGAGGGTTAGAGAGCAGATGAGTGCGACTAATATGGTAAGGAAGGCCAAACTGGAATATAAGAAGAGAAGATCCAAAGATAATCCTAGGAAATTTTTTAGCTATGTGGCCAGTAAGAGGAGAAATGATTGTTGAAGAATGACATTGTGGCATAAAAATGAGAATAGAGTGATTGATGCAGAGGACATAGTGGAGTTATTTAATAAACACTTTATTGTAGTATTTCATCCTGGAGAAGTAAGTTTTAATACTAGAGGGATAGGGCAGGTCTAGAAGTGCAAGAGGAAAGTGTTTCAAACACTGAGTACCATGGATGTCAGTAAAGCTGTGGGACTGGATGGTATTTCACCACTGGTTTTGAGAGAATGTGCTAAAGAACTGACAGCTTCGTTGACCTGGCTTTTCAATGAAAGTCTGGTTACAGAAAAGGTACCCAAGGAATGGAAGGATGGTAAGATAGTGCCATTGCATAAGGGCAGTAGCAGACTAGATGTGTCTAACTATAGGCCAGTTTGTGTTTCATCAGTAGTTCTAAAGATCTTGAAGAAATTAGTGAGGCACCGTATACAACATTTGGCAGATGAGGGTAATGCTATCTGGAGAGTCAACATGAATTTAAGGGATGCTCTTGCTTTAGTAATATGATTGCCTTTTATAATAAAGTGACAAGAGTAGTTGATGAGGGAAAGACATATACTGCCATTTTTTTTGGAATTTGCAAAGGCATTTGACAGGGTGCCACATAAGCTGATATTTAAGTTGCAGCACATGGGTTTAGATGTTGGGTTAGTCAACTGGATTCAGGATTGGCTATCTGATAGGTATCAGAGAGTTGTGTATGGTGGGCAGTATCGAGGAGGCAGAAGGTTACAAGTGGGGTCCCGCAGGGCTCAGTAGTAGGACCTGTATTCTTTAACCTTTATATCAGTGACATTGTCAATGGATTGCAGGGGGATATTCAGTTGTTTGCAGATGATATGAAGATGGGAAGGGTTATTTGTAATAGTGCTGATGTGGCAGCCCTGCAAGAGGATTTGAATAAACTAGACAGATGGGTGAATGAATGGGGGTATCGGTTTAATGTAGCAAAATGTAAAGTTATAGAAACTTTTTTTACCTTGGGTATACTATACATTAAAGATAGCAAGCAATTTTATAACTTGGTTTTAATCCTTTTTTCCAAGTAAGCAAACAGACAAGTAAGTCAAGTTTGCGCCTGAACTTAGTTCAGATCTGAGGCAACTTGTGGTAAAGGTGGAGTAAGTTCTGATCACTTTCCCTTAGTATCTTCCCTAATGCAAAGCACATCCCCTTGCAGAGATGTATGATGCTGATCAGATACCCTGATCAGACCACACTTAGACTATTGTTCTCAAATTTGGTCCCCAGTATTTGAAGGGGATAAATTAACTGTGGAAAGGGTACACAAAGATGGTTTCAAGCCTGTACAATGTTAGTTATGAGGATTGACTGAGGGAATGTGGACTGCCCAGTTTGGTAGATAGAAGGAGAGGTGATATGATTGAGACTTTTAAACTGTTGAGAGGTAGTTACAGAACTGGTACTGGGGAGTTCTTTCATTTGTTTTAACATCAGGAAGGAGCACTGACAAGGGGCCATTCCTGGAGGTTGCAAAAAGAAGCTGTGAGCAAGAGAGTGAGAAGTGGTTGAACCGTGGAATGCATTGCCTGATAGAGAGTGGTGAGAGCAAGAATGGTCAATAAGTTCAAGGAGTGGTATGATAGACTTTGTTTCCTAGGAAGGACCTCCCACAATGAGTATTTTGATATGGAAGCCTGAATAATAATAATAAATAAAATGAGTATGAATATATTCATTAGCTGTTATGAAAATGCATGAATCTGGCAGGAGGTATATAATTAAGTTTAAAAATGCAGTTCTGTATTTAGTGTAAATTATATTACATAACACCTCCAGGGAGTCCAAAGACTCATCAAGGGAGGGTAACTACTCTACAACTGTTTCCACCAACTGCAGCTACCTTCATTGTCTACACCAACACCATCTACTGCTGACCACCACCACTAGTATTTTCACAGATAAACATCCATGGCTGGATTTGAACCTGCAGCCTTTTGGCTGGAAAGCAGATATGCTAACCACTCAGCCAAACAGGCCCCTGCAATGAAATGTCATTTGCCCATTGCAAAAAACCTAGAGTTCATCTCTCTCTCTCTCTCTCTCTCTCTCTCTCACACACACACACACACACAAAACATAAATTTTGCAGAATGCATCTTTGAATGGCATTTTATCAAAGTGCAGTATGATGGCAGCAATGAATTTACAGAGACTGGTAGAATATAGCATCAACAATAATTACTTACCAATCTTATTTAAAGAAAATATTTCAAATCAAAATTTTATATTCTATCAAAATCTGTGATCACTTTTTAAAGTAATGTTCATTACTTCAACTTTTTGAAGGAATGCAATAAAACAAATAAATTCAGACCATTTAGAGGTGTTACACAGTAATAGGCAACAATTGGGTTTAAATGTATTCTTCAAAAGGTTATCCATTGACATTTTGGACAGAAAGAGGATAACTTATGACATGTAGAACATGGATAAATAACATCCAAGAGGACAATTAGCATCACTCTAGAAGCAAGTAGGGATCACTCATTCTAATATGAGTCAAACATATTTGAAGGATAATTTCAGTAATTTAAAATCATTTAAATGCAGCTTAATGTGAAATTAAGCAGCATAGTAATTTGATATTTTATGTCTGTTGCTGGTTGAGTGGGTCTCCCACGATGAGTCTGACTCCATGGAGGTTACCAAAATAATAATAATATAGAATGTGTTCTTATATTTTTTTACAAAATACTACTGGCCTTTTACAAAATACTTCTTCACCACATTACTAACCTTTGTAATTATATAGAATTGTGTGCATTCATTTTAAAGAGCTGTGATGAATCAATACCATATGTAATGGGAAACTGTAGAGAAAACTGTCTTAATGAAAATTGGAAAATATTAATAGAATTTGCATCTTGCAACAAAAGAATAATGAATAGTTTTCTTCAGATATAAAGATGCTCATAAATTTATCTGTGCAACTAGGGATCAAAAATCAGTAATTGACTCATTAATAGCTAATAATTATTATTATTATTATTCAGGCCTCCATGGAGTCAAAAGACTCATTGTGGGAGATCCTTCCTAAGAACATAAAGTCTGTCAAGACTCATCGAGGGGAGATCCCCTTCCCCTAAGAAACAAAGTCTATCATACCACTCCTTAAACTCATTGACCGTTCTCGCCCTCACCACTCTATCAGGCAATGCATTCCATGCATTGCCTGATAGAGAAAATGGGAAAAAAAAGAGAAAATGGGGAAAAAACAAGTACTCTTGAATATTATTTATTATTAGTATTATTATTTTGGTATCATCCATGGAGTCTCATTGACTCATCATGGGAGGTCCATTTTTTATGTATATCATAATGAACCTTGAAGTTATTTACACTACTTGCATTCACAATGCATTTCACTTACAACTTCTCATGTAAAAAATCCACTCCTCACACCCTTCTTCACCACATCTTTATACAACTTCCAGGGATGGCTTCTCATTCTTCCCATCTTAATATCTTCTCTTTTTATGATTTCTTCTGTATTAATCTGATAGAATCCCTTAATGTGGAACAATAAAATCAAGAATCTAATTGAAGATTAAAAAAAAAAAAAAAAAAAAAGAGTACATTAAATGATTGACTTCAAGAAAACTGCATACATAGCCAAGATAGTTTCATCTTCCAGTTTTTGTAAAATAAGAAATGTAATGCATGCAAGTAATGTTTTTTTTTTTTTAATCTTCAATTAGATTCTTGATTCATCATTCCATGTTTAAAGTCCTTATTTTCATTTTTACTTCTTTTCTGCTGTTTTTATGTATAATTAGTATCTAATTTCTCTATTATTCTTTTATCTCATTTTTCCAATCTGTTTCTTTTAAGTAGTGATTTGTTTACTTGATATGCATTCTGCTTTTTTAGTATTACTTCCAAGCCACAATGGGGTCTGAAGATGCATCACGGGAGGTTGAATGCTTGTAGACTACAATAATTATTACACCGTGCCTTGAACACATTCATTGTTGGAGCACTCACCACCCACTCTGGCAGTGTATTCCAATCATTAGCTATCCACTAGGCAAAAAATTTCTTTTCCACTTCCCCAGTCACATGAATAGCTTTGTACAGTTTCCAGGGATGACCTTATCCTTGCATCACCAATTATCCTATGCAATAATCCCCTTGCATCTATTTGATAGGCTCCACTCATTAACTTATACTTTTCAATCATATCACATTTTCTCTTCCTATCCTCCAAGCCCTGAAGACCACATATCCTCATATTCAATATTCCAGATTCTTGAGACAGTCTTAGTTATTTGCCTCTGCACTCTCTGCAATGTTTTCTTATCAGTATAGCCAGGTGAGCATTTCTGTGCACAGAAATCCAAATGAGGCCTTCATTTTATCACAGTAGCAATTTTCTGGTTAAACTCTACAACTTTTTATCGTGTCCTCTGAACATCATTTGCCTATCTACAAAGATCTCCAAAATCCTTTGCTTTTTACGCCACATGAATCAAAGTTCCTCCAATATGGTAAACCTCATTCCAACTTCTTTAGCCAAACTGCATAACTTTACACTTACAAAAATTGAATTTTGCATTGATATCCACATTCTGCAGCCCAAAGCATCAACCTATTCAAATCCTCTTGTAACAACAGCACATCAGAGCTTCTTTACATTGCTCTTCCTATAGCATCATCAGAAAAACAACTGAATATCTTCTTTCACATCATGAACTATATCATTGATATGCAAGTTAAAAAAACAGTGATCCAAGAACAGAATCCTGCAGTACCCTACTCATCATCTGAGTTTTTCTGGACATTGAACTTACATTCACAATTTACTGGTTCCTATCAGTCAACCATTCCTGTAACGTAGCTACCAAATGATCAGCAATCTCCATTTTTGCTTAATTTCAATAGTAGTTAATCATGCGGTATACCTGATCAAATGCTTTAGAAAAGTCAATATAAATCACTGTATAAGCATCTCCTCTGTCCAATACACTAATCACCCTATTATAATATCTAACCAAGTTACTAAAGTGTGATCTCCCTTTAACAAACCCATGCTGTTCTCTCAAAAGCTTTCCATTCTCATCAATCCAAGTTTGTATTCTGTCTCTAACACCTTCACCACTACACTTGATATAATATACACATTGGCCTATAGTTATTATTATTCATGACACCTCCAAGGAGTCCGAAGACTCATCGCGGGAGGACACCTGCAACTGTCTCAACTACTACACCGAACCATCTCCATCAACGCCATCTACCGCCTACCTCCACTACTACCACAACTAGTATTTTTTGTCTGTAAATTGTGTGTGTTCTGAAGGGCCGATTTGTCTGTATGCAGGATGAAAAACCTGAGTTTCCGGGAGAAAAAACCCTGCTACCTCCGTATGAGATCGGCTAACTCACCTTCGATTGAAATTGTCCAGATAAAGATTCCTCCCGTCGCGACGAGAATCGAACTTAGGCCTATTCCAATCGAAGGGTGCAATGTACCGTCATTCTTCCAATAACTTGGATTCTCTCTTATGCAATGGGCACTATTTTCCCTTCTTTCCACTATTGTGGGATTGTTCCTATGGCCACCTTTTGTCAAACAAACAGCCTGCTAACTCTTTTGCACATTCCTATAGTATATATGGCGATATCGCATCCAATCCCACAACCTTATTAACATCAAAGTTACTTAATATTCTAAACATTTCTCATTCTTGAACTGTTCTCCTTCCTATTGCTATTCAACTCCATTATTAACCCCCCCCCCCAATCCTACATAAAATACTCATTGAACATTTCCATTGTCTTCAGCAGATTATTTTTGTGTATGGGATTATCATAAAAAAATCCTTGAAGTGCATGATGATGAAAGCCTCTGTATTCTTCATTGTAAAAATAACTAATACTATATCAACACTTCAATCTATATCTTATCCAGAGTTTAATAATAAGATGTTGACATCTTTTGACTGCATGTATATGGAAAATATGACTTCTGCATTACTTCAACCTTGGTATCTCTTCTGTCAAAAAAGCCACTGATGAGACTATTGATGAGACCTCAAAGGTTGAAACCATTCTGGGTAGAGGCCCTTCCCATAATACATAGCATTATCCTTACAGATACATCTGTAAGGATATGTGGCTTGCATTATGTGGTGCAAGTGCCGTTAGTGAACTTGGCGGCCATCTTGAATTGTGCTGGAAAATGTGTTTTTAAATTAAAGTATAGTGTGCCTTTTTGTCTCAAATTGTGCTGCAGTTGTGCTTTGGTTGGATAAAAGTGTCATTCAGTGGTGTTATTGTTTGGAATTCTGTTGTAATATTGTGTTTTTGCTGCTGTTTGTTTCACTACTTCAGCGACTAAAGATGGCGTCCAACAAGAAACGTACATCAGCAGCTCGCAGAACTTCTCTATGAAAGTCTGGCTCTGCATTGGATTTTTTGCAGTGGATGCGTTGTGGAAAAAACCGTTATGTATGCGCCGAGGAATGTGAAGGATCTGGGGACTGTTGGGCTAAATGAGAAGAATGAAAAGTCAATGTATGTGAGAAGTGTCGGGATAGGCTGGAGTTCAGGAAAATGAAAAGCGATCTTCATCTTTTGCAAGAGGAATTGGAAGTGCTCAGTAAGGGATTTCTGGAAATTAAATCAGAGTTAAATGGGTTCAATAGAGAAATTAGGACTATGGAGATGACTCTAGTTTAAGTAACCAGAACAGGATTAAGTATGGGAGAGTCTTTGGTGATTGAAGAAATAAATAGTATGGGAGTGATTGGGAGTCAACAGAATGAAAGCACAAGAGGTCTAGAAGAAACGAGATGTCGTGAGAGTGAGCGAGTAAGTAAAGGAGCATTGAGTAATGAAACTGGGAGAGTCATGCTGAATAGCATAGAAAATGAGGCCATGAGTGACTCTTATTTGGACTTGAATGAAGTTATGAGTGGTAAAATATATGGTGATTCTATGATTAAGGGCATGGAGAGCAGTATGCCTGAGGAGTGCTTGGCTGGTGGAATAATAGAGAAGAGTGGCTTTAGCAATAAAGAGAAGGCATGATGCAGAAAAGATGATAGTTATGATGGGTACAAATGATCTGAGTGGTAGTCTAAATTGGGTAGCAGAAGATTTAAGAACATTGTTAGATATCGTGAAGAAGAAAGTGTCAATGAGAGGATTGTGTGTGTGTGTGCTGCCTCGTTTTGACAATTATGAGTTAAGTAGACGAGCGATGATAATGAATGATATGATTGCAAGAATGTGCAAAAAAAAGGTCTGGAATTTGTTGATGTCTGGAGTGTGTTTGAAGGTAAAAGACAGCTGTATGCAAGAGATGGGAGATGCTTATATCTGAACATGGAAGGTCGTAAGCAATTGAAGAGGTTATTGTTTTCTGAACAAGTTGAAGTAATTGGGAAGGGAAACTAAAATTGAAAAGGTTGAGTGTAAGAGGGAGAAGCAGTGATTGTATAATTGTTGATCATTATTTGAATAATAAATTGCAGAATAGAGGGGATAAAAATCGGCAAGGGACTACTGAAATTGTGTCGTATCTCAGTTCTAAAGCTGGTACAAGAACTAAAGGGAATCTGTAATTTTTGTATAAAAATGCAAGCATTCGAAATAAGAGGGAAGAATTTTTGGCATTAGTCAGTGCAATTTCACCCAAAGTTGTAGGCATTAGTGAAACTTGGCTGTCAGCAGAAGATGTCACTGAAATTGAATGTGATGGGTACAGTATTTTCAGGGAGGATAGAGAAGATAGAACGGGGGGGGGAGTACTGTTGATAATAGCTGATGAGTTGCAGCCAAAGAAAGTAGTATATCAAGATGATAGTACATTTGAGGTGGTCTGGTGTGTAAATAGTAACTATCGCAACCAAATATACAGTTGGTTGCTGCTATAGGCCAGGGGGGGTATAGGGGATGATATTGAATTCATGCATCAGAAAATTAGTGCAATGAGTGCAGGGTTAGTGATTATTATGGGGGATTTTAATTATGGTGATATCAATTGGAAGGAGGAAATATCACGTGGCAAAAAGGAAATGAAATTCATAAGAGATAATTACTTGAAACAGCACATAACTGAAGGGACACGTGGTGTGAGAGTGTTGGACCCAGTCATTGGTTCAGAGGATATATGCATAAGGTGTCCTCGTTACCTCCAATTAGTGAGATCGATCATGTAGTATTGACTTGGGAGGTTGCAAAATTTGTGGATTTCTCTCATAAGAAGGGGTTTATACTGAACTACAGGTTAGGCAATTATAACAAGCTTCAGAGTGAGCTTGCAGCAGTCCCATGGCAAAACATATTACTGGAGAAAGATATTAGTAGTGCATGAGATAAAACTAGTGTATCTGAGGAAGGCAATATCAGATTGTGTCCCCATGGTCAAGAAGACAAAAAAGAAGGATTAGATGGATGAGTAGTAGTATCAAGCTTGATCTGCAAAAATAGAAAATGTTACGTAGAGTTTACAAGGAGAAAGGCTCACCCATGGGCAGTAAAAGGCTCAAGCTAGGAGATCAAGGGTAATCCAAAAAGAGTTCTTCCGCTATGTGGCAAGTAAAAGGAGGAATGACTTCGGAAGGATAACCTCAGTGGGTGCTGATGGTATCGAGGTGACCAATTCAGATGTAATAGTAGAGTTACTGAGTGATCACTTTTCAAAAGTCTATCACCCAAGTGAGAATATTTCTGTACCTGTAGCAATAACTAATGTGAGAATTGAAGTTAAGAAATCAGAGGTACTTAGTATATTGCAAAATTTAAATGCAAACACTGCTGTAGGTTTAGATGGAATATCAGCTCGGGTGTTGCGTGAATGTGCAAAGGAATTGTCAATGCCTCTTACTTGGTTATTTAACTTAATTTTGAACTCTGATATGGTCCCTAGTTAGTGGAAGGAAGGCAAAGTAGTTCCTTTGCATAAAGGTGACTCTAAAACTGCGGTAGTTAATTACAGACCAGTCACCATCTCAGGATTGGCAGTAAAAGTATGGGAAAAGTTGATTAAAGACAAAATTCAAGAATGGGTGGATCAGGATATGATACTCTATAGGGGCCAACATGGTTTTATTAAAGGTAGATCCTGCCTTAGCAATTTATTAGCTTTTTTATAATAGAATTACATCTATGTTGGACAAAGGAAATGGACTTTGCTAAGGCTTTTAATAGGATATCCCATGGAATACTGTTGTGCAAATTGGAGCAGATGGGGATGGATACTAAACTGGTGATATGGATAGGAGAATGGCTCAAGGAGAGATACCAGAAGGTGGTGTATGGAGGAGCAGAGTCCAGGATGAGGCAGGTGACCAGTGGTGTGCCTCAGGGCTCTGTGCTTGGGCCACTGTTGTTTAATTTGTACATAAATGATATAGGAAATGGCTTAAAGAGAGATATTCAGTTGTTTGCTGATGATGCAAAGTTGGATAGCGCAATAAAAATTCAAGCTGATGTTGAGAGTTTCCAGGATGATTTAAATAAGCTGGTAAAATGGGCAAAAGGAAATGAATGTCAGTTCAATGTGGAAAAGTGTATAAAGTCATACATTTTGGGATTAAAAGATTACCAGCTGTATACTACATTGATGGAACAGTACTCCAAGAGATTGATGAGGCTAGGGACTTAGAGGTGTTGGTAGATAGGGAGAGAAAGTTCAGAGGACACATTGCTAAGGTGTCCAAGATTGCACATAGGATTTCTTGCTTGTTGAGGAACACATTGACATCCAGAGATAAAGTTATTATTCCCCTTTATAAAGCGTTGATACTTCCACATTTGGATTACTGTGCTCAGGTCTGGTCACCTAGATTCCTTGGAGATGAGGAGGTTGTGGAGAGGGTTTGGAGGAGAGTGACTAAGTTAGTTATGTAAAAAATGCTCCTTACTTTAATAGATTGAGAGCTTGTGGATTGCAGAGGTTGGTTGATAAGCAGAGAAGAAAGGATATGATAGAAACATTTAAATTACTGAAAGGTTTTTATAAGATTGATGCAGGGGAAATGTTTCAGCTGTGTTGATAGTGATGGAAGAACAAAGGTCTTACCTGGAAATTAAGGAAAAGTGTGGTTATCAAGGGTGTGAGAACAAGGTTTTTCTCCTGGGGAGGTGGTGAATGAGTGGAATGCATTGCCTGACTCAGTTGTGAGTTCTTCGTCTGTAAAAGAATTAAAGAACAGATATGATAGATATTGTTATGATAGTTTGGGTCTCCCACGATGAGTCTACTGACTCCATGGAGATATCCGTAATAATTCTGGGATACTAAGGCAGTTGATGTGAATTCAGTAGCCTCTATATAGAAATAACCCAGTTGTGAAGTAACTCGATGTGCAAACTTTATTTGCTTACACCTGCGTAAAAGATGAAACCAAGAAGATAGTTTCTTGGCATCTTTAATTTAGAGTATAACCAAATAAAAAAACTTTCAATAAACAAATTACCCTTCAGAATAGGAATATAAATAAAACAAAACTTGCAGACTTTACTATCTTGTGTACTGTTGTAACCTTTGCTATGGCACATTGTGACCTTTGCTGTTCTTGTGCCAATAAACCATAAATCAACCAACAGATTTTACTGGACTCATTTTTATATGAACTGGAAGGGAACTGAATGTCATAGTTAGTGTAATAAATTTAGTTTAATCCTTTATCCAAGTGTAAGCAAAATTTGCGCCTGAAGTATCTTCAGGACTGAGGCAACTAGTGGTAAAGGTGAACCAAGATCTCATCACTCCTTGTCTCAGTATCTCCCATAATGCAAAGCACATCTCCTTGCAGACATGTATAATGCTATGCATTAAGGGAAGGGCCATTACCCAGACTGGTTTCGACCTTTATTGAGGTCTTGTCAATGGGAGCCAGACCCATAGGTAGTGATACTAAGGCAGGAGCAATGGAAAAGTCATATTTACCTATACGAGTTGCCAAAAGGTGTACCACACTATTATTAAATTACTATGGATTTAGAGAAAGATGTTGAAAGTTTTTTTTTACTTGGTTAGACTATAATAAATTAAGTTTAATCCTTTATCCAAGTGTAAGCAAACAAAGTTTGCACCTGAAGTATCTTCAGAACTGAGGCAACTCGTGGTAAAGGTGGACCAAGATCTCATCACTCCTTATCTCAGTATCTCCCATAATGCAAAGCACATCTCCTTCAGACATGTATAATGCTATGCATTAAGGGAAGGGCCACTATCCAGACTGGTTTCCCTTTTATTTAAGTGTGGGGATACCTTTCCAAAAACTTGTAAAATCCCTCGGATCACCCAATAACTAGTGACCTGCAGGATCAGAAAACTCAGAAACGCTAATTTGTTCATCTGGAAAGGTAACAGCAACAGCTGTGCCCCAGTTAACTTTACAATCTACAGCATTGCCATTCACTACCCCACCATGCAGGCCCTGGGTCACAGCAACAGCCGAGCCTCAGTTAAAACTTCACTGGCTACAGCATTGCCATTTGTCACCCAAGCTTCCAACCGGTTTCGACCTTTATTGAGGTCTCATCAGTGGGAGCCAGGCTTAGAAATTCAACCTTTATTGAGGTCTCGTCAGTGGGAGCCAGACCCAGAGGTAGTGATACTAAGGCAGAAGCAATGGAGAAGTCATATTTACCTATACGAGTTGCCAAAAGGTGTACCACCTTATTATTAAATTACTCTGGATTTAGAGTTGGAAGTTTTTTCCCACTTGGTTAGACTATAATAAATTTGGTTGAATCCTTTATCTAGTGTAAGCAAGCAAAGTTTGCGCCTGAAGTATCTTCAGGACTGAGGCAACTCGTGGTAAAAGTGAACGCAAGATCTCATCACTCCTTGTCTCAGTATCTCCCATGGCAAGACCTCAGTAAAGTTCGAAACTGATCTGGGTAGTGGCCTTTGCATAGCATTATACATGTCTGCAAGGAGATGTGCTTTGCATTATGGGAGATACTGAGACAAGGAGTGATGAGATCTTGGTCCACCTTTACTATGTTGCCTCAGTCCTGAAGATACTTCAGGTGCAAACTTTGTTTGCTTGCACTTGGATAAAGGATTAAACTAAATTTATTATAGTCTAACCAAGTATAAAAAAGTTTCCAACATCATAGTTGGTGGTTTTCTGTCCTCAGATTTCCCCAGTTCACCCACTGTCTTCTTCCTGTATATAAATTACTTACTCTCAATGTTATTTGTAATTACTGTGAGTCTCAAGATCAGTGCCCTAAACTCAGATTTCCTTATTATACTTCAGTGGGGTGAGGACAGCTTTGTGAACTTCAATGCTGTCAAAACTCAGTCTTGTGAGATCTTTCTTACAAGACATCAAACATGACTGATGTCTTGTAAGAAAGATCTTGCATATCTTCTCTTAAACTTCAGTGATATCTACATGGCCTTCAAACATGGTCATATTTGTCTTCTTGTGCTCACCTTCTTTCTCTTCAACCTTTCCTGCCAGACACACCTCAACCATTGCTTCTGCTGTCACCAAAAAACTCAGTGAGTATATCTTTCCACTTAAAGCACTACTTACAGTATTACTTATATAACTATTGACATTGTACAATTCTCAAGTCTGCTAAGCTATAAAATATCACTTTCACATTTGGTGTGGTGCACTCAAATCCTCCGTAAGATTTCTTGATGCTATTATTATTATTATTCGTGACACCTCCAAGGAGTCAGAAGACTCGTCGCTGGAGGACACCTACTATACAACTGTCTTCTCTATTACCAATCATCTCCATCAACGCCATACCGCCCGCCACAATTAGTATTTTTGTCTGTGAATCACGTGTGTTCTGAAGGGCCAATTTGTCTGTGGGAGAAAAAACCCTGCTGCCTCCGTATGAGATTGGCTAACTCACCTTCAATTGAAAACGTCCACATAAAGATTCCTCCCGTCACAACGAGAATTGAACTTAGGCCTATTCCAATCGAAGGGCGCAACGTACCATCATCCTTCCAATTGCGCTATGGAGGCAAATGAGAAATGCTATTGAGAAGAGGGTAGTCTGATTAATTGATCTTCCCTCTTTCTCTCACACTTTCACTCCAATCTCACTCTTTCATACCTTATGCCTCTTCTAATGGTACTTTCATGGGCCATGCTCTGCTGAACTGGCCACTATCATTGCTTCACATTCTTCTTAACTGTAAGAACAAGAGCAACTGCTGGTCAAATGCTCATTTATTCTATCTTCCCCAAAGACAAAAACCTTCTGCTGTAAATCTCACAAAACACACTATACTACCTTCAAGTAATTGAATTTTAATATCTGGCTAAGAAATTGACTTTCACTGTTGTCAAAAGGATTGTAGTTCCTTGTGTAGCACATAAATTGTAAAATTCTTGTTAAAAAAAAAGTTCTAAAACCTATGCAAAGAATAAGAGACTCAGAAGATAGCCTCATTTGGCAACGCTTTGTATTTAGACTGGATCAGAGAAGCTCATGAAAGACAGGTAGTTACATTATGGTGGTGATTATTAGGGCAAGATAGATGAAAGAGCTGTGATGGATCCTGCAGTGGGGACCAACTCAAGGCAAGTAAATTAGTAAAGACTAACCTCTTTGTGTCACTCCAGGCTTACAATGAATATCTCTTCACTTTTTCAATTCTGTGGTTGACTCTGGGTGGGAAGCTTCCTTTCTCATAATACAAGACAATATATGAAACTGAAAAGAAGATGTGCTCTGCATTATAGGATACTAAGATGCCATGATGTGAAGTTAGTAGACTTCATATATACTTTAGTGCCATTGAATTAGGGATAGGACATGCTATGCAAATTCTGTACCACAACTCCCACATTTGAATACATGCATGGCCGAAACTGTGGTTATACTTAGCTGTCATTGTTGGCTTCCCCAAGCATTTGTCACGAGAAAGGTTGGGGATTTAGATGCATTTGATAGAGGGCAGATCGTAGCACCCTGACAAACTGTAAAGGTCAACCAGCCTTGAATGATCATGTTCTTCGCTGTCTGACTCGCATCGTACAGACTGATAGGGGCCAGACATTATCTCAAATCACCTCCTATCTGAATGAGAGTTCCAGCCAGAAAGTCGGTGCAAGGACAATGCAATGTTTACTTCACCATCCTGGCTTTGGGAGCTGCTGACCTACGAGAGCCTCACATCTAATGGCACGATACCAGACTTTGAACTCCTTGGTTGTACTAAAGAACATCGAAACTGGATGATTGAAAATTGGTGACATATAGCCTCGAGTGATGAATCATGATTTAAACTTCATAGCACTGATGGGAGACTGAGGATATGAATGCATCCCCTATGAAGCCATGGATCCTACATGTCAGATCAGAGCTGTACAAGCTGGTGGTGGCTCAGTGATAGCTTGGGATGTCTTCAGTTGGACGTCTTTGGGACCTTTTGGTATGTATACCAATGACTCTGAATGCATTCTGGTATGTGGAACTCATGGTAAACCATTTACACCCATTTATGTCCATCATGCATCCTAATGAAGATGGCATCTACCAGAAAAACACCTGTTTATCTCAAAGGTCCAAGCAGGCTAATGCTTGGTTCCAGGAGCATTCTCTTGACATTGAAATAATGAAGTGGCCACTTAGAAGCCCTGATTTAAATCATCAAAAATCTCTGATGAAATTTAAATGCATTTATGCGTGTATGTTGCTGTCGAGCAGAGTGTTTGGGCCCATGTCCTGTCATCACTGAACGTGAGCGAATTGTGGACAGCTCTGGAGATGCATGGGTCGCCATAGCTGTGAAACATTTTTGCAAGTGTGTGGAGTCCTTGCCTCATCATGTGGTGCTGTTATCAGGGCCAGAAGGGATCCAACATATTACTAGGTAGCTATCCCTAATTCAATGACACTTCAGTGTATAAGTAGCCCAGTTGTGATGGTACTTCACTGCAAACTTATTTGCTCACACAAAGGATAAAAATAAGAATATAATTTTTCCTCAAGTATAAATTAGTTTTATAGTTTCCATATTGTTAATTAATTCCCCAAACCTTTATTCCAAAGGATTCGTGGACTTTGAAATTATGCTACAGTGATTTCTGAGTTATCCAACCTTCAAATGAATGAGAATCTTCAATTAACTCTCCCTTGCATGGATTAGTGTGCCAAAGGACTTCTGGTATGGCACCATGTGATTACATTTTCTGTTATCCAGTTCTTCAGTTATTACTCTCCTACTCTAGAGTTGGATAATTGAGGGATTACTGTATTTATTGTTACTGTTATTCAGCTTTTTTTAGCACCTCACATCTTTGCTACTCTAATCCACATTTAAATTTAAAAAAAAAAAAATGAATAAATAAAAATAAAATGTGTCTAATTGAGGCAATGTTGTGCCCTCTGTAACATTTAGTCATCCATATTCAGTCAACTATAGTATAGCAAATACCATTTTAATGAAGACTATAATAAATAAAATTTTTAATGGTAAACTTACTAGAACAAACTATTCTTTTGGCCCATATGGGTATGCTGATATTTATTACTGTTTTATTGATTATTTAATTTTGTATTTTATGTTGACAGGGAAAATGATTTCTTGATCATAGGTTTGAATACTACTGTGGTTTTAAATGTGGAGGTCTGTAATGCTGGTGAATCTGCATATGTTTCTGAAATCACAATTACAATTCCACGTCCTATTGAAATTGTCAATCAAGCTGAATGCTACATTAGTGTTCAGAATTCTTCGTACATTGTTCTCACTTGTAATGTAGGAAATCCATTACACCAAAAGGAATGTGTAAGTTGCATCTCAATTATTTAGTTTTATAAAATTTTGTTTCAGTTATTATTTTAGAATAGTGTGGGAGATCTGGTAATTAAATTGTTATTGAAGGATTTTGATAAATACAAATAAAGAAGGAAATACTTGAAAGAGCATGTTTTGTAGTTTTCTTTGCTCTGTGGCATTATTTTTTGATCTAGCACAACTTAAAATCAGAATAATGAAATAATTCATGATGTAGAATTTGTTCCGTTATGCTCTTTTTGAAGACAGGAAATGTCTGCACAATGTTCTTATAGATACTGTGATTTATATCTGATAAACTTGAGTAAAAAAAGAATTCAAGTGAATATTATGTCAGAGCTCAGTATGTCAAATCTTGCCATGGGCATGAATGTATGTTTTTCTTTAGGTCGTAGATGAATTTCATTGCCCAGTGTGAGACCACCCTGCTTATTAGAGGCCTGAAACAGCTTGAAAAAGTTCTGTGTTTGGTCTCTAGAGTACATTTTCCAGACCAGGTTAAAAAATAAAGGTACAAAAAATTATAAACATTTCTTAAAATAAAAAAAAAGAAATCTAAGCTTAGCCCACTCTAAAGTACAAATGTATTATAGTTTTGCAACCTATCATGGATGAGAGTAAAAAAAAAAAAAAAAAAAAAAAAAAGTGTGTGTGAGAGAGATCTGGGAGGAATATCCAGTTTGTCAATGATGCAGAATTGCAGAGAATAGTTAGACAACCACTAAAAGACAGCAATGTGCATAGTGTTGGAACAGAGCTCAGGAAAAGATAAGTGCTATTTTGTGTAATAATTGGTGATATTGCTTGAATTTTAGTATAGTATTATTTATTTTTGATAGCTTAGTGCATATGAGTGATTTTTAGACTTGGGAAATTGTTACTGACTTCATTAATTAAAATTTAAAATTTTGCCTTCTTTGAACAGAACATGAGGTTAACTGTTTTGGGGTTGGCCGGTGCGACTAGGTGAATGCCACACAACTAAAGTGTCATTAGTGATTATTATTATTGCACGACTCCGTGGAGGAGTCAGACTCCTCTAGGAGGTCCTTTTGTCATACACACAGCTCATCATAAACACACTCACTCTCTGAAGACACCACACTCTCAGGAAAGGCATTCCAATCATTCACAACTCTATATATTGTGATGATATTGTGGCCTTGCAAGAAGACTTGAATAAATTGAGTGATTGGGCAAGCAAATGCGGATGTGAGTTCAATATTGCAAAATGTAAGGTTTTAAAATTTGGAAAACAAAGATGGGATGCAGAATTTATGCTGGTGAGAATATATTGTTGGAGATAGAGGAAATAAGAGATTTGGGGGTAATAGTGGATAAGGATCTAAAATTTAGGGGACACGTCGCCAAAATTGTGAAGACAACACAAAGACTTCTGGGAATTATGCGGAGGACACTGACGTGTAGAAGTAGGGAAATTCTTGTTCCATTTTATAAGGCTTTGATTAGGCCACACATGGACTATTGTGCCCAGATTTCGTCACCTTGTTTTCAGAAGCATGAAGAGATGTTGGAAAGGGTTCAAAGGTGACTGACTAAGGTAGTTTCTGACCTCTGGAATGTTGAGTATGAGGAAAGATTGAGAAGATGTAATTTGCAGAGTCTGGTGGAGAGAAGGAAGAGGGGAGATATGATAGAGACCTACAAGTTGGTAAGGGGTTGTTATAAGATCAATGGTGAAGACGTTCTACAGAGAATAGTGGGAGATCAGGGGAGAACCAGAGGTCATCCCTGGAAACTGTATAAAGAGGGTGTGAGTAGGGGAGTGAGAGGCAGGTTTTTTCGTGCAGAGTTGTGATTGATTGGAATGCCTTGCCTGAGAGTGTGGTGTCTGCAAGGAGTTTGAGTGTGTTTAAGACACGGTATGATGAGATGTGTGTGTGTGTGATAAAAGGACCTCCCAGATGAGTCTTTGACTCCATGAGGTCTTGAGAAATAATAATAATAATAATATACAAAAAGCCTGCTTCTCACTCCCTTGCTCACACTCTCATTATACAGCTTCCAGGGATGACGTCTGGTTCTCTCTCCCCTGGTGAGACTTTTCAAAAATAGTTCGATGCTGTGAGTTTAATAAGTATATTATTATTATTCAGGCCTCCATGGAGTCAAAAGACTCATCGTGGGAGGTCCTTCCTAAGAAACAGTCTATCAAGACTCATTAAGGGGAGGTCACCCCCCCATAAGAAACACAAAGTCTATCATACCACTCCTTGAACTCATTGACTGTTTTTGCTCTCACCACTCCATCAGGCAATGCATTTGATAGTTTAACCACCTCCATGTAAAGAAACCACTCCTCACCCTTTTGCTCAGTTTCCTTTCGTAACTTCCAGGGATGGCCTCTTGTCATCACTCCATCCTGCTGTTCAACCAAGCGAAAGAACTCCACAGTGTCAACCATGTAACCACCTCTCAACAGTTTAAAAGTCTCAATCATATCACCTCTCCTCCTTCTATCCACCAAACTTTGCAGTCCACATTCTCTCAGCTGATTCTCATAACTATCATTGTACAGTCCTGAAACCATCTTTGTTATCTGCCTTTGTACCCTTCCCACAGTTAATTTATCCCCTTCAAATCCTGGAGACCAAATCTGAGAACAATAGTCCAAGTGTGGTCTGATCAGTCTCTTATACAACGGAATGATAACTGTTTTATCTCTGCAGGTCAGTGTCTTTCTCATTATTGCAGCAATCCTCTGTGTTACCTTTGCCACCTTTGCAATATGTCCCCTAAATTTCAGGTTTCTATCAATCATCAACCCCAGATCTCTTGTCTCCCCTGCTTCCTCCAGTATAACTCCTCCCATAGAGTATGCAGTGTCCCATTGATATTTCCCAAACCTCAAGACCTTACATTTTACTGCATTAAACCAAAATTCCCATTCATTTGCCCATCTATCTAGCTTATTCAAATTCTCTTGCAGGGCTGCCGCATCTGCACTATTACTAATAATTAGTTACATGAAGAGTATAAAAAAAGAAAGCCAGGAGAGTGACTCAGTAAGGACAACAAAAGTGTTGTCCTTACTGAGCAGAAATCAGCAAATCAGGTGAAGAGAAACCTTTGAGAGTTTTTTTAGATAAGTAGAAGAAGAATGATCATGGTAAGATGACGAAAATGGTAGAATGGTAACTGCTGCAGAAGACAGTTGTTGAGGCATTCAGTGATCAATTTATAAGGGTGTTTCATCCTGATCAGGGTGGAATTATGAGGAACTTAAGAGAAGAGATAGGAGAGGATGCTTAATTGTGAGTCGCAGGAGGTAGTTGAGGAAATTAATAACCTTTATGTCAGTATGGTGATAGGATTTGATGACATATCACCATGTGTCTTAAAGGAATGTTCCAAGGAATTGGCAGTAGCATTGGCATGCCTGTTTAATAAGAGTTTTACAACAGCACAGGTTCCAAGGGAGTGGAAGGAGGGTGAAATTGTTCCACTGAATAAGGGTGGTGATAAGGCTGTAGTTTCAAATTACAGGCCAATATGTATATCTGGAGTTGTGGTGAAGATACTAGAGAGCTTGGTGAGAAGTAGGATAGAGAAGAGGGTGGACAACAGCAGTATTCTCTGTGGTTGAACTCTGAGGAGTGACACTGCTCCATCATATGCAACTGGTATCATTCAGACTGCCAATTTCCAATCCATCTAACCAATGTATTATCTGTTGCTATTCTCTGCAGCTTGTACAACTGTTCCTGTCAGGTGTCTTTTCCCTCCAGGAGATTGACTACCATGTGTCTTCACCATGTCCTATTTTGCTCCTCTCTGCTGCATTCCTCATATGAGAGATAGGTTCAGTCTTCTATATTTTTCATCCTCTCCAGTCTTTGTCTTTCTCTCCTTCTCTTTCCTTCAGTGATTCCTTCGAGAAGGATCCTTTGTAGACAGTCATGTCTCAGAATATGTCCAAAATAGCTGACTTTTCTCTTTTTAATTTCTTTCATCAGGCTCCTGTGTACACCTACCATCTCTAGTACCTCTTCATTTGTCTTTCCATGATATCCTCATAATTCTTCGCAGCATCCACATTTCAAAGGCCTCCAGTTTTTTCACACTCAAATTGGAAAGTGTCCATGTCTTTACTCCGTATAATAATGTGGACCATATGTAGCATTTGGAGATTTTTCGTCTTGTTTTCAGATTTAATTCTCTAGATGTCAAAAGATTTTTCATACTGTTGAAAGTTGACCTTGCAATTTGTCCTTTTTCTAATTTCATCTTCTGTCCGGCCATTCTCTGTGATCGAGTGTCTGAGGTATATGTATGTGTGCACCTGTTCTAATTTATTTCCTTTTATATTGATGCATATTTTTGGTATTTCCTTTTTTCTTGAAATTATCATGATTTTTGTCTTTTTAAAGTTGAAACTGAGGCATATTGTTTGCGTACTTGAGTTTCAACTATAAGAGTTTCCACATCCTTGAGGTCATATTTGTTTTCAGCTAGAAGAACCTTGTCATCTGCATATCTTAGGTTATTAATATTTCTGCCCCTACAGTAATTCCTTTGAAGTTACTAATTTTATTAAATATTTCTTCTGTGAACAGGTTGAAGAGAATTGGAGAAAAGACACAGCCTCGTCTTTCACATTTCTGAACTGGAATTCTTCTGAGCGCTCTCAATTTATTCTCAAAGATGCAGTCTGTTCCCAGTAAAGATTAGTTATTAGCCTAATGTCTTTTCTATCTAACTTTTCCAACACTTTGATCACAAGTGCAGATATACAGATTGATCTATAATTGGGAATCTCTGTTCTCAAACCATGCTTGTGGAGAAGTATTATTTTTCCTTCTTTCCACTCCCTAGGAATCTTCTTCATTGCAAGACTTTCATTAAATAACCAGGGCAAGGGGTATGACTAACTCTTTTTTTCCACATTCTTTAAAAAATATATAGCAATATGTCCATTTATACATCCTTATTTGCATCTAACCCAAGCAACACTTGATACGCTTTTGATTCTTTCACCTTTAATTCTTCCCACCCTTCTACATGTTGCACAGCATCATTCACACTACTGTGATATATATTGAAATATTCATTAAATAATTCCTCTATATCATTTGCTATAGTTACTCTGCTACCATAACTGTCCACAAGTGTCAACCTGCCATTATTATGTTCCTCTTGCTTTCCACATACCAGAAAAATCTAACACTGCTGAACCATGTGTTGCCGTATATTGTTTGAGTAAGACATAACTGGTAATTAATTTACGGAATTAACAACGCATATAAAGTATATTAATTAAAGATAACTTTAATGAATCACTTCTATATTTCGGCAATGTCACATTGCCATCTTCAGGAACATAAAGATATGGTATGTGCACTCAGGAACTAACACAAAGCAAATGAGGAAGAAAGCAAGAAACTAATATTATTCCTAAAGTCCTAATCGTGCCCTCTTGCAGGCTAATTTGGTAGTCTTGGCAGTTGGGCTGAAGTTCTCATAATGAAAGTCTCCCAAATTTGGGGCAGTTTCATGCACCCAAATTTGTTGAGGTTAGGAACGTTTTTTAGAGCTGCTGAAGATTCTTTGAATAATCTTTCGTATTTAAACTTGCTGCGATGGATTATTTTTGTTTTCTTCCAACGAATTTTATGGTGGGTATCTAAGGCATGGTCTGCCAGCCCAGAGCGGCTGTACTGGTGAAACCGGATGTAGTCTTGGTGTTCTGAAATCCTGATATTTGTTGTTCTGCCTGTTTGGCCAAAGTAGGACTTTTTGCAGCTGCAAGGGACCTGGTATGTATACACCAGGTAGGTCTAGGGAAAGTGGTTGGTCTTTGGTAGAGCGGATAAGGGATGCCAACTTTTTATATGGTCTGTAACAGGAAGTAAGGTCATATTTTTTGAGGATATTAGTTATTTTTTCAGAGGTGCCCTGGATGTAGGGTATAGTGATAGACTTGGTGTAGTCTTTATTGTGGTGGGGGGGAGGGGGTTGTGGTTTACAGGTTTTAGTATTTTTTGGATTTTTTTGGGGTTATAGCCATTGGCTAAGAAAGGGTTGAGGATGTGGTTTAGTTCCATAGTCAGGGCCTTGTCATCTGAGCAGATTAATTTTGCCCTGTTATATAGTGTTTTTATCACCCCATATTGTTGAGGGGGGGGGTTTCTGGTGAATGTATCTGCCAGTGTGGGTGGATTTTCTGTAAACAGAGAAAACCAAAGATCCATCAAGCTGGCGGGTGATTAAAGTGTCTAGGAAAGGGAGGGTGTTGTTTTCCTCTTTTTCTAAGGTGAACTGGACTCTGGGATGTTGGTTATTTAACTGTGTTAGGAAGGAGTGGAGTGTGTCTGAGCCATGTGGCCAAATAGCAAACACATCATCCACATAACGAAGCCAAATAGTGGGTTTTTGTGGGGTGGAGTTTAAGGCTTTCTCTTCAAATGTCTCCATAAAGAAATTGGCCAAGGGTGGGGAAAGTGGTGAACCCATGGCTGTCCCCTCTATCTGTTTGTAGAACTTTCCTTGCCAAACGAAATAGCCTGAGTTCATTGTGAACTGAAATAGGGCTGAGATATCGGGAGGAAACTTGGCTTGGATGAGCTCAAGGGTTTCTTTGAGTGGGACATTAGTGAATAGGGAGGAGACGTCAAAACTGACCATTATGTCAGTGTGTTGGAGTGTGAGGTTTTCTATACTGGCTTTAAAGTGGGCCGAGTTTTTTTTATGTGCGATGGTGTGTTGCCAGTGTAGTGTGTGAGCGTTTTGGCTAAATGTTTGGCTAATTTATATGTGGGGGAATCAATGCCATCCACTATGGGACGCAATGGCACATTTTGTTTATGTATTTTTGGGAGTCCATATAATCGGGGGGGGTCTAGAGTTATAAGGGTTAAGTTTGTTGGTGACTTCCACAGGCCAAGAAGTGACTTTCTTAAGGAGTCTGTGGATAGTTCTAATCTGAGAGCTGGTCGGATTATATTCAATGGGGAGGTAAGTAGTACGGTCTCGTATTAAAGAATTTAGCTTACCTTTGTAGTCTTTTTGATTGAGTACCACAGTGGCGCTTCCCTTATCAGCTTTGGTGATTACTATTTTTTTTGTTGTTTTTTAATTCTTGTAGGGCTGTATATTCGTTTTTGGATAAGTTGGATTTTGGAGGTTTGGCTTTAGTGAGAACACCGACTACATCCAGTCTCACGTTGTTGGCGATATGGTTAGGCAGGTTGCGAATTCCATGCTCTATTTTGATCATGATTTCTTCAGCAGGTATCCTTTTAGGAGCTAGGGCAAAATTGTGACCACGTGAAAGTGCGGTGAGTGTTTCAGGCTTTAAAACTGCCGACGAGTGGTTGACTACTGTGTTAAGTGGTGGCTGGGGTACAGAAGTAGAGGTCTTTGTCAGGTTTTCGTATTTTTTCACGTGCCGACTACGTATTTTTTTGAATTCCTTTCTTGTCGATGTGCATGAGATGTCATGAAGTATAGACCATAGATCAAGGCCGAGTGTGTTAGAAAGCTCTTCCTCTAGCGCCCGTAAGGTTTTGTTTCCGTCGGCAAGGAGAACGCCAACGTATAAGTCTTACTACTAGAATCATGATCATCCACGGAGATGCAATCGCACGAAAGGCCCGTCAATACGGCAAATTGAGGTTGAAGATATCGAGGCAAATAAATCGTCTGACGTTCCTAAAACGCTGCCGGGATAACAAAGTGATCCCCAACTGTGTCAAATTGAAGCACCGTTTCACTTCCGAGAAAGATCTACGCATTTATAACCGCACTAGCTTCGCCCTGTTAAGAGAACAAATTACCGCGACCCGCGTTCTCCTTGCCGACGAAAAAAAAAAAATGGTGGCGGCATTGTCATTCCATGATTTTAATTTAGATTTCAGTCCTTTCGTTAAGTGTGAGGTCTGTTATATGTATTCCTTAGATTACATAAATGATTTGTGCAGATGGAAGAAGGGTGTGTATGTGCGAAGTATGACCTGAATGAGAAACTGATGAATGCAAATATGAAATTGGTGACAGAAAGTGTTAGTAGTAATGATTGTGTCACGAGTGCACGTTTGAAAGAGAAGGATGGTGAGAAAAGAGTGGTGAAAAAATGTTAACAAATCAGGAAAAAAGAAAAAGAGCGATTTGAAAACCGCTCCTTTTCTTTTTTCTTTTAACGGATGCTAAAAGGGATGAAAGTGAGGCAAGAGTGGTGGAAAGAAATGAAATTGAGAGAACGAATGAAAGTAGAAATGGCGTGACGCAGAAATCGCAAGTGAAAAAAATCGAAACAATAAATGTTAGCGAAAAAAGAATGAATGATGGCGAAAGTTGGATGCATGTTGGATTGAAAGTACAGAAACAAAGAAAGATGAATGAGAGTGAAAGTGAGAAAAATGATAGTGAAAGTTGGACGTATGTTGGACCGTAAGTACAGAAACAAAGAGGGATGAATGAGAGAGAAAGTGAGAAGAGGGAGTCGAGAGTTAGAAAGATTTAATGATAGAGAGAATGTGTCGCGAGATTCAGAAAGTGAATTGGATTGGATGAGGCAAGAAATGAAATGGATGCAGAATGAAATTAAGAGAATTCAGGTCAAAACTATTAAAATAAATCATGATGGCATGAAAGAGTTGACAAAAGATGAGTGAGTGGCGTTGTATGGCGACTCCATTATTAAAGGTGTGCTAGAGGATAAAATGCACAAGGTATGTTTTCCAGACAGTAAAATGAGTAGAGTGATTGAGGCATTGGATGTGAGGCAGGAGCGAGCAAAAGAGTTAGTAGTATTAACACGTTCATTGCCAAGCTGAAAACTGGAATTTCGTGTGGTGGCCTTCCCTAGTGGCCAATATAAATATTACGCGCCGTTTCGCTGTGGCCACTATACTATTCCGTTTAGAAACTTGATAGCGATAACGCGTGATTGGCCGCCCAGTGAGAACTCGCATCACACGATATCACGTGATTGGCAATGAACTTGTTAAATGGTACAAATGATTTGAGAAAGAACAAAGAGCATGTCAGAATGAATATCAGGAGGCTGCTTGGAAAGATAAAAGAGAAGAGTGTGACAGGAAGGGTAGTCAGTGTGTTGCCTAGGTATGATTGTGGTGAAATGAGGCAGAGAGCAAGGATTATGAATGATATTCTGGCTGAAATGTGTGAGGAGATGGGAGTACAGTTTGTTAATGTTGTGGAATGAGTTTGAGGGATGAAGTGAGCTGTATGGGAGCAACGGACTGCATTTGAGTGGTTATGGTGTGAGTCGCTTGGAGAGACTGCTGCTGGAAGGTAGAGAAGTGAATAGAGAGAATTAATCAAATCAAGAGGGGAGTGATGTGGAAGAGCAGGAGAGTAAGACAGGAGAGATTGAAGAAGTGGAAATGACTGGGGAATTGAGTGGTATGAGTATAGAAAATGAGAGATTGGTGTGCAAGAGTAGCAGGGAAATGGGGAGGCTCAGGGTGGACAGAGGTACACAGCATGAGAAAGCTGGATGCTCCAAGAGGAGGTGAGAGCATGTCTAGGCAGGAAAGAAATTGGATGACCAGGGATCAAGAGGAAACAGTTAGAATTTAAAAGGGTTCTAAAATGAAGAAGCAGAAAGGGAAATGGCCCCAATCCAGCATGGAGAGATCAAATCAAGTGAGTGGTATCAGTGGAACTAGCTGTAGATCCAGAAATGAGCTGTTGTGTTTGTATACCAATGCTAGAATTATAAGAAACAAAGCAGATGAAATGGTTGCGCTAATTGCGTCTGTTCACCCAAAGATTCTCGGAATAAGTGAGACATGGTTAGATGAGGACAACATCCTGACAGGAATAGAGACGGAAGGGTATGATATGTTTCGTGAGGATAGAAGGGGTAAAAAGGGAAGGGGAGTGCTATTGATGATAGAGAAAGAGTTATGTCCATACAAGGTAGAGATGCAAGAGGGAAATAAGGCCAGTGGTTTTGAGGCAGTATGGTGTGAGATAGAGGTGAATAAAATCAAATACTTGGTGGGATGTTGTTATAGACCTGGTAATGTGGATGGTGGTGATAGTGAAATGTATAGTCAAATAAGCCATGCAAATAAGAAAAGGGTGATCATTATGGGTGATTTTAATTATGGCAATATAGACTGGAATGAAGAGATAGCAACTGGAAGTAAAGCAAATGAGTTTCTTGAGTTTTTGAGGGATAACCATCTCAGACAGTATGTAACAGAAGGCACACAAGGATTAAGGGTCTTGGATTTGGTCATCTCATCAGAGGATGTAATTATAAATGAGGTGTCAAATCTTCCAAAAATTGGTGGAAGTGACCATGAGGTGATTACCTGGGTGGTTGCCAGCAGTGCAAGGACCGCTGTGAAAAAAAGGTTATATGTGGAACTACAAGGGGGGGTGATTATGAAGAGTTCAGGAGACAGCTTGCGAGTGTAGCATGGAATGAGGAGTTAGCTGGAAAAGAGATCAATGCAGCTTGGGGGATTTTCAAAAACTATTTAGTAGATGCAATGTCTAAATGTATTCCAAGGTGAGAAGGTTAAATAAGGTAGGTGTGAGATGGATGAATAAAGAGATTAAGCATGCGATACAGAGAAAAAGAGCATTGTGGAGGCAGCATAAGAGAAGAGGAAGTAACCAATTTCAAGAGGTCGACAAAGACCAGGCAAGGAGGGTGACTTGGTTGGTGAGAGTAACTTAAGAGAGGAATGAACAGCAGTTAGCTAATGAAGCTAAAAAGAATCCTAGGGTGTTCTTTCAATATGTAGCCAGAAAGAAAGAATGATTATGGAAGGATGAAATTGATTGGAGGAAGTGGTATAAAGACAGCTGTTGCAGAATGTGTGGTGGAGATACTTAATGAGCAGTTCATAAAGATCTTTCAATCTTGTGAATGTGACTTCATGGAGAGATTGAGAGCAGTTAATGATGGAGAGGAGAGACTGACTGTAAGTGAGCAAGAGGTGTTTGGGGAGTTGAGTAAACTAGATGTAAATAAGGCTGTGGGACTTGATAATATATCACTGCGTATTCTGAAGGAATGTGCCAGAGAGTTGACACCTGCCTTGACATATTTTTTTAATATGAGTCTTGCACTTGGTCAAGTTCCTAAAGAGTGGAAGGAGGGCAAGATTGTGCCACTTCATAAAGAAGGTGATCGAACTCAAGCATCAAACTATCGGCTCCATGTTAGGTGTTGTGGTTAAGTTGTAGGAGAAGCTTGTGAGAACTAGGATCCAAAGTTGGGTTGACAACAATGGTATAATCTTTGATGGACAGCATGGATTTGCTAAAGGGAGGTCATGTTTTAGTAATCTAATTACTTATTACAATAAAGTGACTGCTTCCTTGGACAGAGGAGAAGGATACACAGTAATATACTTGGATTTTGCAAAAGCTTTTGATAGAGTACCTCATGATAAGTTGACAGTCAAACTATAGCAGATGGGGTTGGATATTAGATTAGTGCATTGGATTGGAAACTGGCTATCTGATAGGTATCAACAAGTTGTGTATGGGGGTGCAACATACAGGAAAAGGAAAGTCACTATTAGAGTGCCTCAGGGGTCTGTTTTAGGGCCATTACTATTTAACTTGTATATTAATGATATTGGCGAAGATTTGTATGGAGATATTCAGTTGTTTGCAGATGATGCAAAGTTGGGATGAACCATAAAGAGTAGTGAAGATGTTGTGGCCTTGCAAGAAGACTTGAATAAATTGAGTGATTGGGCACGGAAATGGGGATGTGAGTTCAATGCTGCAAAAGGTAAGGTTTTAAAATTTGGAAAACAAAGATGGGATGCAGAATTTATGCTTGATGAGAATATATTGTTGGAGGTAGAGGAAATAAGAGATCTGGGGGTGATAGTTCATAAGGATCTAAAATTTAAGGGACACATCACCAAAATTGTGAAGACAACACAAAGACTTCTGGGAATGATGCGGAGGACATTGACATGTAGAAGTAGGGAGATTCTTGTTCCAATGTATAAGGCTTTGATTAGGCCACACATGGACTATTGTGCCCAGATTTGGTCACCGGGTTTTCAGAAGGATGAAGAGATGTTGGAAAGAGTCCAAAGGCAACTGACTAAGGTAGTTTCTGACCTCTGGAATGTTGAGTATGAGGAAAGATTGAGAAGATGTAATTTGCAGAGTCTGGTGGAGAGAAGGAAGAGGGGAGATATGATAGAGACCTACAAGTTGGTAAGGGGTTGTTATAAGATCAATGGTGGAGAAGAGGGGAGATATGATAGAGACCTACAAGTTGGTAAGGGGTTGTTATAAGATCAATGGTGGAGAAGTTCTACAGAGAATAGTGGGAGATCAGGGGAGAACCAGAGGTCATCCCTGGAAACTGCATAAAGAGGGTGTGAGTAGGGGAGTGAGAGGCAGGTTTTTTTCGTGCAGAGTTGTGAATAATTGGAATTCCTTGCCTGAGAGTGTGGTGTCTGCATTTAGTTTGAGTGTGTTTAAGACACGCTGTGATGAGATGTGTGTGTGTGATAAAAGGAACTCCCAGATTAGTCTTTGACTCCATGAGGTCTTGGGTAATAATAACAATAATATTATATACTATCTATTGTTTCAAATCCACTTTCCTATAATTAATATCTCCCATTAGGATCATATTCCTTTTACTTGCCCAATTAATTTGTTTAAACATTTCATAATCAGTGCTCTCCACATTACCTGGCCTATAATAGCATCCTATTAGATATACTATTCTATTGATCTCAAGTTCACACCAAACAGCTTCAAACTTTTCACACGTAGTATTTTCCACTTGCACTCTTGAAAGACACAATTTCTCTGATACATTAACATTACTCCCCCCCCCTCCTCTCTTTATATTCCTATTCTTTTGGAAAATTCTATCCTACTATTTCAAGTCCTGACAGTATATCATCCTCAGTCAACCAAGTTTCACTTATGCCAATTATTATCGGGCATACTGTTTCAATCAATGCTACAAACCTAGTCCCTTTATTTCTGATACTCCATCCATTAGTACACATGCATAACAATTTCCACTCTTTAAGGCCATCCCTTCAATATAATCACTCTTTACTCTCCTTCTCTCTCTCTCTTCTATAGCACACATTTCTCTTAATTTCTGACCATCTTTGTTTCCCTGATTCTGACTCTGATTTTATTCATATTCTTATTTCCACAACATTCTAACAAAACCCACAACAGTTCCATTGTAAAAATTTCTCTTTTGTTTTGGCTTTTTAGACTTGTCCAATTTTCAGAAGGTCGAGGGCTTACCTTTTGTGAAGTTTATATTTATCGATAGATTTGGGGAAGTATGAATGGCAAGTGTCCATCTTTTCCTTTGGGAAAATATTCAGTACATCATCTGATGTGTGAGATTCAGTTGGCAAGTTTAATTTACTTTCACTGGATACCGAAGTGAAGTATCCATTTTTTTCTGTGTAAGTGTTTGCTGGTTTATCTTTATCCTTGCCATACTTTTTTTTGACACAAATGGGTGCTGACTGAATGGAACTATTTTTGGTGTTGTTTCTAGAGTGAGTCCATAGCTCATGAGATTGATGCATCCAACAGAAAAACACAATCACGAAGTTTGGGTATTGCTAATTATTCAATGGTGGAATAGAAATGTGTTTCAGATGCTTGACCTTTTCTTAACTGTCACCTTCTCAGCATAAGAGGATTTTAGAAGAGGTGTGGTGGTTAGCTTCCTTTTTGCATGCTGATATGATATATTTTGTTCTGTTTTAATCTAATTTATATCTTTTTCATTCAGTACAAGAGTAGGCTGGATGATCTTCCATACATTTGACACATTTAGCTTTGTTCTCAGAGCAAGATTTATTATTGTATGCTTTGCATTAATGTTTTCAGGTGTCATTGCTGTGGAAGGTCTTCCTGACCTGGGAGGGTGTCAGTTGTCTTAGAATGCCCAGTATAAACTTGGCCATCCATCTGGAAACTGGATATGCTGGGACAAAGTCCCCTAAAGTCTTACACAAAGTTTGGTGAATCTCAATTGCATACTTTTCTTGCAGCACGAAAAACTTGATAATGGCCCACCTCTGACATCTTATATATCTTAAGAGAAAAAGAACAATTATTACAATTTGATGTTTGGTTTTAAGATATGTCCTTTCTTGTGGTTATATCAGTTGCTTTAATATCATTTTTGTTCTAGGTGTTAATGAACTTTTCTGCCCCCCCCCCTCATATAATCCTCTTTAAATTCTGTTGACTACAACTGAGCACAGAAATTCAGATGTAATCTGATATCTATAGAATGGTATGACCACTTGTTATTTCGTTTGATTTTGAAAAAGATCAATGTCTTCCTCAGTATTGCAATAATTAACCAAGTTGTGTTCATAATCTTAAAAATTTGAAGTTCAGAGGACATAATACAATCTACAATCACCTCAGGATCCATTGCTTCTTCCATTCTAACTCCACCAAGTGAGTATGACGCATCCCATTTGTGGATCATAAGTTTCGAAACCTTACATTCAGTTGCTTTAAATTGACACCATTAATCATTTTTCATGCTTACAGCTACCGAAAACCTCTTGAAGAGCCCAGACATCAGCTTCACCTCATCTGCAAACAACTAAATATTTCCCCTGTAGTCCAATGATAATGCCACTGACAAAAATTCAACTATAATGGTACTAGTAGTGAAACCTGTGGAACTCTACTTGTTACCTTTGTTGTGTCGGAAATAACCGGCCCACTATCAGTCAGCCATTTATTTCGGACCCAACATGAGAAGAAAGTGACTTATAATAAAAACATGCTTATACTCTCAAGAGTGAAGAAATAATAAATGAATTGTAATCAAAGAGGGTATATCAATTTAACTAGTAAGAATGTTATAAAATAGTCCAAGTTGTATTCTAAATTCATGCCCAGTATGGGAAAATTATGTTAAAGAAATCAGAATCATATGTCAACCAATCAGCTGAAGGTCAAATCACTATGTAAGAGTCCACAGTGACAGCAGAAAAACCGTATAGCCATCTGGTAACCTCAACCGTAACAGTTTTGTCAAGAGAGGCACGGAGAAAAGAATGTGACACCATCAATACCTGGAGAATTGGGAATAGTTAAGTAGGTGATGAAAGCACTGAGAGAGGGTGCCCGCAGATGAAATATAAGGAGCCATGTGCACTTTAAACTCTCTCCCATGTTCCTGCATTTTCCCGTGTTCTTGTTCGAAGGTCGTGAAGGCTGAGGAAGCTTGTCTCCAGTATCCAGCAACATTCCTCATTGCTGTGGGATCTGTTATGCACAAGATATCCGGCAGAACATCGGCAGACCTGCAGACAGAGCTGTTGGTAAATCTGCTACCAATGTGAGGACAGCGAAGGAGATCCTTAGAGGAGAAAAGAAAGTAA
Organism: Typopeltis vanoorti; assembly: GCF_054136105.1. NCBI lineage: Eukaryota > Metazoa > Arthropoda > Arachnida > Uropygi > Thelyphonidae > Typopeltis > Typopeltis vanoorti. The sequence goes on along the minus strand of NC_143570.1, from coordinate 94,324,799 downwards.
CAGACAGCGGAGCGACAAGAGACTCTTGCCACGTCCGAAGAAAACCCAGGATTAAGGTTAAGGAGCCATCTTCACTAAGGAAAAGCCAGTAAGGTGCAGAACTTTTATTTTATGTATATAACAAGTCATAGAGAAAGAAAGGAAACAAAAGGAGAGAGAACTTTGAGCATTGCCCTGCTCGAGCCATCTAAGTGATCCGTTTGGACTAATCGTCTGTGATAAGACCTTCCTATGTTAGTTTAATCTTTTGTGTAAGAAAGACATTATAGTAGAACAGTTATTAAATGATTCAGTATATGTGATAGTGTGGGAAGGCCCTGTTTCCTACAGAGAGCCTACAACTTATATAAGATTTACAAGGAAGAGTCTATTCCTCTGACTAAAACAGTGACTGTTGATTGAGTGAATATATCATGTACATTTAGCTAAGATTGTAATATTCGAGAATTGCATAACCGCGGGAGCATTACTTAATCCTAATGTACATGCATAATGTACATGATATAATATGCAAGAATAAGGATGATTAACTAATGCTCTTGACATAAATTAGATGAGTTTGTATGATAAGAGATATATAAGAAAGGTTTTAACATTTAGGATATTTGAATGACCTATCACAGTAGTAAGAAAATCTATACATGAATTAGGCCTTTTATTGTTGAGATATAATTTTGTGTAAATACTTTTTGTTAAAATAAATGTATTCTTCTAAACTAAAACTTGTGAGTTCTTGTGTTTGAGACTGAATTACCGCTTAGAAAAGTTCGGACCTGTATAAGTAGGGGATATTGTATAAAGCTGGGCAAAAAGGGGCGCCACGACTGCATACCACGTGATCTCTAACCTCAATCAAGTTGTTGGTATAATTAGTAGCTTAAATCTTAGTATCAGAAGCTGGTTTCTCGCTGGTGCAGTCGATCTTTAAAAATTTGTCAGGAACTGATTTGAGGTACACGTAACCTCTTAAGATATAAAATTAAAATAGGATATAATAGGATAACAAAATACCCAAAGTCAAAAAAAAAACAAAATAGGACAAGTGTAACGACGTAACAGCTTCATACTTGTTGATACTCCCCCCCATTAACATATGCTAACCAGATCTGCTATCCAGCATGCTAACCAATCCAAACTCATATGTTGCAACTTAAATAAACAACTTGTCATTTGTCACCCTGCAAAATACTTTTGCAAAATCCAAAGAAAATTGCAGTGCACATATAGACTTTATATTGCTGTCAAAACATTGTAAGGTCTTTTAAGACGTTTTCTTTTTTACTATTGAGTTAAATCTTAGCTTTGTTTCACATTATTTTATTTATATAATGCTGCAGGAAAGTCATACTTATAATCATATCTTCATTGGTTGATCAAAGTGAGCAGATTGTGGGTGTTCACATTCAAGGAATGAATGTTTGAGAAAATTATTAAAAATACAGTTGATCCTTCAAGAACCTGGGTTTGAACTACACGGGTCCACTTGTATGCAATTTTTTTTTAATAAATATATTGGAAAAATTTTTTGAGATTTGCAACAATTTTAAACACTCAGAAGAACTGCCTAGCTAGAAATATCGAAAAAATAAAGAAAAAGTTATGTATGTCATGAATGCATAAAATATGTAAATGCTAGTCTATTTTATCATTTACTACCATAAAGTATACACAAATCTATTATAAAAATTTTAAATTGATCAAAACGTATGCACACAAACACTTACAAGACTGTACATGGCCATTTGCAGTCGAGAGAAATTTAAACAAATGTAAAGATGTAGATTAAATCATAACTGCATAAAATTAACTTAATTAAATTAATTAGCATAAAATAAATTTCATGATTCGTTCATTATTGTATAGGCTAGGCTACCACGAAGCAATCGTATCAATTGCACTAGGCTACCATAATGCAATCATATTGCTGCTGCTTCATTATCAATGCATGAATCGTTATACCTGTAAATAAATATGAATTTCTTTTTCATAATATCTTTTCATTTTTGATGTCTAGTATTAGTCATACTATTATTATTATTACGGGTATCTCCATGGAGTCAGTAGACTCATCGCGGGAGACCCAAACTAGCAAAACAAATATCTGTCATATCTCTTCTTGAATTCATTTACAGATGAAGAGCTCACAACAAAGTCAGGCAATGAATTCCACTCATTCACCACCCTCCAGGCAAAAAACCTTGTTCTGACACCTTTGTTAACCACACTCTTCTTTAATTTCCAGAGATGACCTCTTGTTCTTCCATCACTATCACACAGCTGAAACATTTCCCCTGCATCAATCCTATAAAAACCTTTTAGTAATTTGAATGTTTCTATCATATCCCCTCTTCTTCGCCTATCAGCCAATCTCTGCAATCCACAAGCTCTCAATCTATCAATGTAGGGAGCATTTTTTATATCACTCACCAACTTGGTCACTCTTCTCTGAACCCTCTCCACAGCCTCCTCATCTCCAAGGAATCCAGGTGACCAGACCTGAGCACAGTAATCCAAATGTGGAAGTATCAATGCTTTATAAAGGGGAATAATAACCTCTTTATCTCTGGATGTCAGTGTGTTCCTCAACAACCAAGTAATCCTATGTGCAATCTTGGACACCTTAGCAATGTGTCCTCTGAACTTCATCTCCTTATCTACCAATACCCCTAAGTCCCTAGCCTCATCAATCTCTTGGAGTACCTTTCCATCTATGTAGTACACAGCTGGTAATCTTTTAATCCCAAAATGCAAGACTTTACACTTTTCCACATTGAACTGACATCCATTTTCTTTTGCCCATTTTACCAGCTTATTTAAATCCTCCTGCAAACTTTCAACATCAGCTTGATTTTTTATTGCACTACACAACTTTGCATCATCAGCAAACAACTGAATATCTCCCTTTAAGCCGTTTCCTATATCATTTATATACAAATTAAACAACATTGGCCCAAGCACAGAGCCCTGAGGCACACCACTGGTCACCTGCCTCATTCTGGACTCGGCTCCTCCATACACCACCTTATGGTATCTCTCCCTGAGCCATTCTCCTATCCATATCACCAATTTAATATCCATTCCCATCTGCTCCAATTTGCGTAACAGTGTTCTATGGGGTATCCTGTCAAAAGCCTTAGCAAAATCCAGAAGTACCACTGTGTAGCCAGTTCCTTTGTCCAACTCTGATGTTATTCTATTATGGATAGTTAATAGATTGCTAAGGCAGGATCTACCTTTAACAAAACCATGTTGGCCTCTATAGAGTATCATATCCTGATCCACCCATTCTTGAATTTTGTCTTTAACCAACTTTTCCAATACTTTTACCACTACTCCTGAGATGGTGATTGGTCTGTAATTCAATACTGCAGTTTTAGAGCCACCCTTATGCAAAGGAACCACTTTGCCTAACTTCCACTCCCTAGGGACCATACCAGAGTTCAAACTTAAATTAAATATCCAGGTAAGAGGGGTTGACAATTCATTTGCACATTCACGCAACACCCGAGCTGATATTCCATCTAAGCCTACCGCAGTGTTTGCATTTAAGTTTCGCAATATATTTAATACCTCTGATTCTTTAGCTTCAATTCTCACATTAGGTATTGCTATAGGTATAGAGATATCCTCACTTGGGTGATAGACTTTTGAGAAGTGATCACTCAGTAACTCGACTATTACATCTGATTTTGTCACCTCAATACCATCAGCACCCACTAAGGTTATCCTTCCGAAGTCATTCTTCCTCTTACTTGCCACATAGCGGAAGAACTCTTTGGGATTACCCTTGATCTCTTTGGCTTAGGTCTTCTCATAATCTGATTTAGCTTTTCTTACTATGCTGGTAACCTTCCTAGCTTGAGCCTTGTACTGCTCATGGGTATCCTGATCGCCCTTCTCCTTGTAAATTCTCCATAACATTTTCTTTTTTTGTAGTTCAAGCTTGATACTACTGCTCATCCATCTAATGCCTGCCTTGTTTGACCTCCTGACCATGGGGACACAATCTGATATTGCTTTCCTCAGATACCCACTGATTTTATCCCAAGCACTGCTAACATCTTTCCCTTGCAATATGTTCTGCCATGGGATGGCTGCAAGCTCACTCCGAAGCTTGTTATAATTGCCTGACCTGTAGTTTCGTACATACCCCTTCTTAATAGAAAAATCCACAGATTTTGCAACCTTCCAAGTCAATACCACATGATCGCTTTCACCAACTGGAGGTAACGAGGTCACCTTACTTATGCATATAACCTCTGAACCAATAACCAGGTCCAACACTCTCACACCACGTGTCCCTTCAGTTACGTGCTGTTTCAAGTAATTATCTCGTAGCAGATGTATGAACTCCATTTCCTTTTTGCTACGTGATATTTCCTCCTTCCAATTGATATCACCATAATTAAAATCCCCCATAATAATCACTAAGCCTTCACTCATTGCACTAAGTTGCTGATGCATGAATTCAATATCTCCCCCTGTACTCCCTGGCCTATAGCAGCATCCAACTGTATATTTGGTTGCGTTGGTCACTATTTCGCACCAGACTGCCTCAAATGAACTCTCATTCACATGTCTATCATCATGATATACTACTTTCTTTGGCTGCAACACATCAGCTATCATCAACAGTACTCCTCCTCCTGTTCTATCTTCTCTATCCTCCCTGAAAATACTGTACCCATCACATTCAATTCCAGTGACCACATCTTCTGCTGACAGCCAAGTTTCACTAATGCCTACAACTTTTGGTGAGATTTCACTGACTAATGCCAAAAATTCTTCTCTCTTATTTCTAATGCTTCTAGCATTGGTATACAAAAATTGCAGATTCCCTCTAGATCTTGTACCGGCTTTAGAACTGATATATAAGTCACTAACTACCGTAGTCCTATGCCGATTTTTTCCCCCTCTCTTCTGCAATTTATTCTGCCTGTAAGGATCAATAAATACACAATCAGTGCTAAAGTTTCTCTCTCTTACACTCAACCTTTTCAATATTAGTTTCCCTGCCCAATAACTTCAACCTGTTCAGAAAACAATAACTTCTTCAATCTCTTATGTCCTTCCATGTTAAGATGCAGTCCATCTCTAGCATACAACTGCCTTTTTCCTTCAAACACACTCCAAACATCAACAAACTCCAGACCTCTTTTTCTGCACATTCTTGCAATCATATCATTCATTATCATTGCTCGTCTACTTAACTCGTAATTGTCAAAACGAGGCAGCACACACACTATTCTCCCATTGACACTTTTCCTCTTCACAATATCTAATAATGTTCTTAAATCTTTTCCTACCCGATTTATACTACCTCTCAGGTCATTCGTACCCACCATAACTATCATCTTGTCTGTTTCATGCCCTCTCTTTATTGCTAAAGCCACTCTTTCTATTGTACCATCAGCCAAGCACTCCTCATGCATACCACTCTCCATACCCTTAATCATAGAATCACCATATATTTTACCACTATTAACTTCATTCAAGTTCACACTCATGGACTCATTCTCTACACTATTCAGCATGACTCTCCCAGCTTCATTACTCAACTCTCTATTACTTACCCCCCCACTCTCACTACATCTCATTTCTTCTTGGCCACTTGTGGTTTTATTATGTTGACTCCCAATCACTCCCATACTATTTATTACTGAATCATTCACCAAAGACTCACCCATATGTAATCCTGTTCTAGTTACTTCAGCTAAAGTAATCTCTATAGTCCTAATTTCTCTGTTTAACACATTAAACTCAGCTTTAACTTCCAGTATCTCCTTACCGATCACTTCCACTTCCTCATGAAGAAGATGAAGGTCATTTTTCATTTTCATAAACTCCCGCCGAAGTTCTTCCGCTACGGTCCCGATGTCAGCTTCCATTCCTAAACGCTCCAGCCTATCCCGACACTTCTCACATACGTCGACATTTTCTTTCTTTTCATTTTGCCAGACCGACCACAGATCCTTCACATTTTTCGGTGCATACATGTAGCAGTTTCCGCAACGCATCCATTGCGAAAAATCTAACGCTGAGCCAGCCTTTCGTGTAATAGTAGAAGTCCTGCGCGCCGCTGACGTACGTTTCTTGTTGGACGCCATCTTTACACGTTGATATAGTGAAACAAACGGCAGTGAAAACACAATATATACAACACAGTTCTAAACAATAATACCACTGAAGGACACTTGTTTCTAACCGATGCACAATTTTAGCACAATTTGTGACAAAAAGCCACACTATATTTAACTTTAAAAACACGTTTTCTAGACTAGCTTAACTCGACCGCCACATTTACCAAGGACACTAGCGCCACTGTGAAAGACTTTCTCTTAGCGCTCTGTTTTGCATCATATAAGGCAGTATTGATGTAGGTATTGACAGACATAAGATTCATGTTGTAAACATTTTGGAAAATTATGGAGACAACTACCGTGTTCGAGTAAAACTTTAATTTAATATAAACTAAGATCCACTTTCGACATTTTGTTTAGACTTTTATATCAAGGTCATCTTCTGGAGCATATGCACTATATACAGAAAACAAGCTACACTACAATCTACATGGTTTTAAAGTTACTGACCAACCGTTACAAAAATGATTGGCCTGACCTTTGGCGAAAAAAATAAATAAAAAAATATTTAAAACAAAATGAAAAATAAAAATATACATCAACACTAGAGTCCTATTAGTAATATTATCTACTGGTTGTAAAATTACATTGGGAGCAACAAGTCTGTGTGTGTGTGTGTGTGTGTGTGTGTGTGTGTGTGTGTATATATATATATATATATATATATATATATTAACACCATGATCATACATATACATTCCAACCAGTTGGTATGGAATGGTTTCCAATACTGGCTGAAGGTTGCCTAGAATCTTGACATATGCTGGATACTACGTGTTAGGTGGGCTGAATGTGTGCCATTCAGATTCTTGGAATTTTCATGCTGCCATTATTGTTGATATTTGGGTGGTTTATCAGAATTTCGCAGGCTTCACCTTGTAAACAGATGACATAAACTTATGGTACCAATAAGTACAGTACTGTAAATGTATTTTCTCTTTGTTATGATTTCATTTTCTTATCTCTAGCTTACTTTATTATAAGATTATAGTATATAATACATACATATCATAGAAAGTATGTTAATTCACTGTTTTTGTTATCGGTAATGCTTCTGGTCAACAGTAGGCTATTAGTAGTTAAGTTTTTGGAGAGTCAAAAGTTATACTCAAATTTTTGAACAACATGGGGGATCACTGCAGATAACCCTGCATTCAAGGATCAACTGTATTTCAATAAACTATTATTTTTTTTTGCAAAAATATTTCCAAGTTCATATTTGATCATGCTGATGATAATCGCTTCTCAATTATCATCAGCATGTACTGAATGAGTCAGGTCCCAGGAATTCAATCATTATCTGTCAGCAAATTTGAAACATTCTGAAATGTGAGGCAATCTTCTTTTATTATAATATATAATATTCATTGTAGTAAACCCTCTTTCTGCCTTTGCAGAACTAACAGCAACATTCTAACATAGCCTATGTGCTCCTTCTGTCTCGTTTTGAAGCTTCTAAAGGTCTGACCAATGTAACTAACACCACAGGAATAAGGTATATTATATACTCCAGAATACTTGTAGAATGGATGAGGGTCGTTCGGTGATCTTAAAAATTTCCGAATAGTATTGACTGGCTTGAATGCTACCCTAATATTGTGTGGCTTTAGATGGATAGCCAATTTTTTTGGAAATGCTGCTGACAAATGGAATAGTTATAGTACTGATGTATTGGGTGTTATCACGTTGTCTTTGTGGTATATCCAAAAAGAGAATCTTGTTGCAGAGTCTTTTAGGATTACCATTTAAGGATAGCTCTCTGGATATTGTAGTTAATTCTTCTTGGTCTGTGGTGTACTGTATAGCTCTTTTCTTAAGCATATGGATAATGCTAAGTTTCTGGGATATATGATGTGATGAGTCAGTGGGGGTAACGTCCAGTATTTGTAAGTTTTCTATATACAGACAGGTTGATACTGTTATGGGTTTGTTTCTTTATTAGGATGTCTAGGAATTGAAGATTCAATTTCTAATGTGAATTTGATGGTATGGTGGAAACTATTGATTTGGTTGAGATAATCCATTAATTCTTCTTTCTTATGATTCCAAATGATAAAAATGTCATCTACATATCTGTACCAAGTTTTTGGTTATGGGGTAATTTGAGATAAGATTTTATCTTCTAGGTCTTCCATGAATAAGTCAGCACAAGAAGGAGAGAGGGGGGACTACCCATGGCTAATCTGGTAAGTTGTTTGTAGACGGTTTTTTGCCAAACGAAATAGAAGTTAAACAATGATTGAACAAAGAAGTGATGTTTTTTGGGAACAAATTGTCTAAGATGTTGATGACTTCCACAACTGGAATGTTTGTAAACAGAGATGTGACGTCAAAGCTTCCTAGTATATCATTTTCAGAGATAGGGATGTTTTTTAATTTCTCAATAAAATGTTGTGAGTTTTTGATATAAGTATCAGAGTTGTGAATATGTTGTTGTAAAATTTTGGCTAGATATTTAGACAGTTGGTAAGTTGGAAAATAGATTCCATCAACTATTGGACGTAATGGTGTACCTTCTTTATGTATTTTAGGAATGCCATACAATCTTGGAGTCAACGGGCGCATGAATTTTAGCTTTCTTATTAAGTCAATAGGCCAGTTAGTCATTCCACGTAATAGTTCATTGGTGTCATTATGGTTTTTCTGTGTAGTATCTGTACTGAGAACATCATAGACGTGTCTGATAATAGATTGCTAATTTTCTTCTCATAATCTTTTGTATTTAAGATAACAGTATTATTGCCTTTGTCAGCTTTAAGTATGATGATGTCTTTATTATTCTTTAATTTGAGTAGTGTTCTTCTTTCCATTTGGTTAGAGTTGGTGTTAGATCTTGAAAGAGCAGAGAGGATTATGCTGCTTTTTAATCGTAGGTCATTAGCTATAGGGTGTGGTAGCAATGAGATGCCTTTTTCTAAGTTGCAGATGAACTCTATTTTAGGAATAGCAGTAGGTTTTAAGGCGAAATTGAATCCTTTTTTGAGAATTGAGATCTCAGGTTTTGTTAAAATGTGTTTAGATAGGTTCACTATCACGTGGTTATCTGGTAGAGACGGTTTAGAGTTAATGTAATTATCATATAGCAAGTTGAATTTATCAATTTGCATCTTTTTGCTGTAACTGAAGGTTTTGGCATAACTGTTGTTAATCATATTATCTAAAAGTTGCCAGGTATCTACGTCAAGGTTATTAGAGATGTCTGTGAACAAATCATAGCACTGAGAGTCTATTTGGCTGAGCAAGGCTCTCGTATGGCTAATTCTTTCTCTGAGATGGGTGAATGAAGTTTTGTGGTAAAAAAACAATAGACAAGATATTTCAGGCCTTTCTTCCCACTACCAACCATCTGATTGAGTGGAATAAGAGTCATATGCCCTATATAGAAGAGAACTACCATTCCAGAACCTTCAAGGAAGCTGCTATAGTAGCCCATTCAACAGGAAACCTAAATAAGAATCAAGGTCTAATCCTACCGGAAATTTGGAAAACTAGCACGTGGCGGTGAATTTGAGCTGTGCAGAAGAAAGTGATTTTTAATCGGTGAATAGTCCGCTTTTTTCCCCGTTTTTCTACGTTTTTGAGTGCTAAATTGTTTCTCTGAATACGAGTGTACTTCAGTGGTTGTTTTTTGGAAGTTAGTTACTGTCGCGATATAATATATTTTGGCACCGTCGGAATCGAACGCGTAACGGTGGAAGACAAAACGAAGCTAAGTTACTGTATTTAGTTATATTTCATTTTATTTAATATATTTTGGCACCGTCGGAATCGATAGCGTAACGGTGGAAGACAAAACGAAGCTAAGTTACTGTATTTAGTTATATTTCATTTTATTTAATTATATTTAGTACTCAAATGTTCTGATGTTTGTACTTTTATCTCCTCTTATTTATTAATTGAATAATTATTAAAGATTACGCTACTCAGCAATGATGGTGGATTCAGCAGCAGTCGCAAGTGGCGTAACGCCAAGTCCTCCGCCATTTAAGAACTCAATTATTAGCAATATCATAAGGGACTTTGTGGCATGCAGTACTTGCGGCATGTGTGTGTCTCGGGAATTACATATGTGGCTTGTTAAAGAGAGTGGAGAGCGTATGTGCGCAAAATGCAGGCAGTTGGAGGAAATAAGTACATTAGATATATCGATATCCGACTTTGTTGCTCCAGGAACGGGGAATGAATGTAGGAAGACAAGTAGTGTGATAGGAGAGAATGAGAAAATAATAGTTGATAGTGTGGAAGGTGTGAGTGACTGTGAAAGTTTAGGAAATGGTTTTGTTTGGGAGAGTGAATTTAGATTAAAAGTGACTGACCTGCAGAGGGAGATAGATGAGTTGAAAGAGGAGGTGGAATGTCTTGTGAATGAGAGAAGAAGTATGAAAGATAAGATTAGGAGAATGGAAGAGATAAATGCAAGGCAAATCAGAGTAGGAGAGAGAGAGAGAGAGAGAGAGAGAGAGAGAGAATTTAGTGAGTATGAGTGAGAGGTATGGGGGGTGCTAGAAGAGGAGAGAATGGAAACAGTAGAAGAGAGGGAATGCTAGCAGACGAGACGATGGAAACAGTAGGAGAGATGGAATGAGAGAGAGAGATGGAAGTGCTAGAAGAGGAGAGAATGGAAACGGTAGAAGAGAGGGAATGCTAGCAGACGAGACGATGGAAACGGTAGAAGAGAGGGAATGCTAGCAGACGAGACGATGGAAACGGTAGAAGAGAGGGAATGCTAGCAGACGAGACGATGGAAACGGTAGAAGAGAGGGAATGCTAGCAGACGAGACGATGGAAACGGTAGAAGAGAGGGAATGCTAGCAGATGAGACGATGGAAACAATAGGAGAGATGGAATGAGAGAGAGAGATGGAAGTGCTAGAAGAGGAGAGAATGGAAACGGTAGGAGAGATGGAATGAGAGAGAGGTATGGGAATGCTAGAAGACGAGAGGATGGAAACAGTAGTAGGAGAGACAGAATAAGAGAGGGATATGGAAGTGCTAGAAGTGGAGAAAATGGAAACAGTAGGAGAGAGGGAATGAGAGAGATGTATGGGAGTGCTAGAAGAGGAGAGAATGGAAACAGTAGAAGAGAGAGGTATGGGAATGAAAGAAGAGGAGAGAATGGAAACAATAGGAGCGAGGGAATGGTAAGAGGTATAATGTATGGCGACTCAATGATCCGTGGTGTTCAAGATAGGATGCGTGAGGAGTGTTTGCCAGGAGGAACAATAGAAAGGGTGGCTATGGCAATTAAGAGAGGTGAAAGGGTGGATGAGATGATTGTGATGGTAGGAACGAATGACTTGAGTGGTAATGTAAGTCGGGAAGCGAAAGATATGAGATTTTTGCTTGAGACTGTACGGAAGAAGACAGAGAGAGGAAAAATAGTGTGCGTGTTGCCTAGGTATGATAATGATGAGCTGAGCAGAAGAGCGGTGATATTGAATGGCATAATAGCGAGAATGTGTGACAAGAGAGGACTGGTATATGTGGATGCTTGGAGTGCGTTTGAGGAAAGAGAGGAATTGTATGCGAGAGACCGTTTACATTTGAATGAGGTAGGCGTAGGCATCTGGAGAGATTGCTGTTTTGAACGAGTCAGTGTGTCCCAGGGAGGATGATAGCAGGGGTGGCCTCTTGTAGGAATGGATACTTGGGAGAAGGGAGACAATGTCAGGTAACACTGAGCCCAGTGGAGTCTAGAAGGGATAATGCTGGGTATAGAAACAATGGCATTTATATGCTTTATACTAATGCCAGGAGTATCCGGAATAAGGGAGAGGAATTGGTGGCGCAGATAGCATTGGCCTGGCCAAAAATTATTGCGATCACTGAGACGTGGTTGACAGAAGGGGATGTAACAACAGGAATAGAAGTCGCTGGGTATAGCATTTTTTGTCACGATAGGAGGAAAAAGTGTGGTGGTGGGGTACTGCTTATGATAAGTGATGACCTATGTCCTCTAAGAGTGGAAAATTTGGAAGGAAGTGAGACAAATGATTTTGAGAGCTTATGGTGTTGAGGTAGAGGTAGGATATTTTGTGGGGTGTTGCTACAGACCCAGAAGCACAGAGGATGGGGACTAGGAGATGTTTAGACAGCTAAGTTTGGCAAGTGCAAAAAGAATGATTGTTATGGGAGATTTTAACTTCAGTAGTATAAATTGGAGAGAGGAAGATGCATGTAGCAATAGGGAAATGGAATTTCTAGAATTCTTGAGGGACAAATGTCTTAGGCAACATGTAACTGAGGGAACAAGAGGTTCAAAAGTTTTGGATATGGTTATAGCATCAGAAGAGTTGATAACTGAGTTGATGTCTCTCCCACCAGTTGGAGAGAGTGACCATATGGTGTTGACTTGGAAAATGAATAGACATGCAGGAGTATCAAAGAGATGGGAACTTATGTGGAATTATAAGGCAGGTAATTATAATAGTCTTAGACGTCAACTTCGGGAAGTTTCATGGAGGCAGGAATTGGAAGGCCGGGATATCACTAGTGCGTGGGAAATTGTGAAAGAATATTTGTTATCAGCAATGGTAAGTTGTATACCATGAGTGAAGAAGAGGACGCAATTTGGAGTAAAGTGGATGACAAACAATATTAAACAGGAATTGCATGCAAAAAAGAGGTTATGGAAGAGATATAAGGAGACAGGTGAAGAGATGCATGAGGAATATAAGACACAGGCCAGAAGAGTGACTAGTGTGGTAAGGAAAGAGAAATTGGAATATGAGAGGAGGTTGGCCCTAAGATCCAAAAAAAATTCTAGGGAATTTTTTAGCTATGTGGCCAGTAGGAGGAGAAATGACTGTGTAAGAATGATATTGTGGGATAAAAATGGGAATAGAGTGACTGATGCAGAGGACATAGTGGAATTGTTCAATGAACACTTCATTGGAGTATTTCATCCTAGAGGAGTCAGTTTTAATACTAGAGGGATAGGACTGCTTCGAGGTCTGGAGGTACAGGAGGAGAGTGTGTTTCAGATACTGAGTACTCTGGATGTCAGTAAATCTGTGGGACTGGATAGTATTTCACCACGAGTTTTGAGAGAATGTGCTAGGGAATTGACAGTGCCTTTAACGTGGCTTTTCAATGAAAGTCTAGCTTTGGCAAAGGTGCCCAGGGAATGGAAGGAAGGTAAGATAGTGCCATTGCATAAGGGTGGTAACAGATTGGAAGTGTCTAATTATAGGCCAGTCTGTGTGTCATCAGTAGTTAAGATCTTGGAGAAAATAGTGAGGGACCGTATACAGCATTGGGCAGATGAGGGTAATGTTATCTGTGAGAATCAACATGGATTTGTGAAAGGACGCTCTTTTTTTAGCAATATGCTAGCCTTTTATAATAAAGTTTCAAGAACATTAGATGAGGGAAAGGCATATACTGCAATTTTCTTAGACTTGGCGAAGGCATTCGACAGGGTGCCACATGATAAGCTGATATTTAAGTTGCAGCACATGGGTCTGGAAGTCAGATTGGTCAACTGGATTCAGGATTGGCTGTCTGATAGGTATCAGAGAGTTGTGTATGGTGGAGCAGTTTCCAGGAGGCAGAGGGTTACAAGTGGGGTCTCACAGGGCTCAGTACTAGGACCTATATTGTTTAACCTTTATATCAATGACATAGCCAGTGGATTGCAGGGGGATATTCAGTTGTTTGCGGATGATGCGAAGCTGGGAAGGATTATTAGTAATAGTGCAGATGTGGTAGCCCTGCAAGAGGATTTAAATAAGCTAGATAGATGGGCAAATGAATGGGGGGGGTGTCAGTTTAATGCAGCAAAATGTAAGGTCTTGAGGTTTGGGAAACATCGATGGGATGCTGCATACTCTATGGAAGGAGTTATACTGGAGGAAGTAGGGGAGACAAGAGATCTGGGGTTGATGATTGATAGAACCCTGAAGTTTAGGGGACATATTGCAAAGGTGGTGAAAGTAACACAGAGGATTGCTGCTATTATGAGAAGGACACTGACCTGCAGAGATAAGAGGGTTATCATTCCGTTGTATAAGTCTCTGATCAGACCAAACTTGGACTATTGTTCTCAGATTTGGTCTCCAGGATTTGAAGGGGATAAATTAACTGTGGAAAGGATATGAAGATTCTCTTCCATATCAACCTGATAACAACTCCTTAAGCCTCAATCATATCCCCTCCCCTCATATTCATGAGGCCTTGCAGTTTACATTCTTTCAGTCTATCTTCATACTACACATTCCAGTTACCACTGACTACCTTTGTGAATCTTCTCTGGACCCTTTCTAACATATCCTCATCACAATGAAAACCCAGAGAACAAATCTGTACACAGTAATCCATATGAGGCCTTATCAAAGCCTCATACAATGGTATCATAACTTCTTTATTTCTTCATGTCAGGGTCCTCTGCATCATTGCCATTATCTGATGCAATGTATTCACAACTTATGCAATGTGGCTCCTGAATTTCCGATCATACCTCTCCCAGATCTCTTATTTTCTCTACCTCCTTTAAAGTTTCCCTAAAAAGTGTATACTCTGCATGCTATCATTGCTTACCAAATTTTAAAACCTCACACTTTGCAACATTGAATTAACATTCCACATACCTGCCTATTCATGCAATGTATTCAAGTTCTTTTGGAGGTCCATAACATCTGCTTGACTCTGCATTGCTCTCCCCAGTTTTGCATTGTCTGCAAAGAGCTGCATATCACAAGTTACACCCATTCCAATATTGTTAATATACAACTTGAACAACAATAATACCAAAATTGACCCCACCCCTCCAGATTACCATTAGTGACCTTCTTCTTTCAGGATACATCACTCCCATATATAACTTTCTGATACTTATCTGAAAAGCCAGTCAGATTACTGATCCAACTCAGAAGTTGGTTATCTAATCCCATTGCTTTCAGTTTATTTAATGGTCATGTGGCAGTCCATCAAAAGCTTTTGCAGAATCTAAATATATTCATCTCCCTTGTTCAAGACATTTGTCACCTTGTTATAGTACATAAGTAAAGCAATCAAGCAGTTGATCATGTCTCTATGTCATCTCTTATAATTGGTTTGGATCTTCAGCAGAAAAAAGTGTGTAGGTTTGCTTGTGCTGAAAACATATTCTTCACCCAGAATGAGATAAAGTATTATTCCAGTAGAACTGGACAAAGTTCTTTGGACTCATCTTTAACTGAAAGTTTACATTCCTTACACATTCTTTCACTTATGGAAAAATGTAAAAGACCATTGAAAATCCTTCCAATATATTCTCTATAGAATTGGGTGTGGCTTGATGTTCTTGCTCTGTATTTATCAAGACCCAAGCTCTGATCATTTGTATGATCAGAGCTTGGGTCCCTAGTTTACAGTTATGTAAGGCAGAGCATGCTGATGGTTGAAGCCTAATCTATTATCAGGGTATATGAATAGCTACTGGTGCTTTTTTGCATGTTGCACATTCAGAGTCTAGGTTGAAGCAAATGAACCTGCTTTTGCTTCAGAGGAAATGGCTATCTCTTAATTATGTCCTGCAAATAATGTGGACTATTATCTTTTCTTTACATTGGAAAGCTCAACATCACACACATCAGACTGCTATTTGTCCTTTGTGTGTGTGTGTAAAAGATTATATAAGCTATTGACATATATGTTGATGTTACCAGCACCAAACATTACAACATTCCTCCATAATGGGTTTGCACTTCTTCTTGCAACTGCTTGCTATGCCAACTACAGAAATTTCATACTTAACTATCTGCCTGCAAATGTTTAATATATACAGAGCAGAATACTCTGAATTCTTACCCATCTATACTGATGGCTCAAGATGTACGTCCTCTGTTGGTTGTGCTGCTGTATTTCCTGATCTTATTATATCCAATTAAACACCATTTGAGTGCAGTAATTTTAGACAAGAGTTGCATGCTATTCAGCTTGCACTCGTGCACATAAGATAAAAACTGTTATAAAAAATGTAAGATTTATACAGATTCATTGAGTTCTTTGCAGGCTGTCTTCTCCTTTGTGTAATCCACTTCCACTGCTTTGTGAGGTTTTACATTTGTTGTATAAAATGAAGACCCTTTATTTTGATGTTCAGCTGCTGAATTCCTAGCTACTTTGTAATGAAGAAAAATGAGACAGCAGATGCAGCTACTAAGTCAACTTCTTTTTCCATATACCTGTTTGACAGTCCCATATATAGATTATGGAGAGTTTACAAGATCAAAGATAATTCTTCCTGCTAAGCTCTGCATCTACATATTTTTATTTACTAAGGACTGATGACCCACCTGTGTGCAAAAAATGCAACAAGTCTCACCATTGATCATATTCTGGTAGAATGCCAGCACTTCCCATGAGACAGAAAGGAAATTTTTACTTATTTCATCCAGCGATATGTGCTGAGGCAGATCTTATCAGACTCAGACAAACTGCTTGACTATGAAGCAGTTTGCCTGTATGAAGCTCATTCACACTACCTAAAAAAAATATTATTATTCCCCAAGACCTCATGGAGTCAGACTCCGCTGGGAGGTCCTTTTATCACAGACACAGCTCATCATACTGTGCCTTTAACACATTCAAACTCCTTGCAGACACCACACTCTCAGGCAAGGCATTCCAATCATTCACAACTCTGCATGAAAAAAACTTTTCTCTCACTCCTCTACTCACATCCTCTTTATACAGTTTCCAGGGATGACCTCGGGTTCTCCCATGATATCCCACTATTTTCTGTAGAACTTCTCCAGCATTAATCCTATAACAACCCCTTACCAACTTGTAGGTCTCTATCATATCTCCCCTCTTCCTCCTGTCCACCAGACTCTGCAAATTACATCTTCTCAATCTTTCCTCATACTCTACATTCCAGAGGTCAGAAACTACCTTAGTCAGTCTCCTTTGGACCCTTTCCAACATCTCTTCATCCTTCTGAAAACCCGGTGACCAAATCTGGGCACAATAGTCCATGTGTGGCCTAATCAAAGCTTATACATTGGAACAAGAATCTCCCTACTACACATCAGTGTCCTCTGGATCATTCCCAGAAACCTTTGTGTTGTCTTCACAATTTTGGCGATGTGTCCCCTAAATTTCAGATCCTTATCCACTATCACCCCAGATCTCTTATTTCCTTCATCTCCAACAATATATCCTCACAAGCATAAATTCTGCATCCCATCTTTGTTTTCCAAATTTTAATACCTTCAATTTTGCAACATTGAACTCGCATCCCTATTTCAGTGCCCAATCACTAGATTTATTCAGGTCTTCTTGTAAGGCTCCAAATTTTCACTACTCTTCATGGTTCGTCCCAACTTTGCATCATCTACAAACAACTGAATATCTCTGTCAAATCTTCACCAATATCATTAATATACAAGTTAAACAGTAATGACACTAAAACAGACCCCTAAGGCACTCGATTAATGACTTTCCTTTTCCTGGATAGGGCTCCCCCCATAAACAACTTGTTGATACCTATCAGATAGCCAGTCTCCAATCCAATGCACTAATCTAATATCCAACCCCATATAAAAGTATTCCTATTGGTTATACCTTGTTTTAAAATTATTCCTATCTGTTTTTGAGTGAAAATAAGTTCTGTTTTATTATGATCAAGTATTTGCATTAAATTGTCATTATTCTTGCTTTTGGTCTGCCTTCGTTATCTGAAGGTTGTATGGTTATCCTGTTTTGGTCCTATATCACATAAAAGAAAAAAGTTTGCTTTATCAGGAAAACCTGATTTAGAAAGAACTTTCCATTTTGTGCCTCCATAGCAGGATGGAGGTCTTAAATGAAATGATGATATTAATCTACTTCCTGAAAATAACATTCACGAACATCATAATTATGGTAAGATTCAAACCCTACTCTCCTAGTGGTTAAAGGACAGTAGGATTATCCAGTTGGCCAGCCAGGCTAGAAAAGTTTTCAGTTTCATTTTGATTATTTAAAGCAGTTTTCGATCTTATTGCAAAAAAATGAAATCCCTCAAATAGTAATTCCCTTAAATGTGTTTTAATCCATGGTTATTATGACTGTGAAATTAAATTGTTTAAATATGGAGTGATTTTCACTAAATAAACTTTGAAGGTTTTTGTGTGTGTATATGTGTCATAGAAAGATGAATCCAACACATTCACATTGAAGTATTTTTCCTTTCCTCCCTCTCTGTTTAGTCTCGTTTTCAATTGAAACTCAACACCTCCAAATTAAGTATCACTGTACAGGAGCTCAAATTGTATCTAAAGGCCACAACTGTAAGTCAGGAACAGTATCCAGATGACAATGAAGTTGTTGTTAAAATGCCATTCAAAGTACAAGCTTACATTAATATTACTGGGTAAGTTCTCATAAATTATTTGTGCTGTTTTCTCAGAAATTATATTGAAATATTATTTAAATTAAGGGGATATTAAATCCCACATTGTTTTAAAACCGAATAAGAAACTCAAAGATCGGAATCAAAGAGTTTCATGCCTAATATAGTATAGTAAATTATAAAAGTATCGGCAGCTACTAGCGTGAGCTAAAGTGCATAGCTCAAAGTGCATAGTACAAACTAGGGCAGCTCGTAGCAAAGGTGAGTACAGCTCTGATCATTATTCTTAATATTTCCCATAATGTAAAACACATCTCCTAGGAGATGTATGATGTTATACATTATGGTGGGATGTCACTACCCAGACCTGTTTCAACCTTTATTGAGGTTTCATCAGTGAGTAGCTAGACCAAAGTAATACCAAGGGTATAGCGAAAAGAACTTCTATACTTTGCTATACAAGTTGTCAAAAAGGTGCACCCATTAAGCTACTTAATTATAAAGAACCAATAGGCTTCATTTCAGTGATGTAAACATTATTTAAATTAAGGGGATATTAAATCCCATATTGTTTTAAAACTGAATAAGAAACTCAAAGATCGGAATCGAAGAGTTTCATGTTGAATATGGTATAGCAAAACTATAAAAGTATCGGCGACTACTAGCGTGAGCTAAAGCACGTAGTTCAAAGTACGTAGTACAAACTAGGGCAACTCGTAGGAATGGTGAGTAAAGCTCTGATCACTATTCTTAATATTTCCCACCATAATAGTGACCTCCCACCATAATGTATAACATCATACATCTCCTAGGAGATTATTATTATTATTTGACACCTCCAGGGAGTCCAAAGACTCATCGAGGGAGAGTGTGGCAACAGCATCGAATGATTGGTTCCCTTCCAACTACTAACTGCGCTCAAACTTACTTAACTGAGCCATTAGTACCAGAGGCTCTACCAATCGACCAAGCTTTGTCGGCGATGTGTTTTACATTATGGGAAATATTAAAAATAGTGATCAGAGCTTTACTCACCTTTGCTACGAGTTGCCCTAGTTTGTACTACGTACTTTGAACTAAGTGCTTTAGCTCACGCTAGTAGTCGCCGATACTTTTATAGTTTACTATACTATATTAGGCATGAAACTCTTTGATTCTGAACTTTGAGTTTCTTATTCAGTTTTAAACCAATGTGGGATTTAATATTCCCTTAATTTAAATAATGTTCACATCACAGAAATGAAGCCTATTGGCTCCTTATAATTAAGTTATATTGAAATATTTTACTACAGTATAACCAATGCAGTAAACTTATTAGTACTGTTTTCTTTTGTATGACTGTCTTTTTTAGGTAAAGTAACTCAAATATTTCAGGAAACTTAAATATTTTTGCTACTTTCTTTATCTAGCAAGAAGTGTGGAGAAGAACTGCTCAGAAATGAAGACTGAGTTGAGAAGGGACAATGAAGAGATTAAGAGGGTGGCAAGGATGACTAGTGTGAGAAGAATGAGAGTAAGTGTGAGAGGATGGGGGGAGACAGGAGAAGAGAGCAGATAAATGAATGCTATGAGTGTGGAATCAAGGAATAGAGAGAGATTTTGGAAACAGAAAGGGTCTGAGATGTCAGTGAGAGAACAATAAATCTCTTCAAATTATCATATATGGGGATTTTGCGATCCTCCAGAGTAGCACTGCTCTGGCACTCTACTCTGCACACCATACAGAATAGAGTGACAGAGGGATATCTGCAGGGTGGAATGATAGTGTGGCAATTAAGAAAGGTGAAAATATAAAAGAAATGGTGAGGTAATTCAGCTTCAAGGAAACCAGTGTAAAATTATCTGCAAGTTTTTTCAGAGTTGGTATTTCAAAGTCAGAGCATCTTAAAGTTCTGTATCTTCTCCCATTTTAACAAAGAAGTTTAAAACCGAATTCAGTTATCAGTACAAATAAATGTTGTGTTGAATGACTATGAGAGGATGATAGCAGTTGATGATACTGGCATTGTTAATTGATGCCAAAGGTGTAGTTGAAGTATTCATTGAGCAGTTTATCAGTGTATTTCATCCTTGTGAAGACATCATGAGAAGCTGGAGGGTATGGTGGAGAAGGAACTGATGGTGAATGAGCAGAAGGCATGTGTGAAAATGAAGTAAACTTGGGGTTAGTAGGGCAGGAGGACGTGAGAGTATATCGGCACCTCTTCAAGAAATGCTCTAGGGAATGGATGCCATCTTATGTGCACAGGATTAACATCAGTCTTGCGATAGGGTGAGTTCCAAAGGAGTGGAAAAAATTGTTCCACTTTACAATCGGGAGGAAGGGGATAAGACTGAGGCTACAAATTATAGGCCAATCTATGTGTCTGGAGTTAAGGTATTACAGAGGTTGAGGACTAGAATTCAGAAATGGGATAATACTAGTATTTTTTATGATGGTCAGCATGGGTTTGTTATGGGGGAGGTCATGCTTCAATGATCTACTTAGGTATTTCCATAAGGCAACAAATTTACTGGTTAAGGGAGATGCATATACAGTGACGTAGTCAGATGGCTTTTGATGGACTTCCACATGACAAGCTAGAAACTGAACTGGAATTAGATAAAACTATTGAGTTGGAAAGCTGATTGGCAGTCGGATAGGTATCAGCAGGTTGTATATGGAGGAGTGGTATCCCAAAAGAGGAATCTCACTAATAGAGTGCCACAGAGGTCTGTTTTGTGACCATTATTGTTTAGCTTGTAGATTAATAACATTGGGACTGGTTTATCTGGAGATGTAGCTGTTTCCCAGTGATTCAACATTGGGAAGAACTATGGGAAATGGAGTAGATGCCATGGTCTTCCAGGTGTGTGTATGTTGGGGGAGGATGTGAATAATGAGAAAATTTTGAAGGAGTTGGAAGAGATGAGAAACCTGGAACTGATGGGGAATAGAGAATTGAAGTTTAGGGGATCACATTGCATTGCTAAATTTGTAAGCACATTACAATGGATTATAGCAATAATGAAGATGACATTGACATGCAGAAACAGTTTATAGTTGCCTTCTATATGGCTTTGATCAAGTCAAATGGACTACTGTATATAGATTTGTCAGTCTGTTTTTCAGGAGAATGAGGATGTATTGGAGAGGATGTGGAGAAGGTTGACTAAATCAGTGTCAGGTCTATGGAATATCAGATATGAGGAGAGATTGAGGGAATGGAAGTTGTAGAGCCTTGTGAATAGAAGAAGAGTGGATATGAAAGAAACATAAGTTAGTGAGGGATTGCTACTATATAATTATTATTACTTAACACTTCTAAGATGTCTGAAGACTCGTCGAAGAAGAGTACCTACTCTACAGCTCTCTATCTCCACCACTTAATTCACCAACTACAGCAAACCACAACTACCATCATCATCTACACCAACACCATCTACTGCCCACCACCACCAAGACCAGTGTTTTTAGTCTGTAAATTCTGTGTTCTGAAGGCCAATTTATTTGTATGCGGGATGAAAAACCTGAGTTTTCAGGAGAAAATACCCTGCTACTTCAGACTGGCTAACTCACCTCCAGTTGAAAAAAAAAAAAAAAAAAAACATATAACGATTCCTCTCATCACGACCAGAATCGAACTTAGACCATTTCCAATCAAAGGGCATAATGTACCATATCGTCATTCTTCCAATTGCCCTGCAGAGGTGCTTGCACAAAGATTCCTCTTGTAATGACAACAATCTAACTTGGCCTTTTCCAATCAAATGGTGCAATATACCTTTTTGTTCTTCCAGTTATGCTACAGAAGTGCTTTTATGAATGTGGAAGAGATTTTTCATAAAATAGAGAGAGATATAAAAGTAAAACAAGAGGCCATCCCTAGAAGATGTATAAGGTGGGTGTGAGCATGTAGTGAGAAATGAGTTCATTGCATGTAGTGATTGATGAGTGGAATGTATTGCCTGAAAGTGTGATGATTGCAGAAACTGAATGGGTTTAAGGAAAAGTTTGCTCTTTTTTGCATGAGAGAGAATGGACTTTCTGCGATGAGTTCTTTGACTTCATGGAGATCAGATGTTAATAATATAAACAACTTATATTATTATAATATAACTAGACATGAGATAACAAAACAGGATTACTATAGTATGCCCACAGATACGAGACCCTTTGACTTCTGCACATATCAACAGAAGGAGAATCCATTCCGATAATAGGGTAATCAATCCGTATTGTGGGATGAGTTGTTTATTATTACACGTCGGAGAATTAACTCCTCTTTTATGATCATTGTAGTTTTTAAAGTGGCAACTATTTTTCTTGTATAACAGTAAAATTGGAAAATTTTACCTCTAAAGCATGTGATTTCACGTATTGTTGTCCAATTCGTTCATCGCCTTATTTCTTTCTCCCCTTCAACATGAATTGACTCTTCTTAGCAGTCTTCCAATGAGAGCTCTCCCTTCTGTGGTCGGACTATATACAGGAGTTTTACTAGTGAAAAGAAACAAGCTTATAGATTTTATTGCAAAAATTATGATTTAGGACCTCCATGGAGTCACAAGACTCATCATGGGAAGGCCACGTTACAAAACATCTATCGTGCCACATATACCACGACTGAACAAGAGGACACAATTTGGAGTAAAGCGGATGACAAACAATATTAAACAGGAATTGCATGCGAAAAAGAGGCTGTGGAAGAGATATAAGGAGACAGGTGAAGAGAAAATGCATGAAGAGTATAAGACACAGGCCAGAAGACTGACTAGTATGGTAAGGAAGACGAAACTGGAATATGAGAGGAGATTAGCCCTAAGATCCAAAGAAAATCCTAGGGAATTTTTTAGATATGTGGCCAGTAGGAGGAGAAATGACTGTGGAAGAATAATATTGTGAGATAGAAATGGGAATAGAGTGACTGATACAGAGGACATAGTAGAATTGTTCAATGAACACTTCATTGGAGTATTTCATCCTGGAGGAGTCAGTTTTAATGCTAGATGGATAGGGCAGGTTCGAGGTTTAGAGGTACAGGAGGAGAGTGTGTTTCAAATACTGAGTACTCTGGATGTCAGTAAAGTTGTGGGACTGGATGATATTTCACCACGAGTTTTGACAGAATGTGCTAGGAAAGTGACAGTGCCTTTGACCTGGCTTTTCAATGAAAGTCTGGCTGCAGGAAAGGTGTCCGTGGAATGGAAGGAAGGTAAGATAGTGCCATTGCATAAGGGCGGTGGCAGACTGGAAGTGTCTAATTAAGGCGATTTTGTGTGTCATCAATAGTTAGTAAGATCTTGGAGAAAGTAGTGAAGGACCGTATACAGCATTCGGCAGATGAGGGTAATGTTATCTGTGAGAGTCAACATGGATTTGTGAAGGGGTGCTCTTGTTTTAGCAATATGCTAACCTTTTATGATAAAGTTACAAGAGCATTAGATGAGGGAAAGGAATATACTGCCATTTTCTTAGACTTAGCGAAGACATTTGACAGGGTGCCACATGATAAGCTGATATTTAAGTTGCAGCACATGGGTCTGGACATCAGATTGGTCAACTGGATTCAGGACTGGCTCTCCGATAGGTATCAGAGTTGTGTATGGTGGGGCAGTTTCAACGAAGCAGAGGGTTACAAGTGGGATCCCGCAGGGCTCAGTACTGAGACACCTATATTGTTTAAGCTTTATATCAATGACATTGTCAGTTGATTGCAAGGGGATATTCAGTTGTTTGCAGATGATGCAAAGCTGGGAAGGATTATTAGTAATAGTACAGATGCGGCAGTGCTGCAAGAGGATTTGAATAAGCTAGACAGATGGGCAAATGAATGGGGGGTGGGGGCGAGTTTAATGCAGCAAAATGTAAGTTCTTGAGGTTTGGGAAACATCGATGGAAGGTGGTGAAGGTAGCACAGAGGAAAGACATTGACCTGCAGAGATAAAACAATTATCATTCCGTTGTATAAGATCCTGATGAGACCACACTTGAACTATTGTTCTCAGATTTGGTCCCAGGATTTGAAGGGGATAAATTAACTGTGGGAAGGATACAAAGGCAGATAACAAAGATGGTTTTAAGACTGTACATTGATAGTTATGAGGATCGCCTGAGGGAATGTGGACTGCAGAGTTTGGTGGATAGAAGAAGGAGAGGTGATATGATTGAGACTTTTAAACTGTTGAGAGGTGGTTACAGGGTTGACACTGGGAATTCTTTCGCTTGGATGAACAGCGGGAAGGAGTGATTACAAGAGGCCATCCCTGGAATTAACGAAAGGAAACTGTGAGAAAAAGGTGAGGAGTGGTTTCTTTGCATGAAGGGTGGTTGAACTATGGAATGCATTGTCTGATGGAGTGGTGAGAACGAGAATGGTCAATGAGTTCGAGGAGTGGTATGATAGACTTTGTGTTTCTTGGGGGGGGGGGAACCTCCCCTCAATGATTCTTGATAGACTTTGTTTTTCTAAGGAAGGACCTCCCATGATGAGTCTTTTGACTCCATGGAGGCCTGAATAATAATAATAATACCACTCCTTGAAATCATTCAACATTCGTGAATGATTTCGTGTTCTCACCACTCTATTGGGCAATGCATTCCATGGTTTAACCATCCTCCATGCAAAGTAAACCATTCATCACCCTCTTGATCATGATTTCCTTTCACAACTTCCAGGGATAGTCCCTTGTCCTTGCTCTTTTACTCTCTTCCACCAAATGAAAACTCACAAGTGTCAAATCTGTAACTACCTCTCAATAGTTTAAATGTCTTAATCATATCACCTGTCCTATCTACCAAACTTTGCAGTTCATATTCTGTCTGTCCTCAAAACTAACACTGTACAGGTCTGATGTTAATAATATTGTATTGTTATTATCTCTCTCACACTTTTCTTATTCTATTGCCTGACTGCGCCAATGTTATATTTTTTTATAATGTTAATGATTGTGAGTTTGTGAGATTGTTACACAATAATAAATGTGTGTTATTCTCCCCTTTCATCAAACCAATAGTTAGATAGTCGTAGAGTGAATTAACTATAATTTAAATTTTAATCCTTTGTTAGTTATATTATTCCAGATTGATATTATAGCTATGCAGTTCTTTATCCTTGAAAAATGATTCTTTCCAAGCAAAAACAATATTTACTTCCTGTCATCTCTGCTTCAAGTTTCCTGCCAATTCTCGCTTTTTTTTTGGCGATGACTCCTTCTATTGATGAACTCCTCTTTTTGGAGTTCACGAGGACAACCTCTGTCTACTACAAATGCCTCTTCTGGTGATGAATGGCTTCTGTCAATCACTATCAACCATAAATATGTCCTGTCAACAAATACATCTTTCTGCCACCTCTCCTCATTCTTGAGCATGCACACAAGTTGTGTGCATGCTCAATCCTGAGATTCACAGCGAGAACTCCACGTCACATATCTGCCGTTATTACAAATCTTATGTTACGATAATTTCAATAATGCGAAGTACAAAATTTGCAATTTGAATATAATTTACTTAAGTGAAACATATTTCTCATAAATGATAAATTTTTATCAAACAAATCTTGTAAAAGCGAACATGTTACATAAGATGTCAATGTGAGATTTTATCATCTCATATTTTATCTGATATCTTTGCTATCTATCTCTGCACACTTTACAAGGTTATTTATCGCCTTAAAATCCTGGGGATCAAATTTGAGCACAATTGTCTAGGTGTGATCTGATCAGGTCTTTGTACAATGGAAAGACAACTCTTATATCTGCTGATCAGCATACTTCTCAGTATTGCAGCAATCCTCTGGGCTACCTTCACCACCTTTGCAATATGTTCCCTGAATTTCAGGTTTCTATCAATCATGAACCCCAGATCTCTTGCCTCCCCTCACTTCTTCCAGTACAGTTCCACCAACAGAGAACGCAGCCTCCCATTGATGTATCCCAAACTTTAAGATTTTTCATTTAGCCAAATTAAATTGATATCCCGCCTTATTTGCCCATCTGTTCAGTTTATTAAATTTTTTTTGAAGGGCTACCACATCTGCACTATTATTAATAACCGTTCCCAGCTTACATTATCTACAAACAACTGGCTATCCCCCCCCCCCCCCTGCAGTCCATTGATGTCATTGATATAAAGGTTAAACAATACAGCTTCCGTACTGAGCCCTGTGGGACCCCACTTGTAATCTTCTGCTTCTTTGATACTGATCCCTCATGTACAACTCTGATGTTTATCAGACAGCCAATCTCCAATCCAGTTCACTAATGTGATATCCAAACCCATGTGCTGCAACTTAACCATTAGCTTACATGGCATCCTGTCAAATGTCTGTTTAAAAAAAAAAAAAAAAAAAAATGCAGAATATACCTTTCCTTCATCAACTGCTCTTTTTAGTTTATTGTAAAAGGCAATCAGACTACTAAAACAAGAGTTCTCTTGACAAATTCATGCTAACTCTCATAGATAACATCTGTCCAATGCTGCAATTGATCTTAATAATTTCTCCAAAATCTTAACTACTGATTAAATACAAACTAGCCTATACTTTTATATAATGAAACCTGTGGTGAATTCATCACAAAAAAACACACGTGCTAACCAGGATTGAGTTATGGAAATTTTAAAAAAAGGGCTCGCATCATCGAGGGAAAAAAAAAAAAAAAAAGCCAAACTTAGCCCTTTTAATACTTATATTGCGACTTTGTAGAGCTTCTGACAGATACGATAATTCCTGTAGAATATCAATCAAAGGCTTGCGATAGACAGACGTGGCGATGAAACCGTTTCCTTTGAATGTGTAAATCCAGAAAGGAGATACCCTGTAAAGAATCTCCACAGGGTATCTCCTGTGGAGATACCCTGTGGAGATTCTTTTTCTAGCGTAAAGTTGATGTGAGGATGAAGAAGGTTTATTTTATCTAGAAACAGTTGTAATTCCTGTTCGGGATGATCCCAAATACGTAGTCGACATGTCGTTAACAAATTTTTGGTTTGGGTTCAAAAGTGAATATTTTTTCTTCAAGGTGTTCTAGAAACAGGTTTGCTAAGTTTGGTGATAAAGGAGATCCCATTGCACTTCCTTCTTCTTGTTTGTAAGTTTGACCTTTCCAGGTGAAGTAACCGGATGTAATAACAAATTTGAATAATTCAACTATATCAGAAGGAAATTTTTGAGTTAATAATTCTACTGTTTCTTTGTGGAGAATGTTCGTGAAGAGGGAGACAATGTCGAAGCTAATTAACAAATCAGTTTTTAATAGTTGAATGTATTTTATTTTTGCATGAAACCCTGGAATTTTTTATTGAAGAGGCTGAGTGGCATTTAAGGACGGAGAAGGTTAGATAAGAATCTTGATAACTTGTAAGTTGGACTGCTAATAGAATCTACGACTGGTCTGGGAGGAACATTAATTTTATGAAACTTAGGTAAGCCATAAATTCTGGGAGGTCTAGCATGGTATGTCTTGAGTTTTTTAATTGTTTCTTCATCTAAGGAGGAGGTTTCATCAAGCAACTTGTTTAATTTCCTGAGTTGATGTTTTGTAGGATCATAATCCAGTTTGGCGTAAGTATTACGATCTCGGAGTAATAAATTCATTTTTTGGTCATATGAATTGGTATCAAGAACCACAGTGGTATTTCCTTTCAGCTCTGGTAATGATTATATTTTTATTATATTTTAAGGATGTATGATTATTTAGTCTTTAGTATTTATTATTTAGTAGGGATATTCAAGTCCGAAGGTTTGGAATCGTAGATTACTTTTGCTACCTCGAAACGAAGTCTGTTGGCTTCGGTACTCAAAAGATGGCAGATGTTTCTATGTTATGTATGAAATCTAAATATGCAAAACATCTGGGTCAAATCGCAAATTTATGACCTCTTGCTAGAACATTTAATTCGTCTGTTGTTAGTGGACGGTTAGATAAATTGACTACCCCTTTTTCCATTGGTAATTTGTTATTGATCTCTTTTGATCAAATTAGAAGATTAAGGTATTTATTATGAAGATTATTATTGCTTTTATCGAAAGATTTTTTCCCCAAATTCTTTGAGACAGTAGTAATCAATTGATTACTATTGATCAATAGTAATCACTTATGATCATATAACAGTTGATCTGTAATGGGGAAGGATCACTACCAGAAACTTGTTTCTTGTTAATAATCCTTTCCATAATGTATAGCAATAATATACATGTCACAAAGTGTTTTCCATCATGAGATACCAAGGCAATTGATATGAAGTCAACATCCTGTATGTACAAGTAGTCTAATTGTGAAGATATTTCATGCACAAACTTTGCTTGCACTTTTATAGGATAAAAACAATAATATATTTTTTTTATAATATACTGCTTATAAGCTGGGAAGAGGAAAATGCATGTAGTAATAAGGGGATGGAATTTCTAGAATTCTTGAGGGACAAATGTCTTAGTCAACATGTAATAGAGGGAACAAGAGGTTCAAGAGTTTTGGATTTGGTCATAGCATCAGAAGAGCTGATAATAAGTGGGATGACATCTCTCCCACCAGTTGGAGAGAGTGACCATGTGGTTTTGATTTGGAAGATGAGTAGACATGTAGGTGTATCAAAGAAAAGTGAACATATGTGAAATTATAAGGCAGGTGATTATAATAGATACTAATAGGTATCAACTAGGGGCAGTTCCATGGAGGTTAGAATTGGAAGGCCAGGATATCGTTAGCGAAAGTTAATTGTGAAAGGATATTTGTTAGCAGCAATAGTGAGCTGTATTCCACGAGTGAAGAAGCGGACACAATTTAGTGTAAAGTGGATGAAAAGCAATATCAAACAGGAATTGCAGTTAAAAAAGAGATATAAGGAGAGAGGTGCAGGGAAGATACATGAAAAAAATAAGATGCAGGCCAAGTGACCAGTATGGTGAGGAAGGCAGAACTAGAGTATGAGAAGAGATTGGCACTAAGATCCAAAGAAAATCCTAGGGAATATTTTTAGCTATGTGGCAGTTAGGAAGAGGAGAAATGATTGTGGAAGAATGACATTGTAGGATATAAATGGGAATAGAGTGACTGATGCATAGGACATAGTGGAGTTTTTCAATGAGCACTTTATTGGAGTATTTCATCCAGGAAAAGGTTTTAATACTAGAGGGATAGGGTATTTTCAGGGTTTAGAGGTGCAAGAGGAGAGTGTGTTCCAAATACTGAGTACTCTGGATACCAGTAAAGCTGTGGGACTGGATGGTATTTCACCATGGGTATTGAGAGAATGTACTAAAGAACTGACAGCTCTGTTGACCTGGCTCTTCAATAAAAGTCTGGCTGTGAGAAAGGTACCCAAGGAATGGAAGGAAGATAAGATAGTGGTGCTGCACAAGGGTGGTAGTAGACTGGAAATGTCTAATTATAGGCCAGTTTGTGTGTCATCAGTTGATGTTAAGGTCTTGGAGAAATTAGTGAGGGAATATATACAGCATTATTAGATGAGGGTAATGTTATTTGTGAGAATCAACATGGATTTGTTAAGGGGCATTCTTGCTTTTGTAATATGATTACCTTTTATAATAAAGTGACAAGAGCAGTTGATGAGGGAAAGGCATATATTGCCATTTTTTTTAGATTTTGCAAAGGCGTTTGACAGCTTTTTGGGAACCATTGAACCACACGATAAGCTGGTATTTATGTTGCAGCACATGGGTTTTGATGTCGGGTTAGTCAACAGGATTCAGGATTGGCTGCCTGATAGGTATCAGAGAGTTGTGTGTGGTGGGGCAATATAAAGGAGGTAGAAGGTTACAAGTGGTGTTCCACAGGGCTCAGTACTTGGACCTGTATTGTTCAACCTTTATATTAATGACATTGTCAATGGATTGGAAGGGAATATTCAGTTGTTTGCAGATGGTGTGAAGCTGTGAAAGTTTATCAGTAATAGTGCAGATGTGGCAGCCCTGCAAGGGGATTTGAATAAATTAGATGGATGGGCAAATCAATGGTGGTGATGGTTTAATGCAGCAAAATGTAAAGTCTTGAAGTTTGGTAACCATCGATGGGAGGATGCCTACTCGATTGGTGGAGCTATACTGAAGGAAGTAGGGGAGACGAGATCTGGGGGTGATGATTGATAGAAAACTGAAATTCAGGGAGCACACAGCAAAGGTGGTAAGGGTAACTGAGAAGGATGCTGACCTGCAGAGATAAGAATTATCATTCCATTGTATAAGGCCCTGATCGGACCACACTTAGACTATTGTTCTCAGATTTGGTCCCCAGGATTCGAAGGGGATAAATTGACTGTGGAAAGGGTACAGAGGCAGATAACAAAGATGGTTTCAGGACTGTACAATAAGGATCAACTGAGGGAATGTGGACTGCAGAGTTTGGTAGATAGGAGTGGTGATATGATCGAGACGTCTAAACCGTTGAGAGGCAGTTACAGGGTAGACATTGGGGAGTTCTTTAGCTTGGTCGAACTGCTAGAAGGAGTGATAAGGGGCCATCCCTGGAAGTTATGAAAAGAGGCTGTGAGCAAGAGGGTTTGGAGTGGTTTCTTTGCATGGATGGTGGTTGAACCGTTGAATGCATTGCCTGAGAGAGTGGTTAGAGCAGGAATGGTCAGTGGGTTGAAGGAGTGGTATGATAAACTTTGTTTCCTAAAAATGACCTCCCACGATAACTCTTTTGACTCCATGGAGGCCTGGATGATGATGATAATATATTAATAATTTCTTGTCTATTACAAACACACTCTCTCTCTAAAAATGAGAGAGAGACATTTTAGTTCATCTTCACATTTTAAAACTATATTTTTATTTCAGTTATCCAGATAAGGAACAGACACACTTTAGTAGTGACTTGCAAATTGACAACATAACCCTTATGCACACATATAATGTAAGTAAATATTTATTTACTAATTAATATTTCAGTTATTTTTATTATTAAGATTTATCGGTGTTATTTGTTATCAAGGTGCCAAGGGTCAAAGAGTTCTGTCTCCATAACCGAAAGAAAAGTTTAGATATTAATTGTTAGTGTTATATTATAACTTTAGCCTGATTTTAGTCTGGTTTGGTTGTGACTGAGGTTAGCATGTTTGCATTTGGAAGAACTTTTAGAATAACAATTAAAGGAGGCAAAAATGCCAGACAAGGTCATCCAGATGCACAGGGCGAAAATTGAATGTGTTGAGTGGTGAAGCATGCAAAGGTGTTTGAGAGATTTTAGAGCGTGAGGGTCTCTAGAAATCATAATATATTAATGGATTATGGTGATGAAAATTTATTTATCACTAGGTTAGACTATAATAGATTTAGTTTAATCCTTTATCCCAGTGAGAGCAAACAAAGTTTGCGCCTGAAAACATCTTCAGGACTAAATATAGTGTTGTACTATCTTATCCAGTAAGTAGTGCAACACCAAGGCAACTCGTGGCAAAGGTGGAGCAAGCTACCAGGCACTTCTAACCCAGTATCTCCCATAATGCAAAACACATTTCCTATGTGGATATGTATACTGTTATGCATTAAAGGGATTGGCCATCTACCCAGACTAGTTTCGACCTTTATTGAGGTCTCTTCAGTGGGAGCCAGGCCCAGAGCTGGAGATACCAGGCAGAAGCAGTAGCAAGTCATCTGTGCCTATGGGAGTTGCCAAAAGGTTTATCACCTTTTTTAAAAATTACTCTGGATTTAGAGAAAGATGTTGAAAATTTATTTATCACTAGGTTAGACTATAATAGATTTAGTTTAATCCTTTATCCCAGTGAGAGCAAACAAAGTTTGCGCCTGAAAACATCTTCAGGACTAAATATATAGTGTTGTACTATCTTATCCAGTAAGTAGTGCAACACCAAGGCAACTCATGGCAAAGGTGGAGCAAGCTTCCAGGCACTTCTAACCCAGTATCTCCCATAATGCAAAACACATTTCCTATGTGGATATGTATACTGTTATGCATTAAAGGGATTGGCCATCTACCCAGACTAGTTTCGACCTTTATTGAGGTCTCTTCAGTGGGAGCCAGGCCCAGAGCTGGAGATACCAGGAAGAAGCAGTAGCAAGTCATCTGTGCCTATGGGAGTTGCCAAAAGGTTTATCACCTTTTTTAAAAATTACTCTGGATTTAGAGAAAGATGTTGAAAATTTATTTATCACTAGGTTAGACTATAATAGATTTAGTTTAATCCTTTATCCCAGTGAGAGCAAACAAAGTTTGCGCCTGAAAACATCTTCAGGACTAAATATAGTGTAGATGGCCAATCCCTTTAATGCATAACAGTATACATATCCACATAGGAAATGTGTTTTGCATTATGGGAGATACTGGGTTAGAAGTGCCTGGTAGCTTGCTCCACCTTTGCCATGAGTTGCCTTGGTGTTGCACTACTTACTGGATAAGATAGTACAACACTATATTTAGTCCTGAAGATGTTTTCAGGCGCAAACTTTGTTTGCTCTCACTGGGATAAAGGATTAAACTAAATCTATTATGGATTATGGTGAGTTGAAAGCAGGGAACTGGAAGTAAAGTATGCCAGATGAAAGGTGATAGGCTGTGATGAATGTAAGACTAAGAATTATAGCCAGAAGAGAGAGAGAGAGAATGAGAATATGAGTGTGGAGAATGTGAATATAGAAATTATTAAAAAAGGAAAACAGGACATAATTAAGGAAGTCAATTGCTGGATTGCAAGTATTAAAGAATGAAATGATTAAGATAAGGAATGAGATGAAGCTTGTACAGAATGAAATTAGATATAGTGGATACGAATGGAAGAGAAAAAGAATAAGTTGAAGAATGGTGTTGCAAATGACTCAAGATCAGTATACGAAGATTCTGTGGGGATTATTATTATTAATCTCATCGACGGAGGCCACATACTACACACCTGCTATCATAGCTATTACTATGATATTATTTGAATTATTCAAATTGAATAATTGAAAAATTCCATCAACTGAAATCCTGTATGAACCTTTCAGAAGTTTGTAAGTCTCGATCATATCACCCCTCTTTCTCCTGTTTGCTAGTGTCTGCAGTCTACAAGTTCTCAATCTGTCTTCATACTCAGTATTCCACAATCCTGATATCATCATTAACCCTCTCCTTTGCACTCTCTCCAATATATCAGAATCACATCAGAAACCAAGAGACCTGACCTGCGCACAAT
Organism: Typopeltis vanoorti; assembly: GCF_054136105.1. Lineage (NCBI taxonomy): Eukaryota > Metazoa > Arthropoda > Arachnida > Uropygi > Thelyphonidae > Typopeltis > Typopeltis vanoorti. Next base: position 94,291,211 of record NC_143570.1, on the reverse strand, counting down.
AGTCCAAGTGAGGTCTTATCCAGCGCTTTGTAAAGAGACAAGATCACACCCTTATCTTTACATGCGAACGTACATTTCCTCATTGCAATTACCTTTTGAGTTGTATTTGCATCTTTGCTACATGTCCCCTGAACTTCAACATCCTATCTACTATACTCCAAAATATAATAAATTTAGTTTAATCCTTTATCCCAGTGTAAGCAAACAAAGTTTGCACCTGAAGTATCTTCAGGACTGAGGCATCTTGTGGTAAAGGTGGACTAAGCTTTCATCACTATTTGTCTTAGTATCTCCTTTAATGCAAAGCACATCTTCTTGCAGACATGCATTAAGGGAAGGGCTACTACCCAGAACTGGTTTCGACCTATATTGAGGTCTTGTCAGTGGGAACCAGACCCAGAGGTGGTGATACCAAGGTGAAAGCAATTGAGAAATCATATTTACCTATAGGAGTTGCCAAAAGGTGTCTCGCCTTAATATTAAATTACTATGGATTTAGAGAAATCTGTTGGAAGTTTTTTTTCACTTGGTTAGACTGTAATAAATTTAGTTTAATCCTTTATCCAAGCATAAGCAAACAAAGTTTGCTCCTGAAGTATCTTCAGGACTGAGACAACTTGTGGTAAAGGTGGACCAAGCTCTCATCACTCCATTATGCATTAAGGGAAATAGTGGCTGGTCTGGGTAATGGCCCTTTCCTTAATGCAAAGCAACATACAAAACACATCTCCTTGCAGACATGTATAATGCTATGCATTAAGGGAAGTAGTGGCTGGTCTGGGTAGTGGCCCTTCCCTTAATGCATAGCATTATACATGTCTGCAAGGAGATGTGCTTTGCATCAAGGGAGGTACTAAGACAAGGAGTGATGAGATCTTGGTCCACCTTTGCCACGATTTGCCTCATTCCTGAAGATACTTCAGGCTCACACTTTGTTTACTTACACTTGGATAAAGGATTAAACTACATTTATTATAGTCTAACCAATTGAAAAAAACTTCCAATACACTCCAAAATCCCTAGCCTCATCAGTTTTTTCAAGTATAATCCCACCAATATAATATATTGGATATCTAATCATGCCAAAGTGAATGACTATACATTTACTGACATTGAACTGACTCAAATCATTCTGCAAGTACTGCATATCAGCAGCATTTTCAATTACCCAACCTATCTTTGTATCATCAGCAAATAACTGTACATGACTTTTCAAATCCTTCCCAATATCATTAATGTATAGACTGAATAACAGTGGACCAAGCACTGATCCTTGTGGTTCACCACTAGTTACCTTAAATCTTGCAGATTCACATCCCCCCATATACAAATTTTTGATATGTCAATCAGCCATCCTCTTATTCATATTAATAGTTCATAATGGGGTTGGATATTAGATTAGTGCATTGGATTGGAGACTGGCTATCTGATAGGTATCGAGAAGTTGTGTATGGGGGCACGATATCCAGGAAAAGGAAAGCTACTAGTGGAGTGCCTATGGGGTCTGTTTTAGGGCCATTACTGTCTAACTTGTATATTCATGATATTGGCAAAGATTTGGATGGAAATATTCAGTTGTTTGCAGTTGATGCAAAGTTGGAACGAACCATAAAGAGTAGTGAAAATTTTGTAGCCTTGCAAGAAGACTTGAATAAATTGAGTGATTGGGCATGGAAATGGGGATGTGAGTTCAATGTTGCAAAATGTAATTTTTTAAAATTTGGAAAACAAAGATGGTATGCAGAATTTATGCTTGGTGAGAATATATTGTTGGAGATGAAAGAAATAAGAGATCTGGGGGCTGATAGTGGATAAGGATCTAAAATTTAGGGGACACGTCGCCAAAATTGTGAAGACAACACAAAGCTTCTGGGAATGATGTGGAGGACACTGACGTGTAGAAGTAGGGAGATTCTTGTTCCGTTGTATAAGGCTTTGATTAGGCCACGCATAGGCTATTGTGCCCGGATTTGGTCACCGGGTTTTCAGAAGGATGAAGACATGTTGGAAAGGGTCCAAAGGCGACTGACTAAGGTAGTTTCTGACCTCTGGAATGTTGAGTATGAGGAAAGATTGAGAAGATGTAATTTGCAGAGTCTGGTGCAGAGGAGGAAGAGGGGAGATATGATAGAGACCTACAAATTGGTAAGGGGTTGTTATAAGATCAATGGTGGAGAAGTTCTACCGAGAATAGTGGGAGATCAGGGGAGAACCAGAGGTCATCCCTGGAAACTGTATAAAGAGGGTGTGAGTAGGGGAGTGAGAGGCAGATTTTTTTCATGTGGAGTTGTGAATGATTGGAATGCCTTGCCTGAGAGTGTGGTGTCTGCAAGGAGTTTGAGTGTGTTTAAGACATGGTATAATGAGATGTGTGTGTGATAATAGGACCTCCCAGATGATCTTTGACTCCATGAGGTCTTGGGGTAATAATAATCCAATCCCATATTCTTCAATTTATGCAACAGTCTTCCATGCTGTATTCTGTCAAAAGCCTTAGCAAAATCCAAAAGTATCATGGTGTATCCATTCCTCCTTGTCTAGTGCAATGGTAACATTGTTATAGAATGTGACCTTCCCTAAAGCTTGTACATCATAGTACTGCTATGATAAGAAGTACTCTAACATGCAAGGATAAGGAAGTGGTTGTGCCACTATATAAGGCACTGGTCAGACCACACTTGGACTATTGTGATCAGGTCTGGTAACCTGGTTTTCAATGAGGTGTGGAGACTTTGGAGAGGGTACAGAGATGAGTGACTAAGACAGCATCAGGCATTTGTAATGCTGGCTATGGAGAGAGGTTGAAGAGATGTGGATTGCAGAGTTTGGTGGATAGGAGGAAGAGATGTGATATGATAGAGACATTTAAGTTAGTGAGAGGATTTTTATCAGATTGATCCAGAGGGGATTATAAAAAGAGTAGAAGGTAAGAAGGGAAGAATCAGAGGTTTTTCCTGGAAGTTATGTAAAAGTGTGGTGAAGAGGGGTGTGAGGAGTAGAGATTTTACATGAAGAATTGTCAGTGAATGGAATGCATTACCAGAATGCGTTGTTAATGCAAGGAGTGTTAAGGAAGTTAAGATTCTATATGATAAATATGTTGTCAGTTGAATGAGCCTCCCACGATGAGTCTGACTCCATGGAGGGTGTAATAATAATAATGTTACTCATTGCAAAGTAGAGATTCGCTGTCAACTCATTTCTGAATGCTAGTTCTAACCAATTTTTTCAAAATCTTCACCACCACTCCTGAGTACTAATTGGTTGATAGTTGGATTCATCAGTCTTTGTACCACCCTTATGCAATGGAATTACCATACATTCTTTCCATTCCTGCAGAATCTAACCTGTTCTGAGACTTATATTAAGCAGCTTGGTGAAAGGAATAGCCAGTTCAGCTGAACACTCTTTTAGCATATGTACTGATATCCTATCAGTCCCCATTGTCGAATTCTTATTCAGCTTTTGCAACAGCTCTAATAACTCATCCGCATACATATGAGTTTCTTCATCCAGTTAAGTGGTAGCAGTGAGCTCAATGTCGCATACACCAGGTTGATAGCTTTTAACAAAATGGGCACTCATTAGTTGAACAACTTCTGCATCTGTAACTCTCATGCAATCTGCATTTAGAAGAGTTATTCTTTCATATTCATTCTTTCTTTTACTTGCAGCATATCGATAGAATTCTTTTGGGTTATCTTTAGCACACAGAGCTAGTTTCTTTTCATACTCAGACTTTGCTTTCTGTATAACAATTGTGACTATTGTAGCCTGCCACTTATAATTTTCATAATGCACACGGTATTCCTTCCACATCATACTTTTCTTACGAATCTCTTGCTTAATAAGATTACACATCCGTTTGACTCCTACCCTATTTATTCTTCGAACTCTCTAGAACACTCCGATATTGCATCATTTAAGTATTGTTTAACTGCTTCCCCTACACCATTGTTATTCTTCCCATCCATCAACTGATCCCATTTCATTGAACTTCGTATACTCCTCAGTTGGTCATAATTTCCTGCCTTGTAGTTCAGCATATAATCTTTTCTAAATGGAACATTCATGAACTTAGTCACTTCTCATCTGAGTATTGCATGATCACTGTCGCCAACTGGAGGCAGAATAATTGCATTTTTAACTGAAATGCTCTCTGACACTATAATCAAATCTAACACTCTTTGACTTCAAGTTCCTTCTGTCACATGCTGCTTGAGGCGGTTGTCCCTCAACAGCTCAATAAATGCATTTTCTTTCTTCTCATGAGATTCTGCTGCTTCCCAATCAATATTTGGATAATTGAAGTCTCCCATTATAATTACTCTTTACTGCTCATCTTGTATATTTGGTGATGCATTTCTTCATCACTAGTAACTAATCCACCAGGTCTGTAACAATACCCCACTATGTAATTGATCTTGTTAGATTTCACCTCATGCCAGATGGCTTCAAACTCACTGCCACATTAAATACTGTTAGTAGTAGTACTACAATTATAGGTCTCAACTCTAACTGGATTCAAGTCATCCGATGTCATTAGCAGCACCCCCCTCTTCTCCTATTCTCTCTCTATCCTTCCTAAAAATAGTGTACCGTTTACACTCGATACCTGTTAATATTTCTGATTCTGATGGCCAGGTCTCACTAATGCCCAAAATCTGAGGTCCCAACATAATGACTAAGGCAAACTCTACCCCTTTGTTTCTGATACTCCTAGCATTCATGTAAAGACATAATAATCTACCTGCATGTTCTTTTGTATGCTCTTGTTTGCAGTCTGCCTGACACAGTTGGACATCTTGCAGATCTCTATTCTTCTCTAATTTAGTTTCCCTGACTCTGTGTTAGGTCTCATACCAGTTATTAGTTTTTCTAGACTCCTGATACCAAATGCATTCAGGTGTAGGCTGTCCCTCTTATACAAATCTAATCTTCCCTCAGACTCACTTCACACATCCAAAAACTCATATGCATTCCTTCTACACAGCCTATGCATAGAATCATTTGCCATCATAGCTCTTCTTAATTTTTTTATCATATTGAGGTAAAATACTGACGACTTTCACTTTCTCACTCTTCATTCTTGCCTCTTCCAACAACCTTTTCATGTCCTCTCTCATACTGAACTTATCACTAGTTAAGTCGTTAGTACCTATTACAATTACAATTTTGTTTACTTTTCTTTTCTGTTTTTGAATTGCTTCCTTTATATTCTTAATTCTCGCTCTAATTAGATAACCAGATTAGATAACAATCTCTTGTTAGAAAGCTGATCGGCTGTCTGATAGGTATAAGCAGTTTGTATATGGAGGAGTGGTATTGCCCCAAAGAGGAAGGTCACTAGTGCAGTGCCACAGGGATCTGTTTTGGGACCATTGTTATTTAAGTTGTATGTTAATGACATTGGGATTGGCTTAACAGGAAATGTTTAGCTGTTTGACAATGATGCAAAGTTGGGAGGAGCTATGAGATGTAGAGCAGATATTGGAGCCTTGCAGAAAAATCTGAATAGACTATGTGAATGGACAAATGAGTGGAACTATTATTCACACCATGTAGATCTGAAAGTGATGGTTGAAAGAAACTTGAAGTTTAGCAGTCGCATTGGTAAAATTGTAAGAACATCCCAATATATGGCAATAATAAGGAAAATATTGAATACAGAAACAAAGAAGTTATGGTTTCTTTGAATAAGGCTTTGATCAGGCCACATATGATCTACTGTGCACAGATTTTGTTGCCTGGTTTTCAGAGGGATGAGAATTGGAGAGGCCCAGATTAGGTTTACTAAGTTAGTGTCAGGTCTGTGGAATTTTAGATACAGGTAGTGATTGAGGGAATGCAACTTATAGAGCCTTGTTAATAGAAGGAGGGATATGATTGAGACAAAGTTGGTGAGCTGTTGTTACCAGATTAATGTGGAGGAGATATCCTATGGAGTAGATGGAGGCAAAGGTAGAACCAGAGTCCATCTGGAAACTGTATAAGGTGAAATTTTCCAAAAATCTGGTTATTTTTGGAAAATAATCAGATTTTGGATTTTTTTATCAGATGTGTTGTGGAAAATATATGATTGATGTTCTTGTATTATTTTTTTCTAATGAGCATCCAGTTTGTCTGAAGTAGGAAAGTAGCAGTCACATAAAACTTGGTATCCACCTGGAAGAGACATAGGTGAGCGTTTATCTTTAGAAGAGGGAAAATATGTTGAGAGTTTATTAATAGGAATAAAAATCACTACTAAATCATATTTCTTCAGAATTCTTGAAATCGATTCTGAAATGCCAGAGATGTATGGGATTGGAACTCGATGTATTGATTCCTTGTTTGGGTTAGGTTTGTAGGAGTCAAACAGATGTTGTGTAGTCCTTTTGGATAAACCATTTAATTTCATATATTGTTTGATAGTTGAGTGTTCTTCCTATAAATGATGGGGAGTTGAACAATTAGGCTTAGTTCGTCAAATTACACATTTCATAATTCCTGTCTTTTGAGAAGGATGATGTTAAGATTGTTGAATGTAACATCCAGTGAAAGCGGGTTTTCTATAAACTGTTGTTAAATTACCTGATGGTGGGTGGTGCTTATCGAATTAAGCACCACAAAAATGTAGTTTATATATCTAACCCAGAATGAAGGTTGAGGACGTATAGATGAAAAAAGGATGTCTTCTAAATGCTCTAAATAAAAGGTGGCTAAAGCAGGGGAGAGTGGACTTACCATGGCAATTCCTTTTACTTGGTTGTAGAATTTGTTTTGACAAACAAAGTATCCAGAATGCATCACAAATTCAAACAGTTTTACTATATCTTGTGGGAATATTTTGGAAAGTAGTTGTAAAGTCTCTTTGAGAGGTGTGTTTGTATATAGGGATTCTACATCGAAGCTCACCATAAGATCAGTAGGTGTATGGAGACATTTTTTAATTTGTATAAGCAATCTGAAGAGTTTTTTTTAAAAAAGAGCGAGACTTGCCTATATGTGATTTCAGTAAGTTTGCTAAATATTTGGCTATGTGATATGTAGGTGAATCAATGTAGTCTACAATCAAATGGAGAGGAATGTCTTTCTTGTAGTCCTTTAGTAGACCATAAAACCTCGTTCTTGTAAAATACGTTTTTAACTTTTCTATGGTGTCTTCGTCTAAACTTAACTTAGTCTAGAAGAGAGTTTAATTTCCTAAGTTGCATGTTAGTGGGGTTATGATCCAATTTCTGGTAGGTTGAATGATCTCGTAGTAAAAGAGAAATTTGTCTTTAATAATTTGCTGAATCAATAACTACTGTATCTGTTCCCTTGTCTACTTTGGTGATAGTAAGGTGACTGTTGCATCATAGGGAATGTAAAGCTTTCTTTTCAGATGGAGATATGTTGGATAGTGGAAGCTTGGATTTAAGTACGATGGATGCAACTTATAATGATACATCCTGTGAATGATGGGGAGTTGAACAATTAGTCTTAGGTCATTGAATTAAGCACTTTATGATTCCTGTCTTTTGAGAAGGATGATGTGCAGATTGTTGAAGAATGTAATGTCCAGTGAAAGTGGGTCTTCTATAAACTGATGTTGTTAAATTACCTGATGGTGAGCATATGAGAAGAATGTCTAAAAACAATAATTTGTTGTCTTTCAATTTATGATTTAGTAGCAACTTTAATTCCTATTAATAAACTCTCAATGTATTTCCCCTCTTCTAAAGATAAATGCTCACCTAGGTGGATACCAAGTTTCATGTTACTGCCATCTTTCCTATTTCAGACAAACTGGATGCTCAATAGAAAAAAGAATACAAGAACATCAATCATATTTTCCACAAAAATCCGATAAGTCTTGATTAGCTCAACACAGGATAGAGGCAGACCACAACATTCTTTGATGTAAAGCATGCCTTCTACATAGATGTCAGTACAAATTTGAATGCCTATTTAAGGAGAGTGCTGAGGTCATGCTTCACTGCCTTATCTTGAGTTGGAATGACTGTCTATCGTTATCAAAAATATGAGAAAGTTTGATTCGAACAACACATCATTAAAGTTTACACACACACACACTATTAAGACCAAGAATATTTTATAAAGACATAAGGTCTTAAGAAACCAACTAGATACTACATCTATCTGATCTGTTTAGTATGATATTATAAATTATATATGCAATTTATTTTACACTGTTATGATTAACCTTTTCTTCAGTGAAAGCATAAATGCTATTGACGATTTAACATCACACAGCTCATTCCATTTCAAGTAAATCAATCATTTGCATTCTATCTTGCAACAAATGTTTTTCAAGCCACTGATGATGCTCTGTTAATTTCAGACTGAAATATATTATTATTATGTAACACTTCCAGGGAGTCCAAAGACTCATCGATGAAGCAGTGTGCCAACAGCAACAAACGATTGAACCCCTTCCAACTACTAACTGTGCTCGAACTTGCTTAACTTTTTGCGTGAGCCATTAGTAGCAGAGGCTCTACCAATCAACCAACCTTTGCTGGCAGTATATTTAATAAATAATACTTTTACCTTGTGTTTTACTGTATATATTATATAGAACTATGGCACAAGTTTCTCTAATAATAAGAATTCAAATCCTTCACAGGGAAAGCTAGACCAAAAAGACTGGTAAACTATCTGTATTACAAGATAAGCTATGAGCTAGGATTACATTTTTTTTTAAATACCGCAACCTAAAGTTTATTCCAAACTTCGCTAAGATAAAGGAAACTATAAAATCAATTGGTGCTCATACTATCTATTGGAACATCAGCTTATCTTTCGTCTGCAGTCAACTCTGAGCAGTTAAACATGAGCTTGACATTAATATATATCTTGTTGCTGATCTCTGGACTTTTATCTCCTCAAACTTAAATCCACAACTTTCCTACATAGTTCTTAATGTGGCTAAATGCTCTCTACAACATTCATTTAATAAATAAAATCGACATCTAAATTGTAAATTCGATGTCCTTGTTGCTAGGCAAAACAAGCTTCTCTCTCTGTTCCAGATAATTGGATTATCAACATTTCTGGATGCCTTTAACTGAGAGTGAAACACTTATTCTTTCAAAAGGACATGAATTCTCTATACTTCCAAAAAAATACCCTATTTAGATTTCCTTTTTAGTATTTAATGCAATTTATTTAACCTTTCCACTGAAGAGGCTAATAATCTCTGCTTAGAAGTTGTATCCATCCTACTTAAATCCAAGCTTCTGCCATCCATCATATCTCTGTCCGAAAAGAAAACTGTGAGCAAGAGGGTAAGGAGTGGTTTCTTTGCATGGAGGATGGTTGAACCATGGAATGCATTACCTGATGGAGTGGTGAGAGCGAGAACGGTCAATGAGTTCAAGGAGTTGTATGATAGCCTTTGTTTCTTAGGGAGAGGACCTCCCCTCGATGAGTCTTGATACTTTGTGTTTCTTAGGAAGGACCTCCCACGATGAGTCTTTTGACTCCATAATAGAGGCCTGAATAATAATAATAATAATTCCCTAAGATGCAACAGTCAACTTGTTATTACCAAAGCAGATAAGGGAAAAGCTAAAGTAGTTATGAATTCAGCAAATTATAAAAGAAAAATTTCTCTTTTATTACAAGATCGTTAAACCTACTGGGAACTGGATCATAGCCCCACTAACAGGCAACTTAATATGCCTTAATAAAGTTCAACAGCATTCTCTTTATCCAAATTGCTAAAACATGACCTCTCTTTAGTAAACCCATGCTGTTCTTTGCAAAGTATAGGTTGTCTTTCAATCCATTTACATATGGAAATTGTTATCAACTTCTCTAAAGTCTTCACCACCACTCCAGAGATATTGATAGGTAGGTAGTTAGGCAATTGCTTTTTTGCAATCACTTGTATACAACAGACCTATCTTACATTCTTTTCATTTCTGTAGGATCTCTCCTGAGTTGAGACTCAAGTTATACAACCATGTCAAGGGTCTATCCAGTTTGGCTGAACATCCCTTTAGCATGTGTGATGACATCCCATCTGTCCCTATTGCCAAGTTTTTATCCATGTTATTATATAGTTACTGAACTTCCTCCTCATGTGCTTGTCTCTTCATCCACTGTATTGGTAGCCTTATTCACTATGTTGCATACACCAGGTTGATAGATGCAAAGTGAGCACTCATCTTCTTCTGACACAAGGGTACCATATGTGTTCACTAAAGTTGTTCTTCCATGTTCATTTTTTTTTTTTTTTAATTTGCAATATAATGATCAAATGAAGATCAGATCTCTCTTCTTGGTTGACTTATACCTCGTGAACAGGAGTGGAGGGGGGGGGATATGATTGACACATATAAGAAAGGTTATCAGATTGACATGAAAAAGATTCTACATAGAATGAGAGGTGAGGGGGGTTGGACAAGAGGTCATTCTTGGAAATTGAATAAGGAGGTTTTGAGCAGAGGAGTGATGAGCAGGTTCTTTACATGAGAGTGGTTGCTGAGTGGAATGCATTGCCTGAGTTTGTTGCAAATGTAGACACATTGAATCAGTTTAAGGCACATTTGGATGAGCTTTGTGTGCAATTGACTCTTTGGAGGTCAAATGTTAATATCTGTAGCCTCTTCTGCTTGTGAAAAACTGTCTTTTTTCCAAAGACCTTTATTTTAATTCTTATGCATACAAATTCTAATGCTTTATAAATCCCAAATCTGCTATAACTTAGAAGGCTGTTGTAACCTTTTGGGTGATGTATCAAAGCCTCCCCAAAAAATGCAGCTTTTTGGCTTTATAATTCTTCTATCTGGGCATTCTTCTATCTGCTGAAGTGACTATTCCCATTTCTGCACTTTTCCTTAGGCCTTTAATCACACAAGCAACTGTTAGTTATTTGTTCATTATCATCCAACTTTTTATCCTCTTTCATGCTGTTTGCCTCCATAGTTTTCTCTATAGAGGTTCTCATGAGTACTAACTTATAGTGAACAACTTCTTGTTCAAAAATATATCATTAGGCTCCCTCTGTTTTCTTAATCACATTCTCACACATAGTTTGTACTATAGGTCTGCAACTTCACATGTGTGGCTACAATTTCATTAACACTTTATTTAAATATTCGTATGGCATGAATATCAAAACATGCAGTACAATACACTTTAATAATATATAAAATTAAAAGTCAAGAGTCATTTTAAAAACCAATAAAATTAAAAGGTTACATCCATATTGGTCAGATAGTTCATAGCTTCGGGTGTAGCACTTAAAAAGTCCAATTTGTCTCCTGAATATGCTCTGAGATAACACTGAGTCACAATATGGTTCACAATTTGTCTCTGAGCTCCACAATCACAATGTGGGGATGGTCATTTACCCCATTTAAAAAGCATGTCCGCACATACACCATGACCAGTTCGTATTCTATTAAGCTGAGTCCAGGATTTTCGTGGGAGGTGTGAGCAAGCATCAAAACTTTCTTGTAATTCATTGAGAGAAAATTTTGTGATGTCATCTGTATGGCTCTCCCATTGTTCTTGCCACTTTTGCTTCAAGTCAAAGTTAGAATGTAGTAGTAGTAGTTGGGCTAATTGTAGTGGTGGATGTCTTGATCTCAATCGTCGTACACTTAAGTCTGGGAGATCTAAATGTATTGGTAGGGCTGTGTTCTCCAAGGTTTTCTTATACTCCTGTAAGAGAGCCTTGGTCCTGCACAGATTCGGTGGAACAATGTTACTAAGAGCTGGAAGCCAGTGTGTGGGCGTTGATTTAATTGTGCCAGAAATCAGTCTCATTGTATTATTTAGTTGGCTATCAACAAGTTTAACATGTGTGCTATTTAGCCACACTGGTGAGCAATATTCGGCAACAGAGAAAACTAGACCAAGAGCAGTAATCCGCAGATTATCGGCTGTTGCTCCCCATGTCGTGCCTATTAGTTTTTGTATTATGTTGTTACGGGTTCTTAACTTAGCAGAAACGTTTGTTAGGTGTTGCTTGTAAGAGAGCGTGCGGTCCAGGGTAATGCTCAAGTACTTCGGAAACTTATTGTGTCATAGTAAATATCCTTCAAAGAAGAGATGTAAAGTGACATCTGCCATGTGATTATTAAGGTGAAAGCTCGATACTTCTGTTTTGTCTGGATTGAGCTGGAGCCTCCATTTTTTATAATATTCACCCCTAGTTTTCAGATCTTGTAAGTACGTCTTCAGCCTGACTCATGTTTTTGTGTCGAATGGCAATTACAGTGTCATCAGCATAACAGAACTTGCGTGAGATGGTAACAGGCAAGTCATGTGTATAGGTTATAAAGTAAGGGTGCCAATACCGACCCTTGTGGAAGACCATTATTAAGTTTTCGTTGTCGGGACATTTTATTTCCTAATATAACTTGAAAGAAATGTTCAGTGAGCATGGAGGAAATTAAGTGTGCAGTCCGTTTACATGGGGCTAAGAAATTTGTATATAAGACCTTCATGCCATACTGTATCATAGGCTGCTGTAAAGAAGACAGCTGATGTTTTTTCTTGCTTCTGAAATCCAGCTTCTATGTATGATGTTAAAGAGAGCACTTGATCACAACAACCACGTTTTTCTCTAAGACCAGCTTGCTCAATCGGGACATGCTGCATAATTGGTATGGACAATCTGTTGTACAGAAGGCACTCTAACATTTTATAGGTGCAACTCAATAAAGAAATAGGTCTGTAACTTTTTTGCCTCCTGGGGTGGTTTTCCAGGTTTAAGAATAGCAACTATTTTTGACTTCTTAAACTGTCTAGGTAGTCGGCCAGTCAATAATATATCAGAAAAGAATTCACAGAGCCATTTTATAGTATTTGGCCCGCTATTAATCAGAAATTCAGGATGGACACCGTCGAAGCCTGGGGCCTTGCCTGCTTTGATATCTTTTATGACGGCTTTTACTTCATCTATAGTGAAGATTGAGGCATATTGTGAGAAAGCAGGGGCATTTATTTTTAAAGCTCTAAGTTCTTTCTTAACTTTCTTGGTATGTTCACGGTCCCTAGGTGCCCTTGATATATTAACAATTTGATTAGCTATTTTCTCAGGGGAGATGATTGTGCTTTTTCTTGGGTAGATTAGTTGTGGATAGTTGTTGGAGAAGATTCCAAGCTTTTCTACTTGATCGTTTGAAGTCAAGGTTTTCAACTGTATCAGTCCATTTTGTTTTTTGAGATGAGTTCAGGCTATGTAGTAATTCATCTGCTATTTCAGGATCTTCACTTTTCAGGAACTCTCTGTAGAGATGTTCACTCTCTTCATTCCATCCGGGGACATAATCTTTTCTGTAACCTCTAGGGATATATTTTTTCGCAGTTGATATGATTGCTCCTACAAATCTCTTGTACTCTGCAACTTTAGCAGGTATCCACCAAACACATTTATCCAATTCATTTGCAAAATTTCTCCAATTTGCTTTTTTAAAATTCCAACGTGGTAGTGGAAAGGTTCTTGCCATAGGTAATGTCATACCAATTTCCAGTAACACCGGTCGATGTTGACTGTGTGGGAAGTTAGAAAGTACATATCATTTTGCTGGTAATGTTTGCCCTTCTGTGTTTATTGAAACAAAACATAAGTCTGGATTAGACTCTGTTTGCCATGCTGATGATCTAAAGGTGTTTCTATCTTTGGCATCAAATACAAGGTGTATATTATTTATTTCTGCCCATTGAACGAGGGTAGTCCCCGCAGTCGTTGTTATCACGGTACTTCCATTCTTCATGATGGCTATTAAAATCACCAATCCATACTGTTGGATGTTGATAAGTAGGTATCACATCTATAGACCATGATGTTAAAGGAGGTTTATAGACATAGACTATTGTTATGTTGTGAATTTTCACACTCACAAGATGGGTATCGTTATCACATCTTGTTGTCAGGACAATAGCATTTTCTATATTTTCCTTGATATATGTTATAATGCCATAATTCCAGTGGTATGTAGCACCAATCAGAGTGTAACCAGTTATTTTTCCTCTTCTGTTAAGGTCGTCTTCATTTTCAGCATGTATTTCTTGAAGAAGCACAACGTCAATGTTATTTTCTTGTAGTATTTTGCAGAGATAGTCACATTTTGCTCTGTTAATTTCCTCGATATTCAGTTGACACATCTTAAGGCTAAATCCCAGTTTTTTGTCAGCATCATCAATAAAATTAGAAAAATCAGTATTGTTTGACTGCATGCCTTAGCCAGGAGAAAACTAAGTGTTAGACTGGCTGCTAAATTGCTCTAGCTCAATTAGCGTTACCCAGGGTGCACCACGAGGAGGCGAGCTAGATTACACCCCATTAACACTTTGAGTCCTATCGATGTAAATATACATTGATTGCACGTGAACTCAGAATCCTATTGATGTATATTTACATCGCTAAATTAAAAATTCCAAAATTAATAATATATGCTTGAAATTCATTATCAGACTATACTGTAATTAAATTTGAACCTTCAGTTTCATTATCCATGAGATTATCCAGAAGAATTATTATGGTTGATGTTTATCAATAAAAAAGAGAATTTATATTACCATATCGTAATGGCTGCCAATCGGCTGTGTTACATATAAAACAGTCCATATTTCATTATTTTACTATATATTTCTAGTAATTTTTGTGTTCTAATCATCTGCATTCTCAACATTCATATTGCAATTTTTATTTGCTATAACAGTACTGTGCTTATATATTGGACAACCCTGGTTGCAGATACTAAAAGGTAACTGAATATTACCCAAAATGTATGTATAATGTTATTACATAACATTATACATACATTTTGTATGTATAATGTTTTTGTGACACCTCCAAGGAGTCCGAAGACTCATTGTAGGAGGACACCTACTATTATACAACTGTCTCCACCACTACACCGAACCTCTACTACCAATCAATGGCATCTACCGCCCTCCACCACCACCACCACAACTAGTATTTTTTGTCTGTAAATTGCATGTGTTCTGGAGGGCTGATTTGTTTGTATGCAGGATGAAAAACCCAAGTTTCCGGGAGGAAAAAACCCTGCTATCTTCGTATGAGATCGGCTAACTCGCCTTCGATCGAAAACATCCACATAAAGATTCCTCCCGTCGCAACGAGAATCGAATTTAGGCCTATTCCAATCGAAGGGTGCAATGTACCGTCATTCTTCCAATTGTGCTATGGAGGCAATTAACATTATAATATTATAATATTATAACATAAGGCCGTAAGTTGTGTAGTGTCGGGAAGAGCTCAGGAAAGATAAGTGCTATTTTGAATAATAATTGGCAGTGTCTCATAAATTTTAGGGTTTCATTATTTATTTTTGAGAACGAAGTGTGTCTGAGTGATTTTTGGTGTGAATTCTATCAGAATTATTAGTTTAAATTGCCATTTTAAATATCACACAATGCTAGTCAGGTGGAACCACGCGAGCGTCGACTGATGCTACTAGGCGATTGCCGTGAAATTTAAGTAGCATTGCCAGCATAGACTTCTCAAAACTGATTTTATGTCTTGAGTGTAATATATATATACATGGCAGAATGTAAGAGATGTCTTTGTGGAGAGGGAGAGAATGAGCAAAATACTAGAGAAAGTATGGATTTGTCGTAAGTGCGATATATTGTTGGACCACGATACACAGAATGCGAAACTGACTGAAAAGATAGATAGTGTACATGAAAGAAACAGAAATGAAAGCTAGAGAGACTGATGGATGAAAGAATGCATGAATGTAGAAGTTAAAGTTACGAAAAACCGAAATGAAACAAAAACAGGAGAAACTGAGGGAGTGAAAGAATCCAAGGATGTAGAAGCAAAAGTTAGTGATAAGGGGAGGGTGAAAGAAAGTATGAATGAGGAAAAGGAAGTAAAGTGCAGCCGAACGAGAGGTAGCGAGATAGAGAGTGAAATTGTTGGAATGCAAGATTTAATGAAACAGATATTGGAAATGAAAAATGAAAATAAGTTGAGTGATGTTAGGCATCTAATGGAAACTAATGAAAGTGTGCGCAAGAGAACAGAATGAAAGAAAAACAGAGTATAAGAGGTAATGAGCAATTCCAGGATAGCAGTATATGGAGACTCCATAATTAGAAGGCTAGTTAATGACAGAGTCCATAAGGTCTGCTATCTGGGTGGGAGAATGAGTAAGATAATTAAGGCATTGGACATTAGGAAGAAACGAGTGAGAGTTAGTTGTGATTCTAGGGGTTAATGATCTAACTGGATATAAGAAGAATGTGAGGACAAATATCAGGAGACTATTAAGAAGAGTGAAAGATAACAGTGTAGTAGGAAAGGTTGTCAGCATGTTACCCAGGTATCATGATGATAAGTTGCGACAGAGAGCCAAAATCATGAATGGTATGCTGGTGGAGCTGTGTGAGGAGAAGGGAGTGGAGTTTGTGAATGTATGGCATGTGTTTGAGAGAAGAATGAAATTATATAGGTGTGATGGGTTGCATTTAAATGGTTTTGGAGTGAGTGATGGAGAAAGTGTTGCTGCATGAAAGTGTAGTGTGTGATGCATATCAGAAGGAAGAGATGAAGAGAAAAATCAGGAGAGTGATACTGAAGAGACAGAAGTGCTTGGCAATGGAAACAGTAGAGAGGAACAGGGAAATGGGGGGGGAGCTCGGGTGGACAGGGAGATATGGCATAGAGAGAAAGTGAATGTTGAAACTGGCAGTGAATGTGTGTATTAAGATGGAGTATATTGCAATGTGGGTGGAGAAGTGGAGACTGAGCAGGTATATGTGGTAAGCGGTGATAAAAGTGATTTGACAGGTGTAGTGGGGAAATTACAACCAACATATGACTTGGATAGGACTGGCTATAGTCCTAAAAATGAACTGTTGTGTTTGTTTACAAATGCCAGACGTATCAGAAATAAAGGGGATGAAATGGTTCCAGTGATTGAGTTCATTTGCCCCCAAATCATTGGAATAAGTGAAACATGGTTGAATGAAGATGATATCGTAACGGAAATAGAAATGAAAGGGTACAGTATTTTTCATGAGGATAGAAAGGGCAGGAAGGGATGGGGAGTGCTGCTGATGATAGCAGGGAAATTAAGTCTGTTAGTGGCAATGGTTATGAGGCAGTGTGGTGTAATGTGGAGGTTGAGTGGAAGACATATTTAGTTGGATGTTGCTATAGGCCTGGGAATGTTGAAGGTGGTGATGAAGAAATGTATAAACAACTTGGATTAGTGAACAAAGGAAGGGTAATTATTATACTGGTATAGATTGGAATGAAGAGATAGGAATAAGGAAAATGAATTTCTCGAATTCTTGAGAGATAACTATCTCAGGAAGCACATAAAGAAAGGCATGCGAGGATCAAGAGTTCTAGATCTCTATCATTTCATCAGAGGATGTAATTGTTAGAGAGGTTTCGCATTTCCTCCACTTGGTGAAAGTGATCATGAAGTAATCACCTGTGTTGTGGCTAGTCATATACAGACTTTTGCAAGGAAAGGATATATGTGGAATTATACGGCTGTTGATTATGACAAGCTTATGAGACAACTTCAAGCTATTACATGGAACGAGGAGTTGAGCGGTAAGGAAATAAATGCTTCATTTACAAAGAAATAAATAACGGCATCAATATACGAATGTATCCCAAAGGCCAAAAAGTTGAATAAGGTAGTTGTAAAATGGATGAATGTAGAGCTTAACATGAAATCTGGAAAGAAAGTACTTTGGAGGAAGTACAAGATGAATAATGGTAATTAGTCACATGAAGAATATAAAGAACATGCCAGGTGAGTGGCCCAAGTAGTAAGGAAAAAGTAAACAAAAAGTAAAGTATGAGCAGGAATTGACAAATCTGTAAAGAAAAAGCCTAGAGAGTTTTTTTTTAGATATGTGGCAAGTAGAAGGAAGAATGATCATGGAAAGATGAAGTTAAGGGATGAAAGCAGTAGAATAGTAACTGCAGCAGAAGACATTGTTGAGTATTCGGTGATCAATTTATAAAGGTGTTTCATCCTAATCAGCATGGAATCATGAGGTACTTAAGTGTAGAGGACATAGGAGAGGATAGCTTAATTGTGAGTGAGCAGGAGGTAATTGAGGAAATAAATAACCTTGATGTTAATAAAGTGATAGGATTTGATGACATATCACCATGCATCTTAACCACCTTACCAGCCATTATGGATTAAATACGCATCCTCATACACTTCGCATCTATCATATATTTCAATGTAACATCAATGGTATTACAATTTTAATATGCACTTCACATCCATGGTAACTTTGACATCTATAGACGTCTTGACTGGTGGCATGGTTAAGGGAATGATCCAGGGAACTGGTAGTAGCATTGGCATGCCTATTTAATAAGAGATTTGCAACAGCACAGGTTCCAAGGAAGGAGGATAAAATTGTTCCACTGCATAAAGGCAGTGATAAGGCTGTACCTTTAAATTATAAGCCGATCTGTATATCTGGAGTTGTGAAGGTCCTGGAGAGATTGGTGAGAAGTAGGATTCAGAAATGGGTTGATAGCAGCAGTATTGTCTGTGGTTATCAGCATGGGTTTGTTAAGAGGAGATCATGTTTCACTAACTTACTTATATACTATAACAAGGTGACAAATACCTTGGATAAGGGAGATGCATATACAGTGGTACTTGGATTTTGCAAAGGCTTTTGATAGACTGCCACATGACAAGCTCTTAATTAAATTGAAAGAGATGGGATTGGATAACAGACTTCTGCGTTGGATCAGTGACTGGCTGTCGAATATGTATCAGAAAGTTGTATACGGGGGATGCCGTATCTCAAAAGAGAAAGGTCACCAGTGGTGTGTCGCAGAGGTCAGTTTTGACATCATTGTTGTTCAATTTGTATGTTAATGATATTGGGTTGAGTTTAACTAGTGATATCCAGCTGTTTGTGGGTGATGCAAAACTGGGGAGAGCAATGCACAGTCAGGCTGATGTTAATGCTTTACAAGAGGACTTGAATAGATTGCATGAATGGTCAGGTAAGTGGAACTATCAGTTCAATGTTGCCAAGTGTATGGTTTTTGAGATTTGTTAACAACAATGGGATGCAAAGTATACACTTGGTGGTAAAACTTTAACAGAAGTAGAGGAGATGAGAGATCTAGGTGTGATGGTGGACAAGAACCTGAAATTCAGGGGCCACATTGCACAAGTTGTGAAGATATCACATCAAATAATGGCAATGATGCAGAGAACCCTGACATGCAGAAATAGGGAGGTCATGATTCCATTGTATAAGGCCTTGATCAGGCCTCATGGATTATTGTGCACAGATTTGGTTGCCAGGTTTTCATGGTGATGAGGATATGTTGATAATGGTACAGAGAAGATTCACAAAGATAATCAATGGTCTTTGTAATGAATGGAGTATGAGGATAGATTGAGAGAATGTAAATTGCAGACCTTGTGGATAGGAGGAAAGAGGGGAGGGATACGATTGAGACTTATAAGCTTGTCAGCGGTTGTTATCAGGTAGACATGGAAGAGCTTTTTCATAGAATGGGAGAGGCCATTGCTAGAAACTGTATAAGGAGGGTGTGAGCAAAGGAGTGATAAGCAGGTTCTTTGCATGAAGTGTGGTTGGGGAATGCCTTGCTGGAGTGTGTTGTGGATGTGGGCACATTTAATCAGTTTAAGACGTGGTTGGATGAGCATTGTATACAATAGTGAGTACCTCCCCTGATGAGTCTCTGACTCCATGGAGGTCAAATGTTATAATAATAATAGTAATATGTCTTGCATTTCAAAAACTGAATGGCCTAATTCCATATTTACCACTTGACTTTTGTGGCCACTAGTGGATAATTATAGTGATGTGTACATCCGTATGTAAAATGATATTTTCATCATAATAATAACACACATAAATTTTATTTATAATTTTCATTATAAATGTAACATCTAAGCAGCATTTCAACTGAATTTGTTGAATTTTAAATAATAGAGAAGTAAATATAAGTAGAAACTAAAAAAAATTAACTTTTTTTTTAGTTTCTTAAATTTCTTGCAACCCATTTCTGGAGCCCATACCACATGTATAACTAAAATTTTTGTTCCAATTAATTGTCAAAGATGCTAACTAAAAGACAAAAAAATAATTATTTGGATATTCCATAAAAATACTGCACAGCAGTGTTTTAAATAGAGCTAAAAATGGTCAGGATACAGGGTTCTTTAATTCACAGTAGGTCTAGGGCTCAAAGTATTAAAGTACTTGTGTTTATTTTATTAAATATAGTATCATAATTTTAATAACGATGTATTCTGTTTTAGGAAATCTTGTTATACTAATATATAATGAATCATTAAATGGAATGCTGTGTTGAATTAAATTGTAACTATAAATGCACAACTGCTTCATAAAATATGTAGGCAGTGCATAAATTTTAGTTCTATAAATACAACAGAAAAGTGTTTAGTTTGTTTAGTTTTAATTGAAAATGACCTTGTATTAAGAGGCAGAAAAAATAAAATTCTTTTTTGATGTAATTAATTACTTAATTACATTAATCCTGGTGCAGAGCTGACTACTACCGGGGGGTGTTCCCAGGTGGAGGATCGGGGAACAGCCTTCAGATATGGAGGCTAGCTGAGATATAAGCAGAGTTCTGGTGAATAAGCAGCCATGGACCAACAGTGGCTGAGCTATCAGGGCGTGGGGGGAGCAGAAGCGGTAACTCTGTCTCACTTAAAACCTCACAAAGCCCAATGACAACTCGGTGACATGGCAAGTAGTGCTGCCATTAAATAGGCACCTGCTGGGGCCTCTGAGAGTGGGAAACAGCATTGTCAGTACTGACACAAAGTTGAAGCCAAATGATGATGGAAAAGCTTGTGATCAGAGATTTGCAGATGGCAATATGATTATGTTGTGTATGTCTGTAATACTGCGGAGCAGAAAGCAAATGGAGAAACTACTGCTCTACCTTATCTCCAGAACAACCACCATGGCGAGCAAACTCTTACAATTGGCCCCGAGGTCCTGGTGTCCCTTAAATGGGACATGGGTGCAAAGAATCTCCGGGCTCAAAAGGGTGTCCACTTTTAAAATCGCAACTTAGAATGTCAGAACTTTATATGAAGCTGGCAAATTAAGAAATGCCACAAGAGAAATGAAAAGGCTGGGCGTACAGATTTTGGGAATTTGCGAAACAAGATGGCCAGGATCTGGAAAGTGTCAACAAAATAATATGACAATGTATTACTCTGGGAATGATGAGAACAAACATTGACATGATGTAGCTGTAATAGTTGATGAAGAAATCAATAAATCAGTAATAAATTGGATCCCATTCTCTGAAAGGATAATGCTGTTACAACTTAAAGGAAACCCCATTGATATAAATATCATCCAAGCTTATGCACCCACAGCTGACAAAAGTGAAGACGATGTTGAATAGTTTTATGAACACCTGAAAGAGATTAAAAACCTAACAAAGAAACATGATATAAACATAGTGATGGGTGACTTCGATGCAAAAGTGGGCAGAGGGGGGGGGGAGAGAAATTGTTGGAGAATATGGCTTAGGCACCAGAAATGACAGAAGAGATCGCCTTTTCCAGTTCTGTCAGGAAGAAGATCTAACTATAGCAAATACCTGGTTTAAACTTCCACCCAGAAGACTGTACACTTGGAAATCGCCTCAAGATAACCGACATAACATTGTCAGAAAACAAATTGATTACATACTGATAAAAGATTCCATAGTAGTATAAAGAGTGCAAAGACTTATCCCGGAGCAGATTAAAATCAGCTAAAAAATCACAAAAGCAAATTGATGTAGAAAAATTAAAGGACTCGAAGATAAATAAAAATGCCAAGACACAGCTTAACCTGCGATTACAACAGATTAACATAGAAGAAAATAAAAGAGTGGAATCTATTTGGAATAGCTTAAAGAATGCCATCATAACAACAAGTATTGAAGAAGTAGGTTATGTGAATAATGTAAAACAACAGGAATGGATGACAAATGAGATTCTTTCTCTTATTGATACAAGAAGAACGTACAAAAAACAAAGACCTAGCCAGATATACAGAAACACATAACGTCCATAAAGAAAAAAATAAAAGAAGCCAAGGAAAATTGGATGAAAAACTTATGTACTGAGATTGAACTACTTCAGAAGAAACATAATTTCAATCTGTATAAGAAAATCAATGAAATTTCCAGAAAACTCAGAAAAAAAGCAAACAGTGTCTCTAAGAGACGATAGTGGAAAAATAGTTCTAGAGGAAGAGAATAAAGCACAGATTTGGATAAAATATGTAACAGAACTTTTCAATGATACTAGACAGAAGCCTATAAATATAAAAGATAACATTCAAGGACCAGCAATTATGAAATGTGAAATAGAGAATGTTATAAGATCAAGTAAAACAGGAAAAGTCAGTGGACCAGATGGTGTACAAATGGAATTTTTAAAATTAATAGAACCAGATAACATCAAGCTTCTTGAAAAACTATTTAATAAAATATATGAAAGTGATGAATTTCCATCAGATTGGCTGAAATCTACATTTATCACTATCCCAAAGAAATCCAAAGTGAATTCCTGTGGCAACTTCTGACTTATTAGTCTAATGAGCCAAACATTAAAAATATTCTTGAAAGTAATTCATAATCGTATTTATAGAAAAAGTGAAGAAACTCTAAGTGAAATGCAGTTCGGCTTTCAGAATGGTTTTGGTACTAGAGAGGCCCTTTTCTGTGCCCAAATATTGATACAAAATGCATAGAAAAACAGAAATCTGTCCTTATGCATTTCATAGATTTTGAAAAAGCATTCGACAAAGTCAGACACACTAACTTGATAGAAGTCTTTCAACAAATAGGGCTAGACGAACAAGACATAAGACTAATAAGAAATCTGTATTGGAATCAGTCAACTACCATTCAATTAGACAACATTACCACCAGTAATATTAATATCAAAAGAGGAGTGAGACAAGGATGCATGCTCTCACCACTCTTGTTCAACATATGCACAGAGGTAATCTTTAAAAAGGCATTGGAAGAATGTCCAGAGGGAATCACAATAAATGGAAAGATTGTTAACAACCTACGATATGCAGATGACACCGTGATAATTACAGATAACATTATGGATCTCCAAAAACTCATTGACAGTATACATAGAAAGCCAAAGAATGGGAATAAATATAAACATCAACAAGACAAAATACATGGTCATCAGCAAACATCCAACCTCATCAATGAAACTGACACTCAATGGGAAAAATATTGATCAAGTGTCAAGATATAAATATTTTGGTTGCTGGCTTAATGAAATGTGGGATCCTGAAATAGATATAAAGACAAGGATTGAAGTTGCACGGCAGTCCTTCATGAAAATGAGAACATTATTCTGCAATAAAGACCTAAATATGGAAGTCAAATGCTAAAATGCTACGTGTGGTCTATTCTGCTCTATGGAGTTGAAACATGGACATTGAAGGTGACAGCCATCAAGAAAATGGAAGCCTTTGAGATGTGGCTTACATAAGAATGCTAAAGATATCATGGACAGAAAAAATTACCAATGAAAATATCTTAAAATCCATTGGCAAAGCTAAAGATCTTGTACAAATAATCAAGAAAAGAGAAACATATCTTGGCCACATCATGAGAAACAGCAAATACCAACTTCTACAAACTATTTTGGTAGGAAGAATTGATGGCAAAGGAACTAGAAGAAGAAAAAGATTATCATGATTTGACAACATCAAGACATGGACAGGAAAGAGCAGCACACAACTGTTCCAATTAACGCAAGAATGCAGTTTGTTCGCCAAGATGGTCGCTGACCTTCGATAGAAGATAGCACCATAAGAAGAAGAAGAATTACTTAATTTTCAGTTCTGTAAGATGGTGACAATAAATAAGAAAGAAAAGAATAAAGTTAGAGGGTACCAGTATCTTGGGGGAGGGGGATACATTATGGAAATTTAAAGGAGTACTATAATGGCACACCTCAGACAGAAGGAAAAGTGAAAAATATAAATTTAATGTAGTTGATTTGAAATATCAAAATATCTTATGTTATTTGAAACTGAAATTGCTTTTTTTTTTAAATTTGAAAAAAAATCTAAAAAAATGTTATACAAAATTAGAATGTTTTAGAGACCACATGATGACAGCACTTGCTAGCCGCTTCTTCACTTCTACCAATTAATTAGTGATAGCTTTGGTTTGGTTCAGCTATCTCTGATTTGGCTACCAGTGGATATTGAACTGCCCACTCAGTCTCCAAAAGTTATATAAGGCTAAAATGGCCTCGCCTACTCCCTATATGGGAACAAAAAGGCATTAGCTAATTTTTTTTTTTGTTTATTTTGAATGATAGTTTATGTACAATTGGTTGCCAGTTTATTAGGTGTACTCCCATCACTCATAGAATTCACCACTTCATGTGCCCGGTGCCTTCAGATTTTTCGAGAGGGAGCGATGACAAGGGACCATCCCTGGAAGTTACAAAAGGAAGCTATGAGCAAGAGGGTGAGGAGTGGTTTCTTTGCATGGAGGGTGGTCGAACCATGGAATGCATTGCCTGATAGAGGGGTTAGAGCATGGACAGTCAATGAGTTCAAGGAGTGGTATGATAGACTTTGTTTCACAAGAAGGACCTCCCACTGAGTCTTTTGGCTCCATGAAGGCCTGAATAATAATAATATATCAGTATTTCACAAACTTCAGTCCATTAGTACCACTTGTGTGTGTAGAGAATACCATGTATGGTTCAAGAACTAGAAAACATTCAGCATACCTGGCTGGAGATAAGAGAGGCCAGTGGAGAATTACAAAATATTATTCAGTGTAACAAATGGTTCAAATGGCAGCATAATAGTTGGCAAAGGATACTTTATAATGCATAAAGTAGCAGATGCTAAACTACTGTGGGCACATTGACCAAACAGCTGTTTATGCTCAGGACATTTGAAGAGTGGAAAACGATAACTGAGTCTGATGAATTCTGGTTTTGGTTTTTTCATCCTGATAGCAGGAACAGAGTGGCAAAACAGAAAAATGAATAATGGATCCACTGCACTAATTTCAAAAACTGTGTGCTAGTGGTGGTGGTGAGAAAGGGGGGGAAAGAATTTACTTAGCACATGTTAGGCTCCTGATAATGGTGGAGCAAAGTTCAGGTACCATGTTCTACTTGAACAATTTTACTAATGAGGTCCATCTGATAATTGTCACTTCCAATAGCAAAATGCAATGTTTGCAAATGACAAATCATTTTGGAATGGATCCAGGAGTGTGACGAGGAAAGAGGACTGCAGCATACTTTATTGGCCTACTTAGTCATCAGGTCTTAATCCAATTAAATAGTTGTGGGGTGTAGTGAAACGATCTATTCATGGAAAGGATCTATTACAGTGCCATTCCGAGACAACTACACAATGTGATCACATCATCATATACCTTCATTTACCTGTGAGATAAATCTTATTTGCATCCCATGAATTCCCTGTCCTAAACGAGTTGAGGTTGTTCTGAGTACTAAAGTTAGTGTCATTTAGTAGTTTTATTTAGTAAACTGATCAATATGTTAACACACACACCATTCTGATACACTGAACACTTATTTTAAATTGGTTTCTGTGTGGTGTGCAGTGAAGGCTGTCAAGTTTATACCTACAGTATAGATGTCTGTATTCATTATTTTAGGTGATAAAATACCTGTCTAGTCCAATTACGGAAGTGGAAGTAACTCTAAATATGCCAACTATGCTAAAAGGAAGCAACAATGAACTTATTTCTGTTGTTGGAGTAAAGGTATGTTGAAATATTTTGTTTAAAAATGAGAAATATTACTTTAGATTACTGAAAATAATGATGCTCCTAAAATGTTTACATTATGAAAAAAGCTAACCTATTTTTGTCAATGGAGCAGATCCTTTTTTAACAACTAGGCTTAAGTGTTGAATTTAATATGATTTAAAATAAAGGATATTAATTAACATACCTGTGTTTTGAAGGCCGAGAGGGAGGAAACTGACTAAAGACTTATTATTCTTATTATTTCCCAAGACCTCATGGAGTCAAAGACTCATCTGGGAGGTCCTTTTATCACACACATCTCATCATACCTTGTCTTAAACACACTCAAACTACTTGCAGACACCACGCTCTCAGGCAAGGCATTCCAATCATTCACAACTCTGCACGAAAAAAACCTGCCTCTCACTCCCCTACTCACACCCTCTTTATACAGTTTCCAGGGATGACCTCTGGTTCTCCCCTGATCTGCCACTATTCTCTGTAGAACTTCTTCACCATTGATCTTATAACAACCCCTTACCAACTCGTAGGTCTCTATCATATCTCCCCTCTTCCTTCTCTCCACCAGAAGAGATTACATCTTCTCAATCTTTCCTTATACTCAATTTCCAGAAGTCAGAAACTACCTTAGTCAGTTGCCTTTGGACCCTTTCCAACATCTCGTCATCCTTCTGAAAACCCAGTGACCAAATCTGGGCACCATAGTCCATGTGTGGCCTAATCCAAGCCTTATACAATGGAACAAGAATCTCCCTACTTCTACACGTCAGTGTCCTCCGCATCATTCCCAGAAGTCTTTGTGTTGTCTTCACAATTTTAGCTATGTGTCCCCTAAATTTTAGATCCTTATCCACTATCACCCCCCAGATCTCTTATTTCCTCTACCTCCAACAATATATTCTCACCAAGCATAAATTCTGCATCCCATCTTTGTTTTCCAAATTTTAAAACATTACATTTTGCATCATTGAACTCACATCCCCATTTGCTTGCCCAATCATTCTTGCAAGGCCACAACATCTTCACCACTCTTTATGATTCGACCCAACTTTGCATCATCTGCAAACAACTGAATATCTCCATCCAAATCTTCGCCAATATCATTAATATACAAGACAAATAGTAATGGCCTTAAAACAGATCCCTGAGGCACTCCACTAGTGACTTTCCTTTTCCTGGATATTGCACCCCCATACATAACCTGTTGATACCTATCAGATAGCCAGTCTCCAATCCAATGCACTAATCTAATATCCAACCCCATCTGTTCTAGTTTGATTGTCAACTTATCATGAGGTACTCTATCAAAAGCTTTTGTGAAATCCAAGTATATTACTGTGTATCCTTCTCCTCTGTCCAAGGAAGCAGTCACTTTATTGTAATAAGTAAGTAGATTACTAAAACATGACCTCCCTTTAGCAAATCCATGCTGTCCATCAAAGATTATACCATTGTTGTCAACCCAACTCTGGATCCTAGTTCTCACAAGCTTCTCCAACAACTTAAACACAACACCTGACACAGAGATAGGCCTATATTTGGTGTTTGATGCTTGAGTTCGATCACTTCCTTTATGAAGTGGCACAATCTTGCCCTTCTTCCACTCTTTAGGAACTTGACCAACTGCAAGACTCGTATTAAAAAAATATGTCAAGGCAGGTGTCAACTCTCTGGCACATTCCTTCAGAATACGCGGTGATATATTATCAAGTCCCACAGCTTTATTTACATCTAGTTTACTCAACTCCCCAAACACCTGTTGCTCACTTACAGTCAGTCTCTTCTCCCCATCATCAACTGCTCTCAATCTCTCCATGAAGTCACATTCACAAGATTGAAAGATTTTTATGAACTGCTCATTAAGTATCTCCACCACACATTCTGCAACAGCTGTCTTTATACCATTTCCTCCAATCAATGTCATCCTTCCATAATCATTCTTTATCTTTATGGCTACATATCGAAAGAACTCCTTAGGATTCTTTTTGGCTTCATTAGCTAACTGCTGTTCATACCTCTCTTTAGCTACTCTCACCAACCAAGTCACCCTCCTGGCCTGGTCTTTGTAGACTTCATGAAATTGGTTACTTCCACTTCTCTTATGCTGCCCCCACAATGCCCTTTTTTCTCTGTATCACATGCTTAATCTCTTTATTCATCCATCTCACACCTACCTTATTTAACCTTTTCACCTTGGAATACATTTAGACATTGCATCTACTAAATAGTTTTTGAAAATCCCCCAAGCTGCGTTGATCTCTTTTCCAGCTAACTCCTCATTCCATGCTACACCTGCAAGCTGTCTCCTGAGTTCTTCATAATCACCCCCCTTGTAGTGCCATGTATACCCTTTTTTCGCAGGGGTCCTTGCACTGCTGGCAACCACCCAGGTAATCACCTCATGATTTCAAGAATCAAGACTTGATTAGAGTCAAGATGGTATGCAATTTAAAGTGGTAGGTACAAGATAGCAAGAAGTTCAGAAAATACACGAAGATAAACAAGAATTTTAAACCAATAATGAAAAGTTAAAACCAAACAGATGGATTTGTAAACTTTGCATTTGAAAGAACCAAGAATAATAATAAAAATAAAAACCTATTATATACATAATAAGCCTGCAGATAACATGGGAGGTGTTGGCAAGTTTCATTACACTAAATTTTCATCAGATGAGTAAAACATAAACACAATAACTCAGGACAACATGCTACTATGTCATAGTTTAGTTTATAAGTTCACCTGATAGTCAGGATGCAACACCTGTTATATTGGTTCCACCAGTATAACAGGTGTTGCTTAATTGAACACATTCAAGAGTGTAATATTCTCATAACTACAATCTACTTTCCACCACAAAGAAAAACATATTAGAAACAACCAGAATCATAATGCTGAAATATCCTTGCATGCAATACAATATAAACATACCCGTGAAATCAAAATGGTTATCATTATCGATTTCCAAGAAAATGAATCCAAATGACGTTATTTTGAATGCTAGCAGTAAGAACCACCCAAAGTGCATAAACACATATAGACCCAGTTTACTATTCCTTCATGGCAATTACACAAAATAAATTACTCTCCTGTACTCCAAAACCACCCCAATTTCCAAATACTCTCAAACTAACCAAACTACTCCCAACACTGTACAAAATGGCCACATGACTGGCTCACAGTTTTCTGCTTTACTCATCTGATGATGTTTTAACACAACGAAACATCCAGCCTTCATGTTTGTTGCTGGCTTACTATGTATGTAATAAGTTTCTTTTCATTTCTTTCAAAATGCAAAGTTTACGAATTCATTTGTTTATTTTTAGCTTTTCCTCATTGGTTTAACATTCTTGTTTATCTTCATGTATCTTCTGAACTTGCTATCTCATATCCACCTTCTTAAATTGCATAGTGTCTTGGCCCTAATCAAGTCTTTAGTCACTGTTTCCACCATCTTTACCTTCGAGATGCAGGTATGTTAATTAATATCCTTCATTTTAAACCTTATTAAATTCAGCTGTGTTAAGCATAGTCATTAAATAACGGACTGCTTCATTGCCAAAAACAAATCTGAAAGTAAAAGTTTCGCTTTTACTTTCAGAATAAGAAATAAATTTCTCACTGTATCAAACCCAAAGACTTAAAGAATAGTTCATTCTGATTAGCTATTCCATAATCCATTCTAATGAACTAAGAAATAGTTAATTAGGATTTCATTGTAGCTGCATTTTCTTTGGCATACTTAATGGGATTTGAGTCGATAGTTTTTTCAGTATACAACCGTGTTAAAAAAAACTATTTTTATTATCCCGACGTTTCGATCTTCACATCAAGATCATCATCTGGCGCGTACATAAATATACAGGACAAGCTGAGTTACATCATTAACTGTAAGCTAGAGAAACAATGATTTGATCACATGTCATTCTACTGGCGTGACCTCTGGCGGAAAAAAAATTAAAATACAAAAAAAAAATAATAATAAATAAAATAAAATAAAAAATAAATTTTTACATCAAGCTAAATTCTATTTTTACAATGACAGGAATAAACATTCTTTTAGATGGTTTTCTCTCAGAAACAATTGGTGTTTCTGAAAAATTTTTAGTATTACAATTCTTATTTTTGATTTACAATACTGGATTTTCTACAGTCCTGTTTATAGTTGTTCTTGGTGAGGAAGGTCGAATATATACCTTCCATATGTTTGGGATTTTTAAAAACTCGTTGTTCATCGAAACGTCGGGATAGTAAAAAAAAATTTTTTTTAACACGGTTGTAAATTCCATAAAATTTTTAAAATGAATGCTGATCACCGTGTAACCCTAAAAGAAAGTTTTTTTCAGTATAGTTTTATCTATACTGAGCTTGCATTAGTAAAAATGATATTTTGCTTCTATGATCTAATTCCTATTATTATTATTCAGGCCTCCATTGAGTCAAAAGACTCATCGAAGGAGGTCCTTCCTAGGAAACACAGTCTATCATGCCACTCCTTAAATGCATTGACCGTTCTCGCTCTCATCACTCGATCAGGCAATGCATTCCATGGTTCAACCATCCTCCATGCAAAGAAACCACTCCTCACCCTCTTTCTTACAGCTTCCTTTCATAACGTCCAGGGATGGTCCCTTGTCATGACTCCTTCCTGCTGTTCAACCAAGCGAAAGAACTCCCCAGTGTCAACACTGTAACCACCTCTCAACAGTTTAAAAGTTTCAGTCATATCATCCCCTCCTTCTTCTATTCACCGAACTCTGCAGTCCACACTCCCTCAGCTGATCCTCATAACTAACATTGTACAGTCCTGAAACCATCTTTGTTATCCGCTTTTGTACCCTTTCCACAGTTAATTTATCCCCTTCAAATCCTCGGGACCAGATCTGAGAACAAAAGTCTGTGTGGTCTGATCAGAGTCTTATACAACGGAATGATAACCATTTTATCTCTGCAGGTCAGTGTCCTTCTCATTATTGCGGCACTCCTCTCCATTAACTTCACTACCTTTGCAATATATATCACCTAAATTTCAGGTTTCCATCAATCATAAACTCGGATCTCTTGTCTCTCCTACTTCCTCCAGTTTAATTCCTTCCATAGAGTATGCAGTGTCCCATCGATGTGTCCCAAACCTCAAGACCTTACATTTTGCTGCATTAAACTGACCCCCATTCATTTGCCCATCTATCTAGCTTATTTAAATCCTCTTGGGCTTCCACATCTGCACTATTACTAATAACCCTTCCCAGTTTCACATCATCTGCAAACAACTGAATATCCCCTTGCAATCCACAGACAATGTCATTGATATAAAGGTTAAACAATATAGGTCCCAGTAGTGATCCCTGTGGAACCCCACTTGTAACCTTCTGCATCTTTGATATTGCTCCACCATATGCAACTCTCTGATACCTATCAGACAGCCAATCCTGAATCCAGTTGACCAATCTGACATCCAAACCCATGTGCTGCAACTTGAATATCAGCTTGTCAAATGCCTTTGCTAAGTCTAGGAAAATATCAGTATATGCCTTTACCTCATCTAATGCTCTTGTAACTTTATCATAAAAGGCTAGCATATTGCTAAAACAAGAGTGCCCCTTCACAAATCCATGTTGACTTTCACCGATAACATTGCACTCATCTGCCCAATGCTGTATACGGTCCTTCACTACTTTCTCCAAGATCTTACTAACTACTGATGACACACAAACCGGCCTATAATTAGACACTTCCAGTCTGCTACAGCCCTTATGCAATGGCACTATCTTACCTTCCTTCCATTCCATGGGCACCTTTCCCACAGCCAGACTTTCATTGAAAAGCCAGGTCAAGGGCACTGTCAGTTCCTTAGCACATTCTCTCAAAACTTGTGGTGAAATACCATCCAGTCCCACAGTTTTCCTAACATTCAGAGTGCTCAGTATGTGGAACACACTCTCCTCCTGCACCTCTAAACCTCAAACCTGCAAACTGCTCTATCCCTCTAGTATTTGAATTGACTCCTCCAGGATGAAATACTCAAAGTGTTCATTGAACAATTTCATTATGTCCTCTGCATCAGTCACTCTATTTCCATTTTCACGATGGATAAAAATCATTCTTCCACTGGCATTTCTCCTCCTACTGGCCACATAGCTAAAAAAAAATTCCCTAGGATTTTCCTTGGATCTAAGAGCCAATCTTTTCTCATATTCCAGTTTCGCCTTCTTTACCATACTAGTCACTCTTCTGGCCTGTGTCTTATATTCTTCACGCATCCTCTCTTCATCTGTCTCCTTATATCTCTTCCATAGCCACTTTTTCGCATGTAGCTCCTGTTTAATATTGTTTGTCATCCACTTTACTCCAAATTGTGTCCTCCTCTTCACTCGTGGAATACAGCTTACCATTGCTGCTAACAAATATTCCTTCACAATTTCCCATGCACTAATGATATCCTGGCCTTCCAATTCCTCCCTCCACGAAACTTCCCCAAGTTGATGTCTAAGACTATTATAATCACCTGCTTTATAATTCCACATACGTTCCCGTTAATCTTTGATACTTCTGCATGTCTATTCATTTTCCAAGTCAAAACCATATGGTCACTCTCTCCAACTGGTAGGAGAGATGTCATCTCAGTTATTATCAGCTCTTCTGATGCTATAAGTAAATCCAAAACTCTTATACCTCTTGTTCTCCTCTGACACATGCTGCATAAGACATCTGTCCCTCAAGAATTCTACAAATTCCATTTCCTTATTGCTACATGCATCTTCCTCTCCCCAATCTATACTGCTGTAGTTAAAATCTCCCAAAGCAATCGTTCTTCTTGCACTTGCCACGCTCAGCTGTAGCAACATCTCCTGGTCCCCAACCTCTGTGGTCCTTGGTCTGTGGCAACACCCCACTAAATATCCTGTCTTGCCCACCTGCTCCTCACACCATATGCTTTCAAAATCATTAGTGTCACAACCTTCCTAAGCCTCCACTCTTAGAGGACATAGGTTGTCACTTATCATAAGCAGTACTCCATGACCATACTTTCCCTTCCTATCCTGCTGAAAAAAGCTGTACCCAGCAACTTCTATTCCTGTTATTATATCCTCTTCTGTCAACCACATCTCTGTGATCCCAATAATCTATGGCCAGGCTGATGCTATCAGTGCGACCAATTCCTCTCCCTTATTCCGAATACTCCTGCATTGGCATAAAGCATAAAAATGCCATTGTTTCTATACCCAGCATTATCCCCTCTAGATTCCACTGGGTTCAGTGTTACCTGATGTTTCCCCCTTCTCCCAAGTATCCATTCCCACAAGAGGCCACCCCTGCTACCATCCACACTGGGACACACTGACTCGTATTATAGGAACATTTGTCATAGAAGCCTAATATCAGGTCGTTCACACTATAATGTGAACGACCGTATTATGGGAAATTGAAAAGTCATAAGTATTAAATATTAGCTTAAGTATTTAAGTAACCTCTTGGTCAAACAGGTTTTTTTTAATAAGTGGCTTCTATTTCTATGTCAATAAATCTTATTTATCTTCATTTTAAACCTGATTTTCTGTGCTTCAGTACTTGAAAGAATATGTTTCTCTTTCAAAAATTGGGAGCATGGAACATTCAAAAATTAATTCACTCATTCTTCAAAAAAAAAAAAAAAAAAAAAAAAAACCTGCTTGACCAAGCATAAACAAGTTGCTTCCATAACTAAAGTAATTAAATTTATTTGACAGAAATATTTATCATTATAACAATCACTCATGGACACAGCAGACCACTAGAGGTTTCACATAATAACTTTTCACTCTTGCTTTCTCTCTGTACTAGGTTCTGCAGATTGTTTTCACAACTTTACTCGTAACTCTAAATCAGTTAAGAGAGTTTTAGATGTGATATTAGTATATTTTTTTTTTATAAATTTTATTTCCTACTGCATCTTATCTAGGATTAAGACCAAGCTACCAAATTTGTGAATACTAGTTAAGGTATAGCCTAATCGGAGCTGTCCACGTGGAAACAATCACCTGTTTGTCCCTGTTTATCAGTGTCCTCTTCACTATAAAAGCAGTCTGCTGTTTGTCTTCATTACCATTACAGTGCATCCTCAGAACCTCATAACCTATCCAAGATGCTATGCCTGTTCTGCATCCTGAAATATAGTCCAGTAAAAAACAGTATTCAGCTTTCATCTCTAAATTTCACAGTGCAAAATATTATATATACCTTCACTGAATTGACATTCCAACAAGCCTGCCTGCATCATCAGTTGATTTCAATAATTATAAAGGGTCATCTCATTAGCTGCATTGCTGATAATTTTCTATGGCCAAGTCAAAAAATGAACATCTTCCTGAAACTCATTCATGGTGTCCTTTACACATAGATTAAGCAGCAGCTGATCAAAGAGAAAGCCCTATGGTGCCCAACTTTTATTATCCCAAAATCACCATGGAGTCAGACTCATCACAGGAACACTTTGTCATACGCACAGCTCATCATACTGTGTTTTAAATGCATTCAAATTCTCTGCAGACACTCACAGGCAGTACAGTCACAACTCTTCATGCAAAAAACATGCTTCTCACTCCCTTGTTCACGCCCAACTTATACAGATTACAGGGAAGTTTCCAATTATATTTCTAACCAATTAAAAATTGGTTAGAAATAGAATACAGGACTGGGTTAATGGACATAAGATACTCTATGATGGTTACCATGGTTTTATGAAGGGGAGAGGTCTTGTTTTAGCAATCTGCTAATGTTTTATGATAAGGTGATTTTCTTATTTTATGATTCTTCTTTATCCAACACAGATGTGTTGGATAAGGGAGAATCACATCCAGTGATATTCTTGGACTTTGCAAAAGTGTTTGATAATTACCACATAAGTTGGTGCACAAACTGCAGAGGATAGTAATAGATAGCACATTGGTTAGATGGATCTGAGATTGGTTCTCTGAATGATGCCAGTTGCATATGATGGAGCAGTGTCTCAGAAAAGGAAGGTGACAAGTGGTGTGCCTCAGGGTTCTGTTCTTGAGCCCCTACTGTTTAACTTATTTGTTAGTGGTATTTCATGTGGATTGACTGGAGATCTTCAAATGTTTCCTGATGATGCAAAATCGATGGTAATGCTCTATAGGAAGATTTGAATAGACTTTTAACTTGGACAAATGAGTGGGGTTACAGTTTTAATATTAAAAAATGCAAGGTGTTACACTTTGGAATACAGAGATGTAAGGCTACTGTGTTGGTGGAGTTGTACTTCAGGAAGTGGATGAGATTTCAGATCTTGGAGTGCATTGTGAATACAGGCAGTGTAAATAACTTCAAAGCTCATTATGATAGACATTTTGCTTCTTGATTAGTTTGACCCATGATTTGAGTCCCATGATTAGTTTGACTCCATGGAGGTAACCAAAATATTACCACATGATAAGTTGATAGTCCAACTAGAGCAGATGGGATTGAATATTAAATTATTGCATTGGATTGCAGATTGGCTATGTGATAAAAGTATAAAAGTCATTAGTGGAGTGCCTCAGGGTTTGTTTTAGGGCTATTGCTGCTTATCCTTTATGTTAATGATATTGTGAAGATTTGAATGGGGAAATTAATTTGCTTTGCAGTTGATGCAAAGTTAGGAAGAACTATGAAGAATAGAGTAGATGTTGTGGCTTTACAAGATGATTTGAACAGACTGAATGAATGGGTATGAATGAGAGTGGGGATGCTAGTTCAAAGTGTAAGGTTTTAAAATTTGGAAAAGAAAGATGGGATGCAGACAATCAAGTTTACACTAGGTCGGGATATGTTGTTGTTGGTGGAAAAATAAGAGATCTACAAGATTGCTGATGATTGAGATCTAAAATTTAGAGGATACATTGCCAAAACTGTGAGGACAGACAACAAATTCTTGCAATGATGCAGAGGACACTGACGTTTATAGAAGTAAGGAGATTCTAGTTCCATTGTATAAGGCCTTGATTAGGCCATATATGAACTACTGTGCATAGATTTGGTCACCTGGTGTTCAAAAGGATGATGCCATGTTGGAAAGGGTCTAAAGTTGGTTGACTAAGGTAGTTTCTAGTCTCTAGAATGTTGCATAGGAAGAAAAGTTGAAGTTGCAATTTACAGTCTAGTGATAGGAGGAAGAGGGGATGATATGATAGAAATGCATAAGTTGATAAGAGGAGAGGTTTTCCAGAAAGGCGGGAGATGGGGAGAGAACAAGAGGTCATCTGTGGATGCTATATAAAGAGGGTATGAGCAAAGAGGTGAGAATGCCTTAAACACATTCAAATTCTGAAGAGAATTTGAATGTGTTTAAGGCATGATATGATGAGCTGTGTATATGACAAAAGGGACATCTTGCAGTGGGTTCTTTGACTCCATTGTCTTGGGATAATAGTTATAATAATTCTGGATTAGTGAGTTGGATAGGTGATTAGTTGTCAGATACCAGAAAACTGTGTATGTGAATGCAGTATTCAAAAAGAGAGAAATTCACTAGTGGTGTGCTACAGGGGTCTGTTTTGGAGCAATTATTGTTTAATTTATATAGTTATGATATTGGGATGGGTTTAGCTGGAGGTAATGCATAACAGATGATACAGAGTTGTGGATAAAATTGAGCAGTCAAGTAGATGCTGTGATTGTACAGGAAGGATTTGGATAAATTGTGTAAGTGTGCTGCAAGAGAATGGAGCAACCTTATGTGTTCAAGTACGGGTTGAAATTTGGTATCAAAGATGGGATGCAAAGTATAAAATTGGTTGGGAAATTTTAAAAAGAGGTGTAGTAGATAATAAATCTGGAAGTGGTGGTTTACAAGAACCTGAAGTTCAGAGGCCACATTGCAGTAAAGTCATCACATCAGATTATGGCAATCATGCAGAGGACCTTCACCTGCAGAAATAAGTAAGTTATAGGCCTATTGCATTATGTCTTGAATGGATTATTGTGCACAGATATGGTCACCTGGTTTCATGGGGGATGAGGATATATTGGAATATCTAAGATTGCCTAATGTGGTTTCCAGTCTGTGGGATGCGTGGTATGAGGACAGAGTGAGGGAATGCAATTTGCATCTCCTGAGTAAAAGGAGGGATATGATTGAGACATATCAACTGGTAAGGAGTTATCAGATTAATATGGAAGAAATTTTTATAGTCTTTAGGGAGACAGGGTTAGAACAAGAGGTCATCCTTAAAAACTATAAAGAGGGGGTGAACAAGGGGATGAGGAGCTTGTATTTTTGCATGGAGTTGTTAAGCAGAATGTATTGTCTGATATTGTTGCGAGTGCAGAAATATTGAATGAGTTTAAAGTATGGTTTGATTAACTCTATGTATAGCAGTGCAGATGATGCATGGATTATAATAAGTCTTTTTGACTCCATGGCAATGGAGTTATGTGCAGCCATCTTCTAAATACCTTTGTAAAATCCATATATACCAGGCTATAAGCATTCAGCCATTGCTTCAAGACATCTTTATAAGGACTTTTTCAACTAATGGTGAATTAGCCAGTCTGTTATAGAGGTAGTAGAGTTCTTTTCTCCCAGAAACTTCAGCTTTACATCGCCCAAACAGACAAATTGGCCTGAATGAATGGAAAGAAATTCTATGTAGCAAGTAATGATGGCATAATGTATAGAATTGAATGATCACCTACGATTCCTCACACTCCATAAAGGTGCCATGTTAATAATAATGAAATGTAAGTAGATCACTAAAACAAGATCATTCCTATTCACCTAATCTTGTATCCTAATTCTAACCATCTTCTCAAAACCTTAATCGTCGCTCCATAAAAGTTGGTCTGCATTTTAAGGTGCCTACCTCAATATTTTATCTTCATTTCATTACATTCTTCTCCAACAAGAAGACTCAGCTGAAATGAAGGTAAAATATTCTAATAATATACCACCTCAGTTCCAAACATCAGAGGTTTGCCAAGATAATCAAGCTTTTTTTATTTTATGCAGATATATATACTCCCCAGTCTCTCACCTACTACATTTCTAACTGCTGAGCTGAAAACATGTCACAAGCACCACATGTCACAAAATCCTGAAACCAATTATTATAATAAGCAAAGTGCCTTGTAAATTTAGAACTAATACTATAATAATTTATATCAAAACTTGTCTTTTTTTGTCCAAAACTACTATGTTAATGCATCCCCAAGGTTTTTACAGGTTATTCAATACTATCAAAGCACAATCCTGCCTTATTTTCCAGAATAAGGATCTTCCACCTTACTTTTGATAATATTCCAGTTTCTAGTCATCATAACATTCTTCTTTTCTTCAGTTAACTTTCATATCTAGCCTATCCTCACACATACACATTGCACTCATATTCTCTTTGGCCTCCAAAAAACTTTGTATCCTCTTCTGCTCAAAATACTACTTTGTGCTCACACAACTCCTAATACTTTATAAATACCAAACCCACCCTGACTTAGAATACTGTTCCCACACATTTGAGGTGGTATACCAAAAACCTCCCCAAGAATACATGATACTATCCAGAAGAGGACTATGTGATTAAAAGATTATCCCTCCATCACAAACTACCTCCAGTCTTTCTCAGAAATCCTCTGTTTCAGCACTGTCTATTTTCAAGATATTTTCATGGGTACTGTGCTCCAACAAACTGACCATTCTATTCCTCCACTTTAATTACATAGGAAGATGAGCAGTTAATGATCAACATCCATACACAACTGAAACAATTTCTCATTCTCTTGTTTTATTCCATCTACCTCAGCTGTTTAGAACAGCTTTTTCCATGCTGTTTCTCTTAATGAATGTAACTTCCAATTTTCTAGACAGCATTTCTAGATGTTTTAGTTCTAAATTTACAAGGCACTTTGCTTATTATAATAATTGGTTTCAGGATTCTGTGGCATGTGGTGCTTGTGACATGTTTTCAGCTCAGCAGTTAGAAATGTGGTAGGCGAGAGACTGGGGAGTATATATATCTGCATAAAATAAAAAAAGCTTGATTATCTTGATATCAGCTTATATTTAAGTAGCTGTGGCAGGTGTCAGAAACAAGTGAATGCCAGCAGAGAAAGATGAACAGCATGATCAAGGGTGAGGAAGATTAATGTCATGTGAAAATGGAAGTAGTAGATTTACAGGATGATGATGATTGGGGTGGGTCATTGTTGAGTCAGACTAGGTTGCTTGGAGAGGGAGATAGAAACAATGCAAGAAGAGATGGAGCATTGAAGAATAAGCTACAAACATGAAAGAGGATATGATGTTGCTGGATTTCTGACTGATGTC
Organism: Typopeltis vanoorti; assembly: GCF_054136105.1. Classification (NCBI taxonomy): domain Eukaryota; kingdom Metazoa; phylum Arthropoda; class Arachnida; order Uropygi; family Thelyphonidae; genus Typopeltis; species Typopeltis vanoorti. The sequence continues at coordinate 94,252,128 of NC_143570.1, read as the reverse complement.
AGACAAACAAGAGAAGTGAGATGGTTATGGCAATGAGGAGAGTGAGGAGTACCAGAAGACAAAGGGTAAGGGAATTGAGAGGAAGGGAAATAAATAAAAGTGCAAGAAGAGAGTCAGAGGAGAGGCAGGAGCTAGGGATGGAGTGATGAGAAGACAGAAAAGTGGGAGTGCAGGGGGAGTAGAGAGAGAGATGTAGGTGAGCAAGAATTGAATGGAGCAGTGAGAGGTGAGATGTATGGAGATAGGATGATTTGTTTAGTGCAAGATAGAATGCTAGAGGGAGTGCTTGCCTGGAGTAATGCTAGAGTGTGACTCTAGCAATTAAGGAAGGTGAAAGAGTGGATGACATAATTGATGGAAGGTACAAATGACCTGAAGTAGTGTAAATCAGGTAGTGGGAGATTTGAGGTTTATTCTTGAGGTTGTACAACAGAAGTGTGTGAGAAGGAAGACGGTAAGTGTTTATCTAGATGTGATAATATAGAAATGAAAAGAAGAGCATCAATAATGAATGGCATCATAGCAAGAATGTGTTGAAAGAGGGGAATGGGTTATGTGGATGCTTCAAGTTCATTTGAGGATAGAAAGCTGTATGGGAGGTATGGACCACATTTGAATAATGAAGGATATAGATATTTGGAGAGTGTTGTTCTTGGAGCAAGTGAGAGTATTAGTTTGAAGGTGGATGGAAGCAGGGGTGGCCTCTTGTGGGAAAAGTACTCGAGAGATAGGGCATCATATGGTAATTTTCAGAGTCAATGGAGCCTGGAAGAAATAAGCATAGAAATACTGACAATTCCTTGATGTTTCTTTATACAAATGCTAGTAGTATCAGGAATAAAGAAGATGAATTAGTGGCATTGATAGCCTTAGCTGCTCCAAAGATTATAGAGATCAGCAAAATATAGTTGACAAAAGAAATACTAATAGAAATGGAAGGGTATAGTGTATTTCACAGGATAGGAAGAGCGAACATGGTGGTGGAGTATTGCTTATGATAAGAGATGAGTTATGTACTCTTAGAGTGGAGGAGTAGGAGGGAAATGATACTAATGGCTTGAGAGTATATAATGTGAGGTGGTGGATAGGAAGGTCAGGATATTTAATGGGATATTATTATAGGCCAGGGAATTCAGAGATTGAGGAACAGGAAATGTTTAGCCAGTTCAGGCAAGTCCAAAATGATTACTCATTAAGGGAAATTTTAACTATAGCAGTATAAACTGGGAAGAGGAAATAGAATGTAATAGTAAACAAATGAAATTTCTGAAATTCTTGAGAGACAAATAACTCGGGCAATATGTAGTAGAAGAAACAAAAGGCTCAGGAGCTTAGGATTTCCTCCTGACATCAGAGAACCTGATTGTAACTGAAATGCCATCCCTGCCTGCAGATGGAGAGAGTGACTGACATGTTCCTGACTCGTGGGATAAGTAGATGTGGAGGTATTGATAAGAAAGGAATTTATGTGGAATTATAAGGCAGGTGATTATAATAATCTTAGAAATGAGCTTTGGGTAGTTCTGTGAGTACCCCGTGTGGTGACCAGGGTTAAAGAATAGTCCCAATATAGCCCATGCATGTCATAAAAGGCGACTAAAATGGGTACCCAATACCCGGGGGTATAGCCGGGTTCCTTCTTGTAAGGTTGGGCGCAGGGCTAACAACCCTGTCCTGTAAAAACTCATTTGTTAAGAAAGTTAAAAGGAAAATTAGCCAGACGGACTTTCTGGGACAACAGAAAAAGGATTATGAATATTGGTTTGGAAGCTGGAATGTCTTGAGCCTGAACAGACCAGGAACATAGAGTGCGGATAACAGCATTGCAGGAGGTGAGATGGAAAGGAAGTGACATATTTGATACCAGAACACATACTATTTTTTACAGTGGAGGAGATCAAAAAGCCTTTGGCACCGCATTTTTGGTTAATAAAAAATGAAAACACTTGGTTCTTGATTTTAGACCAGTAAATGAATGACTTTGTGTACTGAGAATAAAGTTTAAGATATTCAATATTTCACTTATATGTGCACACGCACCAACTGAGGACTCTTGTGAAGAAGACAAGATAAATTTCTATGAATTATTGAAGATACATGATCAGGTACCGAGGGTGAGGAGTGGTTTCTTTGCATGGAGGGTGGTTGAACCATGGAATGCATTGCCTGATGGAGTGGTGAGATCAGTAACGGTCAATGCGTTTAAGGAGTGGTATGACAGACTTTGTGTTTCCTGGGAGGAACCTCCCTCGATGAGTCTTGATAGACTTGTGTTTCTTAGAAAGGACCTCCCACGATGAGTTTTTTTTACTCCATGGAGGCCTGATTAATAATAATATTAAACATTGCTTCTACTAGATAGTTCTTGAATATCTCCTAAGCTGCATTGATCTCTTTTCCAGCTAACTCTTTAATCCATGCTACATTGCAAGCTGTCTCTGAGCTTCTCATAATCACCAGCCTTGTAGTTCCACATATACCCTTTCCTCACAGAAGTCCTAACACTGCTGGCAACCACCTAGGGAAATTTGACACCTCATTTATAATAACTTTCATCTGACAATAGCTGTCAGATTCTACTTCTCCCTCAGAAAGTCAAGCTCGTTTTCCTTACTTTTGGTTGCTATCTTATCATCCAAGTCTATATTGCTATAATTAAACTCATCCTTTTCTTATTTGCTTATCTAATTTGATCATACATTTCACTACCATCGATATTACCAGGTCTATACCAATATCCAACTAAGTATTTCATTCTATTTACCTCTGTCTCACACCATACTACCTGAAAACCGCTGCCACTATTTCCCTCTTACATCACTAACTTATATGAACATAAAACGTTTTGTATTATCAATAGCACTCCTTTTTTTTTTTACCTTTTCTGTCTTCAAGAAATACTTCATATTCTTCCATCTCTTTTCCTGTCAGGATGTTGTCCTCATCCACCATCTCTCATTTATTCTCACCTATCACTCTGCACTTATTCCAACTATTTTTGTGTGAACATACTCAATCAATGCAACCATTTCATTTCCCTTGTTTCTTCTACTTCTAGCATTCATCTACAAACATAACAGCTCATTCCTGAATCTATAACAAGTTTCTCTGATGCCACTTATTAGATATGACTACTCCATACCTTCTGTATTCCATTTCTTTTTCTCCATACTCTTCCAAGAAGAACCATCTTCAAAGCCAACTGTTTTCCTCACCTCCAGGCCATCGACATTCTCTTGTTCACAGACACATTCATGTCCTCTTTAAGCATCAACCTTTCTCGTGCTATATTTCCCTGTCCACACTGAGTCACCTGATTTCCCTATTTGTTCTGCATACTTGTTCTCTCATTTTCTACACTCAAGCTACCCATTTCATTCATAAGTACTGATTCAATCTCTCCTTCTTTGCTCTCGCACTCTTTCATATTGCTTCTTACTTGCTTAGATTCATTCTCTGCACTCATTGTTCTTCCATCTCCATTCACTATCTGCACTCATTGCTCTCCAGCAGACTCTCACCAAAACCATTCAAATGTTGGTTATCATTTTTATACAATTCAATTCATCCTGCAAACTCTTTCCACACATTAACAAACTGCTCCTTTCTCCTCATACATTTCCACTAACCTATCATTCATAATCTGCTCTCTGCCTTATCTCATCACTGTCATACCTGTTTTTTTTTATTATTATTATTTTAGCAGTACCTATGGCATAGTATGATTATTAAAAGAATCTCAGGAATCTCAGTACCTATAGGTAGAACTTTGAAAAAGTACCAATTGATTCCCACATATGTTTCTATCAACAAAATTTCCTCTTTATTGCTTTCTACAAAGGATAAACTGTCATCTCTATCTTTGGCTGGCATTTACCAAATACCATATCAATGTGATGTTTCTTATTTTGGACAAACTGGCCATTCTGCAGAAAAAAAGAATTAAAGAACATCAATATTATATTGAATACAACCAACCTCAGAAGTCTGGTCTAGTACAACACAGTATTAACTCTTCTCATAATATCCAGTGGGATAAAGCTATTCTCCTCCATAGATGCAGGTTCAAATATGAACGCCTTTTTAAAGAAAGTTATGAAGCTATTTTACACCGACCAAATTTAAATCGAAATGATTCTCTCTCTCTTTCTCGAAGATCTGGGAGACTTTTATTTTATGTAATCAATAAAAAAAAACAATTATCTTAAAGATCATTTCCTAGCACGTGGCAACAATTGTATTTTAATAGGTGATCCACCGAATGTTCATTACTTGTATTCCATTCCTATAACTGTTTGTGTGACACTGAAGATGTAGTATTAGTTTTAGAATGAAATATCTGTATCTTTATTAATTAAAAGTTATTACTGTGGTCTTACATGTTCTTTTAATAATTACTATCATACCTGTGCAACACACACTACTACCTTACCTATCACACCATCTTTTATCCTTATCAACTCCTGATATCGACTCATATGATTTCCTTGTTCTCAGTCAAGTCTTTTGTACCTAGTACCACTGCCAACTCCTTTGCTTGATTACTCCATATATCCAATGCCTCAATCACTCTCCATTTTACATCCATGAGAACCAACCTTTTGCATCTTCTCATTGACCACATCTCTAATAATTGAAACACCATACAATGCCACTTGCCAGTCTTTCATTATCTCTTTCATAATCTCTTTCATACTGACATCATATCTGCAATTATCTTCATTTCACTCTGAAATGTGAAATGAAGTTGGTGAATGTCATCTTCACCAACTCAGCTTTCAGTGCTTGTCATTTTTTTTTGTTACCATTCTATTTTATCGCTGGTCATGCATGCTTGTTCGCCATCAATTAAACTCGCACCTTACCATTTATTGCATTCTATTTTTCAACTTCCCCTATATTTGTTTTGCTATTTTCTTTCATACTAACATCAATTTTTTTCATTCAGCAGATTGCTCATTTGCTTTGTTCAAAACTTTTTTTACTGCTCTTTTACAGTCTCTCTGTTATTAGATGAGCAGTCATCTTTCTTGTGGCATTCTTGTTACTATCACCTTCATTTACCACCCATCAAGTCTGCATTCAGATCACACTTCATCTCCATTATTCTATCTGCCTTAAATATCCATAATTTACGTCAGCAAATACATATAGCACATCTCGCATTTCATGAAATTACTAAAATCAAAATTTAATTATTGTAAAGACAAAGCTGCTGCCATCTTTTCTTCATTGGTTACTATATTCTGCTCTCAGTTTAATGATTTTGTAAACTTAAACAATCAAGCCCACCCACTATACTGCCAGTGCACAACTTCTACTGTGACTCTTACACACAAACACATACTTAATTACAATTAATTAGTCTTATTGCACCTCTTGCAATGAGTAGTGCAAGAAATTGACAACCATGAAGGTGTGATGATAATATAATCTCAGAAATTCCAGCTATAAAGTTGTGTCTGTATCCAATTCTTATTTAAAAAATAAATATGTTGTAATAGATTTCACGGTATGATATGAACACAGATGGATAAGAAAATAACTATTTATTAACTTAGAAGCTAATATTTCGCTGGTATTATATCCAGCATCTTCAGAGCACACAACAAGATAGATAACATACTAAATGCTACCCAGAAATCCCCTCTATCTACCACAGAATACAACAAAACTATCACCATCCCATACATTAAAGGCACATCTAAAAAGATATCTAGGGTGCTTAACAAACACCAACTATGCACAGTATTCAACCTTATGTAAAATTAGCAACTCTCATCCGTTCACCTAAGGACAAATACACTCCTTTATCACATCCAGGAGTCTATGAAGTGCCCTGTTCTTGCCATCAAGCCTACTACGGACAGACAGGAAGAACTGTGGACATCTGCCTCAGTGAACACAAAAAAATATATCCAACACTTTCACTATGGCAAGTCGGGTCTGGCAGACCATGCTTTGGATATAGTTCGCCCACTGATTAGAAATCCCTTGACACTTCTGCTCATGTCAGAAAAAGGAGAATCCATTCCGATAATAGGGTAATCATTCCATATTGTGGGATGAGTTGTTTATTATTACAGGTCGGAAAATTAACTTCTCTTTTATGATTATTGTAGTTAACTATGTTGCTTCTATAACAGTTGGAAAAATTTACCTATAAAGCACGTGATTTCGCGTGTTGGCGACCAATTCGTACGTCTTTCATTTCTTTCTCCCCTTCAGCATGAATCGACTATTCTTGGCAAGACGCCAACCAAGGACTTACAAACTGTGGGCAAACTATACCCCTGCACACAGGATCAATTGGAAAGAAACAAAAGTAATGCACAGAAGCTTCTACAACTTTGAGAGGTTGTTCTTGGAATCAACAGAAGCCTTAAAACATACAAACCTTAAGGAGTGGTATGACAGACTTTGTGTTTCCTAGGATAACAAGTATGGCTGTATAAATCTACCAAAGATTTGGGAGACAGTCATCCTAAGACCAAATTAATATTTATTAGTTTTATTTTATTTTATTTATTTTTTATTTTATTTTATTTTTTAAACTTTCTAAGACTATCATTTGGACTACTATTTCAAAACTTTGAACTTTTTTTTTTTTTTTTTAAACCTAGATGGCGCCATATTAGGACTTTAGTCTTGTGTTGCACACTGCAATTACTTATACTAGCCCCACTGTTACACCAGATTGTGGTTGTCTTGCTTTTGTAACAAACTTTGTGATGTGTGCTCTGAATATGCTGGATATAATACCAGTGAAATATTAGCTTCTAAGTTAATAAATAGTTATTTTCTTATCCGTCTGTGTTCATATCATACCGTGAAATCTATTAGAACATGTCTGATAAACACATAAGCTTATCCACGCATATAAATAAAAAAAAAAAAAAAACCTACCTTTACCGAGATAGGTTATTATCCTTACTTGAACGTTGAGCATGGTGTCCTGAACAGCAGTGCTACTGAAACAGATAACACCTGATGACCTGTAGCACTGCTTCCAAGAATGGAAAATTCATATGCAATGGTATATAGCTAGGAGGGGGAGTATGTTGAAGGGGATAATTAAGTTGTACAATTGTAATAATAAACCACATTTTTGCAACCAGTCTCATTATTTAATAGCCACACCTTGTACTATACATCATATAAACCTTTCATTCCACAGTACATAACCTTACACTTTGCTATATATTAATTGACAACAATTATCCTTTGTCCATACAGTCAATCTATTTAAATCATCCTGCAGAATTTATATATCATCTTTATTAAATACTGTCCTGACTGGTTTGCATAATTGATACCGGATATTACCCCCTCAAGTGATTCCCTATATAAGTGGCCAACAGCAGGCCTGCGGCCCATAAAGTGATTTTGTGCGGCCTATGGCAGGATAAAAACTATTTTAAATTATATGTATTATCAATTTAGCTATTAGTTTTGACTGCAGATTTTCTGATTGATATACTAGTTATATTTCATTATTTCTGATGATGGAAATAATTTGTATTCTCAACACGGAATCACCTTCAGGATTTGTTACGAATATCGTCATCATCATTGAAAATAGACTTTGATGAAGTTGTTGATGCTCATGAATGTCCACAGTGTTCTCATTAAGTTGTATTACATGTAAAAAAAAATATTTAAAAAAACAAAAAACAGAAATATGTAATTAAATTTAATTTAATAACTTATATTTAAATGAATTAAATATTTTATATTGTTCTACCAGTAGTAAAATGATTTAACAAATATAGTAATTCAATACATATAACTATTGCCTTGAAAAAATGCAGAGTTTATTTTTATTTAAGTTAGCGTGTGGCCTGTGACGCTACTGCTCATCATGTATTGGCCCTCGTATAGAATGAAGTTGGCCATGCCTACCCTATATCATTTGATCTTAGATCAAAGTTAGAACCTTAAAGCACTGTTGTGTTTGTATATTCTAGAGACATTAAAAATAGTAAGTAGGTTTTGCCTTAAGTAGATTCATTATTTTAAAAATTTCATGAGAGTAATGAAACATGCTTAAATGAAGATGACATCTTAGCAAAAATAGAAACTGTAGGGTATAGCATATTCATGGAAGAAAGGAAAAATAAATAGGGCAAAAAAGTACTTGCTACTACAGAATTATAAAATCAGAAAAGAGACCTAAAATAGCATTAGTGAGAATGTCTTTGAAAGTGTATGATGTGATGTTGAAGTAAGGATGTAATAAATGTGGAAGTGATAAGTGCTAGGATTAAATGAATTTGAGGTATAACAGGCATTATGGGATTTAGAATTCCTGCAGCACTGATCCTGCCCTATGGTTGGAAAGTCCTGGATGTGAATCCTATTTAGGATGTGAAAAACCTTTATAAGGGCATTTTAACTGAAGGTGAGTTGGCTTGTCTCATACAGAGTTGGCAAGGTTTTCCTTCCTGGAAACTGGTTTTCCATACCATAAATCACATAACCCAACAGAAGGACACATAAAATACTGGCCTCATAGCCTTAGTTAGTCCAGTGATAATTCAAAGTAACAACTACAATGAGTCTTCAACTCCATCAGAGTATTGTAATGATAATATTTCTTTTAATATTTGAAAGCGAAACATTTCAGAAGTGAAATTTATTAAGTATGAAATACACTAATACTATATGTTAACTATTTCTATGCTTAATATTACTATTGTTTTTGATAGATGGATACCTCTAATCGTGCAGCAGTAGTTGGAAACTGCACATTAACAGCAGAAAAATATGAAGATCCAAGGAAAAATGAGATACACATTACTGGAGGAGACCTTCAGAATGCAAAAAATACGAAATCTTCACCGAAATATGAGTATAGCAAACAAGATCATCATGTGGAGATCGGAAAGGAAGATCAGAATATAGCATTGGTATGCAAAATGCTTCAGTTTTATTAGGAATTGCAATAAATTCTAGTTAATTTTTAATAGCCTATTCCCATGGCAACTTAAATATAGAATTTTTAATGGGTTTAATTACATATTCTTGATTTTCAATGCCAGAAAAAGAAACTCCATTGGCTGTTTGAGGTCAATAAATTGCAAAAAATAGACCAATGAAGAATATCATTGGCAGAAATGATTTTCTTTAAGAACAAGTTACACTAAATTACATAAGACAGAAATTTTACAAACAAGGTAATTATTATTATTATTCAGGGCTCCATGGAGTCAAAAGACTGATCTTGGGAGGTCGTTTTTAGGAAACAAAGTTTATCATACCACTCATTGACCATTCCTGCTCTAACCACTCTCTCAGGCAATGCATTTCATGGTTCAACCACGCTCCATGCAAAGAAACCATTCCTCACCTTCTTGCTCACAGTCTCCTTTCGTAACTAAAAGGGATGGCCCTTTGACATCACTCCTTCCCACTATGACCAAGTCAAAGAACTCCCCAATGTCTACCCAGTAACTGCCTCTCAACAGTTTAAAAGTCTCTATCATACCACCTCTCCTCCTTCTATCCACCAAACTCTGCAGTCCACACTCTCTCAGCCAATCCTCATAACTAACATTGTACAGTCCTGACACCATCTTTGTTATTCGCCTTTGTACCCTTTCCACAGTTAATTTATCCCCTTCAAATCCTGGGGACCAAACCTGAGAACAATAGTTTAAGTGTGGTCTGATCAGGGTCTTATACAACAGAATGATACTCTTTTATTTCTGCAAGTCAACATCCTTCTCAGTATTGCAGCAGTCCTCTGAGTTACCTTCACCACCCTTGCAATATGCTCCCTAAATTTCAGTTTTCTATCAATCATCACCTTTTACTTCCTCCAGTATAGCTCCTCCAATCGAGTAGGCATCCTCCCATATGGTTCCCCAAACTCCAACACTTTATATTTTGCTGCATTAAACTGAAATCCCCATTCATTTGCCCATCCATCTACTTTATTCAAATCCTCTTGCAGGGCTACCACATCTGCACTAATACATTACTAATAGCCCTTCCCAGCTTCGCATCATCCACAAACAACTGAATATCCCCTTGCAATCCACGGACAATGTCATTGATATAAAGGTTAAACAATATAGGTCCCAGTGCTGAGCCCTATGGAACGCCACTTGTAACCTTCTACCTCCTTGATATTGCCCCAGCATACATAACTCTCTGATAACTATCAGACAGCCAATCCTGAATCCATTTGACTAACCCAACATCTAAACCCATGTGCTGCAACTTAAATATCAGCTTATCATGTGACACCCTCTCAAACGCCTTTGCAAAATCCAAAAAAATGACAGTATATGCCTTTCCCCCCTCATCAACTGCTCTTGTCACTTTACTATAAAAGGCAATCATATTACTAAAGCAAGAGCACCCCCTTAACAAATCCATGTTGATTCTCACAAATAACATTACCCTCATCTGTCCAATGCTGTATATAGTCCCTCACTAATTTCTCCAAGACCTTAACAACAACTGATGATACACAAACTGGCCTATAATTAGACACTTCCAGTCTGCTACCTTGAGCAGTGGCACTATCTTACCGTCCTTCCATTCCTTGGGTACCTTTTCCACAGCCAGACTTCTATTGAAGAGCCAGGTCAATGGAGCTGTCAGTTTTTTAGCATATTCTCTCAAAACCCATGGTGAAATACCATTTAGTCCCACAGCTTAACTGGTATCCACAGTATTCAGTATTTGGAACACACTCTCCTCTTGCAACTCTAAATCCTGAGCCTGCCCTATCCCTCTAGTATTAAAATCTTTTTCTCATGGATGAAATACTCCAATAAAGTGCTCATTGAACATGTCCTATGCATCTATGTCCTCTGCATCAGTCACTCTATTCCCATTTTTACATGCAATGTCATTCTTCCACAATCATTTCTCCTCCTACCGGCCACATGGCTAAAAAATTCCCTAGGATTTTCTTTGGATCTTAGTGCCAATCTCTTCTCATATTCCCGTTTTGCTTTCTTCACCATACTGGTCACTCTCCTGGCCCGCATCTGATATTCTTCATGTATCTGCCCACCACCTCTCTCCTTATATCTCTTCCATAATTTCTTTTTCAACTGCAGTTCCTGTTTGATATTGTTTGTCATCCACTTTACACCAAATTGTGTCCGCTTCTTCACTTGGGGAATACAGCTTACTATTGTTACTAACAAATATCATTTCACAACTTATCAAGCACTAATGATATCCTGACCCTCCAATTCTGTCCTCATGGAACTGCCCCTAGTTGTTACCTAAGACTATTATAATCACCTGCCTTATAATTCCACATACGTTGCCTTTTCTTTGATACACCTACATGTCTGTTTATCTTCCAAGTCAAAATCACATGGTCACTCTCTCCAACTGGTGGGAGAGATGTCATCCCACTTATTATCAACTCTTCTGACACTATGACCAAATCCAAAACTCTTGAACCTCTTGTTCTCTCTATTACATGTTGCGTTTGTCTCTCAAGAATTCTAGAAATTCCAACCCTCTTATTACAACATGTATTTTCCTCTTCCCAGCTTATACTGCTGTAATTAAAATCTCCCATAACAATCATTCTTCTTGCACTTGCCAAGCTCGATTCCCTAAACATCCTGCTCCCTGCCCTCTGTGCTCCCTGGTTTATAGCTACACCTCACTAAATATCCTGTCTTGGCCACTTCTACCTCATACCATATGCCTTCCAAAGCCTCCACTCTTAGAGGACATAAATCATCACTTATCATAAGCAATACATCCCCATGTTTTCGTTTCCTATTCTTCCGAAAAATGCTGTACCTTGCCACTTCGATTCCTTTTGTTATATCATCCTTTGTCAACCACGTCTCAGAGATCCCAATAATCTTTGGCCAGGCTGACGCTAATCAACGCCACCAGTACATCTCCTTTATTTCTGATACTCCTTGCATTAGTATAGAAATATAGCATAAAAATGTCACTGCTTCTGTACCTATCATTGTCTCCACTCGACCCCACTGGATTTAGTGTTACCTGATGTCGTCTGCCCCCCCCATCTCCCAAACACCCATTCCCACAAGAGGCCACCCCCCTGCTACTATCCACTCTGGGAATTCTAGTTTCCCTGCATTGACATATTGATTCCTTCAGAAAACAGCAATCTCTCCAGATGCCTTCGTTCTTCCTCATTCAAATGCAAGCGGTTTCTCGCATACAGTTCCTCTCTGTCCTCAAATGCCCTCCAATCATCTACATATTCCAATCCTCTCTTCTGAGACATTCTGGCTATTATGCTATTCAGTATTACTGCTCTTCTGCTCAAGTCATCACTATCATACCTGGCCAACACACACACACAATCTTTCCTCTCTGTGTTTTCTTTTGCACAACATCAAGCAAGAACTTCATCTCTTACTGCCTGATTTACATTGCCTCTGAAGTCATTCCTGCTCACCATCACAATCATTTCATCCATCCTTTCACCCCTCTTAATTGCCATATCCACATTTTCTATCATCCCTCTAGGCAAATGCACCTCTGGCATCCTATCTTGCAAACCTGAGATCATTGAGTCTCCATAAATCATACCTCTAACCATTCTTTTTCTTGATTGCTCACCTGCATCCCTCACTCTCCTCTAACCCTTTCTCTCTGTGTTCCTCTACTTACCTGCTGTCCTGGCATCACTCATCCCTAGTTCCAGCACTCCTTCACATTTCCTTTCTGTTTCCATTCTCCCCTCCTCTATCATTCTCATAACTCTCTCCCCCTCTCACTCCCTCTCTCCTACTGCTTCTATACTCTCCTCTTCTATCATTCTCAAACCTCTCTCTCATTCCCTCTCTCCTACTGATTCTATTCTCTCCTCTTCTATCATTCCCAAAACTTTCTTTGGGAATGATAGAAGAGGAGAAGAGATCTTTCATACTTCTCATCTCATTTACAAGACATTCCACCTCCTCTTTCAGCTCATGTATCCCTCTCTGCAAGTTAGTCAGTCTTATTGGCCATTCATTTACCCAATCAAAACCATCTTCAAAAACTTCACAGTCATTCAAGCCTTCCCCCACTCCTGACTCTTATTTTCTCATTCTTATTTTCGTCATTCTCTCCTATCACACTACTCATCTCCTGACATCCATTTCCCATCCCTGAAGCAACTAGGTCAGTTATCGAAATATCTAATTCATTGATTTCCTCCCACTGCCTGCATTTTGTGCATATACGCACTCCCCCTTCTCTCACACGCCACATATCCAACTCCTGGGAAACATACATGCCACAAACACTGCATGCCACAAAGTCCTTTATTATGTTACGTATAATAGAGTTCTTAAAGTTCTTGGTGACATGCCATTTGTGATTGCAGTTGCATATGCCATCATTCTACTTACTGCCAAGTAACTACTAAACTAATCACTAAAAATATATATAAACACTGTATCATATATATATATATAAACTCTATATTCAACATTACTAGATAACGTAAACTTATATCTTCTCTTCCACTGCAAATGCTGCCAACTGTGACCTCGTCTTCTCGGTAACCCCAAAATAACACACTATATAACAACGAAACTCCAAAAGCAGAACCACTAAAGAACACTTGTTTACTGAATGGTAGCACAATTCATAACAGAATTCACACTTACACCGTCTAAAAAACACTTTTTTTTACCACAGCTCAAATCACCCGCCACATGCTTCAGCGACCCTAGCGCCACCCTTTTCTGTAAGTACAGAAAGAAATGGATTCTATGTGTGAAGGGTAATACTTAAATAGTCTACCAAAAAAATACTAAACAATAAAGCAGAAAGGAAAAAGAAGTAGATGAAGATCCTTAAAGAATTGACATGAGGCTGGTACAGGTCAGTAGGCTTAATACCATGAAAGGAAGATAAAAAAAAAAATTTCTAAACTTACACGGATGTAGCTGCTTTACCTGAATTGTTTCCTTTTAGCCTGAAAAATGAATAAAGCCTCCACCTTTTTGCAGAAGTTGTAAAATGATATCACTTTTTTTTTTTTTTTAACACGTTCGCTGCCACACTACTTTGGCATAATCTGTTCCCGTACGCCGATCAATTTCAATTCTTCAAGGTCAAGTAACTGGAAGTAAAGAAAATGAGTTTTTTGAGGGATAACTACCTCAGGCAGTATGTAACAGAGGGCACACGAGGATTAAGAGCTTTGGATTTGGTCATCCCATCAGAGGATGTACTTATAAATGAGGTGTCAAATCATCCACCAATTGGTGAGAGTGACCATGAGGTGATTACCTGGGTGGTCACTCTCATGCCTATGAGAAAATGGTATATGTGGAACTACAAGGAGGGTGATTATGAAGAGCTCAGGAGACAGCTTGCAGGTGTAGCATGGAATGAGGAGTTAGCTGGAAAAGAGATCAATGCAGCTTGGGGGATTTTCAAAAACTATCTAGTAGATGCAATCTCTAAGTGTATTCCAAGGGTGAGAAGGTTAAATAAGGTAGGTGTGAGATGGATGAATAAAGAGATTAAGCATGCAATACAGAGAAAAAGTGCATTGTGGAGGCAGCATAAGAGAAGTGGAAACAACCAATTTCATGAAGTCTACAAAGACCGAGCAAGGAGGGTGACTTGGTTGGTGAGAGTAGCTAAACAGAGGTATGAACAGCAGTTAGCTAATGAAGCCAAAAAGAATCCTAGGGAGTTATTCCGATATGTGGCCAGCAAAAGAAAGAATGATTATGGAAGGATGACATTGATTGAGGGAAATGGTATAAAGACAGCTGTTGCAGAATGTGTGGTGGAGATACTTAATAAGCAGTTCATAAAGATCTTTCAATCTTGTGAATGTGACTTCATGGAGAGATTGAGAGCAGTTCATGATGATGGGGAGGAGAGACTGACTGTAGGTGAACTAAAAAACTAGATGTAAATAAGGCTGTGGGACTTGATAATATATCACTGTGTATTCTGAAGGAATTTGCCAGGGAGTTGACACCTGCCTTGACATATTTTTTTAATACGAGTCTTGCACTTTGTCAGTTTCCTAAAGTGTGGAAGTAGGGCAAGATTGTGCCACTTCATAAAGGAGGTGATCGAACTCAAGCATCAAACTATAGGCCTATCTGTGTGTCAGGTGTTGTGGTTAAGTTGTTGGAGAAGCTTGTGAGAACTAGGATCCAGACTTGGGTTGACAACAATGGTATTATCTTTGATGGACAGCTTGGATTTGCTAAAGGGAGGTGATGTTTTAGTAATCTACTTACTTATTACAATAAAGTGACTGCTTCCTTGGACAGAGAAGAAGGATACACTGTAATATACTTGGATTTCGCAAAGGCTTTTGATAGAGTACCTCACGATAAGTTGCCAGTCAAACTAGAGAAGATTGGTTTGGATATTAGATTAGCGCATTGGATTGGAGACTGGCTATCTGATAGGTATCACCAAATTGTGTATGGGGGTGCAATATCCAGGAAAAGAAAGTCACTAGTGGAGACCCTCAGGGGTCTGTTTTAGGGCTGTTACTGTTTAACTTGTATATTAATGATATTGGTGAAGATTTGGATGGTGATATTCAGTTGTTTGCAGATGATGCAAAGTTGGGATGAAATATAAACAGTAGTGAAGATGTTGAGGCCTTGCAAGAAGACTTGAATAAATTCAGTGATTGGGCGAGCAAATGGGGATGTGAGTTCAATGTTGCAAAATGTAAGGTTTTGAAATTTGGAAAACAAAGATGGGATGCAGAATTTATGCTTGGTGAGAATATATTGTTGGAGGTAGAGGAAATAAGAGATCTGGGGGTGATAGTGGATAAGAATCTAAAATTTAGGGGGACACATCGCCAAAATTGTGAAGGCAACACAAAGACTTCTGGGAATGATGCGGAGGATATTGACGTGTAGAAGTAGGGAGATTCTTGTTCTGTTGTATAAGGCTTTAATTAGGCCACACATGGACTATTGTGCCCAGATTTGGTCACCAGGTTTTCAGAAGGATGAAGAGATTTTGAAAGAGTCCAAAGGCAACTGACTAAGGTAGTTTCTGACCTCTGAAATGTCGAGTATGAGGAAAGATTGAGAAGTTACAACTTGCAGAGTCTGGTGGACAGGAGGAAGAGGGGAGATATGATAGAGACCTACAAGTTGGTAAGGGGTTGTTATAGGATTAATGGTGGATAAGTTCTACAGAGAGTAGTAGGAGATCAGGGGAGAACCAGAGGTCATCCCTGGAAACTGTATAAAGAGGGTGTGAGTAGGGGAGTGAGAGGCAGGTTTTTTTTGTGCAGAGTTGTGAACGATTGGAATGCCTTTCCTGAGAGTGTGGTGTGTTTAAGACACAGTATGATGTGACCTCGGGGACCTCGCAGATGAGTCTTTGACTCCATGAGGTCCTGGGGTAATAATAATAATAATATTTATCTTTCTTAATGTTTTCTGTTTTGTTTTGTTTAACTATGATACTGGCCAGGACGTATATATATGTCCACGTTTTCATGGATGCGAAGTGCATGTTAAAATTGTAGTACCATTGACATTACATTGAAATTTATGATGGATACGAAACTTTTGAGGATGCGAATTTGATCTTTAATGGCCGGTAAGGTGGTTAAGTGAAATTCTTTTTTATTTCAATCTCTTTCAACTAAGATAGCACCAGCTTTCTATGTTTTTTTTTTTTTTTTTTTTTTTTTTTTAAAACTTGTCACATTTTTTACCACACATACCATAAAGGTGTGGTAAATAAAAGACATCTGATTTCCTCTCCATTGATGCAAAACTACATATATACAAAACCTCAATAAAGGTCGAAACCAGTCCAGGTAGTGATCATTCTTGTAATGCATATTATTATACAAAGCTCCAAAAGAGGATGTGCTTTGCATTATGGAATACTAAAGCAAAAATCGATGAGGACTAGATTTTGTGGTTGGAAAGTGGTGAATGAGTGGAATGTGTTGCCAGAGTCAGTTGCGAGTGCTTCGTCTGTTAATGAGTTCACGGAGAGGTGTGATAGATGTTATGTGGATAGTTTGAATCTTCTGTGATGACTCTTCAGAAGCCATGGAGGTGCCCATATTACAATAATTATTATTATAACATCAACAAACTCCTCCTCTTTACCTATAGGTGTCAATATGCTCAATGTTCCAATTCTCAGTCTTTCCAGTCCAGATAGTTTACCCAATTTCCAGGTAGTCTACCATTTATTTCCATCTGACTCTGGTTCATTGTTTCATTGTTCTTTTTAATTTAAAGATGTTTTTGGCTCAGATGTTGGATTGGACTTAGTGAGGAGGGAGGATAGGCCAATATTAACCATTCACTCAATGCCTGTCATGCTTTTCCTTGAATGCATTCACTGATGAAGTACTCACAAATGCCTTTGACAATTCATATCACTCATTCACTACACTCAAAGCAAAAAGTTTAGTCTTCATATCCTACTAAATGCACTCTTACACAATTTTTTTGTGGTGACTGACCTCCTTGTTCTCACATTTCCTGCCATGTATTGGGGGGAAAAAAAGGTTTTCTCTCTCAGTCCTATAAAATCCTTCAATAACTTGCATGTTTCTGTCATATTCTCTGTTTTACACCTACCAAATTCTTTACCCATAGATCTTCAATCTGTCTTCATATATCCTCACCAAGTGTAAATTCTACATCCCATCTTTGTTTCCCAAATTTTAAAACCTTACATTTTGCAACATTGAACTGGTATCCATTTTCCATGTCTATTCACTCTATCTATTCAAGTCCTCATGCAAGCATCTGCTCTACTCCTCATAGTTCATTCCAACATTGCATCATCTGCAAACAACTAAATATCCCCATTCAAAATTTCCCCAATATCATTAACGTACAAGTTAAACAGCAATACCCCTAAAACAGATTCCTGAGGCACACCACTAGTGACTTTCCTCTTCTTGAATATTGCTCCAAGAAGAGGAAAGTCATACACAACCTGCTGATACCTATCACATAGCAGTCTCCAATCCAATGCACTAATCTAATATCCAACTCCATCTGCTCTAGGTTGACTATCAACTTATTATGTGGTTATAGTCACCACCTTTCTGATATGTCCCCCTAAGTTTCAAGTTTTTCAGTCATCACCCTAAAGTTCCTTGCCACCTCCACTTCCTTTAGTAGTTTGTCCAAAAGAGTATGTAGCTTCCCATCAATGGATCTCAAAAACTCAAGACTTTAGATTTAATTTGTTATACTCGCAACCCATTTATTTGTCCATTCATCCAGCCTATTGAAATTCTCCTAAAGGGTTACCACATCAGCATTATTACTAATAATCTTTCCCAACTTCACATCAGCTGAAAAATTACTGAATATCTCCCTAAAATCCATTGATAATGTCACTGGTATAAATGTTAAACAATACAGCTCCTGAGCCCTGAGGGACTCCACTTATAACATTTTGCTTCTTGACTGCTCCCTCATACACAGCTCTCTCTCTGATATCTATAAAACAGTCGATCCATAATCCAATTCATTAACATGATATCCAAATCCATATTCTGTAACTAAATTATCAGCATATCATGTGGGACTCTATCAATTGTACTCGTAGAATTCAGAAAGATGCCAGCATATGCCTTTCCCTCATCAACTGCTCTTTTTACTTTATTATAAAAGGCAATCAGATTACTAAAACAACAAGTGTCTCTTAATAGATTCATATAGACCATCATAGATAACATTACCCTCGTCAGCCCAATTGAATGTATATGATCTCTCACTGATTTTTCAAAAATCTTAACAGCTACAGAGAAAGTACAAACTGGCCTATAGTTTGACACTTCTATTCCACCACTACCCTTATATAAGCGGAATATCTTACTCCTCCCTGGGCATTTTACTTGTAGCGAGACTCTTCTTAAAAAGCCAAGACAACAAAGCTGTCATCTCCTTAGCACAATCCCTCTAGCAATTTTTTTTTTTTTTTTTTTCCAGAATGAAATTTCCCAATAAACTGAACATTAAACAACTGCACAATGTGTTCTGCATCAGTCAGTCTATTCCCATTTTCATTTAACAATGTCATTCTTCCACAGTCATTTTTCTTGCTACTGGCCACATAAGGAAAGAATTCCTCTGGATTTCCTTGGATCTCAAGGCTAATCACTTCTCATACAGAAGTTTTGCTTTCCTTACCATGCTAGTCACTTTTGTTAACCTTAGTCTTATATTGCTCATGCAGCTGCTGTCCATCCCTCTCCATATAATTTTTTAATGACTTTATTTTCGTCTGTAATACTTGTTTGATATTGCTATTCATTCACTTTACACAAAATTTTGGCCTCTTTCTCTTCAGTTATACAACTTGCCATTGCTGCTAATAAATATCTCTTCACTAATTCCCATGCAGTGATGATATAGCTAATTTCTAATTTTTACATCCATGGAACTGCTGCAATCTGATTTCTAAGATTATCATACTCACCTGCCTTATAATTCCACAAAAATTCCTTTATTCTTGACACTTTCATATTTCTGCTTATCCCTCAGGGCAAGACAATATTGCCACTCTCTGTAACTGAATGCATGGATCTCATTTCACTTATAATCAAGTCCTCTGCCAGGAAAAAATCCAAAATTCTTCAACCTTTTTTACTACATGCTACTTGAAGCAGTTTTCCTTCAGTGATTCCAGACATTCTGTTCCTTTACTATTTCATGCTGTTTCCTTCTGATGTATATTACTGTGGTTAAAATTTTACATCATGATCACTCATTTTGCACTTGCGCCTCCAAATCCAATGCCATTAATTGGCATCCTTTATTACTGATACTCCTGGTATTTGTATAAAGAAACATCAATGAATTGTCATTATTTCTCTGCCTATTATTATTTCCTCCAGACTCCATTTGAAGCTGCATATATCCCGAGTGTCTATTCCCACAAGAAGCCATCTCTAGTTTCCCTGCACTATTACTCTCACTTACCCTGAGAACATTCTCTCCAGATGCCTAAGTTCTTCATCATTCAAATGCAGTCCATCTCTCTCTCTCTCTCTCTCTCATATACCTCTTTTCTATCCTCAAATGCACCCCAAGAATCCACTATCATGCATTTGTTATTGATGTTCTCTCCTCATCTCTGATTTTCATATCTAGGGAACATGCTTACTATCTTCCTTCTCTCACACTTCTACCATACATTCTCAAGCATAAACCTTAAATCTCTGACCACCAGATTCACACTGCCTCTCAGGTCATTTGTACAACAATCAGAATTATCCACTTTTTCAAGTTGTTTAATTATGATAGTCTCGCACACTATCATTCTTGAAGGCAGCTAATATTCTAGCATTCTATTTTGCATTATGTTGAATCATTGAATCTCCATAGAGAATATCTCATACTATTCTGATTCTTTGCTCACCTGCATCTCTCCTTCTCTCTCTTCTTGCATCCTCACTTACAATGAGTCTTCTGACTCCAAGGAGGTCCTAAATGATGATGATAATAAATAATATTATTAATAATAATCATAAACACATTTCATCTTGAGGAATCATTGCTCTTTTTTTTTTTTTTTTTTACAGACTTGCAGTGTTGCAGTGTGCAAAGTAATAAAATGTATAGTGGGACCCTTTCATTATAATAGAAATATTGCTAAAATAGATGTTTTGGCCATTATTAATACAGCTGCTCTTCAGAGAGAGGTGGTAAGTGTATAATTTTTTTCTAAGTTTTATATGATTTCTAACCCTTGCATTTAGCTTTACAGCATAAATTTCATAAGTGCTTCATGCTGTGGTATAAACAACACTGAGAGAAATAAATGTAGTTTATTGTATTTACTAATATTTCACTGATTTTCTGCTCAGCATCTTCAGACCATAGATTGATACACAGCTCAACTAGATAGTTGTAGAAACAGTTCACATTGTTACTAGAAAAAAATATTGTCATAACAAAGTGCTTTTAGGGGCTGGTTAACCATAAAGTTAATTTGGAGAAATAAGGCTAAATTTCATCTCAGAATGATTGTCTTCCAGATATTTCAAAATTAATGCAGACATACATGTTGTTGTTGAGGTGTGTGTGTGTGGGGGGGGATGTGCTTCATGGCCAATGGTGATTACCAAATTGCCTCTCCTAGACATATAGTGACTTCTCTGTATCAAAAGTTTCTTCTATTTAATCCTGTCATGGAATATCCAAAGGGTGGTATGCCAGCTCCACCCCATCATATAGATGATTGTGGATGTAATTTGTTTTTTTGAGAGGCAGATGTTAACCATCTTTCAATTTGTCCAGAGTGGGCTAAACTCCAGGGACAAGCAACTTTATATGTTTTGCGATGTGCAAGAGGATGAAGTTGATCCTTAGAAGTTAGGTAGCAATGAGTGGTTTGTAAGTGGCATGGAGATTATATCTGTGGAAGACTTTGGCTGTCTTTTCTGATGTACCTTGATCTTGCGTGTTGGTTGCAGGAAGGATGTGTTGCATGCACTATTTTTTCTGTTTTATAAGGGTTGCAGCCATTAGCTAAAAAAGTGTTGTGAAGATACTTAAGGTTAGTATTAAGTGCTGTGTCATTTAAACAAATTGCCCTGGCTCTTTAAGCATTTGAGGATTTCATACTATTGGGATGGTTGCTGGTGTGATTACCATGGCCTGGTTGGCTGAGATTGTCTTTAGGTTGGAGATGAATTTCATTTTCCCTGTGAGACCCCTGTCATGCTTATTGGAGACCTGAAGTGATTTGAAAAAGTTCCTTGTTTGGTCTCTAGAGCACAGTTTCTAAACTATATAATAAATAAATAACACCAAAAATATATATAAAATTAATGAAATCCTTAACCCAACTACAGTATGAATATACTATAGGCTTACAAAAAAATCTTTTCAGGGTAGGCACTACACGAGAAAAAATAAAATAAATAAATACTCTTCCCATATGTGTGCATTTTTTATAAATGATAATGATCATTATCCTTTTCATTTATACAAATATCTGGGGTTTTTCATCCTGCAAGCAGATAAACTGGCCTCGTGAACACACATGGAATACAGCCAGGAATACTGACCCAGCCACAGGCCTGATTCATCAGCCTGTGCCAGTTCCGGAGCCCGGATAAAATTTGGAGGGACTAGATGGTGCAGTATCCCCCCATAAAAAGGGGGACGGGGACTCATGGCTACTGTACCATCACATGGAAAGGATTTATAAAAATCAAAAGGATAATGAACCACTAATTAATAGTGTCACCAGCATTGCCTGGAAAAGGGAGACAATTGTGACTTTCTTTTCATGAAGTGCATTTTCGAATGTTAGCTGTTAAAGATGTGCTAAAAATGTATCTAATATGTTCTAGGTCATGTGAGGCTAAATAGTAAACACATCATCTACATAACATATGTAGCCTGAATGTATACATAGCATATCATATAGCATCTATGGAGCTAAGATAAGATGTCGGTGATGCTGTAAGGATGCAGAGAGTTCAGGTGAAAGAGGTTTATTTGGCCTGGTATAAATGATTTAGCAAGTGACAAATGTGGTATGCAAGAAGACAAGAAAGAGTTGAAAGACATGAAAGAAGAGTGAGAAAGTAAAAGTTGTATCTTGCCACAGTATGATAGAGGTGAGCTGAGATGGAAAGTTTTGATCACAAATGAATCAATGTGCAATTTGTGGAGCGAGTTTGATGGAAGGAAAGATTTATATAAGGTTGATGGCTTGCATCTAAATACATTTGGTGTTAGAAACCTTGAGAAAGTGTTGTTCAGTGAGAGTTCAGAAGTATAAAGTCAGGGAAACGAGAATTTTTAGGGGAATGCTGGTGAGTGTGGGTTCAGGCAACCTGGTGGTTAGTAAGTGGGAGAGTAATCACATGATGCAAAATGTAGCACCCCAGGTTAACTTTACTCAGGTGTAAGGGAGGTTATGGGATGAAGGGGGATTATTGCAGTTTATGCACATCAATTCCAGAAGTATTGGAAATTACAGCAAGGAGTGTTTGGCATGGTTAACACAACTTGGCCACTAGTTATGGTCATTAGTGTCTCACTAATGTTGACTAAGGATAATGCCATAGGAACAGAATGCAAGGGATATAGTGTCTTCAGAGAGGACAAAAGGAACAGTTGGGGGGGGGGTCTACTAATGATAGAAAAGGGGACAAGGGTTCACACACAAGTTCCCTTGAGACTATCTCATGAGATAGAGGCCAACAGGACTAAATATGTAATTGGCTGCTGCTATAACCTGGGGAGGAGTATATGGGAGAATGTAGATGACATGCACCTGCAAATTAGCATGATGAGTACAGGTTGAGTAATTATTATAGGAGATTTCAACTATGGGGGACATAGATTGGGAGGAGGAATGGACAGGGAAGGAAATGGATTTTATAATCTGCTGAGAGATAATCACCTGAGACAACATGTAATGGAGTGGAGGGGATACAAGGTTCAAGAGTGGCAGATGTGAGAGCAAGGCATAAGAATTGGAGGGGAAAGATGTTGTTGGTGCATGGGACTTGGTCAAGGGTTGTTTGAAGAAAGTAGTATCTGAATGTATACCTAGAGGCAGAAGGATAAATCAAGTAGGAGTTAGATGAATGAATGAACCACTTTATTAACCAGGAGTTGCACATAACGAAAAAGTCGGGGAAGGATTCTAAAGAAAAAAGTGATCAGCATGCCCGTGATTAGTATGAGGTGCAGACAAGAAGAATGACAAGTATAATAAGGAAGGCCAAAGCTAATTATGAGAAAAAGCTAGCTGATGAGGCCAAAATAAATCCCCAGGAGTCCTTTCGCTATGTGGCAAATAAAAGGAAGAATGACTTTAAAAAGTGCTGATGGTGGGAAGGTAACAGAACCAAACCAAATAGTTGAATTACTGAGTTGAGCATTTTGTAGGGTTGTACTATCTAGGTGGTGACAGTACAATGCTAGATGTGACACTGATTAATGGGAGAACCGATATTGAAGAAATGGAGGTGCTTAAAATATTGTAGAACCTCAATGTGAACAGAGCAATGGGATTAGATGGCATATCAGTCCATGTATTATGTAAATGTGCAAGGGGATTATCAGCTCCTCTAAGTTGTTTATTTTAAGCCACAGTACTGGGAAGGTGCCAGTCAAGTGGAAAATGGGATTATTTTCCCCTTTGCATACAGGAGGCTTCAAGATAGAAGTAGCAAATTATACGTGGAGGTTAAGGCATTGAAGAAATTGGTGGAAAACAGAATTCAGGACTAGGTGGATAGGAATATGATATTCTATAAATGACAACATGGTTTTGTGAAGGGTAGGTGTGGCCTTTGTACATTTGCTTACTTTTTATAATGCAGTGGAGTTGGAAAAGGGAAATGGCCACTCAGTGATGTTGTGAAACTTTGAAAAAGCATTTGACAAGATTCCACATAGAACTCTATTGCATAAATTGGAGGAAATAGGGATGGGTATGAATCTGATGATCAGGGGATGGCTGGTAGACAGATATCAAAGAGTGATTTATGGAGGAGTTGAGTCCAGGAAAAGGTAAGTGACCAATGGTTTACCACAGAGCTCAGTACTCGGTCATCTTTTGTTTAATTTGTATATGAATGATACAGGATTTAACAGGAAATATTCAGTTTTGCTGATTATACTAAACTGGGAATAGCAATGGTAAATGAAGTTGGTGCAGAGATCCTGCAGGAAGACTTAAATAGACTAGCAGTATTTGCAAAAGTAAATGGCTACCAGTTTAATGTCGTCATGTCTAGAGGATGTAATTATAAATGAGGTATCAAATCACCCTCCAGTTGGTTGAGAGTAACTATGAAGTGATTACCTGGGTGGTTGCCAGCAGTGTGAGGAAGGGATTTAATATGGAACTACAAGGCTGGTGATCATGAGAAGCTCAGGAGACAGCATGCTGGTGTAGCATGGAATGAGGAGTTAGCCGGAAAGGAGATCAATGTAGTATGGGGGATATTCAAGAACTGTCAAGTAGAAGCAATGTCTAAATATATTCTGGATGTCAAAAGGTTAAATAAGGTATATGTGAAATGAAGGGATTAAGCATGCGATACAGAGGAAAAAGGCATTATGGAGGCAACGTAAGAGAAGTGGTAATAACCAATTCTATGAGGATTACAAAGACCAGACAAGGAGAGTGACTTAGTTGGTAAGGGTAGCAAAAGTTAGGTATGAGCAGCAGTTAGCTAACGAAGCCAAAAAGAATCCTAGGCAGTTCTTTCAATATGTAGCCAGCAAAAAGAAAGAATGATTATGGAAGGATGACATTGATTGGAGAAAATGGTATAAGGACAACTGTTGCAGAAGATACAGTGGAGATACTTAATAAGCAGTTCATAAAGGTCTTTCATTCTTGTGAATGTAACTTCATGGAGAGTTTGAGAGCAGTTGATGATGGGGAGGAAAGACTAAGTGAGCAAGAGGTGTATGGGGGTGTTGAGCAAACTTGATGTTAATAAGGCTGTGGGACTTGATAATATATCACCACGTATTCTTAAGGAATGTGCCAGGGAGTTGACATCTGCCTTGACATATTTTTTTAATGAGTCTTGCACTCATATTAAAAAAAGTCCAGTTTCAAAGGAGCAGAAGGAGGGCAAGATTATGCTGCTTCATAAGGGAGGTGATAGAATTCAGGCACCAAATTATAGGATTATGTGTGTGTGTGTGTGTGTGTGTGTGTGTGTGTGTGTGTGTGTGTGTGTGTGTGTGTCAGGTGTTGTGGTTAAGTTGTTGGAGAAACTGGCAAGAACTAGGATCTCCTTTGATGAACAGCATTGATTTGCTTAAGGAAGGTCATGTTTTAGTAATCTACTTAGTTATTGCAATAAGGTGACGGTTTCATTGGACAGAGGAGAGGGATACACAGTATTATACTAAGATTTTGCAAAGACTTTTGATTACCGCATGGTAAGTTCATACTCAAACTAGAGCAGATTGGGTATATGTGGGATATTAGATTAATGCATTGTATCGAAGACTGGCTATCTGATAGGTATCAGCAAGTTGTGTATGGGGGAACAATATCCCGGAAGAGGAAAGTCACTAGTGGTGTACATCAGGGGTCTGTTTTAGGGCCATTAGTGTTTAACCTGTATGTTAATGATATTGGTGAAGATTTTTTAAAGGGGATTATTCAGTTGTTTGCAGATGATGCAAAGTTGGGACAAACTATGAAGAGTAGAGAGAATGTTGCCGGCCTGGTTGGCCGAGTGGTTAGTGTATCCGCTCTCCAGCCAAAAGGATGAGGGTTCAGATCCTGCCATGGGTATGAATGTTTGTGATTGCCTGTAGGAATACTAGTAGTGTTAGTAGGCGGTAGATGGCATTGGTGTAGTTGAGGTTAGTTGTAGTTGGTGGAGAGTTGTAGAGTAGATGCCCCTCCCTCGATGATTCTTTGGACTCCCTGGAGGTGCTACATAATAATCATAATAATTACAAGGAGTGAATGGGCACAGAAAAGGGGATGTGAGTTCAATGTTGCAAAATGTAAGGTTTCGAAATCTGGGAAAAAAAGATGGGATATAGAATTTAGACTTGGTGGGTATATATTGTTGGAGGTGGAGGAAATAAGAGATCTTTGGGTTGATAGTGGATGAGGATCTGAAATTTACGGGACATATTGGAAATTGTGAGGACAACACAAAGCATTCTGGGAATGATGCAGATGACACTGACTTGTAGAAGTAAGGAGATTCTTGTTTCATTATGTAAGGCTCTGATGAGGCCACACATGGATTACTGTGCATAGATTTGGTCACCTGGTTTTCAAAAGGACAAAGTGATGTTGAATAGGATCCAGAGGCAACTATTCTAAAATGTAATTTTTCTTGCTTTTCTGTTAGCACAATCATCGATGACATTGGCGAAGTCTCTTTCATAGTAATGTAGGTAATTCTTAATCAGTTTTATTTAGAAAAACTCCTCTCACAACTAGTAACACTTACAGCAATTGTGAGGAAAATTTGCTGTAGTATTATGACTGAATTCCTGAGAGAGTGTATTTTAGAATTAACTGCAAAAGTTCAAAAATGTTCAAAGTGCTACCTGGAGCAGACTGCCCCCCCCCCCCATCTATGCCTCTGAGTTGAGAAGATGCAATTTACAGAGTTTCGTGCATAAGAGTAAGAGGGGTGATATGATAGAGGACCTACAAGTTAGTAAGGGATTGTTATAGGATCACTGTTGGAGAGTTTTTACAGAAAATGGTGGGAGATCAATGAAAAACTGGAAGTCATCCCTGGAAGAAGTATAAGGAGGGTGTGAGCAGGGGAATGAGAAGCAGGTTTTTTTGCATGCAAAGTTGTGAATAATTGGAATGCCTTGCCTGAGAGTGTGGTGTTTGCAGAGAATTTTAGTGTGCTTAAGGCATGGTATGATGAGCTGTGTGTATGATAAAAGGACCTCCTAGATGAGTCTTTGACTCGATGGGATCTTGGGGTAATAATAATAACTCCATCTTACAATGATCATTCTTCCTTCTACTTGACACATATCTATTAAAAAAAAACTCTATGGTTTTTCTTTGCCTGATTTGCCAATTTCTGCTCATACTCTACTTTTGTTTTCCTCATGAAATCATGAGGAAAACGAAATCTGAGCTTAAGCATGAGATTTCATGCTTTAGCTTCACATTCATCCATTTTACACCTATCTTATTCAACCTTTTGGCCTTTGGAATACGTTCACACATTGATGCTGTTCTGTATTTCTTTGTCAGTTCTCATGCAGTATTCAATTCCTCATTCGATTTTACAGCTCCAAGCTGTCTCCTAAGCTTGTCATAATTACCAGCCTTATAATCCTACATATATCCTTTCCTCACAATAGTCTGTGTATGACTAGCCACAACACAAGTGATTACTTCACGATCACTTTCACCAACTGGAGGAAAGTTTGAAACCCCTCTCACAATTACATCCTCTGATGAAATGATCAGATGTAGAACTCTTGATCCTTGTATGCCCTCCTTTACATGCTGTCAGAGATAGTTATCTTTCAAAAACTTGGGAAATTCACTTTTCTTATTCCCAAATGCTTTTTCTTCATTTCAATCTATATCCCATAATTAATATCACCCATAATAATTGCCCTTCCTTTTGTTGACTAATCCAAGTTGTTTATATATTTCTTCATTACCACCCTCCATATTCCCAGGCCTACAACAATATCCAACTAAAATGTCTTCCTCTCTACACCACATTGTCTCATCACCATTGCTGCTGTAAATAATATCTATAATATCTAACAAACTACTATAAACAATATCATTGCTTTAGAATGACATAACGTTTTTTGTGAAAGTCTCATCTTATTCATGTGCTATTCCTTGTCTAGGGGGTTGACTACTATTTTGTGACTCATGGTTAAATACAGGCATAATGACGTGGCGAATTAAAGATGCCAAGAAATGATATTCTTGGTTTAATGCTTTATCTAACCTAAGTTTAACTTTAAGCAAACAAAGTTTGCACCTGAAGTAGTTTCACGACTGGGCAACTCTTATGTAGAAGCTAATGACTTCACATCACTTGCCTTAGTATCCCATAATGCAAAGCACATCTCCTTGCAGACATGTATAATGCTATGCATCACTACCCAGACCGGTTTCGACCTTTATTGAGGTCTCATCAGTGGGAGCCAAACCTAGAAGTGATTCCAAGGTTGAAGTAATGCAGATGTCATATTTCCATATATGAGTAGCCAATAGGTGTCGCACCTTATTATTAAAATACACTGGATTAGAGAGACTTCCAACATATATCTCTAATCCAGAGTATATTAATACTCTCCAGTTTGTCTATTCTGATTGACAAAAAACCTGAGTTTCTGGATGGAAAATCCTCAACCTCCATATGAGACTGGCTAACTCTGCTGTAGTCGAAAGAGACCAGATAAAGGTTTCTCACGTCATGGATGGGAATCAAACCCAGGTCTTTCCAACCAAGGGGATTCATGTATACTGACTGAGCTGCGGAGAGGCTCAACATTATCACAGTTTCAACACTGCAGAACAAATTTGCCTTCTATATGAAAGCTTCAAGAAGCTTTCATATATTTGTAATTTGTAATTGTTGATGCCAACAATGGCATCAACAATTACAATGAATAAAACAAGCGTTACTGGACCCATTCTATATGAACTGGAAATCAAAGTTCCTTTTATTTTTAACCAAATTAATCCTATATGGATTGACTACTACATACTTTACTTATCTCTTTATAACAAGGATATCCTCTATCTTCTATTTGTAACTTTTCTTCTAATTTCTGTCCAGTCTTCATGTATTATTATTATTACATGATACCTCTAGGGAGTACAGGGGACTCATCGAGGGACGGCACCTACTCTACAACTCTTTGCCTCCACTAAACTACAATGAACTGCAATTACCATCATTATCTACACCAATGCCATCGACCCCTTACCACTGGCAGTAGATGGAATTCTAACCCGCAGCCTTTAGTCTAGAGAACAGATGTGCTAACCACTTGGCCAACCAGGCCGGCATATATTGAAGGGAACATCCACAGGTTCCCCTCTCTCTCCATCCCTGACCAACTTCTTTATGGCAACCTTGGAATAAAAATCCTTAAACTCATCTCCACATAAACCCGCTGTTTGGCTACTGCTCCATATACAACCTACTGGTACCTATCGGACAACTCACTAGTCTTAATCTAATCTTATTTGTTTCAATTTAGCTACCAGCTTGTCATATGACAGTCTCTATCAAAAGTCTTTGAAAAATCCATTAAGGCTATCTGTATTAAAATTTGGTTATCCCACAAGTTAAAAATTTAAAAATGAATTAAAGTTAAGAACTTAGTAATGCAGTACTATTTTGTTTGTATTTGTATGTCAATTGTATTTTTAGCTTAATTATAATTTCATATATCAAAATGTTTGTAATGTCAGTGTGTCATATGCATGTAGATAAACTTTGTTTATAAGATATGTTGTTATTGATTACAAGCAAAGTGAAAGTTACAGCTGTAATTCATGTTATGTGAATAATTAAATGAGCTTACCTCAGTGCATAAAGTATTGTGAAATGAGTCAACTGTTATAAATTCTGACTGTGTCATAACAAAATCATAAATGAATAAACCTTTTTGCACTGTGAGGAAAGAACTTCATAATTTCAAGAACATTGGAGAATAATAATGTCAGTGGATGATGGCGGAGTTGATCAGAAGTTTCTCAGTTGCATTTCTGATCATATGCAGAAGTAAAAAGCAACATTTGACTAGTAAATTATTTCAGTAATTTACAACGTATACTGGAATATTAATTAAAAGAAACTTTAATAAATACTTCCTATATTTCGGCAATGTCACATCACCATCTTCATGAACATAAAACTATGACATGTGCACACAGGCACTGCAAAGAGGAAATGAGGCAGAAGAGAGAAAACTAGTGTTGTTCCTAGAGTCCTAAAGGTGCCTCCTAGTTGGCTATATTGGGTTGTTTTGGCTGTTGGGCTGAAGTTCTCAGGATGAAAGCTTCCCTAATTTGGGGAAGTCTCATTCACCCAAATTTGTTGAGGTTTGGAAAGTTTTTTAGAGCTGAGGCTGATTTCATGAACAATCTTTTGTATTTAAATTTGCTGCGGTGTAATAATGTTGCTTTCTTCCAGCGTATTCTGTGGGGGTATCAGAGCATGGTCTGCAAACCCAGAGTGGCTGTATTGGTTAAACCGAATGTAGTCTTTGTGTTCTGATATTCTGACATTTGCTCTCCTGCCTGTTTGGTCAAAGTAGGACAGTTACAGCTGCAAGGGACTTAGTATACTCCAGGTGGGTCTAGGGGAAGTGGCTGGTCTTTGGTGGAGTGGATAAGGGATGCCAATTTCTTATATGGTTTGTAACAAGAAGTCAGGTCATATTTTTTTTAAGATTATGGTTAACTGTTCAGAGGTGCCCCAGATATAGGGAATGGTGATAGATTTAAAGTAATCTTTGTTATGAAGGGGGGGAGGGGGGATTGTGGTTAACTGGTTTTAATATTTTTTGGGAGTTGTAGCCATTGGCTAAGAAAGTGTTAAGGATGCGGTTTAGTTCGGTGGTTAGGGAATTGTCATCTGAACAGATTAATTTTTCTCTGTTATATAGTGTTTTTATAACCCCATATTGTTGTGAGGAGGGGTGATGGGATTGCTGGTGAATGTATCTGCCTGTATGGGTAGGTTTTCTGTAAACAGAAAAAGCCAAGGATCCATCAGGCTGGCGAGTGATTTGTGTCTAAGAAAGGGAGACTGTTGTTTTCTTCTTTTTCCAAGGTGAACTGGATTCTGGGGTGTTGGTTTTTTTAAGTGTGTTAAGAAGGAGCAGAGTGTATCTGAGCCATGTGGCCAAATAGCGAACACATCATCCATGTAGCATAGCCAAACAGTGGGTTTTTGTGAGGCTGAGTTTAAGGCTTTCTCTTCAAAAGTCTCCATAAAGAAGTTGTCCAGGGTGGGGAGAGTGGTGAACCCATTGCTGTCCCCTCTATCAAACATCTGGTTTCACCAATACAGCCATTCTGGGCTTGCAGACCATGTTCTGGATGCCCACCACAGAATACGCTGAAGAAAGACACGTTACTACACCACAGCAAATCTAAATATGAAAGATTGTTGATGGAATTAGCCTCAGCTCTAAAAAAAAAAAAAAAAAAAAAACTTTCCAAACCTCAACAAATTTGGGTGCATGAAAATACCCCAAATTTGGGAAGCTTGCATCTTGAGAACTTCAACCCAACTAGCAAAACAACACAATATAATCTGCTAGGGACACTCTTAGGACTCTAGGAACAATGCCAGTTTTCTCTCTTCTGTCTCATTTGCTCTTTGTAGTGCCTGCGTGCACGTGTCATAGTTTTATGTTCCCATGAAAACGGTGATGTGGCATTGCCGAAATATAGGAAGTATTTATTAAAGTTTCTTTAATTAATTTTCCAGTATACGTTTAAATTCCTGAAATAATTTAATAGTCATGTGTTACCAACATATAAGGCTATCTACAAGAAAAAGCAACATTCAATAATGTTCATCATGAAGGTTATTTTCTTGATCATAAATTAGTAAATAATAATATTTGGTTTCCGATCAAGTGTTGATCAATTTTATTAACTGAACCAACTAGTTTCGCCACACTTATCTGTTGGCATCTTCAGGACACTTACATAGAGGTTTAAACAATCTCGCAATTATGCGTAACTGCAAAACTGACAAGAATAACTGTAAAAAAACTGACTAGAATAATTACAAATAAAATAGTATCGAACGTGAGTGAAACACATATCACATGTACAAGATCAGCTAGCTGTTGCTGAGGAACTTACTGTAGTTTGTATTAAAGTTCATTTCTTCCATTTTTAAGGTTCTGATTAGGGTTTCTCATATCTCCGATTAGTGTTTTCCATATCTTCCATATATCTTGTATGCGCGATGTGTTTCACTCACGTTCGATACTATTTTATTTGTAATTATTCTAGTCAGTTTTTTACAGTTATTCTTGTCAGTTTTGCAGTTACGCATAATTGTGAGATTGTTTAAACCTCTATGTAAGTGCCCTGAAGATGCCAACAGATAAGTGTGGCGAAACTAGTTGGTTCAGTTAATAAAATTGATCAACACTTGATCGGTAAACCAAATATTATTATTTATTCAATAATGTTGCTAAGTGTTCAACTGTATAGGCAGTAGGAAAGGAATACAGCTGGAGAAAACTTTCGTTTGTCTTCAATATATGAAGACTGGACAGAAATGAGAACAAAAGTTAAAAATAGAAGACAGAGGATATCCTAGTTATAAAGGGATAAGTAAAGTTTGTAGTAGTCAATCCATATAAGATTAATTTGGTTAAAATTGAAAGGAATTTTGATTTCTAGTTCATATAGAATGGGCCCAGTAGCTCTTGTTTTATTCAGTATTCTCAGTCTGATAGGTGATTTGTAACTGTTGGCTTCTGCAGCGTTGAAACTGTGATAATGTTGAGACTTTGTAGCTCAGTCGGTACATACAAAGTCCATTGGTCAGAAAGACCTCGGTTCAATTCCTGTCCATGACATGAGGTACCGTTATGTGGTCTTTTTCCTCTGTATTGCATGCTTAATCTCTTTATTCATCCATTTCACACCTACCTTATTTAACCTTCTAATTCTTGGAATACATTTAGACATTGTTTCTACTAGATAGTTCTTGAATATCCCTCCAAGCTGCATTGATCTCTTTCCCAGCTAACTCCTCATTTCATGCTATACCTGCAAGCTGTCTCCTGAGCTCTTCATAATCATCATCCTTGTAGTTCCACATATACCATTTCTCACACAGGTCCTTACACTGCTGGAAACCACCCAGGTAATCACTTCATGGTGTCTCTCACCAACTGGAGGATGATTTGACACCTCATTTATAATTACATCCTCTGATGAGGTGATCAAATCCAAAACTCTCAATCCTTGTGTGCCATCTGTTACATACTAGTTGAGGTCACTGTACCTAAATTTAAAAAAAAAAAAAAAAACCTCAAATTCATTTTCTTTACTTCCAGTTGCTATCTTATCTTCCCAGTCTATATTGCCATAATTAAAATCACCCGTAATGGAATCTTTTCTTACTTTCTTGGGTGATTTGATTATACATTTCATAGTCACTACCACCCATGTTACCAGGTCTATAACAACATCCAACTAACTATTTATTCCTTCACCTATATCTCGCACCATACTGCCTCAAAACCAGTGGCACTATTTCCCTCTTGCATGTCTACTTTGTATGGACTTATTCTTTCTCTATGAAACACATCATACTGTTCCATTACAAGATTTACAAGTAGATCCACTGTATCATTTCTGGGTATATTAAGGAAGAGACTGACAACATCGAAACTTGCAAAGATGTCTGAAGGTTGTATATTTATATATTTTACCTTTTCAATGAAAATTTAAACCATTCTTTACAAATGATTCTGTTGTTCCTACCTATCTATGGACAATTTTGAAACTAATGCATTAAAAACCTATCATAAGAAACCAAAAAGTGGGTCATGTTACATAAATGCTATTTTTGTTATTTGGTCAGGAACAGTGGATAAGTTGATTGCTTTAAAATATTATCCGAACAACTTGCATCCCAATATAAAATTCACTCTTGATCTAGACCAGACAAAAAATTACCTTTCCTTGATATCCTTGTCGAAGAGAATGAAGAGAAAAAAAAATTATCCTTCTCCATATACAGAAAACCCACCACAACGAGAAAATTTTTAAGTGCCACTTCACACATCCATTGGAAAAGATAGGCATAATTGAAACTTTATGAGATAGGTCATACAATATATCAAGCACTTCAATTGTAATGAATGAAGAACTGCACTACCTGAAACAGAACCTTGCACTTAATAGTTTTGAACTCAAAACAATCAAAAAATTCTAAATACATCTCCTGCAACTTCCTTACTTAAACAAGATTTCAAGAATGCAGTCACACTGCTTTATCTCAAGAATGTCAGACTTGATATTATATCACCACGTATTCTGAAGGAATGTGCCAGGGAGTTGACATCTTCTGCCTTGACATATTTTTTTAATATGCATCTTGTATTGGGTCGAGTTCTAAAGGAGTGGAAGTAGGACAAGATTGTGCTGCTTCATAAGGTAGGTGATAGAACTCAAGCATCAAATTATAGGCCTATCTATATGTCAGGTATTGCGGTTAAGTTGTTGGAGAAGCTGGTGAGAACTAGAATGCAGAAGTGAGTTGACAACAATGGTAGTGTCTTTGAACAGACGGATTTGCTAAAGAGAGGTCATGTTTTAGTAATCTACTTATTACAATAAGCTGACAGCTTCCTTGGACAGAGGAGAGGGATACAGGTTAATATACTTAGATTTTGCAAAGGCTTTTGATAGATTGCTGCATGATAAGTTGGTAGTCAAACTAGAGTGGATGGGGTTGAATATTTGGTTAGTGCATTGGATTGGAGATTGGCTATTTGATAGGTATCAGCAAGTTGTTGTGTATGGGGAAGCAATATCCAGGAAGAGGAAAGTCACTAGTGGTGTGCCTCAGGGGTCTGTTTTAGGGCCATTTCTGTTTAACCTGTATGTTAATGATATTGGCGAAGATTTGGATGGGGATATTCAGTTGTTTGTAGATGATGCAAAGTTTGGAACTAACTATGAAGAATGGAGCTCTTGTGGCCTTACAACAAGACTTAAATAGACTGTGTGAATGAGTATGGGAATAGGGACTCCTGTTCAATACTGCAAAATGAAAGGTTTTAAAATTAGGGAAACAAAGATGGGATGTAGAATTCATACTTGGTGGATATATATTGTTTGAGGTGGAGGAAATAAATGATCTTGGGGTGATAGTGGATAAGGATCTGAAATTTAGGAGACACATTGCCAAAATCGTGAGGATAACACAAAGAAATCTGGGAATGATGTGGAGAAAACTGACTTGTAGAAGTAAGGAGATTCTTTTTCCATTATGTAAGGCTTTGATTAGGCCACAAATGGACTTCTGTTCACAGATTTGGATACCTGGTTTTCAAAAGGACGAAGAGATGTTGAAAATGGTCCAGAGACGACTTGCTAAGGTCGTTTCTGATCTCTGGAATGGCAAATATGAGGAAAGGTTCAGATGATGCAATTTGCAGTCTAGTGGATCGGAGAAAGAGAGGAGATATGATTAGAGATGATAGACCTACAAGTTAATAAGGGGTTTAGGATCATTGTTGGAGAGGTTTTACAGCAAACGGTGAGAGATCAGGGGAGAACCAGAGGACATTCCTGGAAGCTGTATAAAGAGGGTGTGAGCAGGGGAGTGAGAAGCAGGTTTTTTTTTTGCATGTAGGGTTGTGAATGATAGTCATGCCTTGTCTGAGAATGCGGTGTCTTCTGAGAATTTGAGTGTGTTTAAGGCACGGTATGATTAGCTGCGTATATGAAAAAAAGGACCTCCTAGATGAGTCTTTTACTCCATTGGGATAATAATAATAACTTCATCTTACTATGACCATTCTTCCTTCTACTTGACACTGCCTGTTTTGCCAATTTCTGCTCAGGAGAATTGTTAGAGGTATGATCAAATTTTGCATGCTTCTCTTATGAGAATCCATGGACTATGGATTTAAAGTATATCACACAATGAAAAAAATTATCTGAGTATTTTTCATATGAAATTAAATTCATAATGAGATTGGCTGCTATAATGTTTAACACACACACACACACACACCCTCTGTTCAAAAAGAAACCGAACTTTTCCAAAATAAAAGAAACTAGTGGTGCCACCTATTGTATCTTTTTGTTGTTGAAAGCAGCAACCTTCATTAGTGTTGTGTCAACTGTTTATGACATTTGTTTCATTAGAAGCTGAGTTATAGTGCAAAAGAGTGACAGTGTGTTTTGATGAATGGTCAGGAAATCAGTTTTAAACAGAGAGCTGCGATTGACTTTTGTGTTAAACTTGGTAAATGTCTTACCAAAATGCATCAAATGCTTCAAAAAGAAAAAGCATACTGTGATGAATGCTTATCCCTTACTCAAGTTTATGAGTGGTTTAAGCGATTTCAAAGTGGTCGTGAGAAGCTTGAGGACGACAAAAAGCCGGGTCATCCAAAAACTTGACTGAGCAAAGTTAACATCCAAAAAGTGAATGATTTTATCAAAGAAAACCCAAAATCGTCTGTGAGATTGATTGAAGATGATTTGGGGATTCCAAAATCAACTGTGCACAACATATTGACTGAGAGTTTGG
This sequence comes from Typopeltis vanoorti, assembly GCF_054136105.1. Classification (NCBI taxonomy): domain Eukaryota; kingdom Metazoa; phylum Arthropoda; class Arachnida; order Uropygi; family Thelyphonidae; genus Typopeltis; species Typopeltis vanoorti. The sequence continues at coordinate 94,215,410 of NC_143570.1, read as the reverse complement.
GCCTTTTTTAATTAAATTCGCGATTTGTTCCCCACAAGTTGACTGACCAAAAGTAAAGACAATGCTGATTTGTTTCTATGATTCCAAGGGCATTATCCACAAAGAATTCGTTCTTCCTGGCCAAACAGTCGATGAGTTTTATCTCAAAGTTTTGAAGCGATTGATAGTGAGAATTCATCATGTACAGCATGAATATCGTGATGCAGGCAGCTTGTCACTTTTGCACGATAATGTACCATCTCATCGTTCAAACATTGTGAGACAGTTTTTGAGCAAAAACCAAGTTTGTGTGTTGGATCACTTACCGTATTCACCTGATTTAGCACCCTGTGACTTCTTTTTCTTTCCCCAACTTCATTTTCTGATGAAAGGAAAGTGATATGACACCATTGAAAATGTTCAAGTGGCAGTAACCATGACCTTCAACAGTATCCTGAAATCCGATATAAAAAAAAACTCATTTAACGAATTAATTGACCGTGCCAAGTGCTGTATCGAAGCTGAGGGAGAGTATATTGATTGAAATAAATGATTTGAATAATTATAATTGGCCTGTGTTTTATTTTCTATCAAAAGTTCGGTTTGTTTTTGGACAGGGTGTATATATGAAATTGAAAAATTTAAATGGGGAAAATAAATCAATAACAGCATTGAAAAATCAGGTCCTGTTTGAGTAATCAGCTCATTATATATCTATAAAATAAGTGCTTTAGTAAGTTTTGGAATTCTTATTCTGATATTGAGGCAGTATGGTGTGAGATAGAGGTGAATAGAATCAAATACTTGGTGGGATGTTGTTATAGACCTGGTAATGTGGATGGTGGTGATAGTGAAATGTATAGTCAAATAAGCCAAGCAAATAAGAAAAGGGTGATCATTATGGGTGATTTTAATTATGGCAATATAGACTGGAATGAAGAGATAGCAACTGGAAGTAAAGAAAATGAGTTTCTTGAGTTTTTGAGGGATAACTACCTCAGACAGTATGTAACAGAGGGCACAAGAGGATTAAGGGTCTTGGATTTGGTCATCTCATCGGAGGATGTAATTATCAATGAGGTATCAAATCATCCACCAATTGGTGAAAGTGACCATGAGGTGATTACTTGGGTGGTTGCCAGCAGTGCAAGGACCCCTGTGAAAAAAGGGTATATGTGGAACTACAAGGGGGGTGATTATGAAGAGCTCAGGAGACAGCTTGCAGGTGTAGCATGGAATGAGGAGTTAGCTGGAAAAGAGATCAATGCAGCTTGGGGGATTTTCAAAAAATATTTAGTGGATGCAATGTCTAAATGTATACCACGGGTGAGAAGGTTAAATAAGTTAGGTGTGAGATGGATGAATAAAGAGATTAAGCATGCAATACAGAGAAAAAGGGCATTGTGGAGGCAGCATAAGAGAAGTGGAAGTAACCAATTTCATGAGTTCTACAAAGACCAGGCAAGGAGAGTGACTTGGTTGGTGAGAGTAGCTAAAGAGAGGTATGAACAGCAGTTAGCTAATGAAGCTAAAAAGAATCCTAGGGAGTTCTTTCGATATGTAGCCAGCAAAAGAAAGAATGATTATGGAAGGATGACATTGATTGGAGGAAATGGTATAAAGACAGCTGTTGCAGAATGTGTGGTGGAGAGACTTAATGAGCAGTTCATAAAGATCTTTCAATCTTGTGAATGTGACTTCATGGAGAGATTAAGAGCAGTTGATGATGGGGAGGAGAGACTGACTGTAAGTGAGCAAGAGGTGTTTGGGGAGTTGAGTAAACTAGATGTAAATAAGGCTGTGGGACTTGATAATATATCACCGCGTATTCTGAAGGAATGTGCCAGAGAGTTGACACCTGCCTTGACATATTTTTTTAATACGAGTCTTGCACTTGGTCAAGTCCCTAAAGAGTGGAAGGAGGGCAAGATTGTGCCACTTCATAAAGGAGGTGATCGAACTCGAGCATCAAACTATAGGCCTATCTGTGTGTCGGGTGTTGTGGTTAAGTTGTTGGAGAAGCTTGTGAGAGCTAGAATCCAGAGTTGGGTTGACAACAATGGTATAATCTTTGATGGACAGCATGGATTTGCTAAAGGGAGGTCGTGTTTTAGTAATCTACTTACTTATTACAATAAAGTGACTGCTTCCTTGGACAGAGGAGAAGGATACACAGTAATATACTTGGATTTCGCAAAAGCTTTTGATAGAGTGCCTCATGATAAGTTGACAGTCAAACTAGAGCAGATGGGGTTGGATATTAGATTAGTGCATTGGATTGGAGACTGGCTATCTGATAGGTATCAACAAGTTGTGTATGGGGGTGCAATATCCAGGAAAAGGAAAGTCACTAGTGGAGTGCCTCAGGGATCTGTTTTAGGGCCATTACTATTTAACTTGTATATTAATGATATTGGCGAAGATTTGGATGGAGATATTCAGTTGTTTGCAGATGATGCAAAGTTGGGAAGAACCATAAAGAGTAGTGAAGATGTTGTGGCCTTGCAAGAAGACTTGAATAAATTGAGTGATTGGGCAAGCAAATGGGGGTGTGAGTTCAATGTTGCAAAATGTAAGGTTTTAAAATTTGGAAAACAAAGATGGGATGCAGAATTTATGCTTGGTAAGAATATACTGTTGGAAGTAGAGGAAATAAGAGATCTGGGAGTGATAGTGGATAAGGATCTAAAATTTAGGTGTCACATCGCCAAAATTGTGAAGACAACACAAAGACTTCTGGGAATGATGAGGAGGACACTGACGTGTAGAAGTAGGGAGATTCTTGTTCCATTGTATAAGGCTTTGATTAGGCCACACATGGACTATTGTGCCCAGATTTGGTCACCTGGTTTTCAGAAGGATGAGGAGATGTTGGAAAGGGTCCAAAGGCGACTGACTAAGGTAGTTTCTGACCTCTGGAATGTCGAGTATGAGGAAAGATTGAAAAGATGTAATTTGCAGAGACTAGTGGAGAGAAGGAAGAGGGGAGATATGATAGAGACCTACAAGTTGGTAAGGGGTTGCTATAGGATCAATGGTGGAGAAGTTCTACAGCGAATAGTGGGAGATCAGGGGAGAACCAGAGGTCATCCCTGGAAACTGTATAAAGAGGGTGTGAGTAGGGGAGTGAGAGGCAGGTTTTTTTCGTGCAGAGTTGTGAATGATTGGAATGCCTTGCCTGAGAGTGTGGTGTCTGCAAGGAGTTTGAATGTGTTTAAGACCCGGTATGATGAGATGTGTGTGAGATAAAAGGACCTGCTAGATGAGTCTTTGACTCCATGAGGTCTTGTTTAATAATAATAATAATAATAATAATAATATATACATTGTATATCAAGGGTAAGCTGGTGTCGTAGAGCAGTAGTTGCCCATGTCCTTGTATATTGGATAGTAAGGATTTATTTTCTTTTATATATTTTTAATCTTAAAACAAATTTTCTCCTTCAGTTATTTCTCAATAACTGTTCAGAATTAACTATACAATCATCACGAATCACACTGTTCTTGCTAATGTACATTGTTACTGTCATTTATCTTTTTTTTTTTTTCTCTGTATCCTGGATTGTTATAACAGTCCAGGATAACAACTGATTCAGTTTTCTATACTGCATGCTATGTACCACACATTTCTGAAAATTAGTAAACAGGTTTGATATTTAACATTTTACTAAGCAGCTTTGAATTGCTTGTCTTGTTACTTTAAGTGTAGTAATTACTGCACTGAAATAAATTTTAAAGTGAAGCATGTTCGTTAATGATATAGGAAAGGATCTGAGAGGAACTGTTCATTTATTTGCTGATAATGCAAAGTTGGGTAGAGCAATAGTGAATACACACAATGTCAAAATTTTGCAGGATGAATTAGATAGATTGGGAGACTGATCTAAGGAAAATGGATGCCATTTTAATGTGGCAAAGTGTAAGGTTATGCATTGTGGGGTGAAAAGATTAGCAGCAGTATACCACATTGGTGGAATTGTACTTCAGGAAATTGACAAAGCCAGAGATTTGTGAACATAGGTGAATAGGGAGTTGAAGTTTAGGGGACACATAGCAAAAGTGACTCAATCAATTCATCAGATCACTTGGTTACTGAAGAATACTTTGACGAGCAGAGCCCAACAGGTTATTGTTTCCTTTATCAATCCTTGATAAGATCCCATCTTGACTACTGTGCCCAGATCTGGCTGCCAGGGGTTTCTTCTTGATGGGGAGAAGGTAGAGAGGATCCAGAGGCGAGCAACCAAGATGGTAGCTGGTCTATGGAATGAACCTTACGAGAACAGATTGAAGATCTATGGGTCAGAAATTGGTTGATAGACAGAAAAGGGGTAATATGATTGAGATATTCAAATTACTGAGGTTTTTACAAGATTAATTTAGAGGAAATTTTTCAAAACAGGTCTGGTGGTGGGGAACTAGGGTCCATCCATGGAAACTGAGCAAGAGTGTAGTTAGCAAGGGTGTTTGAACTAGGTTTTTTACTTGGAGAGTGGTGAATGAGTGGAATAAGCTGATAGAGTTTGTTGTGGGTGCCATGACTGTTCATGAGTTCAAAGCAAAGTATGATAGATACTGTGCAAATGCTGAATAGTTCTTGACTAATGTTTAGGGCCTTCCTCAATGAGTCTAAGGATTCCTTGGAGTTACCGTAATAATAATATACATAGTCAACACAATTTCCTTATTACCCTAAACTTTGGTTCTGAACTAGTTTATGATTTTACATAACATTACTTGATTGGAAGAATGACATTGCAGGATAAAAATGGGAATAGAGTGACTGATGCAGAGGACATAGTGGAGTTGTTCAATGAGCAATTTATTGGAGTATTTCATCCTGGAGATTTTAATACTAGAGGGACAGGGCAGGTTCAGGGTTTAGAAGTGCAAGAGGATAGTGTATACTGAGTACTCTGGATAGCAATAAAGCTGTTGGACTGGATGGTATTTCACCACAGGTTTTGAGAGAATGTGCTAATGAACTGACAGCTCTGTTGACCTGGCTTTTCAATAAAAGTCTGGCTGAAGGAAAGGTACCCAGGGAATGGAGGGAAGGCAAGATAGTGCCACTGGATAAAGGCAGCAGCAGACTAGAAGTGTCTAATTATAGGTCTGTTTGTGTGTCATTAGTAGTTGTTAAGGTCTTGGATATATTAGTGAGGGACTATATACAGCGTTGGGTAGATGAGGGTAATGTTATCTGTGAGAATCAACATGGATTTGTTAAGTGGCGCTCTTGCTTTAGTAATATGATTGTCTTTTATAATAAAGTGACAAGAGCAGTTGATGAGAGAAAGGCATTAACTGGCATTTTTTTGATTTTGCAAAAGCGTTTAACAGGGTGCCACATAATAAGCTTATATTTAAGTTCCAGCACATGGGTTTAAATATCGGGTTAGTCAAATGGATTCAGCATTGGCTGACTGATAGGTATCAGAGCATTGTGTATGATGGGGCAATATCAAGGAAGCAGAAGGTTACAAGTGGGGTTTCACAAGGCTCAGTACTGGGACCTGTATTGTTTAATCTATATATCAATGATATAGTCAATGGATTGCAAGGGGACATTCATTTGTTTGCGGATGATATGAAGTTGGGAAGGGTTATCAGTAATAGTGCAGATGTGGCAGCCCTGCAAGAGAATTTGAATAAACTAGACAGATGGGCAAATAAATGGGTATGTTGGTTCAATGCAGCAAAATGTAAAGTTTTGAGGTTTGGGATCCATTGATGGGAGGATGCCTACTCGATTGGAGGAGCTGTACTGGAGCAGGTAGGGGAGATGAGATCTGGGGGTGATGATTGATAGAAAACTGAAATTCAGGAAGCATACAGCAAAGGTGGTGAGGGTAACTCAGAGGATTGCTGCAATACTGAGAAGAATGCTGACCTGCAGAGATAAGACTTATCATTCCATGGTATAAGGCCCTGATCGGACCACACTTAGACTATTGTTCTCAGATTTGGTCCCCAGGATTCGAAGGGGATAAATGGACTGTGGAAAGGGTACAGAGGCAGATAACAAAGATAGTTTCAGGACTGTACAATATGAGTTATGAGGATCGACTGAGGGAATGTGGACTGCAGAGTTTGGTGGATAGAAGGAGAGGTGATATGATCAAGACTTTGTAACTGTTGAGAGACAGTTACAGGGTAGACATTGGAGAGTTCTTTCACTTGGTGGAATGGCAGGAAGGAGCAATGACAAGGGGCCATCCCTGGAAGTTACAAAAGGAGGTGGTGCGCAAGAGGGTGAGGAGTGGTTTCTTTGCATGGAGGGTGGTTGAATCTTGGATGCATTGCCTGAGAGATGGTTGGAGTGGGAACGGTCAGTGGGTTCAAGGAGTGGTATGATAAACTTTGTATTTCCTAAAAACGACCTTCCACGATGAGTCTTTTGACTCCATGGAGACCTAGATAATAATAATAAGACATGCATTGGTTAAACCGCCTAATTTATCATTGCTATACAATATCTCACAACCATAGCAATTTCACATATAGTCTTAACATACATTCACTTTACATACCTTCGGTAATACAACTACTTACAAATCCTTTTTAGCAGACAGTTTCACATTATCCTATTGTTCACACAAAAATCTTATCTTTGTCTTTGCTTACTGTCTTGCTCCTGTTTTTCCATTAATTTCTTTCCTTGTTTGAGAAGTAATTGTGCCTTTCTTTATTGAATCATTAACCATGCTACTGGCCAAGACATTTATAGACGTCAAGATTATCATGGATGTGAAGTGCATATTAAAATTTTAATATCATTGATATTACATTGAAATGTATGATGGATACAAACCGTATGAGGATGCGTATTTGATCCATAATGGCCAGTAAGGTGGTTAACATAGCAGCAATATGCAGCTCCTTCCTTCCAACGCTTGACATGTTTCTCACGTGGTGGTGATCCAAGTAGATGACTTGTAGCTCACGACGCTTGTTTTTCGAACTCTGACTGTGAACTTGGCATTAGAGACTTAGGTAAGAGAAGACCCAAAGAGAATCCTAAGACAAATGATGATTCTGTTTCATTTCCAACAGTCATTCTTGGCATTATGGGGAAATTAGGTAAGAGAAGACCTAAGAGAATTTTAAGACAAATTTCTTTAATTTTTTTTTTTTGGATGGTCTGCTTTACATAGGCTCGGACCTCCCTCGTGCACATACACGCGTCTCTTAAAACTGATCACGTATTTATTCTCAGACATGCTGATGTCAACCTTTGTGCATCTTTGGAACTATTTGTCCATGGCAACTATGGTCACATATTGACCTCTGGACATGATGACGTCATTCTTTTCAGCTGTCTCTCCATCTTCTTGGAACATAAGTGACCATATCTGCACACAGTAATCATTCACATGTAGCCTTACCAAAGTCTTGTAAGATGGTAGAATGTTCATCGTGACAATGTTGTTATTTGATGCAATGATGTAACTAACTTAGGAGTGCGACTCAACACTTTTATTCACTGTTCACAATGACCACCAAGTCTCTAGCTCATTAACTATTTCTAAGAAGTTCCTATTAATATAATACTCTACCTGTAATAACCTCAATCCATCCTCCATGAATCGTTATAGTGGTGGTGGATTTTCCCTTTCAGTCATTTCTGGCCCTAGGTTACTTTTTAGGCATTGCCCACGAAGTATTCCTGGTGAGATTTTTACAGGGTAGTTCACTATTGCTTCCCCCCAATTTTATCGGGGCTCAGGACCAGCATATGTAGGCATTGGTTAGCATACCAGGAACACTTTATAGGCATTACCCACAAAGTGTTCCTGGTGAGATTTTAACAGGGTAGTTCACCATTGCTTCCCTCCCCCCATTTTATTGGGACTTGGGACCAGCATATGGCTGGGATGTATTCATGACTGTAATCGATGTGTGTTCATGGGGCCAGTTTGCCTGTCTAGGGGACAAAAAACCTGAGTTTTTGGGTGAAAAAACCTCCTACCTCCATATGAGACTACTAACTCACCTTTCATTGAAAGAGACCAGAGATAATTGCTCCTCACATCACTGACGGGGAATCAAACCCAGGTCTTTCCGACCAAAGGGCTTTATCTACACTGACTGAGCTATGGAACCTCATGAACTGTTATACTTGTAAATAAATATGAATTTCTTTTTCACATTATCTTTTCATTTTTGATGTCAGTGGTTTGTATCATATGAGACAATACTGATGTATAGGTACTGACACACAGATGATTCATCTTGTATACAGACGATGCAAACTTACAGTATCGATACATACAGAACACTATTGTCAATGTATTTTCTCTTCTTTATGATTTTCTTAATAACATTTTTTCTCTAGTTTACTTTATTATAATATTACAATATATATAATACACAGAATATGTATTAACTGACTTTTTATGTTATCGGTATGGCTTCCAAGTCAATAGTAAACTTAATAGTTATGTTTTTGGGAAGTCAAAAGTTATACATGGATTTTCAACTGTGTAGGGAATTCCTCCCCTAATCCCCATGTTATTCAAGGATCAACTGTATATATATGTGTGTGTGTGTGTGTGAAATTGGTAAAAATAGAAAAAAATCTTAGTCCACCCATCATACAAAATGTGCTAGAGGTTTGCAAATAACCTTTTATTATTATTATTATTATTATTACCACCCCAAGACCTCATGGAGTCAAAGACTTATCTGGGAGGTCCTTTTATCACATACACAGCTCATCATACCATGTTTTAAACACATTCAAACTCTTTGCAGACACCACATTCTCAGGCAAGGCATTCCAATCATTCACAACTCTGCACGAAAAAAACCTACCTCTCACTCCCCTACTTCTCCAACATTGATCCTATAACAATCCCTTACCAACTTGTAGGTCTCTATCATATCTCCCCCACTTCCTCCTGTCCACCAGACTGCAAATTACATCTTCTCAATCTTTCCTCATACTCGACACTCCAGAGGTCAGAAACTACCTTAGTCAGTCTCGTTTGGACCCTTTCCAACATCTCTTCATCTTTCTGAAAACCCAGTGAACAAATCTGGGCACAATAGTCAATGTGTGGCCTAATCAAAGCCTTATACAACGGAACAAGAATCTCCCTACTTCTACATGTCAGTGTCCTCTGCATCACTCCCAGAAGCCTTTGTGTTGTCTTCACAATCTTGGCCCTATGGGGACAATGTGTTCCTTAAATTTCAGATCCTTATCCACTATCACCTCCAGATCTCTTATTTCCTCTACCTCCAACAATATATTCTCACCAAGCATAAATTCTGGGTCCCATCTTTGTTTTCCAAATTTTAAAACCTTACATTTTGCAACATTGAACTCGCATCCCCATTTGCTTGCCCAATCACTCAATTTATTCAAGTCTTCTTGCAAGGCCACAACATCTTCACTACTCTTTATGGTCCGTCCCAACTTTGCATCATCTGCAAACAACTGAATATCTCCATCCAAAATCTTCACCTATATCATTAATATACAAGTTAAACAGCAACGGCCCTAAAACAGACCAGACCCCCTGAAGGACTCCACTAGTGACTTTCCTTTTCCTGGATATCGCATCTCCATACACAACTTGTTGATACCTATCAGATAGCCAGTCTCCAATCCAATGCACTAATCTAATATCCAACCCCATCTGCTCCAATTTGACTATCAATTTATCATGAAGTACTTTATCAAAAGCTTTTGCAAAATCCAAGTATATTACTGTGTATCCTTTTCCTCTGTCCAAGGAAGCAGTCACGTTATTGTAATAAGTAAGTAGATTACTAAAACATGACCTCCCTTTAGCAAATCCATGCTGTCCATCAAAGATTATACCATTGTTGTCAACCCAACTCTGGATCCTAGTTCTCACAAGCTTCTCCAACAACTTAACCACAACACCTGACACACAAATAGGCCTATAGTTTATGATGTGGCACAATCTTGCCCTCCTTCCACCCCTTAAGAACTTGACTGAGTGCAAGACTCATATTAAAAAAATATGTCAAGGCAGGTTTCAACTCCCTGGCACATTCTTTCAGAATACGTGGTATTATCAATACCACGTATATTATCAAGTCCCACAGCCTTATTTAAATCTAGTTTTACATCTATTCAAGTCCTCCTGTAAGGCCATATCATCTCCTTGACTCTGCATTGCTCTTCCAAATTTTGCGTAATCTGCAAACAGCTGCACATCACTAGTTAAACCCATCCCATTATCATTAATGTACAAATTGAACAACAGTGGACCCAAACTTGAACCCTGCAGCACACCACTAGTGATCTCTTTCTTTCAGGATACTCCTCCGCTCCCCCCCATATAGAATTTTCTGATATGTATCTGACAGCCAGTCACTGATTCAAGTCAGAAGTCTGTTATCCAAACCCATCCAGTTCAATTTATTTAACAGCTTGTTGTGTGGCAGTCTATCAAAAGCTTTAGCCAAAATCTAAGTATACCACTGTATACGCATTTCCCATGTCCAAGGAATGTCAATTTGTTATAGTACATAAGTTAATAAAACATGATTTCTGTTTGGCAAATCCATGCTGGTAACCAAGCGAATAGTGCTGTTATCAACCAATTTCTGTATCCTTCTTCTCACTAACCTCTTTAATACCTTCACCACAACTTCAGATATACAGATTAATTTGTAGCCACAGTCTTTATGCAGTGGAACAATTTTACCTTCTTTCCACTCCCTTGGAACCTGTGCTGTTGCAAGACTCTTATTAAACAGGCATGCCAATCCCCTGGAATATTCCCTTAAGATGGATGGTGATATATCATCAAATCTTATCACCTTATTGACATTAGGTTATTTATCTATATATAAATATATATATATATATATACATATAATCATTCATTCCATATACACATAGCTGAGTCATGAAGATACTTCACATACAAACTTTATTTGCTTGGGCAAAGAATTAAACTTTAATATAATTTCTTGTCAATTATAATTTACTTTGTAACCAAATGGAAAAACTTTTCACACGAAAGTAAGTAATTCCAATTATAAGAGTGGATGTATGACTGATATAACCCAGTTAGTATTTGTTGGGATCATCAAGATATTGGAAATGGTGGTTAGGAATCACAATGAAAAGTGAATAGATAACACTAGGATCGACTATAAAGGATGGTATGTTTTTGTTAAAGGTAGGATTTAATTTAGCAATCTGTTCATCTTCTATAATAGAGTTATAGAAGAGTTGGACAAAGGAAATGGATCAAACATGTTACTTCTGAATTTGCTAAGGCTTCTGACAAAATTCCACACTGGAAGTTGTTATACAAACTCAGAGGGATATGTTTGCAAAATAAATTTATGACATGGATTAGAGAGAACTAACCAACAGTTATAAGAAAGTGATGAATGGTAGTGCTGAGTATATGACAAGAAAGGTGACTAGTGGTGTACCACAGGGTTTTGTGCTTGAGCTACTGTTTTTTAACACGTATGTTAATGATATCAAGGAGGGTTATCCTTGAGTAGGAAAATGCATTCATGCAGTCTGCATGACTGCATCTTCATTAGAAGAAGCAGCAATATGATTACTTCATGGTAGCCTAGTGTAATTGATATGATTGCTTCATGGTAGCCTAGCCTATACTAATGATGAATTGTTATAAATATTTTTATTTTTTATGCTAATTATTAATTTAACTAATTAATAGTCACAGTCAAGAAATATATTTCTCTACTGTGAGAAAAAAAAATTTTTTTTTGCTTTTTTACATAGTCTGGAAACCTTACTCTAGAGATCAAACATGGAATTTTTTTAAGCTGCTTTAGACCTCCAATCAGTGGAACAGTGGTATCACATTATTATTCAGGCTTCCATGGAGTCAAAAGACAAATCGTGGGAGGTCCTTCCTAAGAAACACAAAGTCTATCATACCACTCCTTAAACTCATTGACCATTCTCGCTCTCACCACTCCATGCAAAGAAACCACTCCACTCTCTTGCTCACAGTTTCCTTTCATAACTTCCAGGAATGGCCTCTTGTCATCACTCCATCCCGCTGTTCAACCAAGCAAAAGAACTCCCCTCGGTGTCACCCCTGTAACCACCTCTCAGCAGTTTAAAAGTCTCAATCATATCACCTCTCCTCCTTCTATCCACCAAACTCTGCAGTCCACATTCCCTCAGCCACTCCTCATAACTATCATTGTACAGTCCTGAAATCATCTTTGTTATCTGCCTTTGTACCCTTTCCACAGTTAATTTATCCCCTTCAAATCCTGGGGACCAAATCTGAGAACAATAGTCCAAGTGTGGTCTGATCAGGGTCTTATACAACAGAATGATAACTGTTTTATCTCTGAAGGTCAGCATCCTTCTCATTATTGCAGCATCCTCTGTGTTACCTTCACCACCTTTGTAATATGTCCCCTAAATTTCAGGTTTCTATCAATCATCAACCCCAGATCTCTTGTCTCCCCTGCTTCCTCCAGTATAACTCCTCCCATAGAGTATGCAGTGTCCCATCGATGTTTCCCAAACCTCAAGACCTTATTTTACTGCATTAAACCAAAATTCCCATTCATTTGCCCATCTATCTAGCTTATTCAAATCCTCTTGCAGGGCTGCCGCATCTGCACTATTACTAATAATCCTTCCCAGCTTCACACCATCTGCAAACAACTGAATATCCCCTTGCAATCCACTGACAATGTCATTGATATAAAGGTTAAACAATATACGTCACAGTACTGAGCCCTGTGGGACCCCACTTGTAACCCTCTGCTTCCTTGAAACTGCCCCACCATACACAACTCTGTGATACCTATCGGACAGCCAATCCTGAATCCAGTTGACCAATCTGACATCCAGACCCATGTGCTGCAACTTAAATATCACTTTATCATGTGGCATCCTGTCAAATGCCTTCGCTAAGTCTAAGAAAATGGCAATATATACCTTTCCCTCATCTAATGCTCTTGTAACTTTATCATAGGCAATGCAATTTGTCTCCCATCTAAAGACGATCGCAAACATCCATAACCATGGTAGGATTCGAACCTATAGGTTGTTTGTTGGAGATTAGGTATGCTAACCAGTTAGCCAACCAGGCCAGCATGGTAAATAATAAATGTAGTAGATTGACTGTTCTGTATCTGCATTAATTTGCCATACACGAACAAGTATGGCAAATTAATGCAGCCATACTTGTTCAGGTGAGTGTTTCATAGTTGATGCTGATTCTAAAAATAGCTCTCAGACTTATAGATGCATGGTAAACTAAATGTAATAGATTGACTGCTCTATATCCGTGATCTTTATCAAATTAATGAGGCCATACATGTTCAGGTTAGGGAAGCATTTTGCAGCTGATGCTGATTCAAAAAATAGTCTCTCAGACTTATAGTGACCTCAGTGCAGCACCATTTTTCTTTCATTTAATCCTGTATGTGTGAAGGAATATCCAGAGCATGGTCTGCAAGTGTACTAACTTGCCATGCAGATAATCATTGAAGCAGATTTTATGTTCGTCAAGGCAGATGTTAATAACAGATCTTTCATGTATATTATACTTGACAAGAAATTATATTCTTTTAATCCTATACCCAAGTGTACGCATAAGTGTGAAGTAACTTCATTACTAGTTTACTTGTGTACAATAGCTATACACAGGCTGTTCACATCACATATCAATTGTTTTAGTATCACATAATGCAAAAACTGTTATGGGAAGGATTACTACCCAGACTAGTTTCAACCTTTATGAGGGCTCATCTGACTGGGAGCCAGGCCCAAATGAATGCAGAAGTCATAAATTTCTCATATACAAATAGAAAAAGATGTATTACCTTATTATTAAATACTCTGGATGATAGATAGTTGTAGAATAATGTTTTTGCATTATGGGATACTAAGGCTGTGAAGTCAACAGTGTCTATATAATGCAGGTAATTATGAAGTTATTATTACTTAACACCTTGAAGGAGTCCAAGGTCTCATCAAAGGAGGGCACTCTACAACTCTCCATCTCCACCACTTTCATATTTATGCTGGGGTATAGGGTTAAAACAAGAATACAGTTTCTTGTAAATGTAATATACATTGCAACCTGGTGATATAACTCTCTACAACTATCTCTAATCTAGAATATTTAATAATATGGTGATATACCATTTTTACATTCTGCATTGATTTAACTTTGGTATTTTTGTTCATCCTGAGTCTGGCTCTCACTGTTAAGACCTCAATGAATGTTGAAACTGGGTGGGGTAGTGACCCTTCCCAGAATATTTTTGCATTATTGGATACTAATGAAAGTGATGTGAGTCAGCAATTTCTATGTACAAGTAAATTACACGTGGATATATGTCAGACACAAACTTCTTGCTTATGGGTTAAAGCAAGAATATAATTTCTTTCCAAATATAATATTAGCAGCACAAAGCATAAACTAGATAGGTAACTAGAATGGGAAGGAAGGCAAAATCAGATTCTTCGTAAGTGCTTCAATTTGGAGGTTAGCTATCATGGTATGCTAGAGTGCCTCTGCCATCTTTTTGATCTTGTTGCCAATCTATTTCTTTACATCGTCAATCCAAGAAGTTCTTGGATAAAGCTACCAGGAGATTTTCTTCCCTCCAATTTTCCCTAAAGTATTTGCAGAGATGCTTTTCCTGCTGATCCTCTTAATAGTGTCCTGCCATCTTGCACTTTCGCTTTATAAGGTCTTCCATAAGTGCTCTTTTGGTTCCCATTAACTTGAGTACCACTTCGTTAGTTTTTTTTTCTCTTTCCAAGAAATCTTCAGTGCTCTCCTATAGCACCACATCTCAAAGGCCTGCAGTTTCGTGATTATGAATTTGATACATGTCCATATCTCATATCCATTATTAAATGTGGGCCATACATAGGATTTTATTATTCTTCTTAAAATAAGAGCAGCAATCTGGAATAAATACACTAAAGTCTGTTTATTTATTCCAGAGATCATTAGTAATTTATTATTCCAAAATGCTTCTTTTGCTTTGGCTCTTCTTGATTTTTTTTTGCCCATAACTGTTGTTCTGCGTTCTGTAATTGTTACTCTTAAACAATTTTACATTTTGAAGAAATCTCATTGATAGTCCTAAATTTGTATTTTGATGCTGTTATTCTGCTTATTAAAACATACTTGCTTTTAGTTGTATTTAATACTAAAGCCATAATTGTGACTTTTTAATTAGTAGTGCAACCATATTTTGTAACTCTGTTTTTGATTTCCCTATGAACAACAAATCATTATTATGATTTATTGTTAATATTCAAGGTCATACTAAAAACAAATGAAGTCATTAGACTCATCGTGAGAGACCCAAACTATCAAAACAATATCTATCATACCTCTTCTTGAATTCATTTACAGACGAAGAACTCGCAACTGAGTCAGACAATGCATTCCAACCACTCGGCACCCTTCAAGCAAAAAATCTCGTTCTCACGCCCTTGTTAACCACACTTTTCCTTAATTTCCAGGGATGGCCTCTTGTTCTTTTATCACTATCAACACAGCTGAAATATTTCCCTGCATCAATCTTATAAAAACCTTGTAGTAATTTAAATGTTTCTATCATATCCACCTATCAACCAACCTCTGTAATCCACAAGTTCTCAATCTATCAATGTAAGGAGCATTTTTTACATCACTAACTTAGTCACTCTCCTCTGAACCTTCTCCACAACCTCCTCATCTCCAAGGAATCCAGGCTTGAGTGCAGTCAAATCTAATGTTGTTAATTTTACTGCTATTTATTTTTATTCCCATTTCAATTTCTTCATATTTTTTAATCATCATTTCACTATATATTGAAGGGTATATGGGATATTATACACCTTTGTCTCAGTCCTCTTTTGATATGTATTGTTTGATAATTAATTTCATTTATATATATATATATATATATATTTTTTTTTTTTTTAAAATAACGAAACCTGTGGTGAATTCATCACTAAAAACATGCATAATAACCACAGTAATGACTATTTAATTCATAAATATTTCATCCCAAGTATCTAGGGACATCATCAGTATGGTAGTTTAAACAATACCACGAATAACATACAGTTACAGCACATGATTACAATGGAATCTCAATATGCATGCAGTAACGTGTTATAGAAGTAAATTAAATATAACTGAAAAAATAAAATAAAATATATATAATATAAAGATTATTTTACACAATTTTGTATGACAATTTCCCATACTTCAGGAATAGTAAGAACATCATTGTGGTTTAAATTTGGTCTGTTTAGTAGGGCTTCAGCACTTTCTTTATATAAGCGTTCATATTTATATAAAGATCTATGTAAAAGTTTCGACTTCTCCCAATGGATCCTATGGTTTGGATTTTCAACTCCGTGTTGGGAGAGACTAGATTTCTGCGGTTTGAAAAGATGAATGTGGTCTTGATGTTCCGAGATGCGTTTCTGAACAGACCTACCTGTCTGACCAAAGTAAGACGATTTGCAGGAGCATGGGATCTCATAAATGCCAGGTAACATCAGAGGTCAGAGTTTGTCCTTAGGAGAAGGTAACAAGTTATAGATTTGGTTGATAGGTTTGTAAGTAGTGGCAAAATTGTATTTCTTCATAATTTTTGAAAGACGTTCGGAGATACCTTTGATGTCGGGTATGGGAATCCTATAGACTTCTTCTTGTCTGGGTTGATGTGTGGGAAGTGTGTGACTGATGATTTTTTTGAGTTGTTTTAAGATTATATCCATTTAGTATAGCTGCATGTTTGATTATTTCTATTTCCTGGTTTAGAGATTCTTCAGAGGAGCAGAATTTGTGCGCTATGGAAACTAGTGATTTATTTTGCCAAATTTCTGAGATGGATGATGAGTGGAAGAATTGTGAATGTAGCGACCTGAAAATGTAGGCCTGCGATAGAACAGTCTTCTTTTCTTTGAATATGTAAATACAGAAAGGAGATACCCTGTGGAGATTCTTTTTCTAGCGTAAAGTTGATGCAAGGATGAAGAAGGTTTATTTTATCTAGAAACAGTTGTAATTCTTGTTCGGGATGATCCCAAATACTTCGTCGACATATCGTTAACAAATTTTTGGTTTGGGTTCAAAAGTGAATATTTTTTCTTCAAGGTGTTCTAGAAACAGGTTTGCTAAGTTTGGCGATAAAGGAGATCCCATTGCTCTTCCTTCTTGTTTGTAAGTTTGACCTTTCCAGGTGAAGTAACCGGATGTAATAACAAATTTGAATAATTCAACTATATCAGAAGGACATTTTTGAGTTAATAATTCTACTGTTTCTTTGTGGAGAATGTTCGTGAAGAGGGAGACAATGTCGAAGCTAATTAACAAATCAGTTTTTAATAGTTGAATGTATTTTATTTTTGCATGAAACCCTGGAATTTTTTATTGAAGAGGCTGAGTGGCCTTTGAGGACGGAGAAGGTTAGATAAGAATCTTGATAACTTGTAAGTTGGACTGCTAATAGAATCTACGACTGGTCTGGGAGGAACATTAATTTTATGAAACTTAGGTAAGCCATAAATTCTGGGAGGTCTAGCATGGTATGTCTTGAGTTTTTTAATTGTTTCTTCATCTAAGGAGGAGGTTTCATCAAGCAACTTGTTTAATTTTCTGAGTTGATGTTTTGTAGGATCATAATCCAGTTTGGCGTAAGTATTACGATCTCGGAGTAATAAATTCATTTTTCGGTCATATGAATTGGTATCAAGAACCACAGTGGTATTCCCTTTGTCAGCTCTGGTAATGATTATATTTTTATTCCATTTTAAGGATATAAGAGCTTTCAATTCTGATGGTGGGATTTAAGTCCGAAGGTTTGACATCGTAGATTACTTTTGCTACCTCGAAACGAAGTCTGTTGGCTTCAATACTGGAAAGATGGCTGATGTTTCTCTCTGTTATGTATGAAATCTAGATATGGGAAACATTTGGGTGAAATCGTGATTTTATGACCTCTTGCTAGAACATTTAATTCGTCTGTTGTTAGTGGAAGGTTAGATAAATTGACTACCCATTTTTCCGTTGGCAATTTGTTAGCTATCTTTTTTGATCAATTCAGCAGATTAAGGTATTTATTATGAAGATTATTATTGCTTTTATTAAAAGCTTTTTCCCCCAAATTCTTAGAGACAATAATAATCAATTGTAGCATATCGTGATTTAATGTATTTGACAACACTGACAACAAATAATTTTTAAATTATTTGTTGCCAGTTCATGCTTAGAAACTCGTAACTGATTGAGTAGTAAGGAATGGCTTGCTTTTTGATATATTTTATGGGCATCTGGAGATTTGATGGCCTCTTTCAGTTTGGCAAAAGTTGGAATGAGATTCCAGCACGTAGCTTACCCTGTTTAAGTTGAAGTTTGCCTAGTAAGTCGGTCTTCTGCACTGTCAGTTCCCCGTGAAGGAATAAGACATTTTTATATAACGAAACCTGTGCTGAATTCATCATTAAAAACACATTTAATAACCACAGTAATGACTATTTAATTCATAAATATTTCATCCCAAGTATCTTGGGACATCATCAGTAGAGTAGTTGAAACAATACTAGGAACAACATACAGTTAGGGCGCATGATTACAATGTAATCTCAATATGCGTGCAGTAACGTGTTATAGAAGTAAATTAAATATATATATATCTAAAGATTATTTTACGCAATTTTGTGTGACAATTTCCCATACTTTAGGAATAGTAAGAACATCATTGTGGTTTAAATTTGGTCTGTGTAGTACGGCTTCAGCATCTTCTTTATATAAACGTTCATATTTATATAAAGATCTGTGTAAAAGTTTCAACTTCTCCCAATGGATCCTATGGTTTGGATTTTCAACTCCGTGTTGGGAGAGACCAGATTTCTGCGGTTTGAAAAGACGAATGTGGTCTTGATGTTCCGAGATGCGTTTCTGAACAGACCTACCTGTCTGACCAAAGTAAGACGATTTGCAGGAGCATGGGATCTCATAAACGCCAGGTAACATCAAAGGTGAGAGTTTGTCCTTAGGAGAAGGTAAGAAGTTATAGATTTGGTTGATAGGTTTGTAAGTAATGACAAAATTGTATTTCTTCATAATTTTTGAAAGACGTCCGGAGATGCCTTTGACGTATGGTATGGGAATCCTATGGACTTGTAACAGGAATTACAACTGTTTCTAGATAAAATAAACCTTCATTCTCGCATCAACTTTACGCTGGAAAAAGAATCTCCACAGGGTATCTCCTTTCTGTATTTTCATATTCAAAGAAAAGAAGACGGTTCTATCGCCACGTCTGTCTATCGCAGGCCTACATTTTTAGGTCGCTACAGTCACAATTCTTCCGCTCATCATCCATCTCAGAAATTTGGCAAAATAAATCACTAGTTTCCATAGCGCACAAATTCTGCTCCTCTGAAGAATCTCTAAACCAGGAAATAGAAATAATCAAACATACAGCTATATTAAATGGATATAATCTTAAAACAACTGAAAAAAATCATCAGTCACACACTTCCCACACATCAACCCAGACAAGAAGTCCATAGGATTCCCATACCTGACGTCAAAGGTATCTCCGAACGTCTTTCAAAAATTATGAAGAAATACAATTTTGCCACTACTAAAAAACCTATCAACCAAATCTATAACTTGTTACCTTCTCCTAAGGACAAACTCTGACCTCTGATGTTACCTGGCATTTATGAGATCCTATGCTCCTGCAAATTGTCTTACTTTGGTCAGACAGGTAGATCTGTTCAGAAACGCATCTCAGAACATCGAGACCACATTCGTCTTTTCAAACCGCAGAAATCTGGTCTCTCCCAACACAGAGTTGAAAATCCAAACCATAGGATCCATTGGGAGAAGTGGAAACTTTACACTGATCTTTATATAAATATGAACGCTTATATAAAGAAAGTGCCAAAGCCCTACTACACAGACCAAATTTAAACTGCAATAACGGTTTAAATTTGGTCGACATGATGTCCCAAGATATTTGGGATGAAATATTGTCATTAATGTGGTTATTATGTGTGTTTTTAATGATTTATAAATTCTGATTTTAGTTTATTATTATTCTGAGGTATTCTTTAAATATTTTCTATTAATGTTTAATTGCTTATTATGTCAAATGCTTTTTGCAAGTCTGTAAAGCATAGATATGTTATTCATTTCAATAGATCTTTTAATAACTGTTTTTAATTTATAAATTGTATTTAATTGTACTTGACATGATTCTTTTTTCTGGTTACTAATATGGTATTTAATTCTAGAAAACATATATTATTTTTAATAGTATTTTTGAAGCATGGGATATGACACTGATTGTTCTAAAATCTTTAAATTCTGCTGCATTATTCTTTTTTTTTTTTTTTGTATTAAATGTGAACAGATTTTATGAAAACTTCTGGTAGTATATATGCCTGTAGTATTTCTATTAAATAATTTGTTTCTTTTATTACTATTCCATTACTTCCCAATAGTTTGCCATAAGGTAGTTCTTTTATTGTGCTTACCACTACTTCTTGATATATACGTGAATTATTTGAGTTAACACTGACCATAAGTTTGCAGGCCTGAGGTCATTATACAGTTCTGTTAGGTATTCCTTCCTTCTTTGTATCTTGTCTTCTGGATTGAACACTTTATTGGTATATTTCATCCTTTAGGAGTAAATTTTAATACTAGAGGGATAGCACAGGTTCGAGGTTTAGAGGTGCAGGGGAAGAGAGTGTTCCAAATACTGAGTACTCTAGATGCCAGTAAAACTGTGGGACTGGATGATATTTCACCACAAGTTTTGAGAGAATGTGCTAAAGAACTGACAGCTCCTTTGATCTGGGTTTTCAATAAAAGTCTGTCTACAGGAAAGGTGCCCAGGGAATGGAAGGAGGGTAAGATAGTGCCATTGCATAAGGGCAGTAGCAGACTGGAAGTGTCTAATTATAGGCCAGTTTGTGTGTCATCAGTAGTTAAGATCTTGGAGAAATTAGTTAGGGACCATATACAACATTGGGTAGATGAGGGTAATATTATCTGTGAGAGTCGACATGGATTTGTGAAGGGGCACTCTTGTTTTAGTAATATGCTGGCCTTTTATAATAAAGTTACAAGAGCAGTAGATGAGTGAAAGGCATATACAGGGTGCCACATGATAAGCTGATATTTAAGTTGCAGCACATGTGTTTAGATGTCAGGTTGGTCAACTGGATTCAGGATTGGCTATCCGATAGGTATCAGAGAGTTGTGTATGGGTGGGGCAATTTCAAGTAGGCAGAGGGTTACAAGTGGGGTCCCACAGGGCTCACTATTGGGACCTATATTGTTTAACCTTTATATCAATGACATTGTCAATGGATTGCAGGGGATATTCAGTTGTTTGCAGATGATGTGAAGCTGGGAAGGGTATTAGTAATAGTGCAGATGTGGTAGTCCTGCAAGAGGATTTGAACAAGTTAGACAGATGGGCAAACGAATGGGGGTGTCTATTGGAGGAGCTATACTGGAGGAAGAAGGGGAGAAAAGAGATCTGGTGTTGATGATTGATCGAAACTCTGAAATTCAGGCGACATATTGCAGAGGTGGTGAAGGTAACACAGAGGATTGCTGCAATAATGAGAAGGATGCTGACCTGCAGAGATAAGAGTTATCATTTTGTCGTATAAGACCCTGATCAGACCACACTTGAGCTATTGTTCTCAGATTTGATCGACAGGATTTGAATGGGATAAATTAACTCGAAATAACAAAGATAGTTTCAGGACTGTCCAATGTTAGTTATGAGGATCGGCTGAGGGAATGTGGACTGCAGAGTTTGGTGGATATTTGAAGGAGAGGTGATATGATTGAGACTTTTAAACTGTTGAGAGGTGGTTACAGGGTTGACACTGGGGAGTTCTTTCGCTTGGTTGAAACAGCGGGAAGGAGTGATGACAAGGGGCCATCCCTGGAAGTTGCGAAAGGAAACTGTGAGCAAGAGTGCGAGGACTGGTTTCTTTGTGTGGAGGGTGGTTGATAACCGTGGAATGCATTGCCTGATGGAGTGGTGAGAGTGATAACGGTCAATGAGTTTAAGGAGTGGTATGATGGACTTTGTGTGTCCTAGGAGGGACCTCCCATGATGAGTCTCAATAGACGTGTTTCCTAGGAAGGACCTCCTGCGATGAGTCTTTTGACTCTTTGGAGGCCTTAATAATAATAATAATTTATAATAATTAGTTATTAAGAAATTTTATTTTTGCATGTAGCTTGGCCGTTGGCTGAGTGGTTAGTGTATCTGATCTCCAGCCAAAAGGCTGCAGGTTCAAATTCTGATTATGGATATTTGTGATTGTCTGTGAAAATACTTGTGGTAGTGGGTGGTAGATGGCATTGGTGTGGTTGCAGTTTGTTGTAGTTGGTGGATTGAGTGGTGAAAACAGAGTTGTAGGGCAAATGCCCTCCTTCGATGAGTGTTTGGACTCCCTGGAGGTGTCATGCAATAATAATAAAGATAATTATTTAATTTCACTACTTCTAAGCATTTATTGTAATCCACCTATGTTTTTATTCTCTACATTTATTTTTTGTCTGTCTTAATCTTTTATATTCTTCATTTTCATTAGGATTAATTTTCCGGCTTCTTCAGATTACAAAAAGAACCAAATAAAAAAAAAATAACATGTTTTAATGGAGCATGTGTACTAGACATATTTAAGACTTACATGTCTTAAATATGTCTAGTACACATGCATAAAAACAAATTAAGACTTACATGTGAAAACACACACACACACACACACACACACACATATATTCCAAAACGCCAATATAATTCATCCAAAGTTATGTGGACATTGTTTGAAACATGAATTGTAAAACACATGCATACCAGCTTTTGTCTCCGTTGCAGTAGATATATACGATTACACTATTGGAGTTTAAAAGGTCAAAAAAAAGTTTTTAAAAAAAATACGTTATGAACAATTAATAGTAATTACTTTCCAAAACTAAAGAGATTGACATATAGTCTGAGTGATTAAGGTTTGGATGATTTTCAAATTCGAATTTGCTAGGATGATGAATCTTTGTTTGCTTCTAAAGAATTCTGTGCCTAGTGTCAATACCATGAGAAGCAAGGCTAGACTTGTTGGATTCCAAAAATGTGGTAGTCTTAATGCTATAGAATTCTAATCAAAGTAGAATGGCTATTCTGTCCAAAATAGCAAAGATGACATGAGCAGGGTACCTGATACACCTTTTTTTTAAATAATTATTTTAAATTGTTTTTTATCTATGCAGTTTTCAGAGTGTAATCATATACTTCAGCTGTGAATGACACAAGCTAGTGCAGGGGGGGACTGAAAAGTTCTAAACACACATAGAGCAAAAATGATATTAAGGCAACTTATATAACTACAAGAATATATCTTAAAATGCTTTAAGCCCCATATTTCATCAAATTGTAATAATTTGTTGTTTTTCTTTTAGGATACATATAAGAAGACATGTCAGAGGTTTTGAAGAAATTCTAAGACACAGGTGCAGATCATGCTGCAAGAAAAGTCTACAACTGAGATTCACCAAACTTTGTGAGAGACTTTAGGTGACTGTGCCCTAGGATATACAACAGGTGGTCAACCAAGTTTAAAACAGGACATCCTGAGATAAGACACCTGAAGGTCAGGAAGAGCTTCCATGGTGATCACACCTGAAAACATCGATGCTGTGCATGCCATGATCATTGATGATAGAAGAATACAAGCCAGAAGCATTGCAAAGAATGAGTTTGGGTCATTATCTACCAACATCTGGACATGCAGAAGCTCTCAGGGAAGTGGGTCCCCATATGTTTGAATGTTGATCAAAAGAGAATGTGTGCTGTCATTTCAAGGGGTCGTTTTGAGAAATCAGGTGCATATTTTTTGGCTCATATTGTGATGGTTGATGAAACATGGTTTCATCACTATGACCCAAAGACCAGACAACAGAGTGGAGACACAAAGGTTCTCCATGGTCAAAATTCTGAATCCAAAAGTTATCAGAGAAGGTTCTTTCCGTTGTATATTGGGATATGGATGGTTTAACCCTGACCATGTACCTTAAAAAAAAAAAAAAAAAAAAAGGTGAAACTGTTACAGCATCGGTTTATTCAACAGTCCTGAAGGAACTGAGAGAAGTATTGAAGGAAGAATGCTGTAGGAAACTGAGCAGAGGCATGTCACTTTTACACGAAAACACACCTGCTCACACTACTCATGAAACCCAACAAACAATACACAATTTAGTAACAAAAGTGGTGGCATCTTTCACTTGGCACATAGCGAAATATGAACTTGTGAATACTTAATTGTTGTGAATTAAGAGACAGATACTCGAAATAATATTCTTCCTACCTCTGAAAGACAACCCTTTGTGTCACCGTCATTCAGCATACAAGATCAAAAGTACTTATGAAAATACTTAACTAGTCTATAGCAAAAAAATTAAAAAAATAAAATAAAAAATTGCCTACTCTCATTCATTTTTCCTGCAGTAGTGTGTTTCATGACTTTTGTTAGGCAGCATCATTTTATTAAGATTTAGAATTATAAGCCAATAATTTACTTTTTTCAATATTCTCTTCATTATTTAATTTTTTTCTTTACTGCATTAAATAATATGAAATTTGTAGGGTCCAAGAGAAACAATCGCAATCATTTCTGAAGGTACAGCTAAAATCCTTGATGAGAGCTATGATGATTTGCCTAGGATTCAACGCACATCACATACTACAGTAAGCGGTTTTGTATTAAAACTTAATATTAATAACAATTATCATTATTAAAAGATTTACATGGATTTGAATAGTCATCATGGGAGGTCTAGTCAGCTAGTAAAGTACATTGTAAATACTGTATATTAAATTCACTCATTCTCAACATTTAAAACATTCTCTGGCAATATATTCTACTCAGCCACCACTCAGGGAAAATATCTTTTGTGTATGATCAATGTATATCAATTGGATAAAATTCTCCCACTGACTTGGAACTAGAGCTGTGATGGATATTGAGGAGGCTTTATATTCATAAAGTTGTAAGACTGAATGATATAGCAGGTATTTTTAGAGAATATGCAAAGGGTTTGGATCCAAAGGGTTTTGGATATTGCAAAACTTTTTTTAAAAAGTTTTGCAATAGAGAAATCCACAAAAGTAGAGGTAAAGCAAAATGTTATTAATGCACAAGAGTAGTCATCACGTGACTGAAGAACTCAGTCACGTGATGACTGAGTTCTTCAGTTCAACTCAGTTGGCAGTACTGCTACATATCTTACACCTAACACTTCATAAAGTGCAAATCTTCCAGATCTTATAATACAGTACTGTCTTCACATCTGGAGTGGTGCCTCCAAAACTACCCTAAGAATGCTTGATTGTATCCAGAGACATCAGTTCAGATGATTCCTCTCTCTCTCTCTCTCTCACACAAGCACACAGACTTCCTCTAATAGTTGTTTTTCATAGATGAATAGACCACCACATTCTTTCCCTTCTCTTTTATCATAATAGAAACAGTTGGTGGTCAACATTCATGTAATTATCTTCAATTAATATATCTTCAGCTCTTCAAGAAACAAATCAACACAGTCCTTTTTTCTCATTAAGCACATGCCCACACACACCAGCATTAGTCTGCAACTTTTCAGCACCTCATATTGTTAGATCTTATATTTCTATCCTCTAAGGCACTTCTGACAGAGCATCAATCCAATTAGATGTTGGTCTCTAGCAGTGAGTTTCTTGTTATTTTGGCATAATAACATTTTGCTAACCTTTCATATTAATTTTTCTCACAGCTCTCGTATCTGTGGTCTCTAGTCTGTGACCAACTGTTTTATTTCTAGGGACTAATCTTCTTCTGCAGCTTATCCCAATCAAGTAGGGTTGCTGTTTTTAGTGAGTCTCCTCTACATTCTCCTGTAATCGCATCCAACTTCTTCTCTGCTATTGAAAGTTTATTTTTCACTTGATTAAAGTATAATAAAATTAGTTTAATCCTTTATCCAAGTGTGAGCAAACAAAGTTTGCGCCTGAAAGTATCTTCAGGACTGGGGTAAGGTGGTACAACACCAGGGCAACTCATTGCAAAGGTGGAGCAAGATACCAACATTCCTATCTCAGTATCTCCTATAATGCAAAACACATCTCCTTGCGGATATGTCTAATGTTATGCATTAAGGGAAGGACCACTACCCAGACTAGTTTCGACCTTTACTGAGGTCTCTTCAGTGGGAGCCAGGCCCAAGTGGAGATACCAGGCAAAAGCATTAGCAGGTCATCTCTACCTATAGGAGTTGCCAAATGGTGTGCCACCCTTTTTTTAATAAATTACTCTGGATTTAGAGAAAGATGTTGAAAGTTTATTTTTCACTTGGTTAGAGTATAATAAAATTAGTTTAATCTTTTATCCAAGTGTGAGCAAACAAAGTTTGTGCCTGAAAGTATCTTCAGGACTGGGGTAAGGTGGTACAACACCTGGTATCTCCAGTCACCCCAGTCCTGAAGATACTTTCAGGCGCAAACTTTGTTTGCTCACACTTGGATAAAGGATTAAACTAATTTTATTATTCTCCTCTGCTAGCTCCCTCCATTTCTTCTTTGGCCACCTGTGCTTCCTCCTCTCCTGCACATCCATCTGCATGACTTTTCGCTCCTAAGTTCGTAACTTTCACCGTTCCCCTTACGTAGTCATTTCTCTGATCTTTTCTGGTCACACCACACATTCACCTTAAGCATTCTCATCTCTGCTACCTCCATCCTGCTGATGTTATTTTTCCTCAGGGCCACAGTTTCCGTAGTATACATCATAGCTGGTCTCACTACTGTCCTGTAGATTTTGCCTTTTGGATTGATCACTGCCCTCTTATTGCATAGCACTCCATCCATCTGTCTCCAGTTCCTCCATCCAGCTTGTATCCTGCATACCACTTCCTCTTCATCCTCTTTCACTGTTGAACCCAAGTATCTAAAGTCCTTAACCTATCTGATGACATTTCCTTTCAGCTCCAGATCTGTCTCCTTGGTGCCATCCATTTTGCAACACATGTACTGTGTCTTACTTCTGCTCAGTCTCATACCTCTCTCTTCCAGTACTTTCCTCCTTCTTTCCTCTTGATTGCTCAGGTGTTATAATAATGTTACAGTTGAGTCAGACAAGGGGAGTGGATATGCTGTGTGCTTTTCGGACTTTGCTAAGGCTTTTCAGAGGATATGGCATGAAATGCTGGATCATAAACTGTTAGCCAACTGACAGATATCAAAAAATGGTGTATGGGGGATAAGAGTCTATGAAATTTAAGGTAACTAGCAGTGTATCTCAGGGATCATTCATTGGGCCAATGTCACTCAAACTTTTACATTCACTTTTGACAGGAGACATAAAGCTAAGAGGCAAGATAATCAGGAAGGTGACTGACATGCAGTCCAATCTGGAGAGACTAAAATTGTGGTTATGTGAAAATGGCTGTCAGTTCCTGTTAGTAAATGTAAAGTCTGGATATCTCAACACACTAAAGTGATGGGTTAAGATATCCATGATGTCTTATTATTATTATTAACATCTAAACTTCATGGAATCCCAGACTCATTGGGGAAGGTATACACTATCACACACACAAAGCTCATCCAACCAGGCCTTAAACTTATTTAATGTGTCTACATTCACAACACACTCAGGTAATGCTTTCCATGCTCCATGCAAAAGAGCCTACTCCTCTCTCTCTCCTCTACTGACACCCTCCTTATATAGTTTCCAGGGATGTTGTCTTGTTCTATCCCCCTCTACGATTCTATGAAAAATCTCTTCCATGTCAACCTGATAACAGCCTCTGAACAGCTTATATGTCTCAATAATATCCCTCCTCCTCTAATTCACATTGGAGACATCAGTCCAGATGATGCTTTGCAATTTACATTCAATATAAAGGCTTTGCAATTTACATTCAATCTGTCCTCATACTCCAAAGACCACAGACCACTTTTTTGAATCTTCTCTGGGTCCTTTCTAACACATCCTGCCATCATGAAATTCTGGGGTCTTAATCTGTGCCGAAAAATCCATATGAGGCCTTATACGATGGAATCATAACCTTTTTATTTCAGCAAGTAGGGTCCTATGCATCATTGCCATTATCTGATATGAAACTTTCACAATGTGCAGTGTGGCCCCTGAATTTCTTCTACCTCCTTTTTAGTTTCCCCACCAAATGTATGCTTCCCATCATCCCATCATTTTGCTTAACAAACTTCAAAACCTTACACTAATTATATATTTGGTTTAGTCCTTTATCCAAGTGTAAGCAAATAAAGTTTGCACCTGAAGTATTTTCAGGATTGGGCAACTCGTGGCAAAGGTGGCATAAGTTCTCATCACTTGCCTTAGTGTCCCATAATGCAAAGCACATCCTTGTGGACATGTATAATGCTCTGCATTAAGGGAAAGGTCACTACCCAGATTGGTTTTCAACCTTTATTGAGGTCTCATCAGTGGGAACCAGATCCAGAGGTGGTGATACTAAGGTTGAAGTAATGGAGAAGTCGTATTTCCATGCTTGCTTACACTTGGATAAAGGATTAAACCAAATATATAATTGGTAGCATAGCCACATGAAAAAACTTCCATTAACTCATCTCTAATCCAGAGAATTTTAATAAGGTGTGACACCTTTTGGCAACTGGCATATGGAAATATGACTTCTCCATTACTTCCACTTTAGTATCACTACCTCTGGGTCTGGCTCCCACTGATGAGACCAACTCAATAAAAGTTGAAACCGGTCTGGGTAGTGACCTTTCCCTTAATGCATAGCGTTATACATGTCCGCAAGGATATGTGCTTTGCATTATAGGATACTATGGAGGCAAGTGATGAGAACTTATACCACCTTTGCCACGAGTTGCCCCAGTCCTGAAAATACTTCAGGCGCAAACTTTGTTTGCTTACACTTGGATAAAGGATTAAACCAAATATATAATTGGTAGCATAGCCAAGTGAAAAAACTTTCATCATCTTTGAAATCTTGTACAGTTACACCCCCAGTCACGCGACTTGTGTAAATTCGCAGTTACGTAATAAATCTGCTATCGTGTATGAACAAGTTTGCGGCTTTGCCTAGTGCATCTTTGACAGCCTTATTGCAGTACAGTAGTAGATGCCTCGTGCATTTAGCTCAGTCACTTGTTATCACTGCTTAGTTTTGTTGTTTTTTTTTTACCCTTAAAATGGAATGCAAACGTAATTATGCTGCCCGTAATCTTGAAATCCAACACTAAGGCTTGGATTACACGTGTGATGTTTGGAGACTGGTTCAATAACCACTTCGTTCACCAGGTGAAGGAATATTGTGATGAGAAAGGAATCCCGTTTAAAGGGCTTCTCCTCTTGGACAATGTCCCCGGTCACTCTGAAGAGTTGGGTGACTTTCATCCTGATAAAAGTTGTTTACCTTCCTCCTAGAACTACCTCACTATTGCAATTTATGGATCAAGGCATTATTGCAATCTTTAAAGCCTACTATCTGCAGTGTACATTTTCCCAAGCAATCATGTCCATTGATAATGGTAAGGGCATTACTCTACGTGATTTTTGGAAGAACTATAATATCCTTAACGCTATCAAATACATCGGGGTGGCTTGGGATGAAATCAAGCAGACAGCAATGAACGCTGTGTGGAAGAAACTCTGCCCAGAAATGGTCTATAATTTTAAGTGTTTCACGAAGGAGAGAGCAAACAATGACTGATACGGGTGCTAAGTTGACACAAGAATTACAGCAGGCAATGAAGACGTTCATCCAGTAAAAGTTTCGCTACAGGGTTTTGAACATCTCCTCTTGAATTATGACCATCTCATCTTCTTTTTGCACTCTTTTACTTTCGATGTCGAGGGTTGTGTGCAACTGGCACAGCATTTAGAGCTGGAAGTGGATAACGGTGACATTAACGAGCTTCTTTTGAGTCACGATGAAGAGCTAGCTAATGATTACCTTATTCAGTTGGATGTATTCAGAAATTCTGAAGAAAATACTAAGCTGATTGAAACCTCCAGACATAAAGAAATTTAACGAAGGGACTAGCTGAGGTTTTAACTTGATAGACATAGCGTTAGCAAAATTAAAATCGATTGATCTGAACACTGAGCGGTTCGAAAATGTTAGTCACCGTATCTATTCCGATATGTCTAGCTACAAGCCATATATGAGGACAAGAAGCATGTGACCACGGAATCTACTTTAGACATGTTTGTGAGATGCCGTTCACAACAAAGTCAAGATGATAACTCTGATTACCCTCAGCCTTCAACATCGAAAGGGGTAAAACTTCCCACAGAACAATATTTCTTAGAACAGCCAACTTAGCCGTCACAAGACATTTTTTTATTTGAAAAGGGAATGTTTCAGTTTGTTTTTCTATTCTTTTATATTATGTATTTTTCATACTTTCATATTTACCATATATATTATCATCACATTTCTGCCATGTACCCTCAAGGGGTGTATAGGATATGACAGTACTACATGAAAAAAATGACATCATTATTAACTTCCTATCTACAATTTTCCTCCAAATCAGTCTGTTACTTGTCAAGACTCCAACATTATCAGATCTTATAATAGATTTAGTTTAATCCTTTATCCCAGTGAGAGCAAACAAAGTTTGCGCCTGAAAATATCTTCAGGACTAAATATAGTGTTGTACTATCTTATCCAGTAAGTAGTGCAACACCAAGGCAACTCGTGGCAAAGGTGGAGCAAGCTACCAGGCACTTCTAACCCAGTATCTCCCATAATGCAAAACACATTTCCTATGTGGATATGTATACTGTTATGCATTAAAGGGATTGGCCATCTACCCAGACTAGTTTCGACCTTTATTGAGGTCTCTTCAGTGGGAGCCAGGCCCAGAGCTGGAGATACCAGGCAGAAGCAGTAGCAAGTCATCTGTGCCTATGGGAGTTGCCAAAAGGTTTATCACCTTTTTTAAAAAATTACTCTGGATTTAGAGAAAGATGTTGAAAATTTATTAATCACTAGGTTAGACTATAATAGATTTAGTTTAATCCTTTATCCCAGTGAGAGCAAACAAAGTTTGCGCCTGAAAATATCTTCAGGACTAAATATAGTGTTGTACTATCTTATCCAGTAAGTAGTGCAACACCAAGGCAACTCGTGGCAAAGGTGGAGCAAGCTACCATGGCACTTCTAACCCAGTACAACACTAGTACAACACAACACTATATTTAGTCCTGAAGATATTTTCAGGCGCAAACTTTGTTTGCTCTCACTGGGATAAAGGATTAAACTAAATCTATTATAGTCTAACCTAGTGATTAATAAATTTTCAACATCTTTCTCTAAATCCAGAGTAATTTTTTAAAAAAGGTGATAAACCTTTTGGCAACTCCCATAGGCACAGATGACTTGCTACTGCTTCTGCCTGGTATCTCCAGCTCTGGGCCTGGCTCCCACTGAAGAGACCTCAATAAAGGTCGAAACTAGTCTGGGTAGATGGCCAATCCCTTTAATGCATAACAGTATACATATCCACATAGGAAATGTGTTTTGCATTATGGGAGATACTGGGTTAGAAGTGCCTGGTAGCTTGCTCCACCTTTGCCACGAGTTGCCTTGGTGTTGCACTACTTACTGGATAAGATAGTACAACACTATATTTAGTCCTGAAGATATTTTCAGGCGCAAACTTTGTTTGCTCTCACTGGGATAAAGGATTAAACTAAATCTATTATAGTCTAACCTAGTGATTAATAAATTTTCATTATCAGATCTTATATTTCTATCGTCTAAGGCACTTTGTACCGTATCAATCCACCTATATCTTGGTCTTCCTCTGGGTCGTTTTGCTGCCAACCTGGCAGAAAACACTTGCTTTGCTAATCTTTCCTCGCCCATTCTGTTTAAGTGACCATACCACCTGAGATTAGCTCTGCTAACACATTCCTGGATGCTGACAATGTCAAGTTCTTTCCTAATATCCTCATTTTTAATATGATATTGCCATTGATGCCATCTGTTCACGTCTCTAATCTTTCTCAGGACT
The DNA here is from genome assembly GCF_054136105.1 of Typopeltis vanoorti. Taxonomy (NCBI): domain Eukaryota; kingdom Metazoa; phylum Arthropoda; class Arachnida; order Uropygi; family Thelyphonidae; genus Typopeltis; species Typopeltis vanoorti. The sequence continues at coordinate 94,183,361 of NC_143570.1, read as the reverse complement.
CTCATATCTGTGGTCTCTAGTCTTTGGTCAAGTGTTTTACTTCTGACCCAGCTCTCAGATCCATAAGTTAAAACTGGTTTGAACACTGTCTTGTATACAGCTAATTTAGTGTTCCCACTAATTTCTCTCTTATTCCATATGAATTTATTATTATTATTATTACGGGCCACTCCAGGGAGTCCTTAGACTCATCGAGGGAGGCCCTAAACATCATGTCCACACAACTATACGACATTCTCACAGTATCTATCATACCTTGTCTTGAACTCACTCACCATCATAGCACCCACAACAGACTCTGGCAGTTTATTCCACTCATTTACCACTCTAAAAGTAAAGAACCCAGCTCTAACACCCTTGCTAACCACACTCTTGCCCAGCTTCCATAGGTGCCCCTTAGTTCTCCCACCACCAGTCCTGATCTCAAAAATATCCTCTGAATTAATCCTATAGAAACCCTTTAGCAATTTGAATGTCTCAATCATATCTCTCCTTTTCTGCCTGGCACAATAATAATAATAATAATCTTCCATCAGCCATGGTTCACTAATGCCAATAACCTGTGGCCAGGAAGAGCCAATCAAGGCCAAAAATTCTTCCTTTGTATTCCTAATACTCCTGGCATTAGTATACATGAAATGCAGTGATCCCTTTGACCCCTATCTTGAAGCGTTATTCTAAATATCTCATTCTCATTTTTTGTCCTTAGTACTGGCTCGGGTACATTATATATATTCTTACACTCAATTGTCTCACTGATGTCTGCATATCCCCCCCCTCCTTGGCAGTTCTAGTTTCCCTGGTTCTGCAAAATCCATTTTCACTTCATTCAGCAACACTTTTTCCAGTCTCCACACACCAAATCCGTTCAAATGCAAGCCATCCATCTTATATAAATCCTTTCGCCCATCAAACTGATTCCACACCACATCATCTGCATATGTGCATAATGTGATTTGCGATTATGGCCCTCATTCTAAACTCTCCTCTCTGTCATACCGCGGCAACAGACTTACCATTCTAACTCTGTCACTCTTTTCTTTCGCTACCTTTAACAATACTTTTTTAAGTCCTCTCTCATAAAAAATTTTTCGCCTTTCAATTCATTCGTACCCACCGCAACTATTAATTCTTTCACCCTCTGTTTTTGCGCTCTAATACTCTCACTTACATCCTTAAATTTCACACCCAGTAAGTACGATTTAGTTAAACTCCCATCTATCACTACTCTTAATAACGAGTCGCCATACAACACTCTTTCCTTCATTTCAGAAACTCTCCCACTCTTACGATTTTTCCTTTCAAACACTTGTTTAATTACGTTAACCGAATCACTCTGGAAAGAGTTTTGCAGGTGCTCTAATTGCCGCTGCGCATTTTGTATCACTGTGCGCAGCCTAGCGATCTCACTTCCTACAAATAATTCATTTTTTTTTATCATTTAAGCCATTTTCTCTCTCTGTATAGTTGCTTTCACTCTTTCTTTGATCACCACTCTCATTGCCATCTTGTACATCACAATTCCTTATCAAGCCACTATTTTCATCATATTCTGGCTTTCTTCAACCATAACTGTCTCGCAACCTGACATATACTTCAACTCCTCACTTTGTTTACACTTTCTGCACATTCTCCCACCACTATCACTTTCAATCCAAACTCCAACCTCATTCGGGAATGAATACATCCCACACACATCACATTGGACAAACTCTCTCACATTTCAGTTTTTGAACAATGGCGTCGTATTTTTGGACACCATTATCTTACGTCACATTGCCGCCATGTGCAAATCTATGTAACGTATCGTTAAAATACTAAATTAAATAACGAAATTCACACAGACACAACAAGCTACCAACATTAGACAATATTACGTTATGATTTAAACCTGTATTCTAATTTTCACTCAAAATTATACTTAGCTTTCGGGAGCTCTCTGAAAACACTACAGACCGTGTAGCCCTCCCTAGTTAAGCAATTCAATTGACTTATTGAGTTATTCAATTGACTTCCCACCATACCAGCTTTGCTGATTCTGTTGTCTATTTCTATATTTAATTTTACCATCTTCAGTAAAAATCGTGCCTAAGTAGCTGAAATGTTTTACCTGTTCCACAGGTTCTCCATTCAAAACACAGTTGACATTTTCAATGATTCTGCCTATTTTCATTGTCGTTGTCTTTTTATTGCTGACCTTCATACCATATCTATTACAACAGCTATTCAATTTAGCCAGAGAATCTTGCAGACTTGTAGCGGATTTATTTAGAAGTATAACATCATCTGCATAAAGCAAAGAGCTGACATTAACATCTCCAATTTTGATATCATGTTTAATACTGCTTTCATTCATAATGTGATCCATATAGATAATGAATAACAGAGGGGATAATGTACATCCTTGTCTCACACCAGATTTAACATTAAACCATCTCCCTGTACTTCCTTCAATTCTAACTGCTGACTCACAACTCAAATAAAGACTGAGTATTGCTTGATATAATGCCCCATTGACACCATATAACTGCAGCGTATTGAATAGCTTCTCTCTTGGAACCTTGTCATATGCCTTTTCAAGATCGACAAAAATTAAATACAGATCTTTATTATATTCCCATGCTTTCTCCGCTATTTGTCGTAAAGTGAAGAGCTGATCCTGACAGCCTCTATTTGGCCTGAATCCAGCTTGTTCTTCACCAAGCTTTTCTTCCACAATTCTTCTCAACCGTTTCTCAAGTATACTTGCATAGATCTTGCCAGGAACACTCAGTAGGGAAATACCTCTGTAATTCTCACATTCAGTTTTATTTCCCTTTTTATATATGAGTACTATGAGAGCTCTACTCCAATCATCGGGAATTCGTCCCTCTGTCCAGGCTTTCTGAACTATGCAGTGCAGCCACTGTAAGACTCTTATACCACCGTACTTCAGCATTTCTGGTTGAATATCATCTACTCCTGCTGCCTTTCCACATTTCAAGCCTTTGATGGCTTTTTCTACTTCAAGTATGGATATGTATTCCTGACTGCATGCCTGGTCAGTGTTTTTTACTACTGTTCTGTCATCACTGCTCGTTTCATTTAGCAGTTTTTCAAAGTAATTACTCCATACTTCAAGGATATGTTTTTCTCCTCTTTTCATGTCACCTTTATCATGTATAACTCCTTTTACAGCACTATTTCCTCCATTCCTAAGCTTCAACAACCTCCAGAATATTTTTACCACCTTCTTGATATTTATTTTCTATATTCTTGCCAAAGTCCTCCCATGACTTTTGTTTAGCTAGTTTTACACACTGTTTAGCATTCTTGCATTTGTCTCTATATTCTCTAAGAGCACAAGCTGACTTTGACAGGAACTTTTGATATGCTTTCTTCTTTTCCTTCACTGCCTCTTTAACTTCCTGTGTCCACCAGGGAGTTCTGATTTTTTTATCCTTGCAGACAACCTCACCACATGCCTCTCTGGCAGAATCAATCAATGTTTTCTTCAGAGTTTGCCACTGAATCTCCAAGATTTGATTCCTGTTCTCAAACTCTTTCATTTTTCTTCAATAATCTTAGTATATTTTAGTCTACAGTTCACATCTGAGAGCTGCTCAACTTTTATTCGCTTTAAAACTTTCTTACATGTTATTCTTTTCAATATGAAATTCAATTTTATCCTGCTCAATGAAACTAAATAGTGATCACTTCCAATTTCAAATCCTCTGTACACTCTGGTGTCCTGCACCAGGGAGAAAACATCACTATCAACAATAACATAGTCAATGAGACTTTTCTTATTCCTAGCCTCTTCTCTCCATGTGAATTTGTGCACATTTTTATGTTGGAACATGGTATTAGTAATAACCAGTCCATGTCCTGAGCAGAAATCCAACAGATATTTGCCATTATTATTAGCTTTGCCCTTTTCTCCAAATTTTCCCAAAATATTTTTGTATGTCTCACAATCATTTCCTACTCTGCTATTTAGATCCCCAACAAGGACCAACTTTTCCTTTTTCATTGTGTCAGTTGCTTTTTCTAAAGCCTCAAAAAATTCCTCCACTTCTACCTTAGTAGAACCTTCTGTGGGACCATAGGCACAAATAAGTCTCATTGTCCAGTTCCCAATTCTCATATTTGCCCACATTACTCTACTTGAGACTGACTGCCATTCAAGAAGATTAGCCTCGTATTTTGTGTTGAATACTATGGCTACTCCTTCTTTTCCTTGATTGTCATTGCCTGAAATAACATTTTGTATTTATTGCTCAGAAAGATCTCACCAGTTTTTGTCTTTTTTGTTTCAGTCAACCCTATTATGTCGATCTGGTACTTATCTAATTCCTCAGCTAGCTCCATTTCTTTGCCATTCAGGCTTCTTACGTTGATAGTACCGATCTTTAACTCTGGTGATGTTGAGTTGGGGTTTGTTTTCAGATTTGTTCCAGTAGCTGACTTTTCGATGTTTGCCCTGGTTCCCTGGCGAAAACAACGGGGGCCTTGTTTAACCAGGCGACGCCCCAGCCGGCATGAAATTTTGTCATGTTGTACCATCATTTTTTATTTTGGTTTAACCAATAAGAATACAATTTGGTCGGCTAAATCTCAAATTGTCAGCCCATCCTCGTTCGTTCAGTATCCAAGTAGATACCCAACAGAGTGCACCACGAGAAGGTGAGGATTGGACATTAGGTCAAAAGCCCTGGTCGGTTCTCTGCATTCCTTTAAAGGCTA